>NC_136817.1:42755333-43385907 GCF_951394365.1 Tetrao urogallus | reverse complement strand
GTTGCCAAATGTGAAAAAGTGGTTGGCCCCTTGGCTGATGTTGTTTGAAGCTCCTCACTGTGTAATCACCCTGACGAGGTTAGTGCTTGCCAGCCAGCTGCACCAAGAGTTGTGTTGAAGGAAAAGGCATGTTTACCTCTTGGCATTACTTCTTGTTCCTCAAGATGTTAAAAATGTATGCTTTATGTTTGGGATACTGCATGTTTCAGTCTTGCAGGCAGCAAAACATATGGACCTGTACAGCAAAATATATGTACTAACTGAAACTTCTGGAAGAACTTCTGGAGTTTCAGTAAGTTGCAAGTCAGACTCATGTAAGAGGGACTGTTGGAGAATATCTGAGTGTAATATTTACTTCGAAAGATTTCAAGAATCGCTGTGCTTATGGATAAACACTGTTACCCCAAGAATTTCCTGTAACAGTATTTTATTTGAAAAGGGCCCTTTTCTCAACATTGAAAACACATTCCAGCTTCCTATGCTTATAAATAATTTAATATAATAATGTTCTTATCTCAGAGAAGAGGGATCAACTAACAGAATTGGTGGTTGTTCTACATCTAAGTACTCTACTAGAAATATAATTTCTGTAAGCATCAAAACAGTTTTGTCTTCTTCTGGGATTTTCCCACACTGGGAACATGACGTTTAACCTTTTGGCCACCCAGCATGAAAACAAAACTGTGCTACTTTTATCTACATGGGAGCATATTAAATAAGCCTCAAGTCAAATCTAAGTGAAGGAAGTAAGGAACAGCAGTGCTTTGAAAGCCTTTTTATTTTAATAATTTGCACAGGTTCTCATTGATGGAAGACAGATTACTTGCAAGCAAAATTCAAAGAAACACACTCACTTGAAATAAATTACTTAAAGATTAAACTGCTGAAACATAACATATTTTTGACTGCAAGCAAAGGTACTTTTACTAGCAAATGTTGGCTTTAGAATAGGTTCACCTTCATGTCAGTTGGACAAAAGCAAAAGAACACTAATTCAACTTGAAATACATCAAACTGGTGGGTTTTTTGTGATACTGCTGGAGCTGTTCTCTTCATGTATATGCATACTCAGTATGTATATTTTTAACTGTTTGTTTGTAAAATGTTTTGCATTAGTTGTAGATATTCTTAGGATCTGAGCACTGGAGTATTACTCTGGGGTTTGATAATAGATTCTTTGGAATTTTATTTTATTTTTTTCCAAACAGTAAATCCTGTATCTGGTTTTTAAGCTTGTCTCTGTGGAAAAGTTAAATCTTTGGCCACAGAGTAAAACTTCTGAATTTCTGTCTTAACTGGATGTGAGACCAACATTGGGCAAAGAGTGTTTCTGTTGTGTTTTTTAGTAAGAAAGGTAATTATGCCATATTATATCTTCTACATCTTACTTTTACTGAACCTCAGCAGTATAATTACCATTTACCAGTATTTTCAAATAGTTTGAGGTCATACCTACTGCAACGTTTTAATTGCTTTGATGTCACTGTGTGAGCTCATGTCTTGCATTAGGCCATTTTACAGCAGCAGAGTTACTGCATGGATTTCACTGTTAGGTCATACAGGTTAGTACGTATTGTGCCAAATTCAGACAGATCAGAGATCTGATGTAAGAGAGCCAGTAAGGCAGATATGGGACCAGAAATGGAGATTCAGCCATGCTTTAAGGAAGTGTGAGTAGTATCTGGAAACTTTTGGTCAGAGCACTGGACTTCCATGGCTGTTTGTCAGCTCTCTATTGGTGGTTAGTATGTGAAAGATGAACCAAAAATGGGAATGAGTTTTGCTATCAAGCAGTTTTCTATCAAGCAGTTTTGCTTGATAGAAAGCCTAGATTTGCCTCACTTACATTTCTGCTGTGATTAAATGGAGAAAATACAGAGGGATATTACTCTAAAAGAGGTACAAGGAGTGTGTTCAAAGCTGATCGACTTCAGAATGTTGGGTGACCATAATGAAGACTGATCTTCTCAAGGACTGCTGTTCTGTGAGATGTGATGGCATTGCTCTTACTTTATCTTCTCTAAATGTGACACTTCTAGAAAATGGATCCTAAGAATTATATGAAGTCTTTGAAATATGTTAGTGAGACAGCATTGTTATCATGTTTTCATTTGCATAATGAATTTGAAACTTTGGATGCCTTTAGCAGATACTTCATGCTGTTTGTAATGTGTTTGTAGCAGAGACCATCAGTGGAAGGCATGTATAATTGAAGCATGATACTCCCATTCGGAGAAGTACCTTATCAAAATTAGTTTGGTCTTCAGCTTATCAAAACATGGTAAATAAAAATTAAATTGATGTTAAAATGGACTTCTGGAAAATGATTTCCATTGTATCCTTTGTTGGGTGCTGGTCTGTGTGAAAGTCATTTAATCCATTTTAGGAAGTGCTTTTAAATATCTCTGTGTATGTAGGCATGCGGATGTAGTTTTATATGAAGGGAATATTGAGAACAGCAAGAAATTAGGCCAAGGCAAATTTTTTTGGCTTTTTTTTTGTTTTTGTTTTTGTTTTCCTCCTTGGCTTATCAGCCAAATTAAGCTGTAATCTATCTGGTCCTGATTCTGCAGAAGGCAGGTGGAAGCTGGGACTGTACATAGCAGCACTTCAAAATGCTGCTGTTGGATTGGCACTGTGCTTCAGAAAAGGCATAACATAACGTGTGGGAGTGCAAATACCAAGCAATGAGACACTGAATTGGAAAGAAGAAGAGCAGAAGGATGTGAGCTATGAGCTGTTTGATTACAACTCTCAGTGCATAGGTTTTTGTGAGATTGTGAAGATGATAATGCATTGTCTGTGAGAGCTATCAGGCCCCTCTTGCCCCATTATGTCCATTCCCTTTGTGAAGGTGGAAGGATGGGAATTAATGGCCGTCAGCTAAATTCTTGTTTCTTCCTGCTAGTTCTGTGAAGCAGATTCGTATATGTGTGCAGATAAACAGGAGCTGACCTCCTACTTTAAAGATATTACTGCTGTTGGGAGGTGCATGACACTCTGTTTGAAGGAAATAACTATGTCCAGTTTTCCAAAGGTAACGTGATATGAGATCCTTGTACTTACCAGGAAAGTCTGCTAAGAGGATTAATAAATAGAAGCATAGAAAAATTTCTTTTGTTTCTCAATGATATGTACTTTCAAGAAAGTTTTTGAAGACTGTTGGTGATTATAGAGAGCTTTAGTCTGGATAAGCTCTTGAAACTTCAAACAGAAGTTGGAATCCTATTGAATGATGTTCACTCCTTTGCCAACAGTACCTTCCATAAGGTACTCAGTGTCTGCTTTCTGTGTCTTGTTCTTGTGTATATTGGATTAGATAGTAGTGCTGCATACAGTGAGATTGCCTAACCTGAGCATAAATGTGAAATAAATTAACTGGGAAAAAATCATATTGCTAAAATTCTCATACTTGCCTCATTGAATTATGATTTCCCCAACGTTGGGAAGAATTGAGAACGTATTTTGTAATTGTGTTGAGAAGAATTCCTTAAATGAATGCTTAGAAAGATATGGGTGGAGGTAATACATTAGAATGTCTTGACTTTTTAATTAGCATATTAAGGACCTCATAATTACTCATGTAAGGAGTAATTACAGAGTCTATGCAAGACAAAGTTGCTATAAGTTTCATGAATGGATAACAGGAAATTGAGGAAAAAAATAATAGTATGCCTGTAGATGGTTTTACTTAGCTAAGGCTTGTACCTGGGGTCTTCTGCAGCCAAACTCTGCTTAGCCTTAGCTTAACTTGAACATTTAATATATGAGTCCAGTGATCTAATACAGGAAGTTAAGCCCTGTATACATTTTTTTTGAGTCCATGTTAGATCAGTAGCATAAACAGTTTGTTCTGATTTTGAAACTAGAAAGCTCAAGATACTGGTGTTTTATTCCTCAGAGTAAAAATATACTGAAGCTGTAGTTTCCTTATCATGCTGACCTGGAGTAGGTGCAGGTTGCTGCTGGAAGAGGTGTCATGCTTTCATGATTTTCTATCAGTATTCCACATCATAACATCATGCAGTGCACTGGGAATTGGAGTTAATGCTGTAGTCCTGTGGATTGTTGATCTTTCTGGTCTCTTGGTCTCAGAAGAGAAGAATGAACTACAACTTCCAGAAGACTTCATTTTTCTGTTTGCATTTTCTGTTTGGAGGGAAAGATGAAATGAACTGGGAGTCATGAGACTTCCCTCTTTGCTCCCTGATTGCTTTGCCTACAGTTTTAGAGCAAGGACTTAGGTTTCATAACTCTCTCTCTTTTGCATTCAAAATTCAATTTCAGTAGTATGGTATTATATTGTGTTATCTCACATTCTGCTACTGTATATAATAAATTAAGTTGTTGTTGTTGTTGTTGTTGTTGTTGTTTTTCTTTAGTTTGTTGCTGCCACTTTCCTTTGTCCAGGCCCATCTCCCTACCTTTTTCCTTTCCACCTCCTCCCTTTCCCAGGACGTGGGACTACTGGTCTCTTTGCCCCCTGGTCACAGCCGAACCATGTATTTTCTTTTCTATAATCTACAAATTCCTGTGTTTTGGAAGTAATATTCTTCTTGTTGGATAGACCCAGGAATTTATCTGTCTGAAAATAACGCCACCAAAACAAAAGTTTTTCAGACATATCCGTTGCCTTATCCAGTTTGATACTTAGCAAGTAGAGGATGCAAGTGCCAGAGCAAAGGCATGCAGAGTATTGAGAGGTATGGCTCATTTTGGTGGCTGGCCAGTATTTGTATTGAGTTACAGTGACACTTATCTAGAGCATAAAATACTTGCATTGTTATATAGCCAGAGGGAAAAAGTAGATCGGCTAAAATGAAGCAAAAACTGAGTTTGGAGTACTTACATGAATTAAGTTTGAGCATGTTTTAATTCCATGTTTGCAGTATGTTGGTTTATATTAGCATAGAGTACTTCAGGTTATGTTAAAGTATGTCTTTAACATATTCTCCAAGTACTTACAGTCATCAGAAAGTGAGGTGATGTTTCTTGAATGATGCATGATCTGCAGATTCTTCTGATTATGCATGACTGATTATGGCTGATTACAATTGATTACAAGTACTGTACGTGTAACATGGCCTTGAAGCAGTGTCTTCTCTGAAAGCTGGCTTTGCAAAGATACTGCTTTATTACTTATGCTTACAACCTGCATTTATTCAAAAGCATGTTTGTGATAGCAATAAAATAACATATGTATAAAAAATAAGATAGATTATTAACCTTCAAATACAGGGGTAATCGATTATCTTGCTATAACTCTGCTGAAACAATTAAGTTGTGTAAATCCCACATGAAGGCATAGCTTGAATGCCACTTGACTGCAGAAGGATCAGTAAGACCATATTCAAACAGCGAGATAGCACATGAATGTTTTGACTTCCAAATGGGTATGTCAGAAGAGAATTCGAGATTGTTGGGTTTTTTGTTTGTTTGTTTTTGGTGGTTTTTTTTTTTTTGTTTTTTGTTTTTTTGTTTTTTTGTTTTTTTTTTCCTCTAAGGAGAGAGCAGCCTTCCAGTACATAAAGGAGCTTACAGTAGAAATGGGGAGAAACTCTTTATCAAGGAGCGTAGTGATAGAACAAGTGTAATGGCTTTAAACTATAAAAGAGTAAACTTTAAAAGAGAGGGTTCTCTAGAAACACGAAAAACATTTAGATATTTTCTTAGTTAAAAGACAGATAGATAGTTAAATTATTGCTACTATTTGCCTCTTCTTTGCTAATTCTGATACATGAAGTGTTTTAGATATACAGTCTGAAATGACAAGAATAATGATGACAGTGGCAGAATGGGTTATTTCACTGGTAAGACACTGCATTCTTCTTTTTACATGCTGGGAGAAGTTTCCTGTGTCATTGCTTGTCCTTTTCTGAATCAATTTGGTTTTGATATTTTTCATTTCTGTTAAAATAAATGCATAAATAAAATTAAGAAACGTGCATTTTCTTCAAGTTCTTGAATCTTCATAGGAGCTTGCCAGGTTGTGAGCTGTGGAAAGTTTTCAGTTAGTGGTAACATATTTTCTGTTTAAATCTTTGACAGTATCAAATAAAGATGTAACAATTGAGAACACTTGAAGTTTTGTACTACCAAGTTTACAAATAGTCAGTGAGTGGCTTTGATTGCAGTGGATACTTGAAACAGTAGTAATCATAGAAGGTTTGCACTGGGGAGTATTGCGGAGATTTTTTGCCTATTACTGTCAGCAGCTGCGCTCTACATGAGAAAGCAATTAAAAAGTATTTCATTTTCTTTTGGAAATACGAGACCACAAATAATTTTAATAGAGTCATTTTAAGTTGCATAGACTTTTTGAGATAGAGTTAGTTGCTAAAATTATGGAAGAGTGAAAATAATAGTGGTGACGTTCTCACTTAAGCTCTTACTGGAAAACAGTAATTGGATGGATTTGACTTAACGAATTATCATTTTTTAATTTAGAGTTTCTTTGTAGGAAATGGCAGTGGCAATTGTAAGATGATACATTTAAACTGTTTCCTTTTGTCCTTGAAGGTTACAGAAAACAGATCAGACCTTGAAGATTTACACCTTTATGCGACACCTCGGGAGCAACGGTTTCGTAGGTTTGCCAGTTTAGAATTTGAAGGACAGCTGTATATGACTCCATATGACTTCATTCAGGCTGTCACAAATGATGAACCGAAACGTAAGCAGAAGTTTTATATTGATAAAATTGCTGTGGATGTGATGGTAACGTATGTTATTTTTCCATTTGTTTTTGATTACTGCTGTTGTTTGTGATCAGTGTGTAAAGATACTCAGTCTTTGCCTTTTATTTTTCATGGTATTTAAATGCATGCAGTCAGCATCCTGATAGTTATTACTTTGTGAACTGTTTTCCCTCAGAAGTCGTTAGGTAACTGTTCTTGTCTTAGAGGTAACACACAGCTCAGTAGGTGTGAAAGGTAAGTTCATTTTTACCTTTTGCTTTGATGTGGCTACAGTTCTGGATTCTTTCCAAGCAGGACAGTTGTGCTGCAAAATTTTCTTCCTTTGTGAACTTTATGTGAAAAGTGGGCAAGAAAACTAAATAATTTAGAAAAATGTTGTTTTATAGTTTTATAGCTTTTGCCATTCTATATTATCATCAGTATTGTTTGTTTTTTGTTTTTGTTTGTTTTGTTGGTTGAGTTTGGTTTGCTTTTGGTGTTCTGTTGTTTTGGGGTTTTGTTCCGTTTTTTTGTTTGTTTGTTTTTTTCCACTACAGAGATTTTACAAGCATATCAAAGTATTCTAAATAACATATTTTGAGTAGGAGTTTCAGTCCTAAGGGGATCCACTTTTTACATTTAAAGTTAGAAAGAGACAGCACTGTGTATCAATCAAGTTAATGAAAAATAAACTATCAACTTTAGCTCACTTAATCAGTTTATTTTGCTTTAAATATCAAAGAGTGACCAAATAGAAAGGTGAATATTATAACCCGTTGCTGATCTTGTTTGATTTCCGGGCCCTCAGGCTTGCAGTGCATTGGTAGCAGCATACAACTTCTGAGAAAAGTGAGTAATCTTTGCTCAGATGTGACATACATAATACCTCATCGCAGATTTACGGAAGAAAACTAATATATAGAGAACAGTCAAAAGCAGTTAAATCAGTCAGAGGAGAGGTTAAAGAAGCTTCTACAGATTTTTTCTCATTATTTTCTTAGCTGTAATGAAACAGAGAAAATCTTTCAGCTGATTGTGTCAGTAATCAAAACTCCCTTAACTTTTAACTGAAGATATAATCACTCTTTGTAACAGTGAAGACAGAAGATAGAGCTTAGATGGTGAAAATTTGAAAAACTTTAAAGCTCCTACCAGGAAGTGAATCTTCATTTTTCGTTTTTGCTCACCAGTTGAAACAGAGAAGGTAGATCTCTTTTCACAGAAATTAATGTAATTACATGTCAGCACTTCATAACCACTTCTTCAGCCCGAATCTCCGGGTGATCCTTTTTCTGTGACCAGGGAGTTGGGCTTCACCAGCTTTTCCCCAGTCCATCTCATAGCAGAGCTATGTATGTTATGAAGCATTTGTGGCATGTACTGGATATCAGTTAAAAAAAGCACTTCAGCTCAATTTTATGACAGTGTATGAGTGGTAGGCCAGTAAGACTTTCCCATGCTGATTAAATTTAGGCTTCCTCCTCCCTCACTGAAATATTTAGATTAAAAATAATAATAATAATTTAAAAAGTGTTAAGCTTCCAAGAGTATTCTGTATATTTCTTGCCAGAGGACAAATGATAAGGAGTTCAAGCAGTGAGGAACCCTTCTGAGTTCAGTGTAGAAGACCTTGCTTAGATAAAAATCTTTCCCAGGCATCTAGTTATCTCTGAGACAGAAAGCAAAACTAACCTGTATGCCTTTAAGTTTTGTGTGCAAGTAGCAGAGATTACGTGACAGAGATGATTAAGGGATGGTGTAAGAGGCAGTAACTAAGTAGAAGGAGATGACTTCATCATGGTGGAAATCATATTATCTGAGATACTTGGGCAGAATTGGGCTGAATTTTGGGCAGATGGCTGACAAATAAATAATAAATGAAGTAAACAGCTTGCAGGTGTTGCCACTTACATATTCTGATCTCTGAATATTTAGTTTTAATGTTTGTACTGCTTTGTCAGTTTGGGCAAGTCTTAATTATCTATCTTGCTCCGTTGAAGGTAGCAAGTTTAAATGAAGTATTTTTTCTGAATAAAATAACACATTTTGCATTTTTGAATCATTTTAATCTTTTTTTTAATGATAAATAATTGGATCCATGCAAGCCAACATATTAAAATATCTATATATTGCAATTAAAAAGAACATACATTTGGACTTCTTAAGGATTAAGACTAGAAAGCAAAATCACCCTTTGAAGAATAATAGCAGTAGCTCTTTATGTCCGCTTTGTAGAAAAGCTAATAATACTAGACCTGAATGAGATCTGTGGTGGAGTGAATGCATCTATTGTGATTGATTTACTTTGGAGATAGAGTCAACTCTACAGAAGTCAAGAGGGCATTCACTTCCTTTTTTGATTAAACACTAACTAATATGGTAAGAGTACATTTTCTTTTATAATGTACAACTTTTGGCTCTGGGCAGCTGTTATAAAGACACAGAGTAAATGGTATAATTAGCTTATTGCTGATGACTTCATAGTAAAGATTGTCATTAGGGAAAAATGTATTTTTTTCCGAATGTGGGTAAATTTTCTGCACCTCCTGTGGTGTAGAAGTACCTCTTACATTTCAGTTTTTTTTATATTTGTACAACTGCAAGAGAAATGTATTTTTCCCTTATCATGCTTGAAAAATTTTTTTTAGCATCTGAATATACATTTGTACATTTAGAAAGTCAGTTAAAAGAAAAGGAAATATATTTTGTTCCTTTAAACTCTTTGAGTTAATTTTAAGATATTAAAAGAAAAAAAGCCTAATACTGAACTGTAAAAAGTATGCATGTAGAAAGAATACTTACGTCTGGAAGAACTAATCTAAGTATAACATATGGGAAATTATCTGATTAGAAAGTTAGATACAATTATTTTTATGGTAGACATAAACACAAAGCAATTAATATGGTGAAGGAGGTTATTTGGTTTTATTTAGTATTTTGAGACAGGGCTTTAATTAATAGTAAATAAATTAATAGTAAATAAATAGAAAATAAAACTGAAAAGTATGTAAAATGCTGTTAGTCGATAGTACGTTGTTGCTTGGTATAGCGCACCGTAGTAGGAATAGGATTTGCAAACACTTTAAGTAGTATTACTGGGATGTAAAACTGCAATTCCAGATGCTTTCTAACCATGAACTAGATCACAGTGAGTGGTATCTGTCTCATGACTGTTATTTAAAGAAGCATGGGGGCCATCATGACATTCTAATTGTACAGCTTGTTTTGCTCTGTGATAATGAGCCAACCAAGAAGTTATGCATTTTACCACACAGCACACAGATTTTTGTACTTTTGTGAGTTTTCATCTTCGCAGTGCTTTAATTTAATACTGCAAAGATTTGAGAAGTTGGAGATGAATCTCCATTGGTTCTGCATTATTGCATGTGTCTGGACAACTGTTGTCAAATGCCGGTGTCTTCATCTGCTCCTGGATATTTCATTTTAAGGCTTTATGAAAAATATCAGCTAGCTATTATGCATTATCAGCTTTCAGTTCTGAAGAGCAATTCCTGTTACGAAATTTTCAGATTCTTCATTAAAATTCCTTAGAGAAAATAGAGTTTGACAGCAGCTATAACAGCAAGCATGAGTCTGAGTGATTAGGAGTGGCTAAAAGGAGCCTTAGCTTCTGGTGATGTTTGAAGGATTTTTTTTTCCCTGTATTTTCTTTAAAATGTACAAATAGTGAAGTAGGGACAGGAATCTAGGCCTCCCCTATGATTTGAATAATACGGCTGTTACTAAATGATAGTTCAAACTGTTGATGCCACAGGTTAACCAAGTGCATTCTATTTCCTGTTTAATGCTTTAATAGTTTTTTTATGGAGCTAGAAAATATTATCTCACTGAACTGGATTTTGATTAAAAACTATACATCTAAATTGATTCTTGACAGTTAGGAACTCATGTATGTGTTACGCTACTTGCTTTTTTAATAACATAATAAGAATTTTTTGGAACTGGGCCATAGCTTCAATCTGATGAATACAGTGGGGAAAATACCTCTTTTTTTTTTTTTTTTTTTTTTTTTAATAGAAAATGGGGTATGGATACGTTATAATTGTAATGACACCATATTGGTATAACTGAATTTTATATGTCCAAACTTTGTCTTTTGTTGCAGGTGCTAAAACGTGGCGATCCCTTTCCAAGCAGGTGAGTAATAATTCCTATGTTATCTTATAACCATGCATTTTCATGATGTGAACTTGGAGTGGCAGCAGAAAGTGAGTTTTTAACATTTATCAAAAAAAGAAGTTTTAATTTCTTACTTTTCTGTCACTTTAGACAGATTTGGGTCTAGAATCTCGATCAGGCACAGCTGCTCAAGCATGTTGTGTTGGATTTACTGACTTCCTCAAACCTCCATCAGTTTCTTCTTCAGCTTGTATCTGACTGAGTTTCTTTATTGTTTAAGTGTAGCAGCTGAAATACTAATGCCATTCTGTATCTTTTGTGGTATTGAAGTGCCTCTTCAGTTTCCGTTTTTTTCATATTTGTACAACTGCAAGAGAACTGTGTCTGTGTTCCTGTATTGAGAGTAAAGTATCTTCGTATTCGTGGGTGAAGTTTGCTGTGGTTCAGGTCAAGTATCTTAAAAGAACATAAAATATATTTGCTGCTGAAGTTACTCACTGCTGCACATATTACCTGAAGCTAAGGATGAGTCTCCTGCCTGGACTTCAGTAAGGTTTTGATAAAAGTTCTGTGTGTCTTTCCAATTCTGTAAACAGTATTTGTGTGAGTTTTCTCAGATGACCAATTTTTGGATTAATCACATATGCAAAATTTATATGAGTACTTCCCAAAGTCAGTGTGTTAAACTGAAATTAAATTAAATTGCAGAGTTGCAAGCATTTCCTTTCATGTTGATTTCCTAGCACTTACTCTTAATCCAGTAACGTCTTTGTTTAATCATTTAAATACACGTCAATATGTTTCTAATTTTATTTCTGTAGGAATTGAATCAGATCCTTATGGAGACACCACCAGTTTGGAAAGGCTCATCCAAACTATTCCGTACTCTTAATGAGAAAGGTGAGGGATAAGAATTTATTACTAATATGCAAAGGAACTTCTTCACAGTGAGCACTGGAGCACTGGACCAGGCTGCCCAAGCAGGTTGTAGATTCTCATTCTTTGGAGATATTCAAGACCCATGTGAAAGCCTACCTGTGCAGCCTGCTGTAGGGGCCCTGCTTTGCGAGGGGATTGGACTCTATGATCTATGGAGATCCTTTTCAGACCCTACAATTCTGTGATTTTCCTGAACCAAATTGTCATATGTATTAATTTATTGGTGCTGAAGTAGTGTTGTGCTTTAAACTGAAACACATCTTCAAGAAGATAATTGACACTAATGGCACTGATATAATTGAATAAATACCTTTTTTGAAACAGAGTTTCAGAAATGCTGTATATTCCTGCAAAGTCAAAGATGAAGGTTTTGTTAACCTTTAAAATTCTTACTATTGGTAAAGGAAGAGCCATACTTTGGGTTTCATTTCATCTTTCCATTTATTTATTCAAAAAGCTGTAATTGTTTGTGTACAAATATTCAAAAGCTGTTTATAATAAATAAACCACATATTCTTTTGCTTATTTTCATTATGGCAAAGGACTATTGAAAATTTCAAAAGCAACCACAAGTAATTGCTATAAAGAAAAACGATATGAAGGTATAAAATATTCATACCAGCAAAAAAAAATTCCAAACAAATGTGTGCATTTATTTGAAGGATCTGTTTCACAGAGACACAGAATTGCAGAGGTTGGAAGGTACTTGTAGAGATTGAGTTCAACCCCTGACTACATCTTAACATTGTTAATGGAGTCGATAAGCCCCTACTCTCAAAGCAGCTCACAGGCTTGAATTTCATGAGTCTAATTGTAAACTGTGCTTAACTCTTTCTGCCTTGAGTCTGCAGCCAGTGCTACAGAGAGACACAGATACTGGCATATGTTTGCATTGTATTTCTTTGCTCTAGGCTGATGTCAGAACAGCTCAATCTTGAAATATTAATTAAATAAAAATTCAGCTTCAGATTCTGTTAAGTCAATGTATAATTAGTTAAAAGCAAGTCTGTAATAAAACATCTCCAAAATACAGTCTTGATTCAACAGTACTTAAGTTTTATGTTAGTGAAATTCGACAGAAGCTGATGGAACTAAGAGGATCAAAACTAGTGTAATAAAGTTAGTGCTTGCATAGCTTTTCAGTACACTTTACAAAGTAAGTTAATTGTTATGTTATCTATAAAATGCAATATTTTATATCTATACAATAAATGAGAAGTCCTTCATTAAGTCATTTAGTAAGTTGATGAAAGGAACAAGAGTAGAATTCAAGTCTCCTTCGTTCTGATTTAATTTCATTACTATATGGCATGAGTGCTTCCAGATTAATCTTAACTCATTTTCTCTAAAACATGCATGTTTTAATGTTAAGCAAGTAGTAAAGGACTATATTGATGTATTTTGCCATAGATTTGTTTGAATTAGTTGCACTACACAAATTTATGCCAGCTGTCCTTAGGTCTTGCTATGTTTTACCATTGAGTGACCTATTCTTTCAGATCTTGATATAAGCTTTTCTTTTTGTTAAACTGAAATTACAGAGCCTCTCTCCCATAACAGTCAGTGCAGTCAACCAGAACTATCTGTCTACAGCTACCATATACCAGTACAAACAAAAGGAGAGAATGCTTTCAAGGCTTTTTGTATTGCTGTCTTCATGTGGTGGACAATTTGACAATTGCATTTCCTTCCTCTGTTTTGCAACAAAGAAAGTGCCATCAAACAAACAGAAATTCATTTTTTTACATTTATTGTACAGACGATGACTGTCTATTAAAGAATGTCCTACATCACTGAATGAGGAGCTGTGAGGTATCTGATAGGTGCTTGTCCAAACAGACTTCAGTAGGTATTGTCAAAGAATTTCTGCAAAGCACTGTAGAAATTCTAGCCACATACTGATACATTGTTGTGTTATTGGAGAACATAAATGAAGAAGTACTTGGGGTGAGTTTTACCACTGTTCTTAAAATCTTCAGTGCAAAGCTGGAAAGGCAGGAATATTAAAGGAAATAATGAACTTGGACTTTTTGTGCTGTAAATATTGTTTTTAAAAGTTTCTTAATTTGACAGCTTTTGAAGTATGGAAATTAAATTTGTTGAATAATTGTGAAACCCATATAGATAATACAATGTCTAAGGTTAAATTATATGTGTTTCAGTGAAAAAAAAATCTTAAGACTATTTATATTGCTTGCTCTGAATATAATGCCTTCTATTTATTTTTGTGGAAACAGCTACAAAGAACACAATAGCACTAGTTTACAGAGCAAATTCTCAGCTACAAAACACTGTTTTTCAACATGGTCACCAACATTAGCTATGCATTTTCACCAGCAAGTAAGAGCCTGCATGCCATGCTGATGTCATGGGCATCATATTTTGAACTTGATTGGAAAAAAGAGCCAGTAAGTGCAGGATTCTGCTACGTTATCTTTACACCCAAGAGCTAGGGGAGGGGAAGCAGTATGGCTCTTACAGTACTGGACATACTATTTGAATATTGACTTCAGTTCTATCTTAAATTTTGCCCTGTTTATTTCTGAAAAGAAGCACTATTCAATACTGTGATTGCCTATTGACATCTAACAAAGGATGAAAAGTTTAGACAGAAGACCCTTATGGGTCTTTTGAACATAGAATACAATAGCACAGATTCCTTTAGGCTTTAAACACATTTAATAAAGTGTACATATTTGTTTAATAAGACCTTTAGTAAAAATTTCAGGTGATTATTGTAAAGGTGTGAATATAAAGAGAATTCAAAAGTACAAGCTGTGCTTTCATCAGTAATATTAGGCCAAGCTTTCAGTTAACATAGGACATGCTCTTACAAAGCACACAGTAAAAATCAAGGGCTGTTTTCAAGCAGTATGCATCAGGAGGGAGTACTGTTCTGAAAACTAGAAAATGTTCTCATGCTCTTAGACTGTTGTCAGTCATTATTGGTGAGATTTTCAGAGAGTCAAATAAACCATGAATCTAATCAGCTTCTCTTTGGTGAGCTATTCTCCACTGACTGTAGTTGTTATTTTGCCTTACTTACTGTACTTACCACCAAGAATACCCAAAGGTAAACTAAAACGGCCAACAAACAATAGAGAAAAGAACCTAAGTACGTCAATATTTTAGTCAGCTAATGCAAACAAAAAAGAATTTGCATATCTGCATGTATGAAAGTGCTCGTTCTTATACACAGATTTAATACCTTTGAGTTTAAGATGTGAAGACAATGTAAAACTAATATAACATCATTTTTTCTATTGATGTTTTCAGGTGTGATATCTTACACAGAATATTTATTCCTCTTATGTATTTTAACAAGTAAGTGTTTGGGGGAAGGGCAAACAAAAATCCTTCCTTAGAAATTTTTAAGCTCTGAATATATTGCTGTGCATTAGAATATTATTTTTTGTTCTCTCTTGCATATCTGAGTATGGAAAAGATATATCCTTGTTTGTTTGAACCTCTCCTGTCCTACAGGAATCTTATGCTTTACGTCATTTATTCTTTAAAACACCTCTTACTGACTCTTGAGAAGGTTGAGGTTAAAACCCTGTCAAGACCTCAAGTTTATTTTCTTATATTCCAATAAAATTTTTAGTTGTCTATACTGAATGTACCGAATTTACTGTTCATAAAGATACTGGGAGAAGAGAATATAGGGAGAAGAGAAAACATGCATCATTATTGTATTGTTTTACATCCTTCTATGTAAAGGTTGATATCAATGGCACAGTGATATCAATAACATCTATTTTATTTTAGAAAATCTGTCAAACTGATTTCAATACTTGTGAAACAGAGCAGGAACTTTACCCTCAACCCTTACAATCCATAGTTACTGCATCAATTCTTCTATCATTTCCATGTTGTCTGGACTAAATTTCGGCATAACTCATTCATCCTGCAAAGCATGTTGTCCAAAGACTTCGCATATGTTTGCCGTCAGAGTCCACATGTTTATGAACTGATTTAAAATTTTAACCTGATCTCAAATTTCTGTGACTTGACACGTATAAACAAGAAATTTAAGTCTCTATCAAAGTATCATTTGTTTTGACATGTTTTTGCAAAAAAAAAAAAAAAGAAACTTTTTCAAAATGTCTTTTGAAAACAGTGTTTTCATAGAAAGTTTATTTCTTGCAAATTTGATTTATTAAAACAAACAAACAAACAAACAAACAACAACAAAAAAAAACAGCGAACAAAACATACCTGTAATTATTAATGATTACTATCCACTGCTGAACCAGCCACTACTGCTAAGTACTTTTCTTGGATTTTTCATGTTTTGTTTCTACTGTATATTTCTCATAATCTGTGACTTTGTGACCATCCCTTATGTTTTCATAATATTAATAATATTTTATATTGATTTTATGGTTTGCATTTACTCTGTACACAAATTTACTAATTTAAACTAGCTGAGGATATTTGTTTATTTGTTTTTATATAAGATGCTGCATAATTTCTTAGGGTTTTATACATGTGTTTTTTTCCAATTAATGAAGAAATTATTATTTTTGTTTTTTGGCAGAGCCACATGCAGGTTTTAGAATTGCTTTCAACATGTTTGATACTGATGGCAATGAAATGGTGGACAAAAAGGAATTCTTAGTGGTATGTGTATCTTCAGTATTTGAACTTTCAGCCTTTTAATGTTTTTATATAATCTTGAAATTCAGGTTTTGTTGTGATTGAGACTCATGATGATGGCAAATGTAGTTTTGATATTTCTTTAGAAATTAACTTTTAAAGATTCTTGGTTAGTGGTTTACATAGGCTTTCTGAAGACAGTACAAGACCTTTATTTTCTGCTGAGTAAGTACAGACAATTTCTGTATTGTTTCCAACTCAACTTATGTGGCTCAGTCCAGGTAACCTGTGCTAACAAAAAGAACACAGAAACTTGGAAGAAATTGTACTCAACGCACTGCATTTTCCTCAGTTCTCCTTTTCAAGGATGTACAACCAAGTGAGTGAGATCTGAGGTTAGGAACACTTGTTTTCTTTGGCATAGCTCTATCAGAATAGTTTTCCTTTGCTTTGGAAATTGCCACTTCGTGCAAAGTATGGCTTGCAAATCATTTTTTTCTTATAATATTACATGTACATTTATTTTTATTTGCTTATTCCCGGTAACAATCTCCTCCCCAAAAAAAGCCACCCAACTTTGAGTTAATTGGCTGATGGTCCAAGTGGGGAAAAGAAGGAGTATCTTTCATGACTCCTCAAACTACCTAGTGGCATAGGATGTCAAAGTAATATAAAGAATGGCAGAGGAAATTGAAGCAGGAGCCTTTGCCTTCCAGAATCCTCTGCTGAAAATGAGATTGGGTAATTGTATGGGAACTGCTGAGTCACGGCCTGAACCTCTGATTGATCACCTGAGGCGAGCCATGAGTCAGCCAGAGGAGCACAGGTGAGGGCAATTCACCTGTGCTACCGGAAGGGGTGGAGCCGGGCTCCACCCCTCCTAGACCTATTTAAGGGCTGGCTACCAGAGGGGAAGGATCTCTTCTGGAGATCACCTCTCTTGGTGTTTTGTGGTGAGCTCAGCCGAAGGGTAAGCTCTTCCACCTATTCTCTTTTTGTGATTGTTGTCTACTTTGCTTAATTCTCTTGATTATATTGTGATTATAACATCTTGATATCTATTGATTATACAATTATATTGTGGTTATAACATCTTGATATCTATTGATTATACAATTATATTGTGATTATAACATCTTGATATCTATTGATTATACAGTAAATAAGTGTGTAAAAGAGGGAAGTAAGGACACTTAAGGATGGATATTTACATCTGTCTTTCTAGGACATCTGTCCTTCTAGGTGTGCTTTTATAGTCCTGTTTCCTGGATAGAGCAAAGGAAGATTTTCAAACATTAGACTTACTGATTTCCTCCTAACACCATATTAAACAAATCTGTGTAGTAGATTAAACCTGACTGTAATTCTGCTGTATTAGTGTGTCAGTAAGAAAGACAAAAGAAAGACTGTAAGTAGAGGATGTCTGTGTAAAGAAAAGTAAATATGAAAATGAAAGTTGAGTCAGTGATGCTCCAGCTCAGAATATAGCTAGCTGCAGAGTATGTATTTGTCATCTGTACTCACAGTGCATGGCTGTGCATAATCTCCAATGTACTTGGAAGCAGGAGACTGTAAGCGTAGCTATATGAACTTTATGTAGCATTTGCAAAATACTTCTCTGATGACAATCAGCTATCATAAAATTGGAAGTCAAGGTAATACTTTCTAGGGAATGGTGTAGAGGCCATCGGTTACCTGAATCCCAAGAAAAAGCATACATATAATAAGGAGCTGCAAAATACTCATTGTTTTCTGATAAAAGCTCTAGTGGTTTTGTAAACTAATTCCTCAGGTGTTCGTGCTTTTCTCTTTGCTTATGTCATAAGGGTGAGGTCAGGGAACAGAAGGATTGTGTTCCCTTGTTACAGGAGATCTTCGGTTTGCTGCTTTTGGCAGTCAATCTCATCCATGGAAACAATGTTCCTATGAAAGTACTCCTAGATCCTTTCACATTTGGTTTTCTACTCACTGGTATCCTATAGCACTCATTCTGAACAAAAGATCCATTTCTAGAAGTTTAGCAAGTGCTTTAGTGGTGAATGCAACAGAATCCTACTCTCTTTGCTTCAGTGGCAGGGAAAATACATTCAAGGATGCATTGCTTTTTTCCCTTGATATTTTCTTTTTTTGTTTTTTGTTTTTCAATTACTGCCAATCTTCTCTTTTACTTGATGGCTTGTCACTTCACTTTTCACTAGGTATTTTCTTTCTGCTTCTGTCTTTTCATTTACTTTTCTTCTTTCCACAGTTTTAAGTTGCAAACTAATATTCCATCTGTAATATTTTAGGCAATCTAGGTAAATGTCCTCTTATGACTATCCTGGTGCACTGCAGTAGTTTGTGTGCCTGTAAGTTTGTTTTAAAAAAAAAAAAAAAAAAAAAAAAAAAAAAAAAAAAAACAGGCCAAGATCTGTAAATCGATCCTGTACTTAAAAATAGGTACAGTGACAAGGATAATATTGTGGTCTGTGCTTGCACTAGAGACAATTTATAAAGATATGGAAATCCATAAAATATTATTTTTAAAAGCATTTGCACTTCAGTCTCTAAATCCTGCATTCATTTGGTTTTTCACTGTCATAACTCAGCAGTAGTTTCCTGATCCCTTTATCTTAGTTATCTACTATCTCTAAAATATTTCATTCAATTGAATTTGGAAAAATTTTTTCCAGAGTTTTTCAACACATTGCATTTTACTGATCATGTTCTGATCCATGTGGAGCTCTGTATGCATGTAATTACAGTACTGTGTTTTTATCTCATGGTAAGTAGAATTCAGTCTATGAAGCAACTGCCACAACTGTGTAATTAAGCTACCGTTATTTGCACACCATGATGTTTGGTTCTGAAAATACCATATTCTGGATGGAACGAATTTTCAGCCATAGTGCATGCTCTCTTTGGCTTGTTTTGTGATTAGTGGCAGTATAACATTTTCTGATGCAGTTTTTGAAAAGCAGAAATTCACTGGTAGATGGCATCAGAGTTCCACCAGAGTAGTGCTCTGTCTGCTGTGAAAAATAAATAACTATACACTTTTTTTCTAATGGTTTGGAAATATTAAAAGGTATTACTATAAACAAAAGCATTTAAAGACTATGGATACTTACAAAGATAAGTACAGATCATAACATGAAGACTGTGATTTCCAAAAATAAAAGTGTATTTTTTGAATCCTTTGTTTGAGGTTGTCTCAGAAGTCACTTTTAAAGTTCTTAATATAAAGAGATTTGTAAAAGAAGTATTTTACAAGACTCGAAAGTGTTCTTTGAACAGACTTGAAAAAACAAAGGTACTTGATAAATTACTCTTGAATAGTTTGTTGCTGCTTACAGAGAATATTTCGCCCCCACCAGGTGTTTCCACCCCATGCTTGTGCCAGCAGAGTAAGAACTGATCTGTCTAGAAACTAACATGTAAAAAGGATTGATCCAGCTGACTGCTTAGCTGCACAGCTGTATTAAATAGTACCTGACAACAAAGGATGTGCTTAGAGGAGGTGAAAAAGGCTGGAACTCCCCCTTTTTGTAGGCCAGTACAGACGTAGTTTGGCTAAAATACAAAGCTAAAGAAGATGTTCTGAGTATTGTGCTTCCAAATAGAGTTAGCTTTATTTTGTGAAAAACAAAATCCTTTTGCTTCTCTGTCTTACACTTAAGATGAGAGAAGGAACACGAAGGCACAAATGTAAACAAAAAAGTGTAATTGATATTTTACTGAAGAACTGCATTTTCATACTGCATGCTATGTTACCTATGGAGAATGACTGTCATGTATGTGAAATAGTCCAAAAGCTATACAAGAACAAAATTATTTGTTTTGTAGCTACAGGAGATTTTCAGGAAAAAAAATGAGAAGAGAGAAAGAAAAGGAGATGAAGAAAAACGTGCAATGTTGGTAAGTAAAATTAGAGTAATTGTAGCTGGTAGTCAACTTTGTTATCTTTAGGGCAGTGATGTATTGTGCTAACTTATCACTTTTCTCTTTTTCGAAACAAATTCTTTTCATAAGAAGAACAGTTACTGCAGTTGTTGGGGAAAATAGTGAAGTGGTTCTTGAAAACAGAGAATTAGAATATTCTGTTTTATCTAAGGACAGTAGCATGGATTCCATTTGGAATCTATAAATCTAGGAAAACTGAGTAGTAATGGTTCAATATCATTGTCTATGAAAGGGAGACATTTCTTTAGCAAAAGCAAACTGTGCTTCCATTCTCATAACTTAGGAAAACTGTTAACGTAGAAATGCTGATCCTGATACTTGATATTATTGTGATAGTTTTAGTATAGATGATAAAAGGTGATAAGCAAAGTTAGACTTTATATTCATAATTATTTTTATGTTAAATGTTGTTTGTTACCAATGCCAAATATTTTTAGTTATTATTATATGAATAGATTTTTGTGGAACATTGAATACTCATTTAATGTCAAATTTCTGTCTAGTGTGTGTGTGAGAAAGGTAAGTCAGGAACAGACAAGATTGTGGTTTGTCTGAACAATGGCAGCAGTAGCAGAAACTTTTATTGATGGATGAATTTCTGTCCAGTTTCTGTCAAATCCATAGCAGAAAAAAAAACAAATGTTCATTTGGGATTTTCACATTTACAGTGAAAATTCTTCAGTTTGGAAAAAGTAATGATTACAAAATAGAACATTCCACCCGATAACGTTCTATTCAACTGTCTACTTCTGTTTAAAAATTTAAGGAATAAGATGAAAAATAAACCATTTTCTATCCACTGTCACCTTAAAAATAAATTTTAAAATCTGATACTATGTAAAATATATTCTAACCTATTCTATTGTCTTTATTTTTTCTTTCTGTCTTCACACCTACATGTGATACTTGGCTTGGCGCATTTTTGCTGTATGTCAGCGTATTCAACTTTATGGATATCATACTCCTACTAACAGTGTATGTACTCTAAATATTTTTAAATATTTTTATGCAGTCTTCACCAGTGAATTGAAATAGTATGCTTTAAGGATATTTACTACTTTTTTCAAGTCAAGTACTAATTAGTACTTGACAAGTACTAATTACAACTGGCAAGAGAGAAAATGGATCCTCAGGTTTTTTGAAAGTCTTCAACAGAAAAGTAGTTTCCTTTTCAGTTTCTGTTGATGACCTGCATAGGAGAAGATGCTGTAGACCAAGGAAGTACAGCCTCAAACTGTCTGGGAAATGGCACAAGTGATGCATTAGGCCCTTTTCCTCATCTTTAAAAATATTTGTAATTATTTGAGAAGTGTCAAGACTTAGCAAAAACGATGCATGCAGTGCAGATTCAAGTGGTTTAAATATTTCTGTATTCTTGTTTGCTTAGGTTGTTTCAAGTCATTTTCTGGTGCATACTGCAGTTGTTGTTAAGACTAGTTCTGCATGTGTTGCATGAGTGCTTTTACTAGCCAAATGCCAACTGAAACGATGATGATGATGATGATGATGAGATGCATGTAATGAAAGTATGCATGCCATAAAATACTAATTCTACTGGCTAAAAAGACTAAGTTCAGCAAAGACTTAAGATAAATATATTACAGAATTGTATGCGTAACAAAGGAAGGTGTTGTTCCTACCCATGGCTTAGAAGATATAAAAGGGATAAGTAAGAGTTAGAGAGAAACTGAAGCCCTAAGGGCCTAATCCTGTACACACTGAAATAAAACCAATTTTTTTATTTGAGCAATTTAGGACTGAATGTATATATTAAGCAAAGGCATTATTCCCAGTAGCTTGTCATATTTCTTTGATGATAATTCACGGAAGAGTTGAATCCAGTTGAACTGGATCGAGGAGAAAGTAAATAACAACTTCTAGAAGCAGCAGGCAAGTTAAAAAATACCTTCCAGCAAATATTTTGCAACTAAGACTTCACTTCTCAATGTATATTATTATTTCTATTTTGTAAAATTACAAATTAACTTAGTGCAGAAATATTGCTTGCCTCTGTAGTATTGAACTTTATTTAAAAAAAAAAAATGTAAATTATATAATCAGTCATATACATATTCATTTATTTATATATATATATATATATAAAATACTGCTGAGACAAATTAATATGTGACAGTCCCATATGCACTGAGCCCCACTGCATTATTAAAAGTTCTTAAATAATACCTTTACTCATGTAGATATATCACTAGTGAAAATATGGCAGGTGTATTGAAGACCTGTTACCTGAGGTATTGTTCTGAAGAACATTAAGGGAAAACGGAGAGTAGAAATCATACTATATTTCAACATCTGGAGAATTCCATATATTTATATTTCTATGTTTGTCATTGAGTGAAATACACGGACAGTAAACCTTTAACTCAGTGCTAATGGTATTTTTCATGATAATGATATGTTACACATTTCTCAGCAGTCCAGTCTAGAGCAAAATGGTTATCATTTTTTCCTTTGGAGAGACTGTCTGTTTATTTTTCATTAAAATAAGGTAATTTAGTTCATTAGATGCACACAGTGTTTTCTTGATATGTATTGTTACAATTAAAGTTGGGCTTTATTAGGTTTGATTTTTAATTTTCCTCGTTGTTATAAGGATGTCATCCTAATGATTCTGAGAAATTAATTTAGTGTATCTAGTTGAATACTGGCTTTTATATTTTGACCAATAAGGAAATAAATTTAATATCATAAGAAGGTAATACATTTTGGCAAAACAAATGTATGAGGAAAAAAACAACAGCAAAATGTGGAATTCAGATGGCTGTTTTCACATGTACTTGTAAAAATATAATTCTGATCTGTGCTTTCTCTAATTTGTTTTGTTTGAGAAGGTGGGGTCGAGATACATTTTGACACAGCTGCAGTATAAGTAAAAATCAAATCTCTGTAATAAACCAGTATTCTGTTGTACAAAGTGATGTAAAGGATGTAGAAATTTCCTTTTGTTGGAGCAAAATAATTGAGCCATGTTTCTGAGGATCAATTAGAAAAGATTTTAAAGTCTGTTACCTGTTATTTTATTGTCCTTCTTGAAACTTCTGCAGGTTCTTAAAACAGAAGGAGAGGACCTTGTCCCCAGAAGCTACTGGGATACTTTGAGACGTAGCACAAGCCAAGCTCTCTTTTCAGACCTTGCGGAGGTATAAGGCAACCTCTGTCTCTGGTCCATAAACATATTGCTATTTTATCTATTTTTCTTCTCATTGTTTTCCTATTCTATGTGTTTTGGTTTTTTTCTTCATTATACTTCTTTTTTTTTTAAACCTGAAAGTTCTCAAATGTAATGGACTTGGTTCTGTGCAGTGCAGTAACTCAAAGCTATTACTCCAAGTAAAGATAAAGTTGTCTTTTGAAAGAATTGCAAAATCAAGTCCTCTTCAGTCATTATTGTAAGGAAGCATTTTCTAACAGTAACAGTATTTCATAGGGAAAGCAGTCATTTGGGAAGCCTTTGTCATTTAGGCTTGTTCCAGTGATGAGACAACTTAATGAGAGTTGCAGTCTGTTAAGCATTTAATCTTTAGGCCCTTAATGTACTCTTTAATGTATGTTATCCAAGCTTATCCTCGCAAAAACAGTTACCACGCAGCTGTTGGATTGAAACAGAAATGTTTACAGTATAACATGACATATTTTTGTCAATCGTCTTTAATATTACAGAATCATTATGGAGGACTAGCCATATCCCTGAGCTGCCTAATTCATTTCCATAGTTCTTTGAATTCTGTTAAGATTCTTGTTTCATGACCTGTTTTGGAATAACTAAAGTGGATCTGAAGATAGATCCTTTAAACTTTCATATGCCTTGTATGGTGAAGTTGATTGCTTATCTAAATGTGGCAATGAAGGATATACAGCAATCTCTTCACTGAGTGTCATGTGTCTACTCTTAAATAGCACGCTTCATAAGCAGGATCATAATGAGAGAGAACATGGAACTGAAAGAAAAACCTTCAGGGTAAAACAGTCCTTTCCTTTGCTTCATAAGCAATGTATGTTTCACATTGAAAGCAATTAATGTTTCTCTTCAGAAAATATTTTATAATCTGAGGACTTGGATGAACCTTGTCTAAACACCGAGCTAAATTTACTCATAGCCTCTTTACACCAGTCTGTCATTTCTTAATTTCAGTAGGGCTTTTTTGTGTTCTTTGGTGTTCATCTTCTTAATTATGGTTATGTCTATAAACACGATCATAGCTCTCAGTTTTTGTTATTGTACGCTAAACAAAACAAGGTCATTGATTGTTCTCTTAAGATAGAATGTGTATTTTCCGAGTATCAAATGCACCTTCTTTGTACCCCTCTCAGCTAGAATTTGTTTGTTTCTGAAACATAAATAAATTGCCTGAATCTAGTGTTAAAGAACTCAATTTTAAGCCAATGCTTACGGTTAATAATTCATAATAATGCATTAATAATCCTCCATTAAGCTAGAATAGTTGATTTTTCTTTCCTTGCTTTTATATTGATGAGCTCCCGGACTATTAATCCAGTTATTAGTCCTTATTTAAGCCACCTAATATTAGAGTCCAGAGCACCAGAGTTCCTGTCTGTTGTGCTAAGGGAGACAGAGAGAAGAGAGAGGGACTCTCATTTCATCGGCTATTTAAGGAACTTGGGGAAACAAATTTTCTGAATTGTCTTATTCTTAATCTACAGCTGACACGAATTCAGTCCCAAGTATAAATGGCCTTATACTTGGTAATCCCTACAGGGCTTTGATTTGGAGATAATTTTTACTCTGAATGCCTCCGACTGATGTCTGTAAATTAAAATGTCATTGAGGCTTAATAAAAGCTATGTTAAACATTGGTTTAAGTTGTCTGTAAAGTGTATAAGAGGTCTTTCAGCGCACTTATAAATGATTTTATGAAGAAAAATCTTAAGTCCTTCATTTGCTCCACAGAGAATTTCTCTCTTCTCACCACAACAGTCTTTATCTTGTTTTAAGTTTGAGCCAGCTGGCTTTCATCCATGTTCTTATCTCTCCCAGGTACTCTCCCATCTCAGTGATTCTGTAGCCATCTGTACTAAGTAGCCTAAGCCTAGATGACACTGGAGTCTGTGTTGTTTCATAGCTTTTTGAGAAGGTCTTGTCTAAGTGGAAGAAGAGAGTAAATATAGTTTACTGTTGTGAGAATCAACTTACAAGGTCTTTCTAGGGGAAAAAAAAAAGTTGGTCTTCACACTGGTTTTTGCAAGGGCAGTTTACAGTATTGATTCTGCTACCTAATTTAGCAACTACACCATCATGCTGGAATATTGCACTGAATTTGGCTTGTAAATTTATTCTTAAGTTGCTGACTGAAAATGGAAGTGAGTAAGGCTGTGATAACTATTGAAAAACCAAGGACTTGCAGTAAGAAAGCTCTCATTAATTTAAAGCATAACATTCATATTTCATTCTTGGAATATGATTCTTCAAGTGGACCATCACTCATGAGCTTAAATTAAATTTAGTAGACCTTTTAATCAAAAACTTTTATTCTTATTTAAAAGACTTTAAAATATATTTGATCAAAATAGTCTCATGGTTTTTATATATGCAATATAGGCAGGTTCATGTTCACTGATGTAAAATAGAAAACTTATTATTAACCATAAATAGCTTTAAATGACTAAAGCTTTTTCATTTGCCCTTAAGAGAGAATTTATATAGTGCTACCAAGGCAAAAGGAGTAAAGACATAGTTTTCAGTTCCCTGCAGTTCTATGGAAAAGTACACAGGGTTGAGTTTCTGGGCTGAAGTTTTCAGGGTTTTTTGTTGTTCTTTTAGTGAGGCTAACCAAATGGGAATTGTTTTTAAAAAAAAAAAAAAAAAAAAAAAAAAACCACCAAAAAAAAACAAAAAAACTTACGTATTGTATTTGTTAAATGGTTCTTTACATATTGGTGAATGCAGGCTAAGTCTTAGGGTTTGAAATGTTTTTTGCAAGATGAAAGGCTGTAATTTAACATTTGATATCTTTTAAGTGTACTTGAGGGAAATTGTTTGAATGTACTTAGAGATTTAATTGCTTAAAAGACATAAGAAATCAGGGTATCTGTGTTTCAGTGTATTGTGCCCTGTAGTATAGGATTACAATATTAAAAGACAAATAGTGATAAGTTTTCTGAATTAATTTGCTCACTGTTTTAATTGAAGAACTTGAAATCTCTCTTTGTATATATCCTATGTCATCTTGTTTCTCCCTGGAGAAGAATGTGAGAATAAGGAGGAAGCTGAAGTAATTGAAATACAATCTTGAGAATCCTGAACTGGTGATAGTATAGTATAGGAAAGTTTTCCTCTTACTTCTTTAGCTCTTGGATCTTAAAAGGAAAGTGTGTTGTTAGTGCCTTATATTTTTTCTTATTGTCCATAATTACATAATTTTAATGGTAGAATGGCTTGTTTAAGACCCTTATTTTACTGACTGATTTTTTTAGCTATTCAATATCTGAAGAGTCTTTGTAAAAGAGGTAAGATCAATGCACATACATAGATGCTGTAGGGATATTTATATA
Organism: Tetrao urogallus; assembly: GCF_951394365.1. Classification (NCBI taxonomy): domain Eukaryota; kingdom Metazoa; phylum Chordata; class Aves; order Galliformes; family Phasianidae; genus Tetrao; species Tetrao urogallus. Next base: position 43,359,082 of record NC_136817.1, on the reverse strand, counting down.
GTAAAAAAGTTAAATGCACACATGTAATAGTCATGTGGTTACAGATGCACAAAATTTGTTTTTTCCACTCTTAAGTCTGCGTGTTCAAAATTGATAGTTATTTATTAAGGCAAAGGTATTGCTACGCATTAAAAAATAAAAAGTAATTGATGTCTGATGCAGAGACAACATATTTTTAGGAATATTTTTAAGAGAATGAATAAAAAAAAATTACTCCATGGATTTATTTATTTATTTTTATATTTATTTTGCTTTTAATATATTTGACAGTAAGATTTGAACAGTAGTCATCTGCTGTTTATGATAATGAATCAAAGTACACCTTATTGAGTATTCATGGAATATATAGTTTGTATAGAATAACATAGAATATAAGAAAATATAAGATAACATGAAGTAAGTTTTTTAATATCTTCATATTTGTCCAGTAGAAAGAAGGGGAGATTTTGTACAAAGGGAGGGAGTTATTCTTGTGATTTACCTCAACTGATTAGATCAGTTTTTTCCTCAAGGGTTTATGGGGTTTTTTTATGCGTTTTTTTTTTTATTCATTGCAGCATCCATAATACTAGGTTGTTGTGCTGAAGTGTTTTCTACTGAATGCAATTAACAACTCAATGCTATTTTGTGTGGAAAAATGCTATTTTGTATGATTAAATTAATTTAACAAATTTTAATACCAAAATCTTTTTGAACACTATGAACATGAAACACAAAATCTTTTTATAGAAAGATCTATTGTGTTGATAGACATTCTCAAATTATCATTCTGTAAGTAATCCAGTCATGTTCTTTTATACATTTTTTCTTTAATTTTAATATTTAAGCGTACTGATGATATTGCAAGTTCACTGTCAGATACAACACTGCTTGTACACTTTTTTGGCAAGAAAGGAAAAGCTGAACTGAACTTCGAAGATTTTTATAGGTAAGTCTCAATTTTATGAATTACTTTTAAAGAAATGCATGCTTGTTCTAATTAATGTGTATTATATTACCATACACATAATTTATGCATTTGTGTATGTAATGTATATAGGATATAAATTTTATTTTTCCTTTGTGCTGCACATAGAGTAATATAATAAAAGCAACAATGAGACAGAGGTGTGGTCTGTTGTTTGGTGGTCCTGTGTTGAGCCATGAGCTGGACTCGGTGATCCCTGTGGGTTCTTTCCAACATGGAATATTCAATGATTATGTGATTGTATAGTAAAAAGCCCTGCATCAGTGCTGCTTCCTATGTACCAATATCTGTTGTCTTTATAGTTTATTTTATCTGTGTGTTTTAATTAATCAGATGTTTGGGAATATTTTCCCTTAATATCATGTACGTTACAAAGAATATATTGTTTTTCATACAATAGAAAAAATTATGGATTGTCAAGGGAAATCACGATGTGGTAAGTTCAAAACAAAAAAACAGAAAATAGTGTTTTTTTTCATGAAATCTAGTTACAGTGCCCAGAATATACTATGAATGCCATGGAGGTCAAAACCTACTAGTCATATTCACAAAAGAAGATCCATCAAGTTCTATTCAAAACTACTTTTCCAGCTGAGAAAAATCTCTGAACTGGAGGCTCAGGGAAATACTGTGCTTTCCTTACACTTTTTCGTAGGCATCTTTTTGATTTGAGATGATTTTATTTCTTAAAAGTCAAGTCATATATTAGGAAGTAGCATTACAGTGTTGAGAAGGCATGTACTTTGGGGACCTGTAAGAGAGAAGTGGTATGGGTTGTGGTTGACAGTCAGTGGATTTCAGCTCCAGGACAGTACTGTGACCAGAGAACTACTTTTGTCATTGGTAGTATAGCTAGGACATAAAGCAGGATCAGGGAAGTTATATTTCCTTTTATATATTATAAGTTGTAACCAGCTGTTTTGTTCATTAGCCAGATTTGGTGTCCAGAATTTACCAAATGTGTTGTTAAATTAAAAAGAGTTCATAGAAATGTCATAAGATAAGTGTTGAAAAAAGAATAGGTGATATTGAAAGGCTGGAAGAGCTGGCTCATCCTACTTAGGTTGTTACAGAGAGAAAAGTGAGATTAATCTCAATCTAAGTTAAATAAATGGGGAATAGATTTGGAGAAATTATCAATCCAATGATATTTTCTGTCTACCACATAAAAATTAAAAATTCCAATATAAAATTAAAATTATAAATTAAAATATTAAAAATTTTCAGTGCCCCACTGAAAACAATTAAGCAAACACAAGCTGGAAATTACATAATCCTTAAATTTGTAATTTATTTTAATCCTTGCTAAAACTCTGCATCTTTGAAGGTTGTTGCATTGATTTGAAATTACATCAATGTGGGAATGGATGGAATTAACAAATGTACAGTCAGTGCTTCAAAAAGGGAAATAATTTGTATCATACAGTTTGGCTTTGTGTTTTACAAGTCTTTTAATGGACGTGCTTATACAAGAATTGTAAAAATATAGAATATTATTGATTTTCCATATTCATGTTTATGCTTCAGATTTATGGATAACCTACAAACTGAGGTTCTAGAAATAGAATTTCTTTCCTATTCTAATGGGATGAACACTATCAGTGAGGAAGACTTTGCACATATTCTTTTGAGATATACCAATGTAGAAAATACATCAAGTTACTTGGAAAACATGCGCTGCAGGATTCCTGAAGAAAAGGTAAGTGTTTAACTAGGTGACCTGGTTCAGCTGAGACAGAGTTGATTTTCTTCATAGCATCTGATGTGATGTTATGTTTTGGCTTTACAAGAAAAATAGAGTTGATAACACACCCAAGTTTTAGTTGTTGCTGAGCAATGCTGTGGAGAGCTGAGGATGTTTCAGTTTTTCAGTTTCTCTTGCTGTCCTGCCAGCAAGGGAGCTGACTGAGTGCAAGGAGCTGGGAGGGGACAGAACCAGGGACAGCTGGCATAAACTGGCCAAAGAGATATTCCATACCATATGACACTACGTGGAGAAAAAAAAAAAAAATGCCTAAAATGGAGGGGTGTTGGCTGGGGAGGCTGCTGCTGCCTGGAGACACGCTAGGCATTGGTTGGCAGGAGGTGAGCAGTTTTTATGCCTCTCATTTTGTCTGTTTGTATGCATACATATATGTATATGTGTATATGCATGTATACATACATATATATATGTGTATATACTCCCAAACTGAGAGAGGGGGAGTGAGTGAAAGGTGGTGTGGTGTTTAGCTGCTTGCTGGGTTAAACCACTCTAGGATAGTAGTGGGCCACAGCATTTAGTCCCAGTGTTCTCAGGATGGAAACATAACCTTGCTGGACTGAAATTCTGAGATTCTGTCACTGATTTCTATAGCATCAGGAATTTATTCTATTCCTAATCGGTGCATTTTACATTTCTCAAGTTAATTGCTGACTAAAAAGTAGAATAGTAAATGACATAAATAATATAGTTCGTTATGTGATTTAGTAATATTTTTAAGCTTTATATTACATTCAAGTTCAGTTTAAATGACAAAAAAAATAAGATTCAAACAACAACAACAACAAAAATTTCTAGCAATGAGGTATTTGAAAAATCCTCTTTCCCTTACTTCTCTTTTATATTGCCACCTGAGTAACATCTCTTCAGAAATAACATTGACACACTTTATCTGGCTGTATATAGTCTTAACGGTGGATCACTTGTATATAGTTAATGATGGCTGTGTGGTTCTTATTAATGATTGGGGAATAGAAATAAATGGAAGAAATGTCACTTGGCATGCATGTAGTCGTGTTAAAATGTTCAGTTGGCATGCTGCCTGCTCACAGTATGTTTTCTTCCTTTTACTAACTGGATGCCAAGCATCTAGTGATTCATTTTGGCACCTGAAATTAGCACAAATACCAGCTACTAAAGAAATTCCATGAATTTTAACATAATTTGTACATTGATATAATGGTTTTCTCTAGTAAAATATGATCTGTCCAAATAATAAAAAATAAATAAACCACATCCTTTTTTATGTATAAAGGATGGGGAAGGATGAGATTAATACCATTCTAGCATTAATTCAGTCCTGGCTTAATCCAAAGTCTCTAAGATTCTTTCAGTATTGATGTAGCAGTAAATTATCATGTCTTTGGATTAGTAGCTAGGACAAAAGAAAAGAAGAGCAAATACCACAAGGAAAGGGAAAAAAAATGCTATTTAAAAACTTTGCATTTTATAGAAGAAATTCTGAATTCTGGTCAAAATGGAAAAGATTTTTTTTAATTAGAGAGGCCCTGCAATATAAGACTTAAAAGCATCAACTGAAGAGATCTACGTGGCTAAATCTGGATGTGTAAAACCTTCTCCTTAGAATATAGTGCTTACATTAGGTCATGTTTATTAATTCCACATCCTTTTGTGAGTGCACATACACATAAATAACAGTGGTTTGTAGTGGTTCTCATTAGTAGGCTTTGCAATATTTGTACAAACCTAGACTCATTCTCAGTGTTAATTGGCATATCTTAATAATCCTTTTGGAATTTTTGAGATAGACTTAAGTAGGAGGGAAATATTTCTGGCTGTATTTTCAATAAGAATTTGCTATACATTGTAGTGGAAAATAGGAAAGACATCTTTCATTCTTTACAAGATCCAAATTCTGTACTTCACTGACTCCAGTACGAACATGTTTATTTCAATGACTGTAGTATCTGTTCTGAAATGAAGTAGATTTATGTAGAAGCAAGGTTTGTTTATTCCCTTGTTGTCGCTACTGATACTTTTAATCATGCTAATACGCATTCTTTTCTTCATTAGGGTATCACCTTTGATGAATTTAGATCATTTTTCCAGTTCTTAAACAACCTAGAAGACTTTACAATTGCAATGCAAATGTATAATTTTGCAAGTCGTTCCATAGGTCAAGGTAAGTGTTATAAAAAGTCAGATAATTTTAAACATTTTTTTTTTTTTTTTTTTTTTTTTTACAAAAATACAGAGCCGTTGACTAAAATAGAGAGGAAGATGTCTTTTCATTCCTAGTTTGTCCTTTTAGCATCTCAGGTAAAATTCTGAAAAGAGCTTAGAGAGAAGTCTCAGTCTTAAGAGATACAGTAAAGCCTTATAAAATCATATGAGTGCTGGAAAAGCTGAATACAGGACAGTTTGACATCAAATCAGTACAAGAGTTAAGAGGCAATCGATGACACTAGTAAGAGATCAGCTTAAAGTAAGTGAGAGCATCTTTACATAGTGGGTCTCAGAAACTTACTGCTGAAAAGTTTGTGGAAGGAAACAGATTCAGAAGGTTCAAAGAGGGACAGAATTTTTCACAAATCAGTAAGTGGGAATTGAAAGGTGTGTGCTAACTAAAATCCTTAATGCATGGGGGAGTGCAAATTGATGTGGTCAAGCTTGTGTACTCACCCCAAGTAGCATTTCATTGAAGTCTGACACATCAGCATCAGTGTAGTCCTACCTCATGTGGCTTTACTAATGGAATATATGGTTTTCTATGTTTTATTTCCTAAGTTCTATTTCTTTTGTTCTATCAGTTAAGTAAATGCCATCAGCATAAATGTAAAGTAAGTTTAATTATAATATGATTTTCTGGTTTTATTATTACATATTGCATATACATTATTATATAATTACACTATTACTTAGTGTAGTACATCTACTGTTATCTTCCATACAAAATATTTGATATTGCATGTATTTTATTATAGCTGAGAATTATTTGTCTTAGATTCATGAAATTCAATTCTGTTTTTCAAATTTCATTATTTTAATGCATAAGTGTGAAAACTTAGTTTAAAAGATTGCTTGGATTTCAAAGTTTAAATTTCTGTGTTTATTTTTTCTTCTGATGTTTTCTTTATGTAGATGAATTCAAGCGTGCTGTTTATGTAGCCACAGGTGTAAAGCTTTCACCACATTTGGTGAACACGGTATTCAAGATTTTTGATGTCGACAGAGATGACCAATTGAGTTACAAAGAATTTATTGGCATTATGAAAGATAGACTTAATCGAGGGTTTAGGGTAAGGATTTTAAGTTTTAAGTTTATATTAATTGATTTTACCGCTTACTACTTCTTACTTTGACCTGTGGCATGGATATGTTGCAAATCAATGGTTCATATGTTTAAACATTTTATAGAAATCCTAAAGCAGTCTGTAAGATAAAAACCTTCTGGCATTCTTGGTTATTTTTTTAATCAAAAAGTAATACAAACAACACAGAACATAGTACACTAATCAAACAGATGATCAATTCACTGCATACTGTATTCTGTCATTTCTTCTGTATTGTGCAGCTCATAGATTGGCATTAAGAGCTCTGACAAGGATAGTAATAACAGCTGGGTTATTTTCAGGGAATAGACAATTTGTCTTCTAAATTGGTTCTGCTGAAAAACACTATATTCTGGTTCAAAGTTGCTTTGATAACTTAACCCTGTATCTATCATTTTAAGTTACAAGAAGTTCAAAGGCAGAAAATTACTTGCAGAAAATGTTCATAAGGAACCACTTGTAAATCACGTGTATAACTTTTTCCTCTAGGTGAATGTATAGGCCTTGCTGCCATCTTCAGGTTCAGTGTAAGAAATTGTATAGAATCAGAGGGGAAAAAAAAAAGTATGAGCAATAAAAGTCACAGTTCTTTGTCCATATAACAGCTGTTAACACTTTTAATCAAATGCAAAGTGCTGTTCTTACCTACAGCTTAGCCCACTAGCTAGACATAAATTTTGGACTTTGATTTTTCCAAAATATATATATGATGATATCTATAATTCACATTTCAGTATATTACTTCTGTAATGAAATTTTAGTCACACAAAATTAGCTTTCTACATGTAATTTTAAAATTTTCCGTGTTGTTGAGTCTATTTAGATTACTACTTTTTTTTTTTAATGTTATTATCTAATTTAAAAGTGTGGGTAACAACCACTGCACTTGTGATGATCTTATTTGCTTGTTGGTCCTCAAATCCTTTTATTATTGTGTGGGAATGATAATTGTTTCATAACTGTTTCAAGATGTTCAGCTATATGTTTTAATTGTTTCTCAATTGTGCCACTGTATGTTAATTTAACCAGGACACAGTCTGCTTACTAAGCAATTCTTGTAAATGTTTTACATGTTTTTTACTCCACAAAATGCATGAAAGAGATCACATATAGTCCCTGAGAATCTATGTCATCCAATGCTATTTAAACTTATGCATGTATATTACTTTTGCCTTGGCCTCTTTAAAATATTCTAGAGAACTCCATAAAAAGCTGTGGAGAATTCACAAGGATGTGTGGATGAGTAGCACTTTCCTTCATAAATCATGCCTAGTTTTATTTAGATACTAGATATCTCCTGGATTGCAGAGAAGGAGATACGATTTAGTCCTATTGTTCAGTGACCAGAAATAGCATATTCAATCTTGTTTTTGCTAAACATACTGACATTCAGGCTTGTTTGATTATTCAGAGATCATTCTTTAGTATTCCAAGACAGTTACAGTACTGAACTTACCAATTGTCATTTCAAGTGAGATTTTCTCACACATAGCTGATTTTTTTTTTTTTATTTTTATTTTTTGTAATGGCCTGTGAAATAAAACTGTAAAAATCCTCCTTTTTATTTTAAGAACACCTTTCTCCTCCCATCTGGTTTTAGAATGAGGACTAGAGAATACACAATAACTTTTTGCCCAGAACTAATTGGTGGAAAGTGTCATTAATTGCATTCTATTATTCATACATGAAAAATTTTAGAATATTTAGTGTGGCTACAGTAAGCAAAAGTTTACTTTTTAGCTCCTGCATCGTGGTGGGCTCGGACACTGTCTTGTGCTAAATCAAAACTAACATATCACTAACAAATCTTTGTTAATAACTATGTTTTGAATCTGTATAAAGATTTGGCCAGTTATGTTTTACAGATGAAAGAACATTATTTCCATTTGTGCAGTAGTTTTTAGTAACATGGAAATTTTTGCCTTGGCAGAATTTTAACCTTTTTATGAAGTTTAAATGCCTGATTTTAATATTAAATAACTTACAGTTATTGTCTGCTCAGATCAGTGTAGTTCCTGGGTACCATTGTACAAAAAATCCAAAACTAACAGATGATAACAGATCTGTAATTTGAAGTAATTCAACTTTTTAAATGGTTGTTTTATTAAAATGTTTGCCCGGAAGAACCTTGAGGTAATTACAGATTTAACTAAGAAGAACATGTGTTATAGAAAAGGACATTTTGTAATGATATACTAAGGAAAAGATACTAAGGAAAAGTAAAGTATTACACAGGTGTGGTGAAACTGGGATTCTAAAAGATCTGCATCATATTTGTCCTATTTAAAAGCATAGCCATAAATTTAGAAGAGAATCAGGTACTGCCCCTTACAAGAACATGATAAATATTCATTTTGACATATACCTGTGATTTGAAGTATGTTTTGAGAAAATAAATGTCTTCAGGAGTTTATTTGGAGAAAGTTCTCTATTGGAAACACAGTATCGTAACCTGAAACTTTGTTTGGTTTTGAAAAAAACTAGTGTACTAAGCTGCCATCAAGTGGTCAGTCAGAGTATTGCCATAAACTTACAAAAATATTCAGAAATGATTTGCTGATTGATTTAACTTTTTTTACTTTTTTTTTTTTTTTAGTTTAAACATATGTAAACAGACTCCCTTTCCATTACAAATTTCCTTTTTCTTACCTGAAAGATTCGGACCATAATGACTAAGCAATGACCATTTTACCCAGAACCTACTATACTGTATCTTCTAGATATTTGTCATTTAAAGCCATTTTTTGTATTTTCATGATACTGTTGTCTTATGCTTACCTCTGGCTGCCTTCACGTGTTGTCTGCACCTGCGCACTTCTCCATCTTCTGCTCCACAGGGCTACAAACCTATACAGAGGTATACTACTTTCAAATCCTGCGTGAGGAAGGAACTCTATAGCAGATAAATTACGGTATGTGTTAGCTGCCCAGTCTGAGTGTGCTGGCATGCTTGCAGGAATGGCTGAATGTTAAACTGTTGCTGCTTCGTTTCCCATTTCAGAATTCAAGAATAGGTTATCTTATTGTAAGCAATGTAGCAGCTCAAGATGTTGTGTTGTGTTTTTGACTGAAGTGTTAGGATTTTATTCTGGAATTGACAATAATTCATGCTGTCAGTGTTTTGTGAGCCAAGTGCAATTTTGTGCTATGTTTAGGATAGGGAAAAGTATTCTTATGTAGTTTTCGTTGTTGTTTTTCTGTCTGTCCTGTGATCATCTTTTCAGTAATTTATCAACTACTTCTAGCTAATAAATATTCACCAGTGAAGATTGGAAAAACAGATTTTTCTCCTTGAGAGACTGTTAGTAGTTGGATTCTATTTTGATGTATGCAGAGGCTTCCAAAAGCAGTAATGTTTTTGCACAATTTTTTCTATACCAGCTGTTTTAAAAACAGGCACTGTGACCACACATGACCATCTTGGCTGTTTCTATATATCTGCCATGTGAATATTCAGATTAAAATGTATTGTGAAGTGTAAAAATTACAGTATGGATATTTTAGGGTCACATTTTGAAACTACCAGTCACGCTATGGATGCAGCAGAAACGTGTCAGTAGACACTTGGATATTGAACTCACTTACATAAAGCCAGAGTTGGCTACTTTGCAGTTTACAGTTTTTTTGGTGCCAGCACTTCTTCCCCCATAGGGTTTGCAGCAGTTTCTGTGAAAGACTGTTGAAAGCTAATGTAGGTCCCATGTTTGTCAATGGGAAAGGACAAAGTGAGTGGACCAGAGCAGCCAGTGCATCTCGTGCTTTTGGCCCAGATAGTTTTGACTGCAGGTTCCCCAGATGTTTTAAATTTTGAGTTTAAGCTCAGATTCTGAGTATTAGGCTCAGACTTCTTGTCTAATAACCATCTTTAAATCCCTCTAGTTTAAGTCTTTCTTCTCTAACTTTGAAACAGCATGGCAGAAAAGCAGGCAGTCTAGCTATACTCAGCTGGATTTTCTTGGATCCTATTTATATGTAAAGTGATGGCTTTAAGGATGAGAGGTGTTTTTCTTTTGTCAATCTCTGTGTAAGGTAGGTAAGAGGGAGACCATGTATTTAAACTATTGTCCCATTTCCGTGGTATAGCATGCCATGTATCCCACCCAGCCATCTTTGGAAGTCTTCATACCATTTTTTCTAGAAATTCCCATATATTTTGAACAGGGTGGTGTTTTGAAAAGCAGCAGTAAGGATAGCCTGGGTTATATCATGACTATGTGCCTGATTTGTCTTCATAGAACAAGACAAGAATTCCACTTCATCTGCATACATTATACTGCTACCTAGAAAAATAACAATAAAAAAAAGTATTAGTATTTCTTTATTTTCATTACCTAATAATATGTGATCAGTATAACGTAAATATTGAGGCATTGTACTAATACACAAGGAATAAAAAAGAAAATCTGATCTTAACAAACAGAACATCTCGTTTCTCAGTTTGATTAATGGATGACCAATGAAGTAGTTAAAACAACATTTTAGTAATCCTACTTAACAATCACATAAGAGGAAATCAATGGCTTCAGATAAATTTTTGAAATAAACTTTTGACTCTTACAGAATTTCCTTTCTTCCTTTCCCATATCTTTAAAACTCATAGCATTATCGAGGTTGGAAAAGATCTTCAAGATAACAAAGTCCCTCTGAGTTCCCACTAATTCTGCCATTTGTTAGGTTGGGATTTTTTTTACATTGCCAGGTACAGTCTGCATTGTAGTTATATATTATATATTGTTTAAACTGGAACCTTTTAAAGATAATGAACAGCTCTGGCAGGAAATTGTCAAAATATTTGTATGGCCATGATGCTTTCCTAATAATTTCAGTGAATAATATGTGAGTGACTGGAGCAAAATGCAGTGACATGAAAAAATCCAATGCCTAATCATCAAGCATAATAAAATCAGCTTTGGTGTCAAAAAGAGAGATTGTGATAAAAGCATAAAGTTCAAATGCCTGAACACCTTGAGAAAGACCTGAATTTAGGCAATAAATTAATTCATTTGCCTGTTGAGATGCAATAAATTGGATAAATATTTAAATAAATCTATACAAACATGCACACACATACAGATTTACAGTGGGAGATTTTGTCACTCTGCATAATACATAGTTATTGTCAAGGAAAATTTTTTAAATTGAATAATGTTAGTCTACAGTATGTGCTGGGAGACAGCACAGAGAAGCCAAATTAATTGAGTGCTCTAGCATGCTTACAGGCAGCCTTGCAGGCAGTAGTATGGAAGTGGCTTATTAACCTGCTCCTCTTTGCGCCTGTAGCTTTCTTGGGTGCAGTAACAAGAATGCTTCTGGTATCTATCTGGTATCTATCAAATAGCTGTTCCTTGCGCAGTGAAGAATGCAGTATAAGCCTCATATGTATAAAACTCCTTCTTCCCTGCAGACATGTTTGTCAGCTACTGCTCGTCACTTGAGCAACTGCTCCTTGTCTCTTGTGATGAATTACATTAACATATCCTGTTAGCTATTCTGAGTTGTTTAAAATGGTACATAGTTCATAATATTTTTTTCAAATTTGTTGCTAATATTTCTTAAAGTTTGTAGCAAATGTTGGTTAATGGAAATGGAAACTTGAGGCTAAAGCATGAGAAGAGATATACTTTCTGTGGTAAACTTAGAACTGATGAAAGAGATTAAGATAGTTGGCATACTTATCACTGATTACACTATAGTTTGAATTGGCACACTGAAATGGTGTAAAACAGTACATTGCACTCAGTGTTATCTCCACATTGCACTAATGCTGTTTACTTCAAAGTGTATAGAATGCTATATCCTTATAATAAATAATTAAAATCTGTCCTTGGGGATCAACTACACAAGCTCGGTGTGATCCAAGCAGCTGACAGTATTCTTGCAAAGCTAGTTTTTCTACATTGATCTTGCTACAGGGCACAGAACTTGTCTTGAGATCAGCAGTTACTCTCCTATAGGGAGAACGTAGAAATCACATTAGCAGGGAACTGTCAAACAGAATTGAGAACTCTGCTTTGAGAGTTTTAAGAAAAGGCTGTCCAAGAGAAAAAGATTATCAAGCACCTCTCCTACCAGGGATAGGCTGAAAGAAGAGTTGAGGATCTTCGGACTAGAGAAGAGAAGGGTCCAAGAGGACCTCATAGCAGCCTTCTAGTACCTGAAGGAGGTCTGCAGAAAAGCTGAGGAGGGACTTTTTATAAGGACATGTAGCAATAGGATTAATTTAAACTGAAAGAGGAAAGGTTTAGACCAAATATTAGGAAGAAGTTCATTGCTGTAAGGATGGTGAGATGCTGGAACAGGTTGCCCAGCAAGGTTGTAGACGGCCCCTCCGTGAAGGCATTCAAGGCTAGGCTGGATGGAGCATACTGATCTAGTGGGAGGTGTCCCTGCTTGTAGCAGGGGGGTTGGAACTAGATGATCTTAAAGATCCCTTCCAACCCAAACCATTCTATGATTCTATGAAGACATTTTTAACAGAGCCCTTTCAGAGGTAATTTCTAAAGCAGGATGTAAGAAGCCAACTTCAGTAGGAATTCCAGTCCATTTAAAAGTGCTATTTGCTAAACTATTTATGTGTTCAGTAACTGTAATAGAGATCTAACATGTAATTCCAATTTTGCTGACTTTTACATTACTAAAGATAAGTATTCTGTCATAATTGTAAAGAAATTGAGTTGTATATCCCAACACGTTCTTGAATATTTTAAGATTTTTGCATTACAAGAACTGTTTGCTAGATAGTCTTAATTCTGTTGACTTTCTAAATCTTCAATAAGTTTTTTTTTTATGCAGTAATAATAGTTAAAAACAAAAGGCTAGGAAGGGGACTGCTGGGGAAGAAAATCTCATTTTGAGAAAGATGTGGAAGACTTTAGCATGAATTTAGAACCTCATTTGAATTTCAACAGTAAACTGCTATCTTCTGTCTTCTGCTTTGTCTTGTGGTTAGTGATGTGAAATTTTTTCATTTTCACACTTCTCTGACATGTTGGTTGAATACATCTATCAGAAAAAAGAAGTGACAGCCTCTTTGGTTTCTTTTAAACTTAATTAATCTCTGAAATAGTTGAAGAGAAAAATGTATGATGGTCACACCTTACTCATCTTACAAATATTCTGGAAGTTACAGAACTCAGACTTTTGATGCTAAAAGTGACTAGTTCCTTAAGAACATAACTGGATACAGTGGTAGGAAAATGTTCCAGTGAAATGTGATAATATCAGAGAGTGTGAGCAATGTGTTACTTCTGTAGGTTTAGTACACTGAGAGTAGATACAATGATGTCGCATACCTTTAGAAGTAAGTGAACAGTTCATGTGGTTCAGCGTTTCTTTTACTGATTTTCACAAGTATTCCTCTGAACTTGTTTGTTAAAATGAAAAGGAAATGCGTATCTTAGAGCAGTGATTAATCAACGGAATGTGTTTTTGTTGAATAACACAATGCGTTTTGCAAGTCCTGCATTTTTAATAAAATTGATCATAAATCTCAACTGAATTACATTCTTGTAAGTATTGTTTCTAATATTTCATTTGAAGTCTGTTATATAGTGTGATTAGATTGCTTTCTGAATATTTACAACTTCTGCATAATATTCTATGTTTTTAATTGTACAGGATGAGTAATAAGAATATATGGAACGTAGGCTTCATTCTGTAATAGCTACTTTTAATATGCTGTGTTGGCACAGTATTTTAAGCAACCTCACACTGCTTAGCCAAAACTAGCTATTAGACAATCTCTCACCTTGACGCTTTAACAATTTGCCTCCAGATACTGATGGATTACAATATAAAATTATTTGTAAATGCTTCTAATTTATCTACAATAATAGGGCTGCTTTGGAGTGATGTACATAATTTCTATTCCTTCCTTATCCTGTTTCTTGTTCTAATATTTAATCCTGCTCCATCTTTATGTATGTGCTATCAAAAAGTGTGGCATAATGGGAGAAATAAGGAGATCTGGTGATTCTTGCAGACAGCATACAGCCTAGTGAGACTCCCAGGCCAGGTGTGAGCCATTATTTCTCTCTATTCAGTGTTCACTTATCCATAGAATCACAGAATGACCTTAAAGCTTAGCTAGTGTCGAGCCCTCTGCCATGGGCAAAGATGCCTTCCAGTAGATCAGATTGCCACAGGCCCCATCTTGGCCTTGAACACCTGTAGGGATGAGGCATCTGTTACCACAGCACTTCTTAATGTTACTGTGTTCCAGTGCAGTTTAGGATTTAAGGTGACCTAGTGCAAAGAAGCATTCATATAATCTACCTAGATTTTATTTGGCTTTTTATGATGCCTCAGTTTCATAAACATCAGTAATTTTCTATTTTCTTTATTTTGTGCTAGAGGCGAACTTCTTACTGCAATGTCAACACAGAGAAGGAGGAAACAAAACTATAGAGAGTAGGACATACTTGAATGAAGAGGAAGCTCTCTTAAAGCTTTTGATATAAATAGGTTTTTTGTTGAGTGCTAATTGTGTGCTGTGAGGTGAGGATGTATTTTTAAAACTTATCCTACATATAGATTTATAGACCTTACTTTAAGTACCTCTGGGCCACTGAAGTATTTGATCTTCCATGATTTTAATACTAAAACATATATCAAGTCTGTACGAGTTTGAGTAAAATTTGATGTATTATTTAGTGAAAAATATCTTTTTCCAATTGTATGTTTTTCACTTTTCACAGGAGAGTCCCAAATATGGTTGGAAGGAGTATTACTCTTGTGTGATGACTGTAACCAGTGAACATCTCAGAGATCTATGGAAACAATTTCGGAGACGAGATATGCTGAGATAGAGAAAGCAGGATTATGTGCCCTGGTTAGAACTATATTTATTCTTACAAACTCTGGTTGAAGAACAGGCTAACCCAGGTGGATCACGAATCTTCCAGTTGCAGTAGAAAACAAAGGACTGCTTTTCCAATAAAAGTGTAGAATTCGTACAACCACTTTTCAGTATGTATTTCATTTAAATGACAAGCTGTAATCTGATTGGCACAAGTCTTTTTCATAAGAATGTGTTTTGAATGTTTGTTGTTATTTTGAGATATCTTTCTCACATACAGGAAAACAAAAATAAGTATTACACCTGAATAAACAAACATTTCTGCAATGGAGAGAAACTGGCTGTATCAACTTAGACTGTGAATTTGCTTTCAGAAGAACACTACTAGATGTTCGTGCTAAATTGGGAATGAGAATGCTTTATATCACAAATTACATATTAATTTGAATGTACAAATTACTCTTAAAAGTTAACAAAGCTATTATGGTAAAATTATTGATTATAATGTGAAAGATAGGTATTTACCTAAGAGAGGTACTGTATGAACTATAATGTTCAGATTTTCTAAGTCTTATTATTATCTTTATTAATTTAATCCTATAAAAATTGTACTGATTTTAAGATGTCTTATGCGTAGTATGTTGAAGGGAAGTAAAAATATTCAAATTCCTGCTAAGTAACACACTTTATGATATTTATTATAAACCTTATTTCCATGTGTATATTCACTTACATATTTCTGGTAGAGTAAAATTGTGTTTCTTGTGAATAGTGCACTTCTATATGAAGATGTGGCATTGAGTAGAAATTATAGTTGTCTAATTCAGTACTCTGGAATGCAGCATCTGAAAAATAAACAACTCGTGTTTGTGCCAAATTAAAAAGCAAAACAAAATATGAGTGCATGCAGCAGCACAGAGTAACACTTACTAATATTTAAATATTTCAGATCAAATACTAGACGTAAATTAGGCCTTACTAAGGTGATGGAGACTACAGGCAGTCAGTAGCCACATTACCTTTCATACCCTGTATGTTTAGATAATACTGAAACAGTCATTAAAACATTGTTACATTTGGGTTTTCCTCTTAATTCTTTTCTTTGCTACTCTGCAGCAGTGTTTTTTTCCTTACTCCCTTTCAAGATGACTATTATATGTTCTCTGTTAGAGCTGAAGAAACATGAACACAGTTTTTATATTGTTATTGAAAAGGTGGACTGGATGCTAAATACATCTGTATTTGTATAGGAACAATCTATGCCTTGAAATATTTCAAACTGAAAACTGTGGGGAACCTGCTTTAGCATAGGGCTTAGACTCGATGATCTCCAGGGATCTTTCCAACCTCTACAGTTTGTGAAATCTTTTATTACTCCAAATGATTGTAAGCAAACTTTTTGAAATTGTTTAGTGCACATTGTTCAAATATCATCTTATATCACATGCAAATAGAAGAATATATAGCATCTATGTAAGTACAGTTGTGTTCAGAACTACTTAATTGTAACAATTATCTATTTAAAAATCAAAACAAAATGAAAAGCAGAATGTTCTTTAAGAACTTTCCCTCAAGAAAGAAAAAAAAAAAAGTGCTAATTAGTCTTTTTAAATGTAGCATTAAAGAAAAAGTGAGTTCAGAAAGCTTTTGAAGGATGCTGTTTTAATTTACATTTCATTATAAATACCAAATTTCCACCCTGACCTCCTTAAACTACTGACAATACGAAAAGAATCAGAAAATATTTGTATAGGGGTTCTTGAATTGATACAGCAGGGCATGGATAAGATATAATCCCTGTGTTTGATTTAGGGAATGATTAGTATTCAATGTATCATCTTGGTACGCAGATCTGTCTCACTGCTTCTTGTCAGTGCAAGTAAAACCCAGTTTGCTACTTCAGTGATGAAGGACAGAAACGGGAAGAAGGGATAGGGAGTTATTGAAGGAGTTCCCCTCATTCCTCTTCAGTCATTACTGCCCTCTCACCAGTGGTCCTCCTGCTGGAATAGGCAGTAGCACCATCATCATTTGTCTGCTTCCTTACTGTAGCCAACAGTGCATTTTGCTTTTATGGCTGGCTTGAGACAATTTTGTCATTTTTCTATATGTGTCCTAACTGTAGCCACAGAGTATAAAATAGAATGTGAAAAATGTCAGATTAGTTTTTAAGAGTATTTTTTTTCATATTTAATAATAATATATGTAATGTAGAATATGAATATATGTATTTTATTTCAAAATAAATGCACTTGAAGCTAATTTGCGTTGCAGTGTATATTATTAAAATCGCATGTTGTTGGTCATAGGGCCTGCTTTCCTATACTTATTTGGTTTCCTATTTTCCACCTAAAAGTGATAGAGGAATGTTTCTTTTTTTTTTTTTTTTCTCACTTTGTTTACAAAACAGTCTCAAATGAATGATCTGTCATGTTCAGGGGACATGCCTGGAGTTTTTTTGTCAGTAACCCTTTCAAACTAATACTTGTAGAAGAAGAAACATCAGACCAAAATCTGACTACTCAAAAAATGAACCTAAAGCAAAACTGTAGCAATACCATGTCTGAACTCCCCTTAAAGTTGAGCCAAAGCTCATATGCTTTCTAATGTATGTGATGTCTGAACGTACAGTATTTTCCCCAATATTTGAAAGTCTATGAAAGCTTTTGTTTGGCAGCCTGAAGCTGTCAGCAGGTGGTGCCCTTGCATAGATCAAGTTCTTCTTATGCACGGAAATATAATTAAATACATGGAGTGTATGTTAATCTTGAGTGGATAATGTTAATTCTTTACCACTACCTTGACTTACAAATGCCTCCCACAGGTGAACATTATTGTTAACTAGAAAAGCTGCATAGAAAATAGTAGTACTCACTTTAAAATTGTAATTTAAAATACCTCTTATATATATGTAAGCATGCATAGAAATAGCAGCATATTAAACATATTTGAGTTTTAGTAAAATGTTTCTATTAAATCTAAGAAAATAAGCTGTTACTCCTGGTCAGGAGTTTGGGGTTTTGTTTTTTTGTTTTGTTTTGCTTTTGAAGCATACAAAGCTGAGTCATGTACTTACATGTCCACTTTAATTTGAAAAATAAATGAAGTGAACATCCTTGCACAGGAACTGTTCCAGCTCCTGCTTCATAACATCCATTGCAAATTTTTCATTTACAGATTTATAATCCTCCCTCATTTTAAACAGCTACAGCTATAAGTCATGCTTTTTTAATAACTGGGTTTACTGTTAAGCAGTGTTAGGTGATTTGCCTGAGGTGTAATTTCTGTTTTGAATGAATGAAGCTGCCTCACTAACTCTGATTTAGAAGCTACAACCTTGATTCAAAAGGGTATATTGCTGACTGCAGTGCTGTAAAAGAAGAAAAACAATAAAACCAACCTTTCAGGTACGGTATCAGTATCTCAGTATCTGCCACGAGATACTGAGCTTTAAATTAGTCACATAGGCTTTCTAACAAGTGTGTGTAGATAATTGCATGAGATCCAGAAATACTGCAAACTGTTTTAAACCAGCGCGCTAGCTGAACTAGTTAACCAGGCAGCCCTGAGTGTAGGGGTTCACTAGAGGCTGCTAACAGCAAAAATGGAACTGCATGTGGGCTGCCATGGGTCCAATGTATTTGCCAGGAGCAGAAATGAAGAAGAGAATGATGGTAGTCTGGATTCAGAGACTTGTGCTGCTGTGATAGTTGCTAGCAAAGTATGCTTCTTGCCAGAGGCAGCATAGCTTATGAATAGATTACTCCTGCACTTGAAATCACACAACAAAGCATGGCACAAGGAGCAAGAACAGGAATCCAGGAGTCCCTATTTGTGGCAAACGTCCTGAGAGGCTACTGAAGCCTTTATGTTCTCCAATTCTGTCATTTTCTATATAATTTCATCAGGATAGTGGACGAATTGCCAAAACCTGGCCCACAGCCTCTTGGGAAGGGGAAAGAAAAAAAATACAGTGCTTTGCACAGCAGAGGCATATTCTGTGGCTCTCTGACAATAGAAAGCAGGAATGTGGGCAGGCATCTAATTCCTGGACAATGCTCAAACAGATGTGTGAACAAGGCATGGAGCTTCTCAGCCTTGGCAAGGCATTACCTGTGTATAAACAGGTTTCAATCGCCTGCAGGAGAACCCTGTTTTAATAATAAAAGCATCTGTATCATGCACATCTTTGGTTGTCAAACTGATAGTTCTCTACTTAGACGCCAAAGGGCAGAAACCAACAGTGCCCACAACACATGGTGTCACTGAGATAAGCTGTCTTACAAAGAGATCTTCAGGGGTATAGCACTCCGCAGGGCTCAATTTCTGCAAGGCTTTTGCATTGTGCATAATCCCATTGGTCGGTTAGAAATGGTATAACTTTTTCCTGTTTTTCCCACCATAAGTGGCAAAAAGGCAAAATAGTAGACAATGAAAACTTCAAAACGAATAGGTTTGGGGGAAAACCAACACAATTAAAAAATTAGTGCCAGAAAGTGACAGAAGATTAGGTAAATAATAAGCCTAAATGCAGCTTTGGACAACACCCCTTACGACAGGCTCTGCAAATACAGTATTGTACCAGTCCAGGAACGGCATTCAGGAAATCACTAGGAAGGATTTCATTACCTGAAAAGAAGCTAAGTGAGCCTCTCTTGTGGAGAGTATGAAAAATGAAGAAATAAAAAGCTTACAACGGCAGTCAGGTTTGGATATCCAAACAGCTGCAAATTAAGTACCTAGCTAGGGTGAGTGGAGAGCAAGAGTGAATATATTTGGGCCAGCACTTCAATAAGATTCCATCTCATGGCTAGAATGTTTAAGACAGGAGTGGCTACCAAGTGGCTCATTTCCCAAGTGGCTGGGAGCCATGAGCTATAGACAGATGGTACTTGACTCCAGCTGGGATGCAACATGCATTTGCTAAGGATGTCTCTCATGAAGGAGACACTACCAAAAGATTTCTTTTTCCATGTGTGGTAAGTGTGTGACCACTCATAGGCTCTCTGGAGAGGAGCTACCAGCACGTTCTCTACCATGAATGTCAAAGAACATCCCTGCAAAGCTACTAATTAGCAATGTTTGTGCGCCTGTGTCAACGTGGATTCCTGCTTCTACCTGCCTGCCTGTGCATTGCACTGGTATGAAGGCAAAGTTACCCTCCTGTCCTATTCTCCTTCCTCCTCTTGTTGCTTCACTAAACATGTGGGACATCTGGTGACTGAGAAACTACTCCATCATATCAGCTTGCTTACATAGACAAGATGTTAATAGTCAATAAACCATAAATTCCTGGTGTGATTCGCTGGAAGAAAAAAAAAAAGCACTTCTTCATTTAAAAGCATGTTAGTGTGTTTATTCAGCACTAACAACATTCTGCATATACCTTGTTTGGGAGTTTTTAACTGACCAAATGAAAGGTTATATTTCTAAAATAGTATGCTTAAAACAATCAAAAAGTTATTATGAGATTGTAGGAAGAATCATGCTTCGTGGCTTGCAGACAATTCTAGCATTCAGTAAATCTGTGACAATTTAAAATGAGCTCACAATATGAAGTCTTGTTTTTCCGCACTCAGTTGTTGTAATGGTAGTCTTAAGAGTTCAGTGGGATTTTATAGCTGTTACACATGTTGTGCTTCCAGCTACTTGTCATAACTCATGAATGGGCTATAAATTTGAACATCTATGGCCATCTCTGGATATTAAATCCTCAGGAAACTGAATGGATGCTGAAGCAATTCCCAACCTAAGCGTGACAAATGCTCTCTCACTGCAGTATTCGGATATTTAAACCACATATATATTAAGGAGAACACTGTCCATTTACATAATCATTGTTCTGGTTATTTTCTTTTATGGCTCATTTTACTTTTTTATTCTTATTGGTTTGAAATTTTATGACCTTCCAAACTGTTACAAAACAGAGCTCTTAAGGGACTCTTTATGCCAAATTATCTATTACAGATCATTTCTCTCCACCACATGAAACGTTCTCCCTCCCTGATATTACCTTCAATTTTGCTCTATTACTTCACAAGATTGATTATCAGGAACTGTTTAATACATGTTAAAATACTTTCAAGATGCCCGCATAATTTCACTAGCTGTGTACAGACCCTATCCTACTGTTTGCTCTAGCTGGATGACTTGCTAAGATCAGAATTCCTAGTTCAGTTTCTCACTTCTTAAGTGCACCAGAATGTTCTTTACAGCTACCCATACACAACAGGCATTGTAGAAATGCAGCACAATCTGACAGTAATGTAAAAGAACTCATCAGCAATGACAACTGTAGTGTGACTTTTATCTCAGGGTGGTGCTTTCAACTTGCTCAGGAATATTTTCAAACTAGACCTTTACAGAAGACATGAAGATGGTTTCCTATGGAAAGAGGTGCTATTAGCACCCTCTGCTTCTATACCCAAAGCAGGAAGCTCCCTGTCAGAGCCAGTGGAAGATGAGAACGCTTGTTTCATTATCACCATCTGATAAGGACCTTGCCAAGTGAGATGCTAAGGAAAAGAGGGTAAGCTAAACTCATTGAGGCCTCCTCTTCAAACCCAGCTACCCACTGTCTAGTTCTCGACATGACAAGAAAGTCAATTGCCTTTGTTTTCTGTCTATATTTGTGTGAGCAACAGTACACCATAGCCCAAGCAATTGTGGAGAGGCTGTCAGTCAGGAAACCTACCTATGTAGACCTAACCATTTAGGTTATCCCACAATTTACTTTCACCATAATGCAATAAATCCTTTTAATATGCTCTCTTGAGGTTTTCTGTTGCTAAATAATCTCTTTGATGGCTTCACCACAGCACGAAGAGGGATGAGGAGGAGGGAAGGTTTCTCCAGAGAGTGGTATAGCTGTAGAACCAATGGGCATGGAATTAGAGGGATAGGCACAGGGTGAGGGCAGAAGGGAAGAACCCTCTACTGCACTCTGACCAAAAGATGCTGCAAGGTAATGAGCATTAGCCAAGGCAGGGTTATCTGGTCCTGACCAAACTGAAGTGAAGTTGGCCTGTTTGTTTCACTAAACAGACTAATTTTGAACCACAATGAACATGATTTTGGAGCTCTAGTAAAGAGTATGCCATATTAAGAAGAATTAACACCTATTGGTATACTAAATAAAGAAAAAAAATCTCAATTATTGTGGAATCTGCGCAGTGAGAGGAGAATGGTACCATCCATGAAAAATTCAGAAAGCCGGACTACAGATGCCCACTTCCATGGAGGGGCAATAAAGACCCTCTGACCAGAAGTTCTACAATCCAATTTGAGGTTTTCAAATAATTAAATACTTGGTTATAAATTCTTCACTGCTTAGCATGTTTCCCTTCCATGTGTTGTTGTATGTTTTGCATCATATGCAGCATTTTAAAACGATGTATGGGAGAATTCTAATGTCACAAAAGTGGTTTTGCCATCAAAAAGACATCAGCATGGCAGGTGCTGTCTGTGCACTTTGGGACTGTTAAGGGAACAGAAGACAGTGCAGTACTGTTCCTTTTTTTCTGTATTCTTCATAAAACGCATGAGGGGAAAAACAGTTGAGTATTGGAAAATTTGTGAATTAGGTCGAACATACAGCATACAGTGATTGTTTAAATAACAACACATAATATTAAAAAAAATCATGATATCTCTAAGAAGCTTTCCATAAACCCCAAGTATGATACGATGACCTACTCATCCTTATGCATACAGTTTCTCATGGTCCAGCCCTGTATTCCTGGAAATACACAACACCCCAGGAGCCTTTTCTTAGAGAGGTTACTGTCACTTGTTTCCAAATAAGTGTATGAAAAGCCATCAAATGGATTAAATTACCTTCACTTCTTCTAACTTCTGCCAATGAAGCACGCCTTCAGGCAATGGTAATTTTACTCTTCATACTTTTAAAATCTGTCTTGAATAACTATGGATATTTTCATTAAACATACTCAAATCCAGTCCTTTAAATCTTGTATTAAAAATTTTGTCTTGACAATGACTTGCATAATTAATTAAAATTAAATTCATTAAGTAAAACCAAGTGGCTTTATTGTCTATGTCACATTGGTTTTGGTCCCTATCCTCTTGTTTTATGAAATACCATATGTATGAATATCACATTTAGTTTTTCAGCACCACTTGCTATGTCTTTACCTTTTTAATTTAATTCGTCCCCTTCCCTTTCATGTTTTAGATTGCCCCATTCAAATTTATATTAAATTCTCAAAGTTATTATAAGTAAATTCCATACCATAATTCCATACAATGCAGAATATTTTCTTATCATTACATTCCAGTCTTTCCACAGCACAGAATTTTGTCCCTCCCCTCCCCTCCCCTCTCTTTCCCTTCCCTTCCCTTCCCTTCCCTTCCCTTCCCTTCCCTTCCCTTCCCTTCCCTTCCCTTCCCTTCCCTTCCCTTCCCTTCCCTTCCCTTCCCTTCCCTTCCCTTCCCTTCCCTTCCCTTCCCTTCCCTTCCCTTCCCTTCCCCTCCCTTCCCTTCCCTTCCCTTCCCTTCCCTTCCCCTCCCTTCCCTTTCCCTTCAGTAAGGCCTTTGACACTCTCCCCCACAACATTCTCGTGGAGAAGCTGGCTGCCACGGTTTGGATGGACTCCGCTGGGTGAAACACTGGCTGGATGGCCAGGCCCAAAGAGTTGTGGTCAGTGGAGTTAAATCCAGTTGATGACTGGTCACAAGCAGTGTCCCCCAGGGCTCAGTACTGGGGCTGCTTCTATTTAACATCTTTACTAATGATCTTGATGAGGGGATTGAGTGCACGCTCGGTAAGTTTGCAGATGACTCCAAGTTGGGAGGGGGAGTGTTGAACTGCCTGAGGGGAGAAGGGCACTACAGAGGGTTCTGGATAGACTGGATTAATAAGCCAAGGTAAACTGTATGAGCTTCAATAGGGCGAAGTGTCAGGTCCTGCATTTTGGTCACAACAACTCCAGGCAACCCCACAGGCTTGGGGAAGAGTGGCTGGAAAGCTGCCTGATGAAAAGTGACCTTGGTGTACTGATGGACAGTCAGCTGAATATGATCCAGCAGTGTGTGCAGGGGGCCAAGAAGGCCAACAGCATCCTGACTTGGATCAGGAATGGTGTGTGATGAGCAGGACTAGGGAAGTCATCCTGCCCCTGAACTTGGCATTGGTGAAGCCTCACCTCAAGCACTGTGTTCATTTTTGGGCACCTCAGTACAGAAAGGACATTGAGGAGCAGGTCCAAAGAAGGGCAACAAGGCTTGTGAAGGGCTTAGAGAATATTCCCTATGAGGAGAGACTGAAAGATCTGGGGCTGCCCAGTCTGGGGAAAAAGAGGCTGCGGGGAGACCTTATTGCTCTATTCCAATATCTGAAAGGTGCTTACAGTGAGAGCAGGGCTGGTCTCTTCTCACTGGTGACAGGTGACAGAACGAGGAGAAATGGCCTTAAGCTGCACCAGGGTAAGTTTAGGTTGGATACCAGGAAAAACTTATTTACAGAAAGGGTTGTTAAGCACTGGAATAGGCTCCCCAGGGAGACGGTTGAGCTGCCATCCCTGGATGTGTTTAAAAATCGTTTGGATGTAGTGCTCAGGGACATCATTTAGCAGAGGGTTGTTAGAGTTAGGGTAGTATGGTTAGGTTATGGTTGGACTCGATGATCTTTAAGGTCTTTTCCAACCTGATAAATTCTATGATTCTATGATTCTATGATATAGCAACTGTACATTGATGAGATGGTTCCACTGAGCCATTCACCAGTCTTTATTTTTTTTAATTGGTGAAGGTAATCTCCTGCCATGGCATATTTTATAGCTTTACACTTTCCCCTCAGTGTGTAATTCTGCATTGCTCATTTACCAGGTTCACCAAGGCTAGCTGAAATTCCCTTGCCTAATCGTGTAACGACAAGGGCATGTGGTTTTGCATTGCATTAAAAACGCTGCAGCTATATAGCCAATTCCTTTTTCTGTGAACGTAATAAACATGCTAACAACTCATCCTCATATTTTGTAACCTGGTGGCACATCTATGTCATATTTTATGTTGTTGGGTTTTTTTTTTCCTGTCTCGCATCTTGTTTTTAGTCAGCAGCAGCTGCACTGCCATCACTTTGCTGCAGAAATGGTCTCACGCGTGGGACATTATGGAGTCTTTTTCCAAGTGTGAACGCGTCCTGTGCCCACTGCTCCCCACACTCACTGCACTGCCAGCACTCGGGAGCTTCCAGCAGCATGCAGGGACAGGGCCCTTCCCGGCATTTCTGACACCCAGCCAGGATTCGGCTGTGCATCCCGTAAGGCAGTCTGGATTTCCTGGGACACCTCAGGGCTGTTTGGTGACGATGCCCGTAACTTTGGGAAGGGTGAGTCAGCAGCTGCGTTCCGCCAAGCATCCCGTGCCAGCACCGCGCGGTGCCGGAGCTCCAGCAGCCTCGCAACGCCTGCAGCAACGCCTGCTAGTCATTACTGATCAGCTGAGGTTTTTCGCTAACTGTGAAACACTGCCTGCAAACCGGGCAACGTTTGTCCAAGTGTTTTTAAAGCGTTTTCAAGGGAGATTAAATATCACCAGTCCTGGGTGCAAAAAGATGGTGGATGCACCATAAAGAACCACGGGATCCACCGTCCCCCCAAGCTTTGCAGCACCCAAGGCTGAGCCCCCAGCCCGTCCCGGTGGCGACGGCGATGGGCGGGCAGGGCCGCCCCATGAGGGGGAGGAGCGCGGAAGGAGGGACCCGGCGGGGCGGGGATGTGCGGCCGGGCCGCGGGTCGCGGAGTGCGCGGTCGGGATGCGGTGCGGGAAGATGGCGGCGGCGGCGCCCTCCGCGCCTGCAGCCGGGGCTGCGGGCGGCTGGGGCGGCGTGCGGCGGCGTTGCCAGCGGCTGCTCTACTGGGTGCCCGTGCTCTTCATCTCCAGCATCCTCTGCTGGTCCTACTACGCCTATGTCACCCAGCTTTGCCTGCGTGAGTGTCCCCGGGTAGGGAGGGAAAGGGAGGAGAGGGAGGCTGCACGGGACGGGGGGGGTCGGGGGCTGGGGACGCTGCCCGTTGTTTGTCCGCTCCGCCACCACGCCCGAGGTAGGGGCTGCAGCTCGTGCAGGCGGCACGAGCGCAGTTAGCGCTCCCCTCTCGTTGCACAGCTGCGTGCAGGAGCAGGGAATCCTGCCGGCCAGCAGGGAGAGGTACCGGAGAGTTCCCGGTCCCGGGGCGGTACGGGCAGAAGGTTTGGAGCGGCGGGGCTCCCCATACCGCTGGTCGGCTCTCCAGGAGCTGCCACGGCTCCCGGTGAGGACGTGACGCCAGCCGCTGCCGTGCCTTTAGGAGTCACCCGGCTGCGGCTCGACGCTCCGCGACCGCTCGGACGCTGGTTACCGCGCACTGGTGCGAGCTGGTTGGGTTAGGGCAGTCGAGTCAGGAGGGTCTGTTACACATTAAGCTAGCCCGGCTCCCTGAGCCGACTTCAGTTCCTGCTGGAGTGCGTCTTGTACGAAACAATCTTTAAATTTTAGATGTGTCATGATATTTAGATGCTTCGCGATTTTCATGCAAATGTTCCATGGCACAAAAGAACGCAAATCATCTGTTGCTTCCCCTTCACGCTGATGTTGGAGGTGAGGTTCGGGGGCTGTCGATCTGCTCGGCCAGGGAGTGCCCTGGTCAAGCTCAGTGCGTTTGTATGGCTGTGTAACTTTGCTGGACTTCAGCTGTTGGTGGTAAAAATCACAGCAGTCTGGTAACTAATTTAGGATATATGTATATATATATATATATATATATACGTTTTTTGTTTTTAATTTTTTTTTTTTTTTAAGAATGTGATGAGAGGGCTCGTGTTGTCAGGTGTTTGGCTGCATAGCTGGGGCATTGCACCAGTAAAGTTTTCTAGGCCTAACACCTCTCTTTGGGTGAAAGGCACCAGTACTTGAACACTTCCAGGGACAGTGATTCCACCACCTCCCTGTGTGGCCTGTTCCAGAATTTACTAAAAAATGTTGTTAGTTTTAAGTTCTGCTCTTCAGTTAAGGACTGGGATTTGGGTACTGCATCCTGACAAGAGGAATGAAGGGCCCTCTGTAGTGTGAGGAAGTGTTGTCCAGCAAATGGTGGGAAGTGGCTGAGGGGCTGTCAGGTGGCAGCAGGAAGGTTGGATGCATCAGGAGGCAGTGACCCTATAGTTAACATCTGTCCCAGTGCATGCTGTCATTGATGCTTAGACAGTAGAATCGGCTTAAAGCTTACTGTAGGCTATGGTATGTAAGTCCTTAACCCTGCAGAGCAAAAGGCTTCAGATGGGAAGGAAGGGAGAAGGATGAAAGCTGCAGGTATGGAAGTCCTTTCTATTGGCAAAGGCATTTCTTTAAATTTTCTTTCTAAATCTTTCCTGCCCGTTTCTTCTGTCTTGCCAGTGTTGGAATTCAGCATAGTAGTTGCCTGTGACTAGCACTAATTCCATCTCTTGTCCATATCTGGATGTTTTTCCTCATTTTTGGCATGTTAAGGCAAAACAAACTTGTGTCTTGTCTCACTAATGAATATTTAGTGTGAACAACAGACGGAATAGCTAACAGCTCTGAGAATGAAAGCCAGCAGCAGGAAAGGACTGTAAGCATTTCAGGCCTTTGAAGCCAGCCTGTCTGTTCTACTCATCCTCTGCTCCTGCAGTGCTGCCGGCTCAGGGGATGTGTGTAATGCTGATTTGATTGTGACTTGCTGTCTCTGCTGCAAACAACGAGACAATGTACAGTAGACAGCATCAACCATTGTGCAGCAGGTCTCAGTAAGCATCACTGCACATGTGAATGGTTTATTTGAGCTTTTAGTGATGAGATTTTCAATTAGTGGTTTGGATGTTTTTGCAATTTTGTCTGTGTTGAAGGAAAAAGTTTACATTTTAAAAGGAAAAAAAAAAGTTGTAAGATGTTTCCTTTCATCATTAAGACTGTTAGGGATGATAGTTACAGTATTGAGTAATGTTTTAGAAATGGGTAGGGGGGACGGAAGTGGAGAGTAATAATATAGCTTTAGAAATTATGGGGGGGAAGAAGGGAATTGAGAACGTTGACCTGTTATATTACCATGATTTTACCTTTGAGATAAAGGAGGAACTTGAACGCCAGCAAATGTTTATCCTCTCCTGCTAGCTATGGAGTACAAGAATTACATGTGCAGCTGAGTCTGTTTTTAATAGTTCCAAAGCTGGAAGTGGGTTAAACACAAAATAAATTTATTTTCAAATAATCTGTAGCACAGTCTGTGATAAATGCTTTTCATTACAGACCTAAAGGACAATACTGCTGCTTGCTGTGTCTCTGTGTCACTTTGGGGCAGGATGTGAAGTCATCACTGAAGGGCTGGACTGATGTGATGTGTGGAAGAGAACATACATTGTACTGGAAACTTTATTTCTTTACAGCAGCCTCTACAGTCTCTAATTTTTCCTGGATGATGTAGATAGGCCTGTTTCTAGGATCAGTACACTTAAGTAAAATGGGGCTTTTTTTTTTTTTTTTTTTTTTTTTTTTTTTTTAATTTGTTTTAATGTAATGGTCAGTTGATATCTTTGAGCAATTTCTCCATGAAAGAGTGAGTTGTATCTATGTGTGAGTGCTGAAGATGAATGTTACATTTTCCAGACCATCAATGCCATTTTCGGAATCAGCAGAAAAAAAGCCAAGTGTTTCAGCTGAAAGGCCATGTCAACATGATGAATCATGGCATTGCATACAGATATGAAGAATAATATTATTTTTCAAGTTGGTGGAAGCATGCATCCAGTAGTATGCAGCTCTGAAGAAAGAGATGAGAAATGAGTGTTGAAATGACTGCTTATTTTTAGGAATAAGAAAATACTTACAGACTTTCAATAGCTTAAAAAACCAATCCTGTCTATTTACTGGAAAAGGCTGCGTGCTGTAGAGGGTCGGTTTTAATCCAGGATTTCTTAAGCTTATTGCCTTTGATTAATTTGTAGTCTTTGGTTAAATCAGATGAAGTTTTGTGTTTTTGAGAATAACTTCTCAAATTAATTTCTTCCATTAAAATTTTCCTTATGACCCCAGATTCTCACACCTAGAGATAATGTGAATGCAAAATAATGCTTGGTTATAATATACTATAATCCAGTATTGCTTGGAGAATATGCCCTACAAGGAGCGACTGAAGGAACTGGAGCTGTCAGTCTGGGGAAAAGGAGGCTGAGGGAAGATCTTATTGCTCTCTTTCAATATCTGAAAGGTGCTTACAGCGGGAGCGGGGCTGGTCTCTTCTCACTGGTGACAGGTGACAGGACGAGGAGAAATGGCTGTAAGCTGCACCAGGGTAAGTTTAGGTTGGGGAAATTCTTTACAGAGAGAGTGGAGAGGTTGTGGATGCCCTGTCCCTAGAGGTGTTCAAAGCCAGGTTGGATGGGGCCCTGGGCAGCCTGGTCTAGTATTAAATGTGGAGATTGGTGGCCCTGACTGTGGCAGGGGGGTTGGAGAATCATGATCCTTGAGGTCCCTTCCAACCCTGGCCATTCTGTGATTCTGTGATATCAGGAAACACTTCTTTACAGAAAGAGTTATTAAGCACTGGAATAGGCTCCCCAGGGAGGTGGTTAAGTCACCATCTCTGGATGGTGTTTAAAAACTGTTTGGATGTGGTCCTCAGGGACATCATTTAGCAGAAGGTTGTTAGTTAGGGTAGTATGGTTAGGTTGTGGTTAGACTCGATGATCTTTAAGGTCTTTTCCAACCTGATAAATTCTATGATTCTACGAAGTACGTGATGAAATCTCATGGTTTTCTAACTCCTGCCATTTCTCTGTGTATATATATCTGGGCATGCATGAGTATAAAATGAAAGAGATGATCTCTTTTCATTGCTTTTATCTTCTCTGTTTGCAAAACTTTCAAAGTTTCATAGAGTGATGCGCTTTAAAAAAGAGAAATTACAGGCTATGTCCAATTAGTACGTTCAGTTTTGTTAGTGAAGCCAGTGAAACTTCAACCTAAGTTACCTGGAAGATCAGCATGAACCACAATTTGAGCCTTCCCCCATCCTCTTCATCCATATGTACATGCTCAGAAAATGCATTTTGAATCCAGTGAATTCTGTGTATGCAAAGAAAATAATTTTTTTCATGTATTCCTCCTGTGGTGCATCTCTAACTCCCATTAGTAGAACTATAAGGGGCTTTGAGCAGTTATCCACTCTGTGCTTAGGGTAAGGTAGAACCTGTAGTTATTCTGCTTCTGACAGTTGTTCGTCAGAAATGTTCCTGATGGTGTTGGATATAGAGATAGATATTTTTTTTCTCTACAAGTTGTGATTTGAAGTTATACATAAGGAAAATGTGGAATATTGTCACCAAAAACAGTGATGTTGTCACTAAAAACCATCTGTCACAGTAGCTGTGCTGATGAAATGGTTGTCCAGTTGAGTACATGTTGGTTTCGTATATTCAGCTTTGATCCATTATTACATTATATTGATTGTAATCTGAAGGATAATGCTCTTGGTCAGGGAATCTCGTTTTGAAATACAGCTTGAATTTTGTAACTTTAAAGGACTGTAAACTTTAAACCAACATGCCACAGAGCATAGAAATGAGCAATACACTTTTTTTTTTTTTTTTTTTTTTTTTCCCCCCCCTCATGACTTCAGTGAAGGGAGAGGGAAAAAATATTCCCACTGGCTAATGGTTTGGCTGATTTGGGAAAGCGTAAGTGAGTTCAGCAAAGCTGAAGGGAGAGGCAGCAAGTCATTAGCAATCCAGTCAGGTGAGCTCATAAACTGCAACCTAGTATTTTGGGTCTGAATATGAAACTATGCTCTGCCCACCACTACCTGCAGTACAGAGCAGCAAAACATGATACAGCGCCCTGCTGCTAAATACGTCAGGGGTCATGAAATGGGTGGAGGACCAGGCTGGTTAGTACTGAATGGAGGCTTCTGGCTGGAGGCAATGTCAGTGGAATGGAATTATGGAGGGATAAAAAGCTTGATTTCCACAATTTAGATGCAGAATTAATGCGTGCCCTAGAGGCATGGCACAGTGTCATCAGATGATCAGGAGCAGCAGAAAGAAAGGAAAAAAGTAGGGGCCAAAGACTTAGTCAACTGAATTTGAGCTCTTTGCTCCATATATTCTCCAAACGGATCAAAGCATTTGTGGTACTTATTACTCACGTCTTGCAATCACCTACTGCTTACAGTTTGCTATAGAAAGACATGGAAGTTGTAATGTGGTTGAATGTTGACAAATCCCCTATCTGAACATTTGCTGCTAAGGTTGTGGAGGATTTTGGTCAAAGCTTATTATATGTTTGTAGTTTGTTTTGCAAAGACCGCTGTTTGTTTTTTGTGTTTTTTTTTTTCCTCTTCTGAGATCTTTGATTACTTTTAGGAAAGTTTAAGTAAAATTGGATTCTGGATTTTAGCTAGCACAATTCCTATGTGTTTCTCATCTTTACTTTGATTTCTCTCAGAATTTAAAAAGAAAAAAAAAAATTCCACTTCTGAAATTGAGTTAAAGTCTGTTAGTTAAGCCTGATGTTTCATCATGTGTAGTTGCCTGCTGTATTACCTCTAGTTTTTGAACGTTAAGCTGTGGCTATAAATTGAAAATCTTAGATTTGTGATGAAGATGTAATTATCAGATAGGACTGTGTCTTTGGTTGAAGATGTAATGGTGCTTGTCATGTAGCACGTTGTACAGATGTATTCACTGGTATGTATTCTTTCTTTCTCTGCTGTAAAAAATCTGATCTTTAGGTATTCTTTGTGGCTTAGAAAGTAAATAAGAAGTCTGTAGAGGTGAAAGATGAGGTCTTTTCTGGGACATGCTCAGTTTGCAGTGTTTTTGTTGACTGTACCTAAAAGACTGTCAGATAGCAGCTGCCTGCTGAATAGGGGACATTGATGTATTTTACTGGACACAGTGCTAGGGGTTAAAATGAATCTACCGACACATTCACAAATACTGCCAAATCCAAATGTGCAGATTACGAAGGACTGCTTAAGCTGACCTTAAATCACCCAGAAACCGTTCTGTTGCTTTTGTCCTTTAATGAAGACTGGTGGCTGACTCTTCCCCCTTGTCATTCTGCATCAATGCAGTTCACTGCTCTGTCTAGAAGAGTGGTAGTTTAAATTACTGACACTTATTTTTATTTATTTATTTTTTTTTTCTCCAGATAAGGATAGAATATTTTTCACAATGATAAAACATTTTTATGTGTACGGAGAGTTAAACTGCATCTATAGATCAGTATTTACTGCTTCAAATGTGCTATAAAGATAAAACACATGCTCAGTTTTGTGAATCAAGTCCAGGATGTTAAATTATATAAAAGTTTGGTAGAAACAACTGTTTGTAGGTGTGCCTGTGGAGTCTCAGATTTAAATCTATCCGATATTCCTATTCCAAAGTTTTAAATATTTTATAGATGTACATCAGATCTGGAAGCAAGATTTTGAATTTAAAAATTCATTCATTGCTTTCTCCAACTTTAAAAAATTTTTTTTTAATCCATTACATTCACTGCTCAGGAACTTTGATTAGTGGTCTAGAAATCAAGGTAGATTTAATGCTAAAAAACTGATGCAATTTTTAATAATATTAATTTTTGTTTTCCTTTACTTTGAGGTTTTGTGCTAACAAGATGTCTTCCCCTGTGTGTAACTACCTGGAGATGAATACTTATTTAATGTTTCCATGAGGGAGAATACAAAAAAATCTGGAGAAAATGAGCTGTATTTTAAGAAATGGGAAGTCTACTTCTAATGTTAAGGCCTGACCCAATGCAAAGTTACTTGGCAGAGACAAAGGAGCATGCATGGGTTAACCTTTTACAAACAATCTGTAGAGTCTAGCAGTCTTTGTAAAGCTGTCTTGCTGTTGTGTGACTGGACCAGCTTCAGTTAGTCAGAGGCCATTTTGCTGGTCATTTTCTACCTCATCCCAGCCTGCTCTGTGCCTGAAGTCCTGAGGCTGAGGTTCTCTGAGGGTATCTTCAGTCCTTGGATGCAAGCTCGCTAAGGCTGTGCAGTGACAAACCATATCAGCAGGTCTCTGTGCCCAGCAATGTGGAATCCTCTTCATAGCAAACTAATTTGGTTTTAAAAAAATCTTAATTGTGAGGGTGCCAGAGCACTGGCACAGACTGCCCAGAGGCTATGGAGTCTCCACTTAAGAGATCGTCCAAAGCCCCCTGGATATGGGCCTGGGCATCCTGCTCTGGATGTTCCAGGTAAAGGAGAGGGACTCTGAAGCTCCAACCCCAAACAGACTGTGGTTCTGTGATAAAGGAGATATACAAGGCAGTTTTGAGATAACTTGGCTATCAAGGCATCATTCCTAATGTTAGCTGAGAGGTTTTCAAACAGGGGATTAATTCTCCAGGCTCTTCTGTGTTCCCTCCATCCTGATTTTTTTCCTTTTTTTTTTCCCCCCATCTATATTCTGAAACATAACATTCTGTCTTCAGTCCACTGTTACTTTCTGCAATCTCAGACAACGTATTGGGCAGTGTGGGCTACTGAGTGTGATGTGTCTTGGTGGATGGCATGCAAGAAACAAGGCTTCTGGCACTGGAAGCTGGCATCTACTTTGGCCAACATCCCACATGTATCCCAGCCTGCTCCCTGATGCTGATGAGCACCGTCTGTGGGCTGTGTAACGAAACAGAGAGGCTCTAATTATGTGATAGTCTGCTGGTACTGAACCGTAAATGGCATCCTGGCAGTGTAGCAGCGGAAGGCTAATTGCTAATGAGGCTGGCCCTGCAGTATCGCAGATGAGCAGAGCTGTAACTTTTTACTGACTACTTGAAGACAGGTCATGGGTTTACAATTACCTCTGGCTCTGAAAATATGGAAACTGCCATACCGCTTCTATTTCAAAGGATTTTATCCTGCTTCCCCTGAAATTGTAAAAATTGCTTCACAATTGGGCTTGGCGTGTCCTTGGTGCTTATTTTTGGTCATTGCAGATGTAAGTACTTTCTACGCTTATTATTTCCATGCTATTTGACTACCACTAAGTGAATGTGCAGCAGTTAAGCTCATATTTATTAATGACCATACATGGTCTGACCTACTTTTTTGTGCATTACCAGCAGTGAATATAACCCCTAGGAAGAGAGATGAGGAAATCACCAGAAAGCGTAGTATAAATGATTCACAAAAGAATATATAATTAAATACTGTTCAATAATATTGCAAAGTCAGATCACTATAGCTACTGAAAAAAATGAAGAATGAATTTTTAATAAATACACGAAGGGTGCTATTTAGAAGGTGGGGAAAATAGCAAATGTTTCTTTGTTCAAATTAAAAATCAGTCAGTTTTTTCTTGTTAGGAAACAATTGTTCCATGCACTTAAATAGCATAATTTTCAGAATTGTAAACATCTTGTAGTTACCCTAACAAGATTTTGTATTGCAGTCATTCTACAAAAATAGTTTTTCACAAGAGATTTAAAGAGAAGTTTGATTTGTAAGGGCTGTTCATTTTTGTGATGATTTTGTGATTTTCTGATGGTTAATTCCCCCATATCTGGGGGAAAAGAGAGTTGTAGCAAATCTTATTTGATCCCTGATCCTGTGTTGCTGCAGATACCTGTTCGTTACTTTCCCTTTATGCTTCCTTCAGGGAGCCTTTCTCAAAGGTGATTTTGAAAGGTACAAGCAGAAGAGTAATAGTTTGCTCTGTGAATAGTTGCAGTTTGATGGATATCTTGCATATTCCTCTGATCAGTGCCAGAGGAGATGTTTGCCTAAAAGTTCAGTCAGACTCCTTGTAAACAGCCATTGCGATGTTCATGGAGATAAGAGTGGTGCAGTAGAAGATGGTGGGTGCTCTCCAGAGTTGACCCTTCTACTTCAATCTTGCTCAGTGTGGGCAACTCAGGAGTGCATAGAATAGCTCTGAGCCTTGCCAGTGGGTAAGAGAGAGTACAGTGATGAGATGTGTCCAAAAAGCTGGTTCTCAGTCATTTGTGGGCACTTAAATGTTTTAGCCTTCATAGTCTGCAGCTGCTGCCAGGAATATCAGGCTTCCAAGCTAGATATTGCAGAAGCTAAAAAGATGTTCCACTGAGCAGATGCAGACTCTGAAGTTTAATCTGTGAGGTATACGGAAATTTTGAAAAGCTGTAGGCTTGCAGTGAGAAAGAAAGGCTTTTTTTGTTAGCAAAGAGTAGTTATTCTGAGAAGACTAGCAAAATTTCTGTTAAAGACTGTGATGGTATGGTAATGAAGGTATGCAGAATCCTCACCAAGTGAAATAAAAATTTGTGAACTGACTTTCTGCCCTAATTTGAGAGCTCCAGTGCTCTTAAATCAATGCGTTAGCTCTAATGATGTCTTTCAGTTTTGGTAGTTCTTGTACATTCTCACCCTGCAGCATTTCTGCTTCTTAGAGTCATGCATGTAGGTTCCCTCAGCTTCTTCCTACAGTTATCTGGGTTGATATCTAGTTTATCAAGCTGTGCTGTCAATTAGTTAAGTCAGAAGGTTGTGGACAAACTAGAGCTTTCTTTAGAAAGACACCACAAAAGATGTGAATTATAACTTCTGTAAGAACTCTATAAACATGGTTATTTACGGTTTTCACTCAGACTAGGGAGGTGCTTGTTTCAGTAGAATTATAGTCAAATATCCATTTTAATAGACTTGGAATAATTTAGCCCATCTAGTCCAAACCCCTTATCAAAGCAGGGTTATATGTGAGATCAAGCCAGGTTGTTCAAGCTTGTATCCAGTCTCCAAAGGTGGAGACTGCAATGGTGCAACTCTGGCCAACTTGCTTCACTAGTTAACTGTTCTCAAAAGTTTTCCTTGCATCAAATCTGATCCTCTCATTTTAATTTATGGCCAGTATTTCTTGTCTTTGACCAAACATTATTACATTAGCCCTGCTCCATCTCCTCGATGGACCCCTTGAGGTCCTGGTGGGAGGGTTGGTTCCTCCCAGAGCCATACCTACCTGATGCTGAACAAGTGTGGATCATGCAGCGTCTGCTCAGAGGACAAGTGATCCAGTCCTACCAGCCAGGATGCTCTTCCCTGGACTTGGTTGTCTTGGTGGGCCCAAAGATGGGGTCAACATTCTGCTTGTGGTCTATTATGGTCTATTTTGATTTTTGTGCCTGAAGTATCACTGACAAAACCAGTTCTGGAGTCTGAAACATCAACCTCAAAGACAGAACTTATATAAATAATGAACATTATAATGACCATAATAAATAACTAGAAGAACAACAGCTAAGGAAATAATTGCTCTTCAGAGATGGCTTCTCTTGGGCTAAACTTAGGCAGCTGCAGATGAAAGGAGGTGCCATGGAATAAAGGCTGTGAGTAGAAGACATGAAACCTTGTAAGTAATTAAATTTGGTATTACTCTTTACCTGTACTTATGATGAATGTATACAACTGCCCTGTAGAAGTATGATAGTGTGTTGTCTTAAGCTTGTGTCATTTGATGATGATTCTTCCCTTTTCAGTTGAAAAACAAGTTATGTCATTTGCTATTTAAACATAATTTTTACTCTTTCTTTCTCATTTTTCAGTAACAATGACAAATATTGGAGAAAAAGGTAAGATTTTTGTTTGCTGTTTATAAGTGGAATTCATATATCAGGATAATATAGTAGTTTCTCAATAAATTGAGATGCACATCTAGTCAGCTTTAAATGAGTTTTTTTATGTTCCTCAGCTCCCTTTGTTATGCTGTTACTGCTTTTGCCATTCAAAGTAGAGATGAGAAAAAGAACTTCTTATTCTTCTTACTGGCTTTCTGAGGAGGCAAGGAAAATAACTGTCATGTTCTGTTTTGAACAACTTTTTTTTTTTAATTCACAACAGGGTAAGCACATGTAAAATGAAGACTCCTGAAAATAAGCAGTGTTTGTGCAGGGTACAACATAACATAACTGAGAGGTGAATTTTTTTCTTCAGCTTCATTTTAGCCAGTATCTTTGAATTAACAGAACCCTTAAGATATGTAACCCTTCTAGAAATTAATAGGACTGCCTGATTAGCTATCACTGGAGCTCCTACTCAGAGTCATTGAAACTGCTTTTCCAGCTGTTATTTTAAAGCTATATTGCAACTTGTAAGTGCAAAGTGTGGGGCCATAGAGCTTGTAGAGCAGGGGAATGGGGTTATGAGGCAGATGGTGTGCTGCTTACACTTGTGTAGTTTCAGCAGGCTAAGTCATTTGAGACTCCCTCACTTAGTACAGGCTTTAGCTATTAAAGAAATATCTGCTTGAAAAACATTTTTTTCTATACAGTGATTTTCTCCATGTGTGGTTTATGAGTGTATACCCACAAACTTCAGCGCCTGCAGACTTTGAGACAGCTGCAGCTTCTTGCTGCTCCTTACCAAAAAAACTGAAGGCCTGTGTGTTGTTAGGCATTGCCTGCAAAGCAAGTTAGGATTATCAAGAAAAGACATTGGAAAACTTTATTTTTAGCTGCTCAGAACCTTGGGAAAAATTTCACCTGGCCTGTAGTCTTTTCTGAAGTGAGAGCTGTGTAGGTGTGAATTGCTCCGTATTACAGTGCTGTAACCTTCCAGGCAACATTAGCTGTGTTTAAGTGGGTTATTCTTCATGCGAGGGGTACACTTTCCCTTTGCTTTTTTTTTTTTTTTAAAAAAAAAAAAAGGAAGAGTGTAAAATGGAAGTATTTCTGCCTGAATGCTGTAGTAGCAGTGGGTTAGACTAGGCTCCATTGCAGCATGGGAAAATGGTTGCTGGGTGAACTGGGAAAAACGATGGATCAGGATCTTGGCCATACTGGAGAACTGAGGTGCTTGGGTCTTGTGCAGACACTAAAGGGAATAATGTCTTTAGGCTATTTTTTCTTCATATGTATGAAAAAGAAACTAATCGCAGTTGCCATTCTTGCAACAATAAATTACAGTTGAAGATTAGTAAATGCATGGTGTACCAAACTGATGGAATGCCCTGCATTGCTCCCATTTTATACCATGAATGTACTGTTTGAAATAATACTTTGATTGAGAGAATCAGGGTTTTTTTAGAATTGATAAAAAAAATGTTCTGCTAAAAACATGGGCTGTTTCTGACAGATGCTTGTACAATAGTGAAGTAGTTATTTAGTGTAATCTGTACTATAGTGAAATAGTTATTTAGTGTAATCTGGGATGTTGTGGTTGTTCTGGGTTCCAGATTTATTCCTGACTTGTGCTGATGAGATTGTTTTTCTTTTTATAAATAGGACATATGGCACTGTGTAGTGCTGCTCTTCAGATTTTGTTGGCTTTTGTTTCTTATTTTTGTAACTGTCTGGCAAATGAGAATAAATATTTACAATGTTGCCACTTCTTTTGAATAAAAACGTTAGTACCAGAAACATATATTCAAGAGTTACTCTGGAGGCAAAACTACAAAAAACAAGAACACTCAGCACTGCTTTTCCTTCACTTATGTACAGCTTCACATATGCATTATGGAAAACTCTCTAACACTGAATAGCCACATATATGTAGGCTAACTATTTGGAGACAGACTGCGTAGTGAAAGTGCACAGGTCTCTCTTTATGATGCCTTTTGACGATCTTATGAGTTTACAGCAACTGCATAAAGAATATGTGATAGCTGTAGAATCCATGCTACGTTGTGCTCAGCATAATCTGGGTTCATCTGTACAACAGGGAAATATTTTGCACTGCTGTGGTCCTAACTGGCCTTTATTTGCCAATTCTGTACTAAGGAAGGAGCGCTGAAGGAAATGCTCCTCCTTGCATACTAGGGCAAGTAAATCAGAGAACACAAGTTTTGGAGTTAGCATTCACTGTAGTGAATTGATGGCATCGTTGGTGATTTCCTGTACTAATGTGTAGAATGATTGGTACATATGGTGAGAGCTTTTGAAAAGAAACAAATATTGGTCCATGGCAGGCTCTTTGAGTGGATGTTACATTCTGTGTTCTTGTAAAACAGACCAGCATGGTAAATGTTGCCTGGCTTCTGTGGGTTTCCTTTCTTTCTTTCTTTTTTAAGCAAATCCCTGAATATATCACTTGTTGTGAAGAATGTAAAGTAGTGAGCACTTTAAAGAACTTGGAGGGCAGCGTGGCTTCTTCTAAAAAACTCAGTCTTAAATATCTAGCAAAACATGTTGACTAGTTTTGGTTACTATTCAGATATCATATGCACACAGTCTCGTTTCACTCTAGTTGTTTAGATATTATAACACCTTCTTGTTTAGGTATCTATAATTACCAAGTGGTTTATGAAACAGAAGTGAATTAAGTAAGACTTAACCAATGTGTAAAGAGTGAGTGCTTGCTTGGCACTAAGCTGTTAACAGTTCCCCTTAAACTTCTGAAATATGTGTAGCCTGCATAATGGCTTTCCCCATGCAGTCTGTATTTGTCTCACGTAAAGTTGCAGTGCAGTATTTCTGTTGCAGAGCTTTTGCAGAGCTTCTGTATTCACATCTGTTAAAGCAAATACCTGTGGTATGTATTATATTTGTCTGCAAGTACTAAAATATCACTGGTCTGTTGGTATTAATTCTGTTCCTTTTTGATTTTAGTTGTGTGCCTGGTCGCTTACCACATATTTTTCATGCTGTTCGTCTGGTCATATTGGAAAACAATCTTTACTCTACCAATGAATCCTTCAAAAGAAGTAAGATAAACTTAACTTTCATTTCTGGAATAGCTTAGTCAAGTGACTGATTTTGTAGCATTTGAATAACTTAGTCTCTGATCTCATGTGGTTTTTCACGATAGAAAGATACAGCTAGAAATCACAGCTTCTTATCAGAAATAAATTAGATTGCAAACAGCATCATAACAAATAAAAATAAAAAGACACCTCTAAATGTTGAAGATATTTTAATTAATTTTAAGATGAGATAGTATTTATTACATTAGAAGAAACATCCCTTCAGTTTAAAAAAAAAAAAAAAAAAAAAAGGTGTTATTTGAACTAGCAGCTTAAATCTCTATAGGGCCGTGTATTTTTATGTGGAAAAAATATTTTCTGTGTGCTTAAGACGCATTTTGAGTTGTCTGTCAGCATTTGTCAGTTGTCCTCTAAAAGCAAACTGCTACTACATCTGTTTGGATATGAAGAAATTTGACTGTGGCATGGAGCACTCAGTCGGGCAAGCTGATGGTGGGAAGCCAGGGCTGACTAAGCAGGAGGCAAGAAGTATAGAAAAGCTGCATGGAAGGAAGGTCTAAGGTTGATAGATACCCCCAGATCAAAGTCCAGTTGGTATAGAAATATTCAGTGAGAAAGATGTAATTGTCTTGAACATAATTGGTATCTTAATATTCTTCAACATCATATATCCTTAAGGCAGTTGCTTTTAGGTCTGTGACATTGATTTTATATTAAAATATATATATATCTTCATAGTCTTAATGAAGTTATTTCCCCATGCAGCTTGGTACAACCAAAACAAGCATTTGGCCTCTTCTGTCCTGTCTCCATGCAGACACACCAGCTTCCTTAGGAGGTTTCACAGAATATCTCAGCCAAGAGGAAACATTCTATGGTTATTTTGGAGCTTGAAATGCCCACAAAGCCATTACTTCTTTTGGACTCTTTGCTTCATCTTCTACAGCTACCATGCCAATGTGATATAACCAGGCTGTGATTTCTACAGTTTGTTTTGCAGAATAATTTTCATTCACTAAAAACAGAAATAGCTGTGAAGACAAGTAGATGATTCAAAGCGGTTGACATCTTCCTTGAATTTCACACTGCAGTCTTTACTACATCTTGGAGCAGAGACCAGAAAAATAACTTAAAAACTAATTTCATTTACTTACTATGTCACAAAATATGTGCATGTACGTGGTGACTATAGTGGTAAATCAGAAGGCTTTGCAAGTCTCTGGTCTGCTGTCGCTAAAAGACTTCCAAAACATCTTGACAAATCCTCAGTAGTTATGCTGATATTTGAAAGCCACCAGAATGTTACCCAAGCACTTCAAATAGCATATTAAAAGTAGTGAAGCTAGGTAATGGGAAGCAATGTGTGATGTTTTTGTGTTCTTTGAATTTACACGGTGCTGCTGACAAAGTGACATCTCATGTTGTTCCGTGTCTTCTTGCTAATCCGCTAGGGCAATATTTTATAAATTAATTAGTGTGTTTTGTGATGTTACTGTTGGCTTTCAGTTTATGGGATAAAGTCTGTACATGCAAGTGGATACACCTCCATCTTATCTGTCAACTAAAGCAAATACTCATTGGAAGACTGAAGCTTTTGAGAGTAAAGCTTTTGAGTTTTATTCTTGTGAATACAGTAGCTGGTGTAAACCACACAGCCTGCAGGCTACTTTTTAAGTTTGTATCAAATTTTACAAATACAAAAGAAGTGTTAAAGTATCAGCACTGTGGATGTAATTGAAAATATTGTTAACCTGACACTTCTGAAGTTGAGTGTGTTATCATTATCCCTCCCATACTAGAGATCGTTGCCCTGAGTAACGCTTCAAACACACACAGTACTGTGCTACCCTAACTACTTCAGGTCAGGCTGTGCCATTCCTTACCTGCATGCACCAGCTGTATGCAGGCATTGCGTGGCAGTGGGAAAGAATATTAAAATCAATTTAGATGTTAGCAACAGGAGTGCATTCTTGCTAGTTAGAAATGGAAGGTGATCTGAGAGGCTAAAATATGAACCACTATCTTCTACTGTAAGACCATGATATCATCAGGAAGGTAGAGTGATACCTTCTCTATGAAAGTGAAAATGTGCTTTTTTGGCTTTACATGCACTACTTTCATTTAGGAGAAAAAGAAATAAATCATGTTACTGTAGTGACTAATTCTTAAGCCTTTCTGTAGACATAAATGCTAGTGATACCAAGGACTTCTGGATCTGCCCATTTCAAGAAGCTGCAGCAACAATGCTGGCTGTGATGTGTTGCAGAGGACTTAGAAGTACAGCAAATTTGGGCTACACTGCACATCTCTTTCAGTATTTGTAACCTCTTGGCAGAGCTGTGTTTGTCCTTGCCACTTCCAGCAGTGACAGTTTCATGCAAGAGGTGTTGAGATTCAGATTCTGCCATGCAGGATACCCAGCTCTTCCCTGTTCCTAGCTAGGCTGAGGTAAAACCACATCCTAACGTCATCATAACAGCCACTTTCCAGTGACAGAGGGTAAAAAGGGAAAATGCCAGAAACCTGACGAGAAATTCATCTATCTTTTCTGGCGCTGCTAGCAGCATATTTTCTTTCAGTTGAACTCATCCCTAGCTTATATTCATTATCTAATGTTTGGTGTAATGGAAGCAGGTTAACTACTTTTCAAAGGATTGGTAATTAAATTTGATTGTGCTAACTCTTGATCCTGCCCTTGATGAGTGTCTCTTAATACTTCTGGGAGCATTGAGCATTACGTCTATACTAAATCAGAAATAATTTGAATTTTGTCTTGCTTCAATAATTAGTCAAAACATACCATCAACTAAATTAATGCTCTTAGGAACAATGAGTTATTTGCTGTAATATCTTGTACTTGCTTCTAATCCACCTTTATATAATGAAAGTTTCATTTTATATCTCTACAGGTACTTAACTTGAAATTTTCTGATTTTTGTCTTTGGTTTTAAAAATTATCTCAGTTTCATCTGTCATACTCGGACAAAGAATCCCTAGAAAGGGAGCCAAGAGGTGAATCCCAGCAAGAAGTCTTACGACGAGCAGCCAAGGATCTTCCTATCTACACACGGACAATGTCTGGAGGTAAATGGGTGTTCAGGAGACCATGAAAGGCAGCTGTCATGATATGCTTGGCTGCCTGAATTAATTTAAAAGGATTTGGATGGTATGGAAGAACTCCCTTTCAT
Organism: Tetrao urogallus; assembly: GCF_951394365.1. NCBI lineage: Eukaryota > Metazoa > Chordata > Aves > Galliformes > Phasianidae > Tetrao > Tetrao urogallus. The sequence goes on along the minus strand of NC_136817.1, from coordinate 43,316,442 downwards.
AGTTCATAAACCTAACAACTTTAATGTAGTTCTATGCAGTTATATTCATTCAGTAAAAAGTGTTGGAAAGTAAATTGCTGTGTACAGTTTCTCATTTTACAGGGTACTGACAATGCCTTGCTAAATGTTTGCAAACTGAAATTAGCCAATAGCTTGTAATATTAACAAAATACAGATGAAGCTGTAGTAGTTTGAACTGCATTGACTTAATGTCTTCGATCATGAGTTAAAAGTAATAATAACAAATTAATAATTAACTGTGTGTGGTATGTAATTAGACAGATCACAGAAACAGTTTCTGTTTTACTTGGTAGTTATTCACTGAAAGAACAAGTGATATTGTAAGTTTGTGAATGTTTGAGACTAATGATACTGTAAGTTTGGGGATGTTTGTTAGTTGAGCAAATGTAAAAGATAATCTCATAGAATAAATTAAAGTTGTTAGAATAATAGCTTAAATGGCTTTTTGTTGGACTGTCTGGAAAGGTTTTATGGTCTGGCTCTAGAAAGTATTTTGTGGGGTTCGATTGGTCGGTTTGTAGCACTTATTTGAGTATTTTTGAAAAAGCCCTGATTGGCATAGTTTAGAGATTGCAAAAATAGTGTTTTCGCTTTACTCTGCTAGATGCAGCAGTACCTAAAGGATACTTCAGGGTTTGCAAGTTCTTCTGATCTCACTGCAGCACTTTCCTGAGACCACAGCTCAGCACAGCTCTCAGGAAACAAAATGTGTATTAAGAACTGATCTTGTGACTTTTTTCTTTAGCAATCAGGTACTGTGACAGATGCCACCTCGTAAAACCAGATCGTTGCCATCACTGTTCTGTGTGTGACAAGTAAGAAAACATTTTAAATGTGTAACTTTCCTGAATAATGGCTTTTTGGCTTGATGCAGAATTTTACTTGCAGAAGCTTTTGTTTTTTATTCTCAGATTTTACAGGTTTAATGTTTCATCTGAGAAGATTTTTTTTATCTTATTTTTTGTTTTTCAGATTTATTTTTAAGTTATTACTGGGGAAGCCTGTAATAAAGTCTAATTCATTTGATGACTTCTTGATGCCAAATTGGATTATATGATCTTACATACCATTTAATTAATGGATGACAATTATTAATAAGAAGCTTTCCTTAGGAATGTAACCAAAAGTAGCTGATTAAAATTTGCTTTTTTTGCTAGAATCTGAAAAAAGCCCACTACTCATCTCAGTCTAATCATGTTGTCATTTACATCTTACCTGAGATAATAAACTTAATATCCTACTTTTTATTGGATAACTTGAAAGCTATTTCTGATTAAAGAAGGAAACAACCAAGTAGCCCCCTTTTCTAACTGAAGAAAGTTATTGTTCATTCAATGTGGAAGGAAGCTCACCTCCATATTCCCCCCGAAGTCTAATTACTCTCTTTGTCAGCTTTTATCCCTCTGACTTTTCTCCTGTTAGCTTTGATGTCTGTGGCCAATTATCTGAATGTCTAAATTGAGGAGAAGGGGCTTCTTCAAAGACTGATTATTGTTGCCTTAAGGCTATTCCAAATACTCTTCAGCTGCTTATGTATCAGACCTTGCAACACTGCAGTGAGGCAGACCAGACTCATTTTGCAGAGGAACTGAATGAGTTGGTGACTGAAGGCAGAAAGAGGATCTTGGGTGTGCTATGTGTGGTTGTGACTGCAGTGTAAGAAAGGAAGATCTCCACATCTAAGCAGAAGAAAGTGTTTTCCCATGAAATGCCATTAGATAATAAATTTTGCAGAATACCTTGATTTTGTCCTTTGAATTTCAATCGCTTCAGTTATGTCTGATTTTTTTGATACATGTTTTATTAATGCAGAGTGATTAAGTGCAAAAACATTTTGTTTTTTTTATACGTGATAAGTTCTTAGAATGCATACTTGGAAATACTTGGAAATATCCTTAGTTGCATCATTAAGTATGTAATAATTGAATTAGCCTAGTTTCTAAGTCTTTGGCAGAGAATAAATAATATTTGAAAAACTTATTCAGATAGGGGACCAAATCTTAAAGCTGTTGCAGACAGAATGTTCTTGCATCACTAAGCTCTTGAAAAAGCAAGTGTTCTGAGTGCTTGTAGGTAAACTGTATTATATGAAAGTTTTCAAGTCCTCACTGCTTAACAAAGTAGGTAACTAATAATATGCATGGGTAATGCTGATCTGTACTTAAATAGTTGAATTCTGACACATAACTGTGTTTCTGATTTTCTTTTTTTTTCTTTTTTTTTTTTTTTTAATATTCTTTGAAATCTGTTCTTTTGGTGGTGGGTTTTTTTTTTATTATTTTTTATTTTTCAGATGCATTCTGAAAATGGATCATCATTGTCCTTGGTGAGTGTATTACATGCTCTTGCTTTTTATTTTTTGATTTGGTAAAACAAATTTGTTAGGGATCATAGGTGGTGTTTCACCATCCCTAGAGTTGGATGCTAACATGAAATTACTAGTCTTGCAGGATAGTTGGAATTGTTTACTTTTTATACCCTTTGCCTAGTTATGAGATGTGAAAAGAAGTTTAGATACCATTTTTGTGTTCGGTAACTCTATTTCTGCAATTAGGGTAAGGAAGAATTCGGGTAAGAAAGAAAAATTCCTTTAAGAATTTCATATTTTTCTTCATGCACTTTAAATATTGTTGAGGACTTAATTTCTCTAAATGATGAAATAATACCCTAGGTTGAAAGCCAAGAGGAAGTGCTGTGCCCTGCTCCCCTTACCAAAGCGACATTTGCACTGCAAAGTAGAGCTCCTAGCACAGCTTGTGTGGCTTCCTGGAAACATCTTGTTAGCTCTTCAGTTAGAGGGTTCTTTGTTTTCTTGCTTTCTTTTCCCTTCTCTTTCCCTTTCACTCTTCCTCCCTTTTGCAGCACATTGGCCTACAGAATATTTTTGTTTTCCTGCTCTTTCTCAGCAGCTGAGTGGGGATATGGAATTAATTTGCTTCACCTTGGCAGGCATCTCACAGAAATTCCTAAAGACAAATGTTAGAAAGGTCCAAATTGAGAAGACTTTTAGTTTAAAAACCCCTCTTTAGGGGTTCTTCAGATGACTTCTTTGACCAAAAAAAGTAAGGGTTTTTTTTTTTTTTTCAGTATAGTAGATAGGTAAGCTTTTTTATTATTATTATTATTATTTTTTTTTTTTTTCCTGGGGAGAATTGGGAAAGAACCCATGTGATGCTTAGGGGAGCAGGGAAAGAGTAATGGGAATTAGTGTTCGAATATTCTTCTAGGAGTAGGATTTCTGGAGAGGACAGGTAAGAAAGTGAGTAAGGGAAAATAAGGGAAAGCATTTGGAAGGAGAGGTAGTAATATGGCAGAGATGACAGTTATGTTCTTGCCCCAGATCAGCCATTTCTTGATTTCTGGGAGGCTTTACTTTGCTCTACACTCCTGTGCTAAAAGAAATGTAATAAATACAAATATGTAATGCTAATTTGCCTCCAAGCTACTGTAGAAGGTTTAATAGATGCAGAAATAAAATCATTAGTGATTTCTGAGTGCTCTTGCTACCCATGTTATAGATGGAGCTGTAGACAGAAATATGATGGCTTGAAGCATCATCAGAAGATATAATTTGATATATAACAGCTCTAATATTAATAAGGTGCATTATGAACTATTTGGAAATTAAGAGAAACATATCTCCTCTGTCCTTTGAGTTATTTGAGAATAATTTACTACTCAATTTCATGATTCTTTCTGTTAACTGAGTTGCCTTGTAACTTAGTTTTTTACCTGGCATTTCTAGTAAACAAACTCAAGAGTTAGAAAGGATCTATTTTCTACTTCAGAAGGAAACATTTTCAATTTTATTTACAGTCCAAATTGAACCTAGAATGTTCTATTGAATAAATAGTTAACTGCAATAGAACACAGTTCTTTAGCAGCCTGCGTGCTAACAATTTTATCCATCCTCAAAATGTTAGGCTTTGTATTTAACCACTGTTCTCGGTTTTTATGATTTGATACTGCATTTGCAAATAGAACAGTTACAAAACCTTGATGTTTACTTTCTTGTTTATCTTCTAGTGAAATATTCTTTTCCAGTAATAACTTTTCAGACTGGGGCTTTGTCAAAACTTAGAGAAGCAGGATGATTTATAAAAGTTTATTTTAATATGCAAAAGAACGACGAGAGAAATCTTTGATTCAAGAAACGTTGTTTTTGCTGAGCAACATTTCACATGACAGTTCTTTTCTCATGCTAAAAAGTGCCATAAATACTGCCATTAAAAAAAAAAAAAAAATGCCACAAGAGTAAATAGGGGTTATCATAGAAACCTTGAATAGCTTGCAGTTTATCACAGAATTGCTAACTTTGACATATATAATGACAAAACACTTCACTAAGGAGAATTGCACATTTATTTTCCAGTAAGAATCATGATGAACTTAGAAACATGTCTTTTTTTTTTTTTTTTTTTTCAATTAAAACAATCTCTTGTGAGTCCTACTCAATTGTCATTGATACAAATGCTTAGCTATTGTTTTCTGTTTAAATGGTGATACTAAATTCAATGTTTACCCAAGATGGCATGTTTTGTTAAAACAAATGACAAATAAAACCCCACCTCCACTGACTCGATGCATGGGTACCAGTGGTGTATAGATAAAGGTCATCTGATGTTTTAAGATTTTACTCTGTTCTAATTACTGTTTATCCTGCTGCTAGCATCGGTATCTCTCTAAATAAGGGAATACTTGCAGTAATCTCTAGAGGCAGCTGAAGCCAAGCCTCTCAAAGCCTTTTTTCATTTTTTTTTTTCCAGAAATATTTTTCAACTTAGATGCTTTTGTGGTGGTAATTTTCTCTTAATTATCTAATACATCTAACAGTTAAAAAAGGAATGTGAAATTTTATTTATTTTAACTCTCTGGAGAATTCTGTCAAATCTAGCAGTGCAGTGCAGTGATAGGTTTTGTTAGCTTCTTCATGGAGCCAAATAACAGAAAAAGGGAGCTGTTTACCAATAAATTCTCCATGGGAACCCATTCAGTATTTTTCCTTAGGTAGATGTAATATCATTACGTGTTTGTAAGAGCTATAAAATTCATAATACTTAATATACTGGCTTTAATGGGAATCTGCTACAATATTAAATGAGCTCTCAACGTGTCTGTTTGATAGCATATGAGTAGCTCATTATTACATATAACTTCTTTAGAAACAGGAAGCAGGTGAACTTCAAGCCTGAAGAATGATAAAATGAGATTTATGTTAACATTTGGATGTATTAAGTTTTACTAATCTCTTCTTTTTGCTGTCATGTTGTCTCTGGTATGGAAAAATTTCTCTGTATTCAACAGTACTATTCCCCTTATTATACGTAAGTTTAACTGTAAAATATGGATACCTAAGCTTGTCTATAAACTAGAAAAATAACTAACTGTGATTCATATTTATGCTAGATGTGCTAGGAACAGATTTCATTCAGTAAGACAAAACTGAATTTCAGTAATCTGTTGAAAGCTATACTGCACTGGGGAGTACCTCGTTATGTTGTTGTTGTTTGGTGTGGTTAGAAATACTACACTTACTTGGAAATTAAAGCTGAAACACATTTCAGTAGCTTGAGGCTCTGAATCTGGATCTAAAACTGATATTACTTTCTATGAAGTAAATAAGTTTAATCTTAAATTGGAGGAATGCAAAGCGAATAAGTACCTTTACATTCTGTTTTCATTCTAACTTTTTTGTTATTAGGGTGAACAACTGTGTCGGATTCTCCAATTACAAATTTTTTCTTCTCTTCTTGGCTTACTCTCTACTGTATTGCCTTTTCATTGCTGCAACAGATTTACAGTATTTTATCAAGTTTTGGACAGTAAGTACTAACTTTGTTTTTCCTTAAAATACACAGAGGCAAATGTCAGGTTCTTGTTGTCAGTGTTTATATTGGCTCAAGAAAGGACCAGTTTCTTTAACCAACATGCTGTCGAAAACCAAATTGCATGGCTGTCTATGCATAAAAGGTGTATTGCTTATTTATTCAGGCTCCTGTTGCATGGTATGTTTCTGTCTGCTTTGAATTGGATTTGGGTGAATAGAGAATTATTAATAATCAAGTTAAATAGCTATTTCCTCATTTCTAAAAGCTTTTTTTTAATTATTTTTAGAATGGCCTTCCTGATACTCAAGCCAAGTTCCACATCATGTTTTTATTCTTTGCTGCTGCTATGTTTTCTGTCAGTTTATCTTCTCTCTTTGGGTACCACTGTTGGCTTGTCAGCAAAAATAAATCGACTTTAGGTAAGCTTAATGCTTCTATGTTTGGCAGCAAAAAATAATGAACAGATGGCTATTATATCAAAACAGGTTTTAAGGCAGTGCTTCTACATTTGGTTGTAAGTAAACTCAAATACGTGAATGACAGGTTAGCAGTTACGTGTTCTGATCACCACATAGTTGTGGATGCACGGGAATGACTCTGCATTATGGATTAATTTTAAAAAGCTCAGAGTCCTGTGCCTCTGTTATGGTAGTATTTACAACTGTCAGATGTCATCATTAAACCAATATCTTCCACCACCCTGATGCGTGGTTGTCAAGTCACGCTTTTCCTTTATTGTGTTGTGGATTGCAATAAGAATATTAATTCACTAAAGTTTCTAGATCAACAGCTTTCTTGTTGATACAAGCTGAATAAGAATATTTTCTTATTTTGTTTCTTATTTTCTTTCGGTTTTCTTGAGGTTTACAAATTAGTAGATGAGAGGAAAAGATGTTATTTGGAGGAAAACTTATTTACTTGAAGGCTTGTGTAGGGTTTGTGGGTTTCCTCTGCATTCTGGATGACTTAAAGCCCCTTACCCTTGGGTAGGGAAACACTGTGGGAGCACAATTCACCCCATGGATTGAGAGCAGTCTGTGTGAACTGTGCTGTCAGCACTGCAGGACCTTTATATAGCCTGCTATATATATGGACAATTAGGGGAATTAAATGGCTGTCAGTCAACATGTGGAAGGTGAAAGAATTTTCTGCCTGAGGCACTCTGCAACACTTGAGGCTATATTTAACTCTCTTCCCCTGAAATTTAGAGTGGATGTGCATGGGGAGTGATCTGGGCTTACAAGTAAAATGCTTTCTTTATGTAGCTGTAAAAGCATACAAAATGTTTGTACCCCAGAGTGTAAAAAGCTACTAACATAGGGTAAGCTTAATTTCTTTTCCATTGCTCTTACTGTAGTAAACTCTTAGTTCAGTCTAGTTCTTTTCCATGAGCGTTGTGGTGTATCCACATAGAATCACAAATTGCTCATGTTGGAAAAGACCTTAAAGATCATCAACTCCAACCTTCATGTAACACACCGTGCCATAAGGAGCAGGTTACTCACTCTTTCTCACCTTGGTCAGGGAGGAGGCTGGCAGGACACTTGCACCCATTCCTGCACACACAGCAGTGTGTAGCAGTGAGTGTGGATTCCATGAGCCCATGGATCATTTGAGTAGCCCAGCCATTCCTCTCTGCTGGAGATATAATTGCATGAAAATTGGTGTGAAGCTTGAATGTGCTATCTTGTGAAGAAATCTAACAGATTTTTGCTTTATTTTTAAGAGGTATTCAGAGCACCCATATTTCATCACAGAACAGACAAGAATGGTTTCAGCTTGGGCTTCAGCAAAAACCTAAGACAGGTGTTTGGTGATGAGAAGAAGTACTGGCTGTTGCCTGTATTTTCAAGGTACACTCACTTGTTGAAACTGTTCAATGATCAGGACTCACAGGGAGTGGGCCCAGGTTTTTGCTTGTTTAATTTTCTGAAATTAGATATGGTAATGTTTGTTCTGGGAGGAAGAAAAAAAAGTTCTTCAAAGTATTTTTTGTAAGCACTAGGCTAATTCTGATTTTTTATTTTTTTATTTTTTATTATTTTTCAGCCTAGGGGATGGTTGCTCCTTCCCAACTTGCCTTGTGAATCAAGATCCTGAGCAAGCCTCCACACCTGGTGGTCTTAATTCAACATGCAAAAAGTAATCTGCTTTTTGTTATTAGTTTCAAGTACTTGGTATTCCGTTTTGTGCCAGTGCATGTATAAATTGAACCATGTTTTCTGTGTAGATTTTGCTATTAGGAGTACAAGTCAAATTTAGCACAGCTAAGCTGTAATTGAGCTAAGCCTGAGACTTGTATTTAAATGTATGGAAGTAAGAGGGTTTTTTCCTCCATACACATGTCCACTCTGTCTCGGCTCAGTGGCATCCCACGGCCTGTGAGTTTTCCATGGCTGCCTCAGTGGTGTCAGTATGTTCTGTTCTGTATGCAGGTGATTAGTTTGTCTGCTTGATGGTGTTGCTGTGCAAGGCCTCTGGGGAAGGCCAGCTTTTGTGTATCTGGTACAATATGGTTAGTGTACTGGAACCCAGACATCAACGTTTCTGTATGATAGGAAGCCCTAAATTAGGGGGTGGGAAGGAAACTGTTTTCAATTTACGTTTTCTGTTATTGCTGATAATCAGAAATATTTTCTTAACCTTTATCCTTCATGGCCATGGTGTCCTTAAAGTATGAAAAGCATGCAGATGTTCTTGAAACCAAATAAAAGTTTCACAATAGCTTAGTAAATTACATTGCAACTTTTTAGCAACATTTACACGACGAAGTGTGATGAGGATAGTAATATGAATATACTGACTAAAAAGGGATAACAGAATCGTATTGGCAGTCTTTTATTCATATAACAAGTATGTTGCATTTCAGTTAGTTTTGCACTGACAGATCAGAAATGACATCCAGCTGGAGAATGTTTTAAATCTTGCCCTAGTGACTGAGTCAGGGAGAAGGGAACCATAGCCTAAATATGGAGAGAGATTTTGGAGATGTTCTCTCTACTGTTATGGTGGCAGGTTTGCTGTAGTGGGAGAGAATACAGATAGAGCATATTTGGAACTAATGTGTATAAATATAGATTATCTGTCAAAGAAAAAATTATAAAGTTTTCCTCTTCTGTGCTGGAGAGTTGCTTTTGAGATTACGCTTGTACCTGTGACAACTATACTCAATATTTGTAATGATAGAAGTTCAGTGATTCATCAGAAAATAAGCAAGGTAAAGGAAGTAAAATGCCATGTATGACAGACTGTTTGAAATGTGTGGTAAAGAAATGGAGTTTTACAGCAGTGTTCTTCTTAATGTCATTACAGTGAGAACCACCTGTTCCCTGCAAAGCCACTACGAGACTCTCAGAGCCACCTCCTTACTGATACACATTCCTGGTCGGACATTGGTGCAAAGGCTGAAAAGGGCAAAGTTGGTAAGGAACTGATTTATGCTGCAATGCTTTGCTCCATAACAAACTACCTTTGGCAGATACAGTGTAAAAATGACCGTGGTCACTCTTTTCACATTTATTACAGATGTTTCACTAAGCTTATTTTATACATTTGTAGAAGGTTGGACATTTCAAGCTGCCATGCCCTTCCACGTTGTCTCACTGCAATTTATAGGAGAGAGAGGAGGTTCTTTAATATCTGTGTACCTGGCGTGAGATTAAGAAACAATGGTTCAAATGTTGGTCCAACTAGTTTATTATAAATCCTAATCAGGGAGACGGGGAAGGGAAGGATGGCAACTATTATGAATTAGGGTCATGGAGAAGGGAAGGAGGGCAATAGAAAAGATAGGAAATAAGCAAGAATTGCATAAAATGGGGATAGTCACCACCAGGATCCAGCAGCCATTCCATTGCATGCCATCCCGATGGTCTGAAGCAAAAGTGCAGGGGAAGAGCAGCAGCAGTGTGGACAGACTTGGGCAGCAAGCAGGTAGCAGGAAGAAATTGCAGAACCAGCCCAGGGGGGAGAGTGGCGGGTCGTGAGGCTTCTCATGTCAGAAACCTCTTCTTCATGAGGAATCTGTTGCCAGAAACCCTTCTTCTCCATGAGGGAATGTCAGACCTCATGGTTGTTAGGTCCCCTTTTTATCCTCCTTCTGCCATCGTGGCATTCCTGGGTGCTTGGGTAAGAGTCACGTGCAGCACCTCTTGAGATGGCCATCTTCCTCGAGATAAGCCCACAGAGAAGACTGCTTCCTGGCCATTAAGCTGCGGCTTATCTCTCTCTCCTTGCCCCTGGTCTTTTCCATCTGTGTCTCTCAGACAAAGGATTTCGCAGCCCTTGCCCAGGCCTTTCTTGGACTTGAATCTGTGTCCCCAGCAAGCTTTGAGACAATGATGTGAAAGAATAATCTCTTACACAGGTTAAACCTGACAGAGAGGTATTGAGAGCACCAGCACTAGTCGGTACCAGTTAACATTTACCGTCAGGCTGGGAATTCTTCTGGGGACAAACATCTTATATATGAATATGATGATGCCTTGTTGCAAAAGCCATGCAAAACAAAAATAAAACTTTTTTTCTCTTTAAAGGTATGAGCAATCCTGCATTAACCATGGAGAATGAAACCTAGCTTCCCTAAAAAGACACATCTGAATATTTTAGGAAAGGTATGTTGATATTCTGTCTGTTTAATTTTCTGTTTCATCATTCCTTACCACTTGAAGAACGCACAGAAGTTCCTAAAATAATTCCTGTGTGTTTACTTTTCCTCTCAATTTGTTTTACCTTGAGGTAGGAGCACATGAATTCATGGTTTTAAACTAAACCTCTGATGGGTCATGATCACAGAATATTGTTTCACCTTTGCGCTCACTGCTTGTATTCCAAAATGTTGTCATTATCTATCTAGAGAAAGGGAATAATATTTTGATTTTGTGAGCTGTTCAGGAAGTCTTTCTAAAGTTAGGTTTAAAACTGAAGTTACTTTTTAACACTGAACACAATAGATTATAGCTTCCTCTGCTAGGCAGCCGAAGTTCTACTGGGTGGTGAAGAAAAAATAGATTTATTCTAAAATATAGAACTATTAGCAGATTGATCTATGCTACGTACTGAGCTGTATCCTGTGTAATAATTTAAAAACTAATGCCTACTTTAGATAAATGGTCATGTTTAAAAAAAAAAAAAAGTTTGTTTGTTTCTTGCATGCATTAATACCATTTAAAATAAAAAGCAAGTTTAAGAAGTAGCTAGCAAAATCTGTTCTGTAGAGAAAAGGAGGACACTTTAATAATAGAAAAGTGGGAGAATGGCCATAGCTGATCATTATATTCCCTTTAGTATTTGAAGACTTCTAAGTCCACCAAGCCTGTGGAAATAAACTACTTCATGTTTCAAGTTAAATAAGATTTCCATTTAAGACTCTTGCCCTAAAAAAAATAATAATAATAAAAAAAAAAATTCAGCATACTGGGTAATTTATGATTCTCCAACAGTACTGGAGGATTCATTCCAACAAGGTCATTACCATCTCTGATATTGAAGACTTTTTGCATCATCCTCAAAAAGTGTCTCAAATGGATGTTCTTCACTGGTACATGACATGACTCCTGCACATGCTGTCAGGCTGCTTTGTAACTTATGCAGAAAGCATAAGGAATGAAAACCACTGGGGAAGTGCAACTATTGCAACTACCAGCCAGACATGGTATTACACTATCAAGATAGATGATAAGAATGGTAGGTGTACAAATACGAACAGGTGGCCTCTAGCTTGTAGGAAAATTTCCCAGAAGTTCAGTAGCTAAATCATCGGAGAAATGGGCCTCACAAAGGACAAGTCACACCTCACAAACTTGGTGGCCTTTTGTGATAGAGTTACAGGGTCAGTGGATAAAGGAAGAGCAACTGACGTCATCTATCTGGACTCTGCAAAGTGTTTAACACTGTCCTGCATGACATCCTAGTTGCCAAATGGGAGAAAAATAGATTTGATGAATGGACCGTTCACTGGATAAGGAATTGGCTGGATGCACTCAGAGTTACAGTCAACAGCTCAGTGTCCAAATGGAGACTGAAGATGAGTGGTGTTCCTCAGGGATCAGTGCTGGAACTGACGTTATCTTTGTAGGCAACACGGACAGAGGGACTGAGTGCACCCTCAGCAAGTTTTCAGACAAGACCAAGCTGAGTGGTACAGCTGACATGCTGTGGAGGGAAGGGATACTATCCAGAGGGACCTGGACAGGCTTGAGAGCTGGGCCTGTGCCAACCTCATGAAGTTCAACAGGTCCAAGCGCAAGGTCCTGCACATGGGACAAGGCAATCCCAAGAACAAATACAGGCTGGCTGTATTTGAGAATGAGAATAGTTTGAGAGCAGCCCTGAGGAACAGGATTTGGGATTGTTGGCTGATGAAAGACTCAGCACGAGCCGGCGATATGTGCTTGCAGCCCAGAGGGCCAACTGTATCCTGGGTCACATTGAGGGAAGCATTACCAGCAGGTTGAGGGAGGTGATTCTGCCACTGTGCTCTCATGAGACCCCACCTAGAGTCCAGCTCTGAGGCCCCCAACACAAGAAGGATGTTGAGCTGTTGGAGCAGGTCCAGAGGAGTGCCACAAAGATTATCAAAGGGCTACAGAATCCCCCCCCCCCATGGGATCTTCAGCTGGGAGGGGGGACTGGGGGATCTTCAGCCTGGAGAAGGCTCTGGAGAGGGGAACCTTTTAGCAGCTTTCCAGTACCTGAAGGAGGCCTACAGGAAAGCTGGAAAAATGCTTTTCAGAAAGGCATGTAGTGAAAGGACAAGGAGAAATGGTTTTAAACTGGAAGAGAGTAGATTTAAATTAGATACTAGGAAGAAATTCTTTACTGTGAGAGTGGGGAGACACTGGAACAGGTTGCCCAATGGAATTGTGGATGCCTCCTCCCTGGAAGCACTCAGGGCCAGGCTGGATGGGGCTCTGAGCAAGTCTGGTCTAGCTGGGGGTCTCCCTACCTATAGCAGGGGAGCTGGACCCAGATGATCTTAAAGGTCCTTCCAACTCAAATCATTCTGTAATTCTATGATTCTTTTCTTCCACTTGCTTGGAGATGCTATTCCAAATAAGCTGGCAAGACTTAATGCAATAACTTATTTTTTAAAAAAACTTTCTGTAATTCTAATGATGTATTTTATGTTTTATGTTCTGTTCCAGTTCAAGAAAAAGCTGTTGGTGGAAGGAAGATGGATTCTTCCAAAATCAGCCCTATTGGCCAGCTGCTCCTGTCTGCTCCTATGTGGATGTGCTCAGAAAACAAACTGACAGATGATTAGCTGTCTCCATGTCATTGCTTGAAACATGAAACAAAACATGCTATTTTGAATCACGTAAAGAATGTTTCAACTTAAAATTACTATTTTTGAATGGTGAAAGGTGATTCTGAGTACTGGGGGAGGGAAGTGGAATAGTGAGCTTACTATTGTAAAAAATTCTGTGGCTGGTTTTACTTCAATATTCAGCACACACAAAAAAAGACCTCCTTACATGCCAGCCTAGGTTCTTGCCCTGATTTTGAAAGTTCAGCTGTTAATTCAAATCACTGTAAGTATTTGACTTAAATCAAATGTTTGCACTGCTGGCTTGATCTTGATAAAGTGGGAGAATAATCAGTGTTGATTATGGACAATTTAGTTGCTTGGTGGACTGCATCTTCTTTTGAGTGCTTATGCAATTTTCTGAAGATAAAGCAACCCAAGTGAAGTGTCAGACTGTTCCTGGTACTGTTTTGGACAACATTACAGCATAGGCTCCCTTTTAAATAACTTGAAAGTGGATGTGGGGAAATCTCCTTTGATAATTAAATGCTTGTGAGTCTCTGATAAGTGAGTGATTAAAAAGCCCACATTCAGAAGGACAGTATGTAAGTGAAGCTGGTACACTGGGGATTTTTATGAAAGCTGCACAGGACAATCCTATGAAATTGGGATCTTATTCTCCCAATTAGAGCCTTCATTCCTTTAAGAAAAGGAAGGCTGGCACCTCACTCGAACCAAAAGGCATTTGGTTTTGTTATTGATGTTGGTTTTGTCTGTGTTTTTTGTTTTTTAACAAATCTGTGTTCTTGATGGACATTGTCTTTCAAAATTTCACTTCTGCTTAATTGAGAGTTGTTTCAGATATTTTTTTACTTGTTCTTTAAAACACTGCATTCCTGACTGCGTAAATTAATTAATATCATCTATAATCAAGGAGATGTTGTAACATGATATTTGCAGTTATGGGACAATGAACATTTGACTGTAATACCAAAACACCAGACTGCTGCATGTAGGAAGCCCCCCTCCATTAAACTGGAGATAGACAGCAGCTTTCTTAACATCTGAGTTAACCAGTCAGATAATGAAAGATAAGATATATTACCAACTGCAAAGCCAAGGAAATTTCTGCAACACAGATCTGATTGTCTTGTGCCTTTTGTATACACCACATTTATGGTATCAGAGTTTACATTTAAATGCAAAATATTTGTTCTTCTGAAAATAACAAGAAGGAAATTAGTTATGCTTTTCAGGTGGAATCACAGTGTAAAGATTCCAATTTGTTGAAGAAGAGCAAGCCCATTTAGAATACTGGTAGCAAGACTAAGTGATGGATCTCTGAAAGGAAAAATCTTATTATTAACCCTTCTAAGGCAGGTAACTTCCTTTTGTTTCTTCTGGGATTACAACTTAAGTGGTAAGTCCTGGAGCACAAACTGGCTTTTTTTTCTTGTGAGGAAAAGCCAGTTTTGCACTTGTTTGTTGTGGTTTTTTTTTTTTTTTTTTTTTTTTAACTCTCAAAATATTAGCAACCTGAAACCATCTGATTCTTGCCAGAAGTGCCAGAGTATGGATCCACTGCTGTAGAACACTTTTTAAGAACTAGCATGAAGGTAGCACATGGTTTACATGATGCCTGCAGCCATCCTCTAACCAAAACTTTTCCACAGCTATTTATTCAGTGTTGTCTTATCTGCTTAGTTTTTATTAGTGTTTGTTTAGGGATAAAGGGGAGAGGAAAAAATATATATTTTTGACACTTCAAGTTCTCTGGCTGTATAGTCTTGTTTTTTATGCAGTCAGGGTGATTTGTTGTGGAGCATGCATTTGAAAAGAGTATAAAGTTGAAATTCAGCTTTAATGTAATCTGCTCCATATTTTTACATACAGACAAATACAGCTTTCTTCCCAGCAAAATTCATAATGGGAATTGCTGGAACGCAGGTGGCAGACCTGACCTGTGGCAGGACAGCAATCACCCTCCCTCGATGTGCTCAGGGCTCTGTGGGGTCTCAGTAAGGCTAGAAACTGATGTATAGAAATGACAGGGATCAGGAACTGTCAGTGTCTCAGCAGTCACATTTAGAAAGCACAATAACCCTAAATAATCTTCAGTTTCGATGTAGCCTTTGGCTGTCTCTCTAGGAGAAAAGTAAGGGAGAGCACATGAGGCCAGGGAACAAACTGATGAAGGGAGGGGATAGGAAGATGAGACATGAGCATCATTCAGTTGTGGTCAGCAGATCTGAACTGGAGGGCCATGGCTATACCAGATCACAGGCTGGTATGAGTTAGGCCCCATGAACACTGATGGCAGTTGGGGTGAGAGCAAGGCTCATCATGCTCCAAGGTGTAGTTTCTAATTCAACTCTATTTTTGGCTTTAAATGCCCCAACAACCTATACAGTACATAGAGAAGTGACATAGTGTCATTGAGCACTGATGCTATTCCCATGCATGTGGGAGAATTTGTGAACAGGTAACAGGAGCAAGAACACAATGTCATTTGTCCACTTACTCTGATTCTCCTGTTCTTTACACTGTTATTGCTAGGCACTTTACTATAGTCTTCTAAGTGATATCCGTATTTTTTTTTAAAGACTGCTTTATACCTACTGTACAGTTAATTGACTTTTTTGCTAAAAAAAAAAAAAAAAGCCCTGATATTTGTCTAGAAATAACACCTCTACATTTCAGGCTTCTTTGGAAGTTAGATGAGTTTGACGGACTCATCAAATGAGTCTGAGTCCCTCAAGACAACAGAGTTTATTTTGTATACATGTAAGCAGTCATATGAATCCCTAGCCACCCCCACATGCTTAACAGGCTTCCTTAATTTGCATGTTAGAACAAATCCACTACATCTCTACACAGAAGTGGCACGCAGTTATAATTTATCAGGTATGTATAGCGGATGCAATGCTCAGAGTCTTCCCAGAGAACTATTTTACTAAGACTGAGCATATACATGTTGGTTGGTTCCTTCAGTTGAGCAATTAGAAACACAAAGCTGCTGCTGTGCACTAAACTGCAGACTGAAAGGTCAGCAGTTTAAACTAATGAAGCCCTGGTAATTATTTCCAACTATGTGTACTTAAAATCATGGTCTTTAAGCAAGGCTTTAGCATAGGTGGAAGAAGCAAGATTGTTTTAGTGCATGGTATGCCACAACTGTTCTTAGTCTCACAGCTGGACTTTTTTTCACCTTGATTCAGTTGACTGATGTGTTGGATGTAGAGGGAAATAAATTTCCACATATCTTTAGTGTAGAACTTCACCACTTGTTAGTGTACTGCTCATATAAATAAATGCTTCATGTTCAGCAAATAACAGATGTAGTGGTCATTCATATCCTACTTTCACAAGTCATCACGAGTACTACAGCTTCATTAATGTAGTTACTGTAACTGCCCTCTTCACTCCACAGGAACATTTATGTGAAGCAGAGGCTGCAATGAGCCTGGTCCTGGTCAGCCACTGCCTGCAGCATGCACTCAGTTTTTCCCCTCTTTTACAGACTCTGGGTTTTTGGCTGAAATCCTTGTACATGAGTAACTGAACCCTGTACAAAACTTCTCATGCAAAACAAGATTAAAGAACATACTGTAATGCTGTATGGGTGATGGGGTGTCACTGCAGCTATCACTTTTTCAGTAGTTATGTGGTAAGAGGACAGGAAAAGCAGCAGCCTTCTGGGGTAAAACTTAGAGCAAATAGTGTATGATTTAACTCAAAGGAAAAACTTGTTTGTTCTTTGCTGTTTAATTTTCCCCCTTTCCGGTCACTCATTCTAGATAATCCTTTGGTTTCTCAGTTTTCCTAATGGCACCCATTCCTGGCATAGAATAACTCAGGCATCCTGCCTCTGTAGTATTTGGGGCAACGATTACAGGCTTTTGCCTACATCCTCAGGCTGAAATCTTCTGAAGCAGATGGGCCCAATACTTCGCAGCAGCAGTTTGGAGAGCATACAGGGTAAGACACAACCCCCTTCCCACCCTCCTCCATCTTTCACAGCCATAACTGATTGGCATATCTGGAACAGACCCAACACCTCCTGACAGTCACTATTTTTAGAAGCCCTTTTCCCCTTCTCAGTTCATTTAAGTAGTCCCAGTTATAAACACAAAATACATTAATTATACAAGCTGTGTTACAGCCTGTTATTTTCCCCATATTAATAGATATTAAACCAGTCACTAGTTCAAGCTGGCAAGCACAAAACAAGTCCAGAAGCTTAGTGATGGTATAGACACATTAGCAAAATACTACCACAGATACTACTGTACTTCAGAGCAGAGACATCCATAAAAGAAAACAAGGAGCTTGCAAAGTTCATGTTATATAACAAAATGTAAATAAAAGATACTGAAACCAATGTAATGTCTTTAAAAAAGCAACAACAACAGAAAAAAAACAAACTGTTCCAGATGGTGAGGTGATAAATGCAATCACAGCTCAAAACTACTACCCTAAAAAAGACATAGCATGTTGTGTGTAATGCCACTTGACCCTCACAATTCAGCTGTTGCTGATTTCCAGTTCCCTTGAGGGAGAGGCCTCTTCTCCCCTCCATCTACTTCCCTTGCATTATCATCAGTTAACTGAGGCTTTTCGAGAGAGCAGGAAAAAGCTCACTCAGGCTAAAGAATTCTCCCACTTGAGCACAGGCAAAGAAAATCTGTGTTGGCAGGAAAAGAACAAGAGAAGCCTCTGCCAAAATCAAATTTTGACATTTGGCATTAGAAAGCAAACTAGAACAATGGAGGAGAATCCTCCTCATTTCTCTACCACACCTACTAAGGCAAGAGGGAAGAAAACACCTAAATAAGCTCCTGCAAACCAGCCAAGGTACATTCAGGTTGAGAAATACCAGAAAAACAACTTCATGTTATGACTGGGGAAGTATCCAAGACAATTTGCACTTTACATAAAGAAAAGGTTGTATTATTGGTGAGATTTTGTTCTAATTCTACAAACGATATATCTCATAAATTGTATTGAATCTTTATTGGATGCTTTTGGCTCCCTTTGCATCACTGACTTATCACAGAGCTTGAGAGCTCTATTTAATTTATTCATGTGTAAAATAGTAACTTCACAATTCCTTTAACTGCACTGAACTCACAATTAACATTAAGAGCAATGTTAAACAGCTGGTGTTCATTGAGAAGTTCTTAAAAATGATTGACTATGGAATTATTTTCTTCCTTTCAGTGTGTTCAACTAGCTTAGACAAGTTAAGAAACCAGGTGGAAGTCCAAAAACAGAAGATCTGGAAATGCACTTTTCTCAAGTAAAAATGACACTTGCAAAATGGAAAAAGAACAGCTAAAAAGCACATTGGCAAAACAAGAAGTGATATACCCTTGGGATCTTATGCAGGCCTCAAGTTTGTTGCCTTTCTTCCCCCTCTTCCTTTGAATAGCACATTAGTTTTGTGTAGCATACTGAAAATAAATAAAATCACCAACACCAGGGCTTATAAAGCTCCATTTTCATTCTGTCAATGCAGCTCAGTCCAATGCAAAGGAAAAAAAAAAAACACAACCTTAACATGCCACTTCACAATGGTAAGCACACGGACACCAGTAATGAGAAGGAGGTTCAACTGTGTACTGTAACTGCTATGCTGTGGTTCTGTTGTGATTTCAGTACATTGCTTCATCACTTTTCTAAATAAAAAATCCCAGACAATATCAAACACCTTCAAATAAGCTTAGTATTGAAACAATAAGTTCTCATGTGGAATACCTAAAGGAACCCTGGAAGAGAACATTGGACTCCAACATACTCATTTTGCAAGCTGATTTAATCAGCCTTTCATCAATTTTTTTTTTTAAAGTGACCACAAAAAAAGGAAGCAAAAGTATTTCATATAGCTGAACAGCAACTACCACTCAAGAACATTCAGCCAACATTATTAAAAGCAAGATTTCTTAAGCACTAATGCTTAGAACCTAGGAAACTCTACTTAGCACTATAAAATGAAAACATAAAATCTTACCTTCCTCTCAAAAGATAGATAGGTTTGATTCCGTAACTTCTATTCTGAAGTACACTGCTATTTACGTCAGTGTTTAAGGTGATTCCCCCTAGCATGAAAATTAATACCATCGGTGCTGTTTAATTAATGGAAACACAACCTATAACACTGCAGAAGTGTCTTAACTGTGTTTATGTAGAGCTATACATGAAACATACTTGCTAGCAATCAGCTTATCCCACTGTGACCAGAGCCCTCTCAACATCTTGCTCAGATCCACTCTGCTCTCTGCAACTGTTCAGGCTCCCCCACTGAAAGCAGTACTAGTTATCTTCGATATAGTAATTTGAAGTTAAATAAAACCAGACAAACAATAACTGACTCCCAGGCACACTGCACCCGTAAGCTCCAAGAGTTCATGATGCCCCACTGTCACACACAGAACCAGTCATCTCTTATTGCAACCAAACACAACATTGCAAGAGCATGCAAAAAGCACAGACCTTACAGAAAACTGTGCGTCTACACCAGTTACATCTTCCAGTCCATAAACTAAAACATGAAGTAACCATTACATCTTCACTGCGTGGCGTGGCATGTCCTCTGGGTGACCAACAAGCAGCAAACGTACCTCATGGCTGCAGGACTCTCCTACTCATGCCTCATCTATTAATTCAGGAACCAGGTTGGTCTAGTTAGGTATATTCTAATACCACCAGATCTCATGTAAGTTAACACTAGGAGAGACCTGTGACAATGTTGTCTAAACATACCTGCTCACAGCTCAGTCAGAAGCTATCTCACCTTCATAAATCCAGGCTTCTAATTGTCTTCTTATTCTCCATGTTTGGAAATGGTTTCTAGGATTAGCTGCTCCATAACGTTCCCAGGGACCAAAGTGACACCAAGAGGTCTGCAGTACCACAGGTCCTCTTTTGAAGGCATCTGTTCTCTGCTTCGCCCCAGGAAACTACCCTTACACTACAGTGATAACATTCAGGCTTGTTTGTTGCTTTCTTAGCCTTTCTTAACTGTAGAGTTAGTGTCTGCATCACTCCTGAGTGATCTGTCCCTGCTTCCACAATCTGTACTCAGTTCAGTCAGAAGCTCCATGGTCACCACTGCATGCTTCCTGCAACTTTTACTTGGCTTTCTGCACAAGGGAATGAACCATTCTTGAGCTTGAAGTAACCAGATTGAGGAAAATTTTTAAGAGTGACAGAACATAATGTTCTTGGAACATCTGACTCCAAGAGCCAAAAATACAAGTGAGGAAAAAAAAAGTCAAATCAGCCAACAGCTTTTGATACTGCATTTCTTCTGACAAACCTCCAACAATAGATTTTAAATGGATTGGGAAGAGGAGAAGCCTGCAAGGAGAATTCCTGTCTCTGAACAAAAATGTACATGTCTAGACAGCTGGAACTCTGCCTTTACATTTATTTTCACAAAAGCAATTAATTCTGTCCATTTTGGAAACAGATTGATATTTCAGGCTCCACAGTTTACAAGTAACAGTCCTATGCATAACAGGAGACAATTTTTTTTTTTCATAATCTTGACAACTTACCATGCAAGTCACTCCTTAATGGAAACTAAATCTAATTTTGGCACAGAAACAGTGCTGCATAGATGCCTCCCAGCTGTAACCAACTCTCATCACCCTGGATCACATCTGATCAGACAAAGAGTTCACACGCAGAACAAAGCGTAATCTTAGTTTAATATTAATCACTGTCTTTTAAGGGCTTTTTTGTTTTGTTTTGTTTTCCTGCCTCAGGAAAAAAACTAAAGAACACAATTGCTTAAAGTCAAACGTCCCATGAGATTTTTAGGTTAGGGCTTATAAAAACAGACTGATCCTGCAGGCTTTGCATGTCCTTTGCAGCTGGGACACCCAGCGCACACCTGCTGCTTATCCTTGGGTTTAGGTTCTTCCAGCAAAAGGAGTCTCAGCTCTGCCATGCCCATGACTGGAAGCAAAGCAAGGCACAGAGTGGCATGCAGGATGCACAACAGTCACTTGAAAAGCATATCCCATTCTGATCTAGAGCTCTTACCACATACACACCTTCACAAACCTCTAAAAACATCCCTTCACCTACACCTAAAAAATTATTTCAAAACAAAATCCCAAAGAAAAGTTAGAAAAGTCATTCCCTCCAAAAGTTAATTATTTTTACCTCTACAGCTATTGAAGCTGAAAACAAATGTATTGATTTCACAAAATTTTCAGTTGAACCTAAATATTAAAAGGCAATTTGATGCCATAGTAAGAATGCATTGTGCCCTTCTGTCAGACAGCACCCATCTTCCTGTTAAAGCCAAAGAAGAAACAAAGTTAAAAATAAAATAACTCTCCCTATCTACTGCATAATGATACCAACAAAAATCATTAGTGGGGTTTGGTCACTTCAGGACGAAGCTGTAGTTACCTCTCTAACAATGCAGGTCAGTGGGAATTAGTGCAAAGAGAACTCTGCTCTGGATAAAGCATCAATCAGCAAGCAGTGAACTGTATCATTTCACAAACAGAGGAAGACAACCATCTGTTCAAACAAAACAGCATTATTGACTGTAATACGCACATTGCAGGAGGAAGAAAAAAACAACTTCAACAAAATCACCAGTCTCTTGTTATGTAAGAAAACATTTTTTAGGCCTTTATTTACAAAAGCTTTAAAAACAAATACCCTCTGTTATGCAAATTATTTGTTGTTTAAAAAGGACCACCCAGTTACATTGTCGTAACTCAATGAAAAAGGTGTTTGGTGCTGTTTGTTATTTGTCTTTGCAGTACAAGGTAAACAGAATAATTGGCGAACATTTGGAGTTTTTCTGTGATTGATTTCCGTGCGGAACACGCACACCCAGGCACACAATGTCACACTTTCCATCATCTCAGGCTTGGATTTAGCTATTCAATACCAAAAATGCCTCCTGCACAACTGCTCTGTACACACGGTAAGCAGAGATAAGAACATATTTTAGGGTCCTTTAAAACAATATATCTAAAATATATTGCTAAGATATACTCAAAAATAAACTAGCATTACAATCCTCAGGTAACTTTATTTGTTCTGAGTTATTTATATTTTGTTGTTTTACAACAAATACTGTAACATCTGTCTTTGTAGCAACTACAAAAAAGCACGATTTAGTTGTCCTGATTCAGCAATACACTTAAATAGTATTTTTTTTTTCAGATCTTTGGGTTCTATCTTGAACTAAACTGACTTCCAAAAATTGTCAAACCAAGTACATAATAAATATGACTTCATAAAAAAATATTTGGAGTATACATCACTAGAATAAAAGTTAATCAAGGGAAGTGCGCCATTATGAAATTCCTACTATTCCAATAGCCTTCAAATCTCAGCTTAATGGCAAGATGGTAAAGTCAGAGCTGTTCTTTTCCTGAAGGGTGTAAAGCTGTTTTCGAAAGCTTCTTTCCCTCCTCACAGAGCGGATCTAAAGCAGCAGGCCAACCAGCAGTTGGCACGTGCAGGATGTGTCTGATGGCAGAACATTAGTAAAACAACAGCAGTTACTATGGTTTCAGTAGTTTGTTTTGCTTGAATGAACGCAGGTTATGCAGCAAATGTCATATTCTATGGGTTGAAATACCAAAAGATGCCAAAAATACAGTGTGAAGTTGCTGAACTTGGAAGATCATTGTTTCCTAACTAAGGGCAGAAGAAAAAAAAACTTCAAATGAAACAGAGGATTGAGTCAGAGTTGCTCTCTAAAGTGCAAATTTGATGGTCCACAATCTTGAATAGCTAAAACGCCTGCATACTGGAAGGAACAGACATGAATGGGAAGTTAGTTACAATCAGCATGAGTTAATTTGGAGAAGGGAGGGGAAAGAGACAAAAAACCTAAGACCAAAGACCAATATAGGTAAGTTTACCATACTATTCATTATGATTTAGCTTTCCCCTTCTCTCTGCCACACTGATCCTACACATGCTTCTTTACAAATGGGCTAGTTATGACTCCAAAAGTAACCCATAAAATTCTATATATCAATATTAAGATCAAAATCTGTGATAGGAACAGTCAGGTTTAGTACATAGAAAGGCAGAAAAGAAAGTGTGCTGAGAAAGGGGGGAAAAAAGCCTTATTGTCCAAGGGGTTCAACCAGAGATAAAACATATGTACAAGCATGTGGAGCTCAAAAAGATGGCCTTTCATTTCGTGTCATGACTGTTTGTTGGCTTCTTCTTCATAAGCATTTCCTGTGCCATTTTGTACATAAGATGACCCCGAACCAAGGCCATACAAGTGGCCACAATATTTGGCATCGTCAATGTGATCTTCAAAGAACATCTGAAGTGTTAAAAGAAAGACACAAATTAATGCCACCAAAAACACCCAGTTTAAACAGAATGACAGAAAGGTTTAAAAGCATTACTGTTGGTTTTAGCATTGCATATCACATCCCAAGACTCAAATGACATAAAAATAGCATAAGATTCAAATAGCACAAAAATACATTTAATCGCAACCTAAGATTGAAACACGCTATATATTGCAGTTCTTTAAAGTAAATCAGTCAAGGAATACCATCAGTCACTCTGTGCACCTCACATGACAAAATGACTGCATGTTTTGGTAGTTTGGTGTCACCTCAGCTACCGCTTGCTTTTCTGAAAGTGCAACAGAATATCTCTCCAGCAGATTTCTTTTTGCTTTCTCACAACAGATATACGTTTGGTATTCATTGCAAGTGCCCACAGTTTATCTGCTTATCACTGGGGAGGGTTCCATCATACCTTGTCTTGAAATGGATTTACACTACATGATTGTGAGGTGAGAATGAGGAGGTACATGTTTGAGCACAGGAATTATGGAGCTTAGGAAATCTGTCTTCTTGCATTTCTCAGCTACCTCCTCTAAGAGGAGGGCTTCATTTAAAAAAAAAAAAAAAAGCAAAATTAGAAGAAACTTCTTTTTTTTTCTTTTTTTTAAAACTAAGACTGCATTTACGTAAGACTTCATAGTCTAAATTATCAATAGAACCTTTCAGGTGCTGTACTATACGAATTATAAACAGAGAAGAAAACCTCTAAAACACAGCTTGCTGTTCTAGCATCATATATTTATATATTTTTCTATATATATATTTATACCAGCATCATATTTATATATTTCTGATGGAAAGAAAAAGATCTGAACTTTTTGGCTGGGACTTGAAGAGCCAGCAAGTTGAAGTTCTAAAAGCAATTATTAACATTAACAACACCGTTTTGTATCTTTAAAAACATTGTGAAACAAAGTTTTTCACTCCAACATATATTGCTAAACAGTGAACAACTGAAAAGGTTTTAGAAGTGCACACTAAGTATATTTACTACTGTTGACTAGCATGTTTTTACTTCAAAATGTTGTATTTTAAAAGAAACACTGAAAAAATAATCAGTCTTTGTTGATTTATTTAAACAAGTGATTTGCACTAAAAGCTACATTTCTCTGAGTAAGACCTTAGACAAATTCAGGCAGATAATTTGTTTCTTCAATAATATGCAATTTGTTACATGGCACCATCAGTTTTGAAAGTCAGTACCTTAGTACAATCAAATACTTTCCTTTATTTGCTTTAGATTTTGTTTCAAATACAAGAGCAACAGATAAACAGTAGCATGCAGATTGCAGTTAACAGCACCTGTGGGGATCACAGGTGGATCATATCAGAAGCAATATCCTCTGCTGCAGTTGTAGCCGGTGACCAGCTCAACAACATCCACAGTTTCAGGAGAGGAGAACAGTGCTGCGATGAGCAAGCCAAAGCACATCACAGCACTTATATTTCAACTGCTGTCTCACTAGCGGTTGTTAGAAACTCACGGTCAGCTTTTTTTCCAATATACAAAAGGCCATGTTACAGAAAGCAGAAGCCTCAGCATGCAATACTAAACCTTATAAAAAGATGAGGCTTGCTATTGCCATTATGAAATGACACCAGATTCCTGTCAGAATGTCACATTCAGATGCCCTAGCATTTGTCCAGTGTAACTGCTTTCAAGAAGCCCATTTAGAATTTGTTTATTCTGCTCATGAAAAATATCCTAGTATTCTTCCATTGTATCTGCATATACAAATAGCAAGGACATAAAAAGCTTCTTGATTTCCCTTCAAAATTTTAATTGATTGATATGTAATGTTTTAGAACATTGTATCCTCCAAGTTTTAGCTGGAAGCAGCTAGCGCAGGCAGAGCTGCTCATTCCCTGCTGCTAGGCCTGTCACAGGCAGCAGTGCACACCAGCTGGGTATTACAGCTCAGCAGAAGCTCTGCAGAAGAAGAGCAGCCTGAATACAGTCACCCAGTAAAGAGTCTGGCTCTAGCAGCCACTATGCCAAAGAAATTCTGCAAAATAGGCAATGGAAAGAAAAGAAGAAAAAGCCAGGCATACAATGAGAACAAGAAGCGATGTTCACAGTAGCTAAATAGGGAAACAGTAGGGCTGGTTCACACTTAGTGTGGGGAAAATACAGTCTTACTGTATATATCTGTCAAGAAAGCAGTGACCTCTGAAACTCCTTAAAATCACCTTAAAATACATCAGACATCAGAATCAGCAATTCCATCTATTACAGCAAGTTACTACTACGGAGACAAAACCAAGACATGTGCACCTACTTCTCTCATTTTGAAAAAGGCCATTCCTGTGAGTAAAGAATCAGATCCTGCCTGATGTTGTGGTCCTATCCTTTCCAGCTCTAACTGCTCAGCCACTTCTTGCAATCCACCCTGAAAATGAAAACATTTGTTAACTGCTGAAAAAAAAAAAAAAAAAAAAACCGAACATCAGTATTTGGGAAAAACTTGTTATACCAGACTTTCAACTTCAGTATATTTTAAAAACTTGCACAGAAGCTTGAAGAGTCTCTATGTTGGAAGATCAAGCTTTCTGTATCAACAGTTGTATTCAGTTCCATCTCAGAAGAGCTTAAATCAAGCTGTGTCTGTGTCCAACAAAAGTCCTACTGCCTCATGTTCCATCCTTCCCCCAAGAGCAGATGTTGCTACTTAACAAAACAATCCCTTCAAGAGGCTGAAAGGACTGGCGATGCTGAAGAACAAATCAAGGTGTTCCTGTAACCCTTCTATTTGAATGAAAGTTTAAACTGTAAAAATGTCTTACTGCAAATACAAGAATTCAAGTGCTTACAAATGGGTGCTTAGTTAAAGTATGTAGGCTTCCTCTGAAAAAGACTTGTTTTCTCTTCCACTTACCCTTCAACAGTTCAGTTGAGGGTTTTTCACTTCACTTTACAAAAACTAGGAATATCCTTAAATATCTAGAAAGCTACAGGAAATACAAAACAACAACAACAAAAACCCGAGTACACAGTCCATCTGTACAAGACATTCTAGTTGTCTTTAAAATTTGTTCCATTAACTGCCAAAAGAGGGCAGGAAAAAAGAACATACAAATGATGAATTTCTGTTCTGCAAGTTGTTTTTTAACATGATGAAAGCCAAAGACATAGTCAACTTCCTCTCAGACACGTATATTCAATAATAACACCACATTGAATGAAATCTACCTCTTACAAAAGAGAGTATCAGCATCCCACATGCAAAAAGGAACAATTTAAAACTCAATGTCTGAATACTGACGCGTGGTTTAAAAGAACATACTGAAAAGGTACAGAAATCACTGCAAACCTACCTGCTCCTATAAGATAAAGCTTCAAAAGTTTTGAAGCTTATTTTATTTTCTATTAAGCTTAGATTATGTTGAAAATCTTCCAAGTTGTAAAACAACTAAAGTAACTTTTCATTTTAGTGGCTCAAAAATGATAATAACCATTTGCAGAAGCAAACAGTCAGAAATTTAGTTTGGTTTTACATATATATGTCTATCCTTCAAGTGATCTGCATTATACTTTAACTGTGATCTTTGTAAACTGGGGGAATATAATTTCATACTTCTTAGAAATCATTAAGTGCTGAAACCACTAGAAATGGACTAAAACATGTGGCTCATGCTTTATAGTCTAGAGAGATCAAAAACCAAGGAGAAACCTTTAGTGAAACTATAAGCCTTTGAAAGGTGTAAACATCACACAGAGGAAATGATCTTAAATCAAGACTGCCTAGTATCTGAGGTCACCTGTGTCCTCAACACCTTCAGCATGTTTCAATCATGGGCAGGGAAGCAATAGAAGTGTAATAGTGTTAGAATTGATACAGTAATAGAAATCTGACCAAGAGGCCAGACCTAACGTTATGAAAATTTCTATGAATCTTAACACAGCACATTTTATTTTAAAAATGAAAGCTCAAGTAATAACATTCCCAAGTAACACCAAGCAAACCAACGTGAACCAGTGGTACTGGCACGTCTAACTTTATTCCAGCTTGAACAGTTGAGTATCGTTTGAATAAATTTGAGAATTAGTCTATATATAGTACAGTCAAGCACTGAAGCTTGTTTTCTTCATTTGCTTGGAGGCAACATTCAAACAGTGCATATACACCAATTCAGTTGTTTAAGTTATACCCTTAAGGACGTTCAGGGATGATGGGCAGATCTCAAATCAGTGTTCTCTATAGTCTAATTCCCAATAATTAGCTGCTGGTATTAGCAACAGCAGTTGCCTTTCCAAGGTATTATTTGCTGTTTCTAAATTCTTGACTTTCCCAAGCTGCAACTTAGCATTGCCTCATCATTATGCAGCGCTAGCTGTTAGGCTATCTGCACCAGCTTCAAACAGCTTTTAAGACAAAAACACTTACTAATCACAAATCAGTACTATTTACACAGTGGCTGCAAGCTCTGAAATGTAGCAAAATCTACAGAAACAGGAGCAAAGCAAAGAACGCTTTGAAAATAATCCTTCCAGTATATATAGTTACTAATAGATATATTTGTAAATATTTCATTACAATCGCCTCCAAAGATTATTAGGCTACTGAAGTTTTCTTTCAGGAAAGACCTTCATGCTCCAGACAAGAATATTTAACTTGTGGGGGAGAAAGACAGTAGAAAGGGATTCAAAAGAAAATGAAAGCAAAGGCTATAAATCTACTTTAGAATTGCTATTACTGCAAAAGTGCATGGAGTTGTCTACACGAAAAGATTTTTAGAGGCCAAGCAGGAATTTAACCTATACTACACAAATACCTCAAATTACTCACAGTCTGCATGCTTAGTACACTAATAACGTTCATTTTTATTAGAGCAGCATACTGCAAATTCATTACAAGAGCAGTAAACAGCTTCCACATCCTCAAACATATATTTGTCTTATCAGTGCTAGAAATTCATTTTTGGTTGTGTGAGGGCAGAGATAGGTGGGAAGCTTACAGTAAATCAGTGTTTTTTGTATGAAAATAACTAACACAAGTCAATAAAGGACAATTGCACAGCAATTCAATTCTCTACCATTTAACAGAGATCGAATGTGACATATGTTAGGAGAAAGTGCATGCAATTTTAGAGTCACAATATGCAACATTTAGCAACTTTTTCAGACTGCTGCTCTCAGTACAGTACAAGTCCACAATAATGTCATCGCTGTTATTTAGACTGGTAGAATAGCCCACATCCCCTCCTGCTCTTACCAGTCTGCAGGTTAGAAGAAAGGAACAAGATTTGCTGCAGGAAAGCTGACCTACATACTAAACTCTGGAAAAGACACCCTTGTTCTTAAGTTTTGCTGAAAGAAGATTCATGAAGGATTTTCTTATCTTCCAAAATACATTTGAATCTCTAAACAGTGCAGGTTACACACAACTGTCTCCAGTAAATGACAAGGAACGTAATTCCCTCCTGCCCAAAACCACTTGGAATACGTGAACAGCCTGGAACACCTGGAACAGGGATATGGAATGTCACTTTGCTGCCTTTCCCAGGTCACCAAAGTAGATGATACATACTGTTCTTGGTAAGTGTATCACCACCACAAAGATAAGAGACATTTTACTTCACCGGGAAGTGAGAAGGTTATTTTCTTTTGTTGGTGTTGGGTTTGCTGCCCCTAACTTTTAAGAGACTTCTGAAGCTTGTTTTTGTTTCCCTTCTAGTTTCTGTGAAGAAAAAAACACATCTAAAGTGTTCTCTAATATCCAGCCAGCTGCCCAACTGATTATCCCAAAAACTGGATGAAGACTTTTCTTAATAACTAAAAGGGAGATCTCAATTTTCATCATCAATTTGGTTAACAAAAGAAGTTACACATCTTTGTAAGCTACTATTTAAGTGACACACTAAACACCTCAAGGAAACAAAGGACTATTAACCCCATGCAGACCACTAGTTCATCATGACAAAGTGAAAAGCCTTAGGATTTAGTTGTACTACAGTCTGTGCTCTTTTTTTATTCACGTTCTTTTTAAGAAAGCCTAAAAAAAAATCAATTTACTTTCCATAAAAGCAACAGTCATTTATTTCCTCAGATGAGTGGTGCACTTCATTCCCGTAGCAGTCCAGAATCTTAAAGTTCTTTAGCAAGTACAGTTGTTAACAATCCCTGTAGCATCTTTCACTTTGCTGTCTTCCCCTCCAACATACTTTGTTTCAATTCATTTTCCAGTTCAATTAAGTCTCCAAACATCAGGCCAATTAGCAGCCCCGCTGGCCTGACATGAGAGATTAGTTTCTAAAACTGCTTTTTTTTTTTCCTTTTTTTTTTTCCTAGAAGTCACGTGCTGCACCTGAGCATACGCTGCTCTTTCTCTACACGGCCATCTGAAACATTCTTCACTCCATTCCTTTTCCTAAGAGACTTCCACAGCACCACCCTTGCAATTACCTTTGTGAAGATGACTGCAGCCCTTTAGTGGACTGCACAATGAGGAAATAAGAGTATGTGAAACCCATCAGTTCTTATCACTCAAGAAGTGAAGGATTAATCCCAAATGTGAGTTTATCATCAGGCAACAAAGACTGGGCGTAGCTATAAATACTGTATAATATATATACATTTTTAAACTGGTAAGTAGTTATAAAAGTTGACATGCATTTCCGCCTGCCTCTATCAATAGACTTTAGTGATAAACACACCAAGTTTGAGAACAGTCCTGTTTAAAGGATATTATCAGAGCAAAAGCAGAAAACCAGAATACAAAAGATACGATCTCAGCAGAAAGTATTCTCCCACCCATTCGCCCCAAAAAAATGCCTGGACTGAATCATTAACAGATTACTTACCTTCAGATTTTTGCAACTCTTCATGAGATACTTTACATCATAGATGACAGGGAAAAACAATCGCAGTATCTCAAAGAAGTCCAGCTCTTCTTCCGGTAAATTAGAGTTGGTCAGGATTTTTATTAGATAACCAAAGTCATATCCACTGCAAATTAACAAATATAACAAAAATTGACAATACAGTCAAGTAACTTAGAAACATTCTTCACTTCTAACATCAACAGTATTAAACATTAAGAAGAAGGTATTTTGCCTAGTTCAATGCAACTTGACTCTTACAACAGAGTAAGAATTAGTGTAAATGGTCCGAACTGCAGCTTCCAGAGAAAACGATTTATTCTCAAGTGACCACATGAAGCAAAAACATGATCTGCTTGCAGATCTGATAGAGGATCTGATAACAAGAAGTCTTTCTGTTTACAGAAAGACTCCTAGCTGATTCCTAGTACTGAAAGAGAGGAAAAGGCTTCTACTTCATAATCCAAAGGAAGGACAAGCTTTCACGAGTCAACACATCTTTACGCCTGGAGGTAAGTTTACTCCTCGGCAGTGAAGAAGAGCAGGCAGCCATTCAGCTTTCCCAATTAAATCAGCACAAAGTTAGACAGCTAACAACTTTCAGTAGCTTGCAGACTATGACTCATTTGGAAGGCAATGACAGAACATGTTGGAAAAATTTGTTATGTACATACAAGGCTAGGTAAGAAAAACTGAGGTCTTACAGAGCGTGCATGGTGGAGAAGAGCTTGGGAAGACTTCCTTCTCTCCATAATCCTTTACTGAAGAAAGAGGACATAGGAAGGGGGTGTGGCAGTAAAAACAGAAAGCATGAAATAGACTACTTTTACAAAGGGTTATAAGATGAAGCAGAGGGTTTAAAGTACACAGTAAGCAGGCCTGATAACTACTTATCCTTTTTCTTAGGAAGACAGATGTAATAAACCAGATTATTCACGATCTGATCATAAATCTGATCCTTCCTAATCCCTTGTACTTGCAGGATTGCAGTATTATGCACTGAACCAGTCAGGAGACTGACACATTATCTTCCATGTTATTAGGTCAGCACTGAATTAAATAGGTTCATAGACTTTGCTGGTGTCCTGGGTTCAGGTGGGACAGAATTGATTTTCTTCATAGCATCTGGTATGACGCTATGTTGCTACTTCAGGAGAAAAGCCACATTGACTACAAACCGATGTTTCAGTTGCTGCTGAGCAGTGCTGTGGGAATCAAATGTTGTTTCTGCATTAGAACAAGACAAGAACTTTTATTTAATGGCCTCCGCTGCCATGGTTCTTTTCAGGGGGTCTCTGATATATCACTTGTCCTCTAGATAAACCTTCCCCAGGAATGCATGCTCAGTGAGACATCTTGGAAGCAGCAGGATGATTGACTGACTGACAAGATAGAGAATGAATCAGCAAGTGTCAGAACGTAATTAACAAATGTAAATCTTTGGTAAGATTGTGAACCTGGAGTACCCAACCATTGAGAAAAAGGGGAGTGAGTGGGTACGGGGGAAACAAGGTACAAAAGCTCTACTATTGTGTCCATAGGTGCTCCTGCTTGTGGGACACCCACCATTGCAATCGCAAATAAAATCTGCTTCTATCAAGAGATACTAGCCTGGTAAAATTATTTGGATATTTCCAACATGGTCAAGGATATTTCAGTTTCTCAGCTCTTGCACAGTCCTGCCAGCAAGAGGGACTGAGGGGACACAAGGAGCTGGGAGGGGACAGAACCAGGGACAGCTGACCTAAACTAGCCAAAGGGATTCTCCGTACCATATGACATCATGTGAAAACCATTAAATTGAGGGGAGTTGGTCAGGGGGCAGCTGCTGCCTGGGGACTGGCTAAGTATTTATCAGTGGGCAGTGAGCAACTGCATCATGCATCACTTGTCTTGTGTGTGTGTATATAACTAAGATTTATGTTACTTCTCTCTTCCCTTTCTGTCTTAGACAACAGTTTTTATCTCAACCCACAAGCTCTACTTTGTTGGTGTTTCACTGTTTTTCTTTTTCCTGCAATTCTGTCCCTCATCCCATTGGGGGGGAGGAAACAAGCGAAAGGCTGTGTGTGGTGCTGAGCTGCCTGCTGGGTTAAACCTCAGCAGCTGGTATGCAACTTGAAAAATGACTGTACCAGCAGGACTGCTCAACTGAAGGCTGTGCTTATGCTGTTAAAGAGCATTCACAGCACACTCACAGTCTAATTCAAGTGAATGAATGGCCACCCAGACATGAATTCTCAATTTCCACCATGTTCATTCTTGGTCACAGGACCATCGTACCCTAAGACAATTTTGCAACATGGTTCAAATTCTTGACTGGGGTCTTTCAGCATTAGCTATGAGATGAGCGACACATGACAATACAATTAATTATAATAGTTACTCTTTACAACTACCTGAAAGGAAGTCACAGCTAGAGAGGGTCAGCTTCTTCTCCCAGGTATCTAGTAATAGGATGAGAGGGAACAGCCTCAAGTCGCACGAGGGGAGGTTTTGGTTGGATACTGGTGGTAAGTGGACATTTGGACTAGATGATCTTACGAGATCTTTTCCAATCTTAGTGAATTCTATCATTCTACACACAAATCAGATAAGAGTGCTGTACTACTGATCCTGTACTGTACTACATCCACTTAGAATGGTGACTGCTGATGAAGGCTTAAAGCTTTAGCTTACATGTAAAAAGGTTTGCTTTTTGTACCTTTTGTATATGACTAAGATCTCTACATCACCTTGATTTTACAAATTTCTAGGCAGGGAGCAGAAAGTCTTGAACACACAAGGAGTGAATGTACTGTTTACTAGAAGCCCATTAATACAAGATACGCAGATGGTATAGACTAGTGCAGCTCTCCCAAGGGAGTTTCCAGTATGCTAAACAGGAATTTCAAGCTGAATGAATCCTGTGCTGCAACTGCTGCTTTGAAGCTGTGCTGGCAGCAGACCAGGTTCCACAACAGCAGCCACTGGCCAGGGAGCAAAGGAGCCAAAGATAAAGGTTTTCAGTGCACTCTTAGGATGTAAAAACCTGTTGCATACTATCAAAACAAAAGCTTGGAAGCTTTATTTTATTAGATCACCTACACAGAAGGGTAGTCCTCCATGGAACAAAGTGGGAAGAAAAAACAAAAAAAGCCCCATCAGTGAAAAAACTAACAAAACTGCTCAGGATTAAGTAGACTCTTAATCCTCTAGAGACCACAGAACTTATTTATAAACTCAGTGAGTTCCTGATATCTGTTTTTTTTTTACGACTCAAATCAGCTGCATCAAAAATTTTCCCGAGAAAAAAAAAACAATACTTGTGCTCACCTTTCTGTAAACAAATTATATTACTGGACTGCTAGAAAACATTTTCAATTTTTATAAGAAGGAAATACTATAAGAAGAAAGGATTCATTTAGTATTTGTATTGAGAACGAGCAATCTAAAACAACTTTGCAATTATGGTAAGAATTTTTTTTCTTCAGACACTGTTGTAGATACGTTCATGTGGGAATCCTCACACAGAAAATTGAACACAATAAGTGAACGGTGAACTTATTTAACTGAATTGCCCTTCCATTACATGGCAGCATTCATTAGATATCTTTTCATGGATCCTAAGCACAAGTTAGTTTTAGTCAGCTCAATCAAGTTCTCTCTTACATTTCTGAAATTTCCAGGTGCTCACACTTACTCCTGTTGTGCTCATAACAACAATCAGAAAACCACACATTACTGATCACAATGCAGTACCGAGGCATTCATTTGTCAGTATACTTCTGGGGTTTGATATGCTCTCCTCATCCGTACTTACAATGACATAAGAACTACCATTCTAATTCAAGGCTAAAATATATTCATTTCAAACATTTTCAAGTAGCCACTGCTGACTAACAAAAGGGGAAGAAGGCTCATAGTGAGCAATTATTCAATTACTTGCTCATTAGTGAATTTTTCTTCTAATACTATAACAGGCAATTAGTGGTTTATACCCCGGAGCAGGGAAGCTTCCTTTCTTAAAAAGCTTTTACTGTTCCTAATACAATCACTTAAAGTTGGTAAGTGCAGCTAACCACAATCCCTGGAGCTATACAGCACCATAAGCACTCTTACCACCACTGTTTTTCAATCAACATGGACAGCTGTAGGCAACAAGACTATAAAGAAAAAATCAAATGTGACTACATTTCTTTCACTCATTACCCAGAAGAAAAAAAAAAAAAAAAAAAAAGAAATCAGATCAACAATTAACAATGAACTTTACCCAAACACCAATAGGCTCTGAAATAAAGAATGCCTGATAGGGCTGAAAAAGCTTTACTCCATCATAAAACTACCTATATTCATACAGAAGTGAGCCAACAGGTTTTCTAAATTTTACTAAAATCTGTCAGACATAAATTATTAATGAAATGCAATGGCTAGGAACTTCCCAGCTTCTCAAAATAAACATTTAAGCCTAAGAGACATATCCACAGTACCTCCCAAGGAGCATCAAGAAGATTGCACATAGGCTTCACTGTATCAGCAAGCCAAACACCCAAAAACAGAATGTGAGCTGTTGTTTTACAAACTGGCTAGATTGCTAAATATCCACAACACTCTTGACTGTGACAAGAATTATGAATTCAGGGCCTTCCCTTCTTCTCTCATCAACTCAAATAAATTTCAATACACTAAACATTTAATGTAGTCTCCTGTGAAGCTACTGTATGTGAAAACTGGTGACAGAAAAACTTTTTTCAGTCATGTCCAACAAAACTGCAGATCTGCACAAGTTTGCCAGTAGGTCAGGATGCCAAGACAAATGCAAATCAAATACACATAGAAAGCAGGCAGAGAAAGCTATTTCAGAAGCTACTATCCTAGAAAAAAGTTATATGAGAGCTCCAGAAAATTAAAGAATGCAAAATAAAACCAAAACAGGTAACCTCTCACCGTAAGAAAAAAGTATTTCCTCCCCTGTCACTGTGCAAAGAGACTTAAAAATTTTGGGTGTTAGCAATAATCAAATCATTTTGAAAAACCAGAAACAACAGCATAGTCAGCAACTACTGAGTACAAACCTTTCATTATTCTAAGAATTAATGTATAGAGAGCCTACATGAAACAAAGCTTCAGCTGAGCTCTCACACTGTTTTAAGTTCACGCTAATAGAACGTAATCAAAGATACAACTGCTCACTATTCTTTGCAGCATGTTTTGTGACCCACATTCATTTCGTAGTTGAGCAAAACCTTACCATCCTCAGAATTTCACCCATTACTCCAAGGTTTTCTGCTTAACATCAACATGCTCTGACAAATGCAAAAGCCTTTAAATATTTTCAGCAGAGCTGTGGACATTCAGCGTTTGGGAATTAAGAGGATGTCTGAAGAAGATTTCTAAAGACATTTTCAGTGAAGTCCACAAGAGATACAGTTTTTAGCAGAAGCAAATGCACATTATTAAAACTATCCCAAAAACCTGAGGCAAACTGCTAAACACCCCATCACTGCAGTGTATACTACCATCAGCACAATGTTAGTCAACAATCACAATCAAAAAAAGCAACATTTTAAAAAGAATATCTAGTGAACAAGTGGCTTTTGTACTCTTTCGCTAGCACAGGTTACAACGCATCCTCGAAGTTAACACTAGGAAAACTTTGTAGCTTTAGTTGCTTCTATTTGGCATGCCTTTTGATACACAGGTTGCAGGCCTGTACCTCATGTACCTCAGTTTTTCTCCTGTACTATCCAAGTTATTCTGTTGCTGTCAATTACAAATTTGCACATAATAATGGGTTTAAGGAACTTAATTCAACACCCATTTAGCATCTGTGGTTATTTCGAAACAGTTAATGGCATTCTTATTCCACTATTTCTCACCAGGCTGCAGCTGTAGTTGCAAGACAGAGAGAGTAAGATTACTTAGGAACGAAGACGTAACATAAATAGATACAGCCCTGAATGGAAGACACTGTAAGCGGGTTAGGCAACAAGCATACTTACAGATGATTTTTTTTTTTTTTTTTTTTTTTTTGGAAGTCTAACTGGAAAAGTGTTTCTACTAAGCAATATTTTTAATTATTTCAGACAACCAGATTTGAGTTTTTAACAACCCCACATGGAATGCTTTTTTTTTTTTTTTTTAATATAATTATTTATAGAAATCTTTTGAACTTTACTAAATCTTAGCATAATGCCATTAAGTCACATGCAGAGCACCACAGCTTTGCTAGGTGTCACGCATAACAACACGCCTTTCCAAGCCCCTATTAAGAGAAAGCATCTTCATTTAAGTTAAGTTTGTATTCAGATGAAACATCTATATAGTTTCATTCTTCATTTTTCTTCCCACCAAGGACAGTGTACAATTACTTTCCTTGTTATGTGCAATTTTTTGTTTCCTATCTTACATTCCTTGCCAAAGCAAGCCTTAGTTTTCAGTTGCTTAATGACTTAAATACTTCTGATTAAATACTTCATCCACCTTTCTCTCCTCCAAGCTCCCCTCTAATACTTAACTGTTAAGGATAAGGAATTTGGCCTGTTGTTCCCCCTCCAGTTTTGACAACAAACATACTATCACCCAACAATGTAGCACATCATAAACATGAATATGACTGCAAAAAAACCTCCAGTATTCAGCTAAAAAGCTTATTCTACTTTTGTTGACTTGCTTAGCAGACAGCATTCAAGATGTCAACTTACACTCATTACATGCAATAAGCTTCTAAACTCACAGTTGCCTGTAAAAAGTGCAAGCTATCCCTGGCATTTAGCTGACTGTGCAATAACTAATGCCTAAGTGTTAAAGGTTTAAGTCTTATCAACAGAAGAATATCGTAGAATCATAGAACGATTTGAGTTGGAAGGACCTTTAAGATCATCTAGTTCCAACCCCATTGCTATAGGCAATCCTTCTATCTCCTTCTAGACCAAGTTGCTCAGAGCCTCATCCAGCCTGGCTCTGAATCTTTCCAAGGAGCGGGCATCCACAACCCCACTGTGCAACGGGTTCCAGTGTCTCCCCACCCTGAAAGTGAAGAATTTCTTCCTAATATCTAGCCTAAATCTCCCCTCTTTAAAACCCTTTCTCCTTGTCCTCTCACTACATGCCTTTCTGAAAAGCTCTTTATGCCTTTCTGAAAAGCTCTTTTCCAGCTTTCCCGTAGGCCCCCTTCAGGTACTGGAAAGCCACTATAAGGCTGTCGTCCCCCTCCTACCAGAGCCTTCTTTTCTCCAGAGCTCCAGCTCTCTCAGCCTGTCCTCATATCTTGAGGGATTCACATAGTTTTGGGGATTCTCATTTCTATTTCTACTTGGAAAACATGTTCCTGCGATGGAATGAATGGCAAAGTATATTCACTGCTGCTGCTAGAATTAAGACTTCTACTAGGCCTCTCCTAAGCTGAAGAATTTTTGTCTGCTCATATTAGCACATTTACAACAAATATAACTCTGCTTCATAAAAATCTTAACTGCTTACAAGCAGCTTGTTTTTAACCACTGCTACTATTATGTACACATGTGATATTAGAGACACAATGCCACCTGCTGGTCTAGGAATTCCATGCATTGCTTGCTCAAAGTTTTGCTGTTAAAAAGCCATCATCTACGCCATTAGCATCCCACACACTCTACCTTTCTAACAAACAACAACACCCTAGATAGCTGAAATAGTTTTTTTTTGTTGTTTTTTTTTTTGTTCTTTTCTTTTTTTTAAGTCTTACCAATCAAGATACATACTATACACCAGCAGATGTACACTGCTTAATACATGAGACAAAACCCAATTATCAAAACAGACAACTCAATTACTTAACATGCAAAATTCACCTGTGAAATGAAAGCCACTTGACTCCTTCACATAGTACAACTCCTGATGTCATAAGCAGTTCTGCAAAGTATTGCGTCTCAATTCCTTCTTCCTCGTGCTTTTTAAACTGGATACCAGATGTTGTTAACAGTTCAATAGAGTCCTGTGCATACATATCTTCTCTAAAAGCAGAGAGAAAAATATTTTTACAATCTACAGACCTCACTGATTATAAATTAGGTAATCTTTTTCCCCCCTATTCATTACAAAGACTTTACTAGCAATATAGGAGTAGCAACTTGAATTTGTTCCATGTT
The DNA here is from genome assembly GCF_951394365.1 of Tetrao urogallus. Lineage (NCBI taxonomy): Eukaryota > Metazoa > Chordata > Aves > Galliformes > Phasianidae > Tetrao > Tetrao urogallus. Next base: position 43,278,065 of record NC_136817.1, on the reverse strand, counting down.
TGTTATTAAAATGACCACTTTTCATAGCTTTTGTTAACCTTCATTAGTAGTTCATGATTCCTAGCACCTCCATTCCAGTCTCCTTTACAAAAGTCTACTTCCTGTTCCTACCTTTTTGCATACTCTACAGAAGAAAGTACATGTAAGGATAGTTACCTTACAGTTTAAGGTAACGATCCTGTTCAGTAACAAAACAGTTGGACCACTGACACCTGCTACATTACAGAATTAATATCAATAAGCAAAGTCCAGTGCTGTATTTGTTCTGTGCTTTCCATCCACTTCTTGCTATCTATAATTTAAGCTTGCTCGTGAATATTCAGACACATGCTCATCAAAACCCCTCATTACAATTAGAAATTCAGCACTTGCCCCATTAAGTCAACTCCTGAAATCCACACAGTCTACCATTCTGTTCTAAACCATCAACTTTAAGAGTCAGATTTTGAACCTACAGTTTAACAAGGAGGGGAAAAAATAAAAAAATAAAAAAAAAAAATCCAATATGCCTTACTTGATCCCTTTTATCTCTGCATTTGTTCCATTTACCACCCTCAATTTTGTGAGTTTTTCGTTACAAAATACCGAAGTGGATAAAACTTTAAAAGTATCATCTGAAGTATAATTTTCAAAATCATTGGAATATATAGAGCAGTTACTGGAAAAAAAAAAAAAGCAAACCTGGCTCTACTTAGATATTATTTATATTACTGTCTATAACATTGTTTTACAAAGTCTCTTCACCATATAGTTTTCCATTTTCATGGGGGAAAAGATCTCAAAAAATAAAACTGATACGACGATCCAACTGGACTACTAGGTTCAGCTGCAGACTTATATTTCTTATTCCTAATAGCAAGCCATAACTCATCAAGAGAGAAATACATTCTCAGGACACGTTGTATCTTTTTTTCCTTCTCACCCACACAGCTGCTCATTAGTTCTCCAACTTTAAGGCATCAGCTTCCCAACACCTGTCCATTTCCATAACACATTAAAGAACCCATGCAAAACAGACATGCCTATCATGCTCAAAATAAATAAAAGTTCATTCCAGTTTGTTCCTCTGTACTAATGAGGTGGATAGATAGTTTATAGAATCAATTATGCTCCTTAAAAATATACAGTGTATATAAATATATAAAAATATATAGTGTTTATAATGTATATATATATATATATATATATAGTGTATATATAGTGTATAAAAATATACAGTGATAGGAAATGGTTGGAATAGCAAAACAAAAAACAAACAAAAAAAAACAAAAACAAAAAACAAAACCAACCCAAACCTTCTTCTAGGAAAAGTGAACAGTCGCTTTGCTTCAGAAGCAGAACACTTGGAACAGTGCCACTTCCCAAAAAGTAAGTTTAGGAACACACACACGCACACACATTTTGGCATCCCTATTCAAAATGTTCACATTTCATGCAGCACTCATTTCATTCTGTATAAAATCTCCCCACCCCCAATGAACTAGCAACAAGTCCGTTGAATGACATCCTACATACTACTTTACTAAGCCTTCTTATCTATGCAGCATCTGAAACAAATGAATGGAAAACTACTTTTGTTTTCAGCTGCTTGATATTAGCAGACCTTAGAAACTGAATAAAACATAACCCAGGTTCTTCATCCCAGTTTGAAAGTTATTAATTCATCCCTCTTCCTCTTTCTACTGCACTCAGCATCTTTAGCATGTTCTTCTAACAGATATCTTCCATGCAGCGCTCATACAGCCAAGTTTAGATATACCAAAATATCAAATCTGCACTTCCTTTTCTTTCAAGTGATGTTTCAGACATCTTTAATCTTTTTAAACTTTAAAAGTTTAAAAAGAGAGTGTCAGTCCTCAGAGTAAACTTATTTGTGACAAGCATTGCTTGTTTAGAAAAGTAGAAAGATTAAGAGGGACAGCAGCAGATTTCCTTCATAAGAATCACAATTACTTTAATTATATAAATAAACTGGGGAAAAAAATAAACTGGGAAAAAAAAAACCCACAAAGGCTTGTTCTTCGGGCTTCCTTTGTAGGCTGCAATTTTAACTCATGCAGTCGAGTGTTTCAATGATCAGCCCAAAACACTGCCAAAAATCCCCAACCCTTCAACAAATTTAAATTCGATAAGTGCCTGCTCTAATACTTTTATCAGGCCATATGAGAACCTGTCAGACCAATTATGTCTACTTATGGAAAACGTCAAGATGGGGTCATAGCTGCTTTAGTAACCTTGTCAAGTACTGCCAGATGTACTCAGAACCTTATTTAGGCATCTCAGCCCACTGGGCAAGTCACATTCATACTTAAAGGCTTACCACTAATACAAAATATGTTCTGAAACGAAGGCCAAAACACAGACCATAACAAAACAGCTTGCATTTTTTAACAACATATTAACAAGAAGAATCCAGAACCAAAATCTCTGCAAGACAGACTACACTGAAATAAAGGAATAAAGCACATATGTTTAGTTAACACAAGTCCCCCTCACATAAAGGATTCCAATTAATAGATTAAAAATATTTGCTTTAACTTTTACAACCTAAATTTTCATTAAATCAGAAACATACATCCAACAGTATAGAGATGTGAGACTCACGTTAAATTAAATTTAAAATTAAATTGCCAAGTTGAAGTTCCTGGAGGGTATTCCCCTTGCTCATTCATAAACGTCAGTCCTAGTTGAATTATTTTTAGCAAATCTACATTGCAGCGTAATAATTGGTATTGATAGTCTGCATTGCTTCTGAATTCTCCAATAGGCCTTGCAACTACTCCTGGAAATTCTGTATCCTGTAAAGAGAAAAGCATAACTTTAGTAGGAGACATCTATAAAACTTCACACACTTCCTGTTTTTAATAAAACATTTCAAGCATCAAAAAATTCCATAGCTGAGGAATGCTGTGCACAAACACAGCTTTAAACACAATAACGGATGGTGGTATTAATGTTTATGCATTAAGAACCCACTTTTTTTTCCCAATAAAAGCGGAAAAATAATTTTACTAGCATCAATTTCACTAACCTCAGAAAAGATCATCACGCTTTTTTTTTTTTTTTACAAGAAAAATTGATGCTAGTAAAATTATCAAATGTTATTATCAACAAGATTTTACAAGTTTTTAGATAAACATCAAATGTTTACTTACCATAGCTACATAGTTATACTTCCGTATAACTTGACGAATTTTCTTCATCTCTTCATCCAAGTTACAAGCCCAGACCTCACAGATTCTTTGGCTATGGTCTACGGTAGCTGCTGGCATAGTGGGGGGCTTTAGAGACCATACATCAAAAGTTACACTTGACTGAGGATCAGTTTCATAAAGAGAACCTTACTTTTCTTTTTTACCTAAGAGACAAATAAAGCATTAAGTTTTCATTTGTCAGTTATCTGGAAAAGATGCTTTAAGAGCAGGTACAAGCTTCACCCTTCAAAGCAGAGCCACCAGAACCACGTGCGTTTCAGTTACGTGAGTTTCTCACCCAAAATAAAACCTTCAGCGTTCCGCTGGTAACAGTACTTGGTGCAAAAAGCCAGGTCCGCCGGCAAGCAGTACAGCGAATCAAAAGGACACCCGGGCCCACAAGCGGGTCAGAGGAACGCGCTCCTTCGGGCTCCACGGCTGCGCGTGGCATAAAGCAAAGCGGCAAAGCGCCTCCCAGCGTTCTGCCGCGTCCGAGAGGCGCCGAGTACCAACAGGCGGCCGGTCGGGGCGCCGCACGGAGCAGAGATGACGCTTTTCGATCTCGGGGACACGAAGCGAGCCCACCTGGTCCCGAGCGCGGTACCGGGCACCGCGGGACGCGCACGGACACGGCCCCGCCGCTCTCCCAGAAGCGTCCCCAGGGAGCCGAGGCCTCCCACGCACCCCGAACAGTCTCCAAGCCCTTTCCCCGCAACAGAACGCCACGACGCCCTCCGCGCCCGCCCGCCCGTCCGGCCGCTCCCCCTCCCCCTCGGGACCGGCGCACCCCCAGAAGGCCGCGCGGGCTCCCCGACGCCTCCTCCGCCCCTGGGCCGCCTCGGAGCCGCAGCCCCACCGCGTCCTCGGGCCGAGGCCTAGCGGGGCGCGGCTCCGGGAGAGAACGGCGGGGCGCGGTCCCCCGTCGCTGCCACCCGCCCCTCACTCACGCGCTGGGCCGCGGGGGGGCCGGGCCAGGTCCTGCGAGGCCCCCGCGGCCCCCGCCGCCCCGGAGCCGCGAGTGGGCGCGCAACACGCAGAGAGCGCAGCGCCCGCCGCACAAAGCCATTACATCATCGCCGCGCGCCACCTCGCGACCTTTCCCCCCATCGCCTCACCCGCCGCGCCGCCGCCCTCCCGCGCCGCCGCTCGCGGGGCCGCCAATCGCCGTCGGCTCCGCCCCGCTCCCTCCTCGCCCCGCCCTCCCTCTCTGACGGAGCGGCGCGCGGCGATGACGCGACTGGCGCGCGGCCGCGGAAGTAGGGGGGGAGGAGGTGGCGGCGAGGTGCGCGTGCGCGCGCGGAGGCCGGGCCGAGGTTCCACCGGTGTCCGGCCGCCCGTCGGGCCGCGGCGCGGCCATGAACTGGCTGTTTCCTCTCGGTAAGGGCGGCGGCGCCTCCTCGTCCGCCGCGCCGCTGCCCGCCCTCACCAGTCTCCAGCAGCAGAAGCAGCGGCAGATTGAGTCCCTGCGCGGTGCGCACGCCTCGTGAGTGGCCGCGGCCGGGTCGGGCGCCCCGTCTGGGCCTGGGCGTGACTTCGCCCCCGGAGGGCCCTCTCGCCGACCCCGGGCTGGATTCGGGCCGAGATCGGACCCGTCTGTGTGAAGCCCTGACGGGTCCTGCCGGCCCTCGGCCTGCCCGGGGCGGGAGAGCGGAGCGGCTCTACGGGACGCGGCCGGGAGGCGGGGGGAGCTTCCTGGGAACGGGTTAGAGGAACGTGCTTGTTGGAAGCGAAGGATGAAACATCCGGTGTAAATGTTCTGTCGCTCAAGCAGCAGCGGCACGGCAGTCCTGCTGGCCTTGGGAGCTGCTCTGCTGGGAGGCACGGCTTTTCTTCGTTGAGAACGGACTGTACGAGAGGCTTGTTTTCCCTGGATGCTCACCGCAGATGTAGGCAGGGTTTTCTCCTGTTCAACAGCCACAATTTTATAGCACTAGACCTTTCTTCGTTCTGAGAAATTTCTGATGGCAGAACTGCTAATCAGTTTCACGTGTTCTTGATCTGCTAACTATGCTCGTCTCGTTTTGCAAAGATATCCACGCTTCAGATCTCTCCATTTCAGTGACCATGTAAGCAGTCATCGAGCTTCTGAGGAAGCCGGTCCCTCTGAAATGGTTTGATAGCAATCTCCAAAAACTATCTATAAAAAGGAAAGAGAATGTGTTGTGTTGTGTTCAGCTTATACCAAGGGTGAAAGAGCAACTGCTTGTGGTTGTAGACTTACTAGGTGCAAACAACTCTACTGTGAGTTAGCACATGGGAAGCACAAGTATGAAAATATTGCTTATTGCTGCTGTTTGCTTGAACTGAAGTGTGTTCAGAGCCAGTTTCACAAATATTTTGGAAAGGTGGCTCACTCCTCTAAGAAGTTTTCTCTTGGGTATGCAACACCTTACTGAACTAGATGTTTTTGTTGGGCCCGCCTTACTGAGTCCTATATTCCTGCTCTTTTTGTTGTAGTACAGAGAAGCTCACCTAAAGTTATTATTATTAAAAAACAAAACAAACAAGAAAAACAACAACAGTTTTCTTGTATTTGCTGTATTAGCCAAAATTAAGAATGTGGTTTTTCATGTGCGCCCACTTCCACTTAGGAAAGAAACAATTCACTTTATTGGTTGAAGACTTTGCTTGTAGAAGGTTTCAGCACAATGAGGTCATTTGTTTTTTGTCTCCTGCTTCTCCTCTCCATCCCCAGTTCCTATAGGCTGTGCAAGTGAGGGGAGCACATTTATATACCCGTCTCAAGACAATCTTGTGTCTGGCTGTTAAGGTGCTGACATACCAGTGTCTTAAGGGTAGGAATGTGTGAGAGATTACAGTGAGAATCCTTCAGTTAAGAAGGAAGAATGATGATTCCTGTGCATGGTGTACCAGAGGAGAACCTTCAACTCTTGTTTGTTTGGTTCTGATGTCTGATGGTTTCCTCAAAAATCATGAGTTATCACAGAGAGAGAGAGAGTGGATACTGAGTTTCCTGGGAGAGGGATAAAGTCAGGCTGGGGGACATGTGGTGTGTAGCTGGATTTGTAACTTACTTGCTTTATTCCTGAAGCTCAGAAAGCTAGAGTTGTAAATTACATGTGCAAATGATGCTTTGGATAGATAGGAAACATGCCTAACACTGTAATAACATAGATTTGCAGATAATAGTGGTTGGGTTTTTTTTTTTTTTTTGGGGGGGGGGGATTTGTAAAGATTGTATCTGGTAGAGAATGCAGGGGTATTTCTGAAATTGGCTGCAAAGAAGCTTTTAAGGAGCACCCAGCTGTGATTATTACCAATCCTAGCTGTGTTCCCTCTGCTTGCATGGGAGCTTATGTCAGAGGAGTATATTAGTAACCATTTCAAGGCGGGAAACATATGTGGCAGAGGATGTGGTCTGCTTGAAAGCTTTGTTTTGACTGAGGGATTGTATGAGGCTGATTTTCTGCCCCTTCTTTAAAGCAGGATCTCAGCCTAGGTTTACGTTGTCAGGTAATTATGCATCCAAGCAAAATCTCCTTCTCCTTGCATTCTTTGGGATGCCATCTTTCAAAACACTCTTGCTATGTGTAAAATCATAGAGTGTTTTGAATGTTGAAATCACCTTTCTACTAATGCAGCTGACTTTAAAGATTTTCTCAGAAGGAGCACATTTCAATTCAGTTTCGTAAGTTTCTCTGAGAAGTTTTTTCACTTGATGGTTTCAGGGAGTCTGTCTCTTGATTATCCCTGGATTAGGGCCTTCAATTTTTGGCAAGTAGCTTTTCTCCAGGTAAAAGTTCTTGAAAATATCAGTGTAAGTGCACAGGACTTGGTGTATGCAGACAAAAATATACCTATTAAATAATTTATTATCGTATTAAGAAAGCAGCCAGTGTTATTTGTGCTTTATACACTGCTTTGTAGGGAAGGTGGCAATACCTTGTTGTGCACGGGATGCAAAATAAGTTGGGAGTGTTGACAGATCGCCATTGCTCTGCCTGTATTAGTACTGCTTCTGATAATGCTGAGGTTTGAAGTTTTTTCCTTAATCTTCAGTATTTCTTTATAGTATCCTAAAGCATATTAACTTATTCCAGTGTTTTCAGTTTTATTCTTAAAAAGCTTTCAAACGAAATAGAAAATGTCTCAGGTTTTGCCTGTTTTTAGAGAATAGGTACCAAGGCTGTCATACTGGACATCAATTGGATACTAAAAATTTCTTTTTTGACAGCATTGCAGAAATTCAGAAAGATGTGGAATATCGACTGCCATTCACTGTAAACAACTTGACAATTAATATTAACATGTAAGTAAGGTGGGATATCTCTAAATGCATGTCTTAAAAATTATAATTTTCTCATCAAAAGTAGTAATGGAACATAAGTAGGTCCATCTCATATCTAATTGCAGGAACTATTGCCCCAGTTTGCCCTCATAGTCTTGGTAGTCTGACTGAAACTAGCTCTGTCCATGATGCAGATGCTCAGGTCAAAGAGTAATTATATTTTGCTATGCTCAGTTCCTAAGATATCTGCATATTTTTAACTGAAGGTGAGCAGTGGAAAACTCTGAGGATTTCTGAGTCCCTGACAGGTGAAAGCAAATGGTAACTGACTGATTCGATGTCAACTTGTGGTATCAGCTTTTACCACAGTGAAGCTTCTGGATAATGGTTTGAAAGTGATTTGTTGTAATATACCCTGTGAATTTGTTTGTGGTGAGGGGGTGCTTCTGCTTTGGTAAATGTTGATAACATTCAATTCTCAAGTTTTTTTTTTATTACTCAGCCCCGCAGTTTTGCTGACTTACCTGCAAAGTTATGCTGAGTACTTCACTTTAGAGTAATACAATTTGTATGAAAGTATTCTCAACACATTATAGGTTTTTCTTTGTCAGTGGACATAATTGCATCACTGTTCCTACAGTTCTTCTCAGTAAATGCTCTCCTGTTCCATGAAAATGTAGTATTCTAATCTCTGTGAAGTTTCATTACTGAATTCTGATTTTGTAACTGAATAATTTTCTCTTGTACTTCATGGTGTATCTCCATAACGGTTTTCATAGAAGAGTATGGTTATGTGAACTACTGTGCTTTTGCTTTGCATAAGAAGCCTTCTTGAAGCACACTTTATGGGATGTATTAACAATTATCCTTGTATTTACAGCTTGCTTCCACCTCAGTTTCCTCAGGAAAAACCAGTCATCAGTGTTTTCCCACCTGTGAGACATCATCTAATGGACAAGCAGGGAGTATATGTGACTGGTCCACTAATAAACAATGTATGTATAGTTTTTATTTCCACATATATTAATAGCAATTCTAGTGCATCGTGGTAGATTATTGACAGTACTTGTGTTGGTTTGGTTTTTTCAAAAAGACTAATGCTGATGTTCATCCTTCTCATATGTTTTTGGTTTGAAAACAGATTCAGTACTGTTCAGTATACTGTTCATTCTGTTCTTACTGCTATTAATGAGTTGAGTATTCCACAGAGTTAAAATTAAGATAGCTTAGACTGTTCCTGTCTCTTCTTGTTAGTGCTGATAGCACAGTTCATGTTTCTCTATAGTGAATCACAAATTAGTAAGAAAGATGTTTTTAGACTGTTCTGTTACCTACTTCTTTCAACCCTAATCCTCTTAGAAGAATATCAAAGTTTTGCCCTAATAAGCAGGACTTTCATATGCTGTTCTTTTTTTTTTCTTTTCCCCTCCACACCAAAAATGATATTGTTGGGGGAGGGGTCCAGTTTTGTTTGTTTAGAGTGACATTTCCTGAATGGTGCAACTAATTATGCATTTGATCTCTTACGTAAATCTTTTGGGCTCGTTAATTAAGTTTTCATTGTTCATCAGAAACTTTGTACTTAATTGATTCTCTATTGACAGTGGAATACGCAAAAAAGTTTTTCAACTTTCTGTTTCTGTTCTGAATGGCTTTGCTACTTAAAGCATTTGGATGTTGTGCATAAGCAGTTTACAGCAGACAATGCATTTCTGAAATGCATTCTGAAACTGCCATGTGGGCATGGTAAATGTTCATGCTCATCATATTTTTTAACGGCTAGATTACAGGAATAATTTTCCTTCTGTATCTAGCTTTAGTAATGATTTTTTCTTTCGTACTAGTTTACAATGCACTCGGATCTTGGAAAAATTATTCAAAGTTTACTGGATGAGTTTTGGAAAAATCCACCAGTCCTGGCTCCTAGTTCAACATCATTTCCATAGTAAGTGTCTATAAAGATACTGATATGTAATCTTGTATAACTAAGTTAGTTTAAAAAAGGTGAAACCAAATATTAGGAGAGCAGGAATATTGTGGTAAATTTACTGGGAGACACATATCTGCTGCATCTACACAAACTGATGTGTGTGCTTGATGACATAAAGTATTTTGAGAACAAACGGTAGACTTGATGGGATTTATATGCTCATGCAACTTTATGTGCTTCTCTTTTCTTGAAAATGCACTAATATTTACAGTAGGTAAAATCTTGAATTTGCTTTACATCATCATCTGAGTGTTGCTTCTTTGTATTTTTCATAATGTTCCAGGCTTGGAAGTTGTTTTCCATTGCGCATGTGTAACTACAGTTTTAAATAATCATACTAAATGTGCAGAGCCTGAGACATTACAGCCTTGTCTGTACACAGTGCTTTTTATGTCTCACAGTGATATTTGGATTAGGTGAAGCTGCAGCTCTGAATTTAAAAAAAAAAAAAATGTTATTGGAAAGTGGTTACAAATGTGTTGTCAAAGCTGTTAAATTCTACCTTGTAAACAAGAACTAACGAATGACACATGCGTTTCTCAGGATTTTAAGATATATATATAATTTAAATTTATGTTTTAAGAAGTGTTTAAATAGTTGTTTTATTAGAATTAAGAGTGCATGTGTGTTGGTTTTTTTTTTGCTCTACAAGTAAATAGCTCAATAAAGTTGTGTGTTTGTTGCACAACTATATCCTTTTTATGTTAGAAGTAAATATGAGCAGAAAATGCCAAGTTTATGGTCTTGAAAATTCAATGGTGTGTCTTGTCTGTGGTCTAGCAATTATAACACCAATGATAAGAAAAGTGTTCTAAGCAGCTGGTTGCTGATGGCCACGGTTTTTGTTGGTTTTAGCCTTTACAGCAAACCAGCTGGAATGCCTCCATATGCTCCTCAGGGGTTTCCGTTTCTTCCTCCATACCCGCCTCAAGAAACAAATAGAACAGTGGCACCCGTGCCTGCTTCTGAATCAGTTTCTTCAAGTTACACTACAGAAAAGCCTGCTGCTCCCTCTTATGGCTTGATTGCTGATCTGCCACTACCTGTTCCAACAGCAGAAATAGTGCTTCAGGTCTGTGTATTGAGATTTACTGCTTAAGCCATCAGACACTGTGTGCAAATCCACTGAAAGGCATACATAGCATTGAATAAAACTCAAATAATTGTTTTGCTGGTGCTTGGCAAATGAAACTAATTCTGGTTGTGATGAAGGTTTTTTTAAGAACAAACTTCAATTTGGCTTCAGCCAAACATGTTTTTGAGTTTCAGTGACCTGGAATGATGCTAATGTAGTTTTTGAGCTGCGCTCTCCCCAGCAGCTGTGACTGTTAATCTAGGTACAGAAAATGAGGTGCTTTTCTACACAGGATTTCCTGCCCAAAGGCTGTCTGGTGAGAAAAGTGCGCCGTGTCGAGCCTTCATGTGTAGAACGTGAAGAGTTTCTCATTTTTCTGCTTCAAATAGCGTCTCTTTGTGGGTCTGAATGTCTGAACTTGCACACTCCTCAAACTCCTGCAATCTGGAGGAATTTTTTTGAGTGCCTTCCAAAAAGGAACTTCATAGACAAATGTTCAGTCTTCTACTCATCACAAGAATAAAACTCTGTCTTTAGAAGCAAAGCTTCTCTCATCTTGGAAGCCACAATTCCAGTTTTGTAGAAATTAGAATTTTGGCCTCTGAAGACAGATTATTTTTTTTTTTTTCCTCCTTTGTAAACTTTTTATGAGGGGTAGGAGGGAAGGACATGCAGGAAATCAGAATGTCAGTTTCTTTTCTCTGTTTTCAGTTCCCCAAGCTATACTCCTCTTGTGTGTTTCTTCAGTTATTTGACTCCTATGAAATTAATGACTTAGCAAAATGCAGTGGTTTTTTTTTTTCCCTCCAAAATTGACCTTTTTTTGACATGCCATCTCAGACATTCCTTTGTATTTTGTTGTGATAATTGAGTTGAGACTTTCTGTGTTTGGAGACAGAATTACAGTTGCTTATTACTTTTCCTATTTTACTTGTTGCTGGTGAACATTCACCTCCATTTTTGGATTAATCAGGTTATCTACCAACAAATCACTCTTCAAAAACCTGCTAATCATTTCTTATCTTCCATTTAGGTCGGCCAGAACGGATTTACATACAAGATGCCTGATATTCCTGATACCTTTCCAGAACTTCTGGAACTGAGGTAAATAATTTTTCCATAGTCATTAAAAGGCAATTACTGCTGTGTGTGATTTTGGTCATAATTCTGAATATATCACAGAAATGTCTTTGTAGTAATTGTTGTTACCAAACAACCAGTTACCAAAATTGTACAGTGAGAAAGTGAGCCAGCCTTGTATTTAGACAGGCTTCTATTTTAAGGTTTTCTGAATGGGAACAATACTTCAGGATTCAACACCAGAAAAAAGAGCATTTGCTTCTGCTTTCCTAACTATCGATATTCTACTGTCTTCAGATGTTCACTAGTGATTTAATTGCTGCTAAAATAGTAGGAGGAAATTTCTAAATAGAAAAGTGACAGGGAAATGGACTTGAAATTAGTTCAGAAATAACATTCTCTTAAGTGGTTGGGCAGTAGCAAAAGGTAAACAATGGACTACTTTGTGAGCAGCTCACTGTATGCAGCAGGGTTAGATTAGGTAAATCCAAGTGGTTAGTTGCCAACTGTCCCAGGGCGAATCACCTCCATATCTGAATAATTCAATTCATATACTTATTATGCAAATATTTTCATCAAAATATATTTTATCGTGTTTCAAAAATTGTGTCAATTAGTGTTCCCAGCAACTCCCTCATTTGTAGTGAGACAGTCTTCTGAATCTGTTATCTGGGATTGGATACAATACTCATTAATTACGAATTCCAGAAGTTTTAAGAAGTCAGTTTATTCATTTTCTGGCCTTGCTTATTTATGCTGTTATTATCAATGTTATTGTTAGTGTCCTTTCAAAAAGGAAAAGGCCTTGGCAATGAAAACTTCTGTTTGTTTGTTAGTTTCCCTGGACACCTTCTGAAGAGCTCGTGTTAAATTTAGCTAAGTCAGTTATAACTTTTAGCAGCATCTGTAATATGTAAAATAAAGTTTGTACAGGGTATGAGAGGGGTGTAGTTGAAGTGTTAGGATTTCTTAGCAATATAAATGTATTTAAAAGTCATGAACGGTAATGCAGTTACACTAAGTAGCTTTATTGGGTAGAGGTGGCAAGGCTTTGATACATGGGTGCTGCACTGGGGGTCTCTGTGAGAAAGGGTCATGTTCTGCCACTGTGCCAGGCTGAGCAGCTAACTTCCTGCAGGACAGCTGAGCTGATCAGCAGAGCTGATTGCAGCTCTATGAAAACATCTTTAAGAAAAAGCAAAGAGTTGTAAAAGCAATGAAGAGTTGTAAAAGCAGCAGAGTGGGGGGTGGCAATAGGTGGGGAAAGTGTGAGTCCTGAGAACAGCAAGTTCAAGAAAAGGAGGAGTGTGGGAGGGACTGTGGAGCAAATATTTACCTGCAGAGAACCATGTCAAAGCAGTCTATGGAGGACCCTATGCTGGAGCAGGTAGATATGCCCTGAAAGAGACTGCTGCTGCAGAGAGCCCACATCAGCAGGCTCTCCTGCCATGAGCTGCAGCCCATGGAGAGGACATACACTAGAGCAGAGGGAAGAGTTGAGGAGGGAGCTGCTGAGCATTGTGTTAAGGACTGACTGCAACCCACATTTCCCTTGCGGTAATGGGGGAGGTGGGGGGGTGAGTTGGGAATAAGAGTGATATTGAGCCTAGGAGCAAGTTTTTATCTTTGTTTCTCAGCACCTAACTCAATTGGCATTAAAATATTTTTTCCATGTTGAGTCTGTTTGGCCTGTGACAGAAATCAGCAGGTAGTTTCCCTTTGTCTGTCTCAAGCCATGCACTTTTCCATCTTATTTTTTCCCCGCATTCTGCTAAGGAACAGAGCGAGGGGCAGTTGGCTGCCAGGTGCCAAAGCAGCCAAGGTCAGTCTGCCACAGTAGCATTAAAACTGCTTTGAAGTAAGGCTTAAAATGTGGGATACATCTAAACACAGAGGTTTTTAAGCACACTGCTGCATAATAGAGCTCACAATCCACGAGAAAAGGGTAAGAAGCTGTGGCTAAGCGTGCTGTATCTGTAAAGTTCCTGGTGAATTCCTCAAACTTTTGTCTTTTGACAGAAATGAAAGACTCTTCGTGTAATGCTTATTTTTAACTTCGGATATGTTTTCTTTCTGTTTGAATGTAGTATATCAGAGCTGACCAATATGAATGAGAAAGAGGAGGTGTTGCTGGAACAGTTTGTGAATCTACCACAACTGAAGCAAGTCATTACTGATAGAGATGAGTTAGTGAAAAGCATTGAAGAGCTGGCAAGTAAGATGTCAAAAAAAAAAAAAAAAGAATATGTTTCTGCATTCTGAGAACTGAATCCTTTAAAATAATAATAATAATAGCAACTTTATTTTACAGAAAAAAATTTGTTGCTGGAGCCCAGTCTAGAGGCAAAAAGACAGACAGTGTTGGATAAAGTAAGTGAACAGTAAAATGTTTTTCAGAAATTAGTTGTAATATTTTTCTTTTTCGGGGGAAAACATTCTTTCTTCTTTCTTTCAGTATGAGCAACTCACACAGATGAAAGCAGCCTTTGAAAAAAAGATGCAAAGACAGCATGAACTTAGTGAGGTATAATCTCTTTATCTTAAGAATGCTTCACTGAACTTAAGTTTTGATTTGTATCTTTATCTGAACAGAATATTCTGATTAGATTCTAATTTTATGTGAAATAATAAGATTCACATTAGAGATGAAATAAAGTGGTATGAAGTTCCAACCAGTTTGAGAGCAAAATAATGTTAAAATTGCACTGCTGTTTTTCTTACAGTACTGTAGAAACAAAGTTGGAAGGGCGTATGATGAGCCTTTAGGGCTGCTCTTAAGTACTGTGGCATAGAGTTTTAAGAGTAAAATTATTTATAAAGAAGGGTTTAATTGTACCCATTTAACCTAGCAAACTTGTAAAGCCGTACCTGATTGAAATGATTAAAACTATTGCCGTAGAAACTTAAATTCTGTGCTTTGCTGCGTATGCTTTACTTTGTGCAACGTGTTGCATATGCTGTTGAACTGGCTTCTGGCATTGAATTCCATGCAGTGCTGTTTCTTAGAGATTCATTTGGTCACTTAGACTTTCTTGTAGTAAAACATATGGCCACAAAGATGATAAAGAACCTGGAGCACCTCTCTTATGAGGAAAGACTGAGTGACCTGGGTCTGTTCAGCCTTGAGAAAAGGAGACTGAGAGGGGATCTGATCAATGTCTTTAGGTGTGGGAGGCAAAGGGACAAGACCAAACTCTTGCAGCATCGTGCAGTGATAGGACAAGGAGAAATGGCCACAAATTGAAGCATAGGAAGTTCCACACAAATATGTGTAAGATCTTCTTCATGGTAAGGGTGATGGAGCACTGGAACATGCTGCCCAGAGAGGTTGTGGAGTCTCCTTCTCTGGAAGTGATCAAGATCTAGCCTGGACACCTACCTGTGCAACCTGGTCTAGGGAGCCTGTTTTGCATGGGGGTTGGGCTAGATGATAGCTAGAGGTCCATTCTAGCCCCTCTGATTCTGTGATTCTGTATTATTCACGTATCCCATATTTGTATAGCCATCTATCTTTTTTTCTCCTTGGAAATGTGGATTTAGATGGGCAGTGCAGCATTAATAGAAGTTTTTATTTTCTTAGAGTTGCAGTCCAAGCGCTCTGCAAGCCAGACTTAAAGTAGCTGCTCATGAAGCTGAAGAGGAATCTGACACTATTGCAGAAGACTTCTTGGAAGGCAAAACAGAAATAGATGACTTTCTTAGTAGCTTCATGGAAAAGAGAACGGTATATAAAATACAAGTCATTCTAATCTGAGAGATATACAGAATATAGGTAATAAATTAAGACAGATTTTGAGCAGTGCTATAATTCAGAGGGTGCTTTAGCAAGCTCCAAAAACTTTCAGTGTATTTAAAATAGAATCAGCGTTCTGGATGCAATAAATTTAAGGCAGGAATGAAAAGATCTTCTCCACTAGACCCCTGCCTGTGCTGTTGCAGGTATTTTTGTGCCAGTTTTCCCTGTATTGTCTGTAGATACAGGGAACAAAAATTTTATATTTGGAAGTTAGTATAGCGTGACATGTTATAATGAATAACATAATGGTGAAGTTATTAAAGTTCTTAAACCAATTAAGTCTTTTGATGGCTATCTCCAAGTAAGTTGCAGGTTCAAAATCAGTGCTCGTGCAGTGATGAGTGCAACTTACTGTATAATGCACCTTTCTTTAAAGGTACCTGATAAATGCATTTCATAATAAAGGAAATGTTTTTAACGTATGCAATTGTGGATGGAACAATGTTATCAGTATACACAGTTGTTCAGCCTTGAGTTTGGAAGGGAGGCTCACAGGTCTTTCCCTTCTTAAAGAGCCTATACAGTAGCTAAGTCATTAAAGAGAATCTGCAGGACATGTTGTGCAAAATTCCTTTCAGAATTGACTCTCCTGTCTCTTGTTTTCCAGCTCTGCCACTGTAGACGAGCCAAAGAAGAAAAACTTCAACAGGCAATAGCAATGCACAGCCAATTTCATGCTCCACTATAGGTAAACTGCTGTTTTAATATTTGTGATGAACTTTTTTTTTTTAATCTACCACATTGTTACACACAAATTGCTAACTGCAATGGATTTGTTGCAATGCCTAGAGTTTTAATAATGCTTGGCTTGGGAATAAAGTGTGCTGCACCTGTTCACTGAAATTTAAGACACTATTCCTGAAGGAGTTAATATATCTAATTTTGGAAATCTGTCTTTACAGGTTTCCTGCAAACTACATCTGCCAACAGAAGAGTGAAAAACCCAGTAAAGCACACTTTTTAATAACTATTATTTGCAAATAGGCATTTCATCTTATGTGGTTGTATTTATAGAAGATTGTATACAGAGCTGGGACTGTTTTTGTACAAATTAGAATGTCTCTTTATATTCTCATTGTACTCAAGAATCCTTCTATTGCAAACTTTGCACTAATTTCTTGTATTTATTGTTGATAGTTCTTATTATATTTAAGTTCCTGCTGCTATACCCCATTCTTCAAAGATTAAATATCTAAATATGTAATTTTGACTAGCTTTTTACATTTTTATAAAAGCATAATTCATATCTTTTGTATTTTGAAATTTAAAAGGATTTGGCTTGATCTGTGGAAGAGTTTGAGATAAATGGTGATAGAGCTTTGGAAACTGAAGAAGTTCATAATTGGAAATAGTCAGTAAATTCACAAGCTGTCTTTTCTTGAAGCCAAAATGTTTAAGAACAGTTTTTGTTACTTTTAAGTGATAACACAAAACTAATTATAGCCTATACTCTGTTTTGGATAAACTGATCTGGATTAAGCAAAAGCTGTGTTGGAACAAACTGCATTGGAAACAAAATGGAATGAATGATCTCTGTGTAGATTTGATATGTTGCTCAGTAGCACCGATGCACTTGATTTCAGGTGTGGCCTGGTACCTAGCACTGTAATTAAACACAATTTCATCTAACAAATTCATTTTCACGTTCGTTTTTACTTATTGAGAAACAAGTCAGATTACCTTCTAGTTTGTGTTTTATGCCATGCAACTATGCGTGAAGAACTCACACTACAAAATTTAATTCAGAATTTCTTTTGAAGTAGCAGTTACCCTCTTGTTTTTAAGCAACAAAGGAACTGATCTGGCTACAGTTAGATTGTGTGCTGTGTTAAGGCCAGTGATAAACTTGTAAGTGAGCCTTAAGTCTGCCCTTTAATCACTGAATCTTGTCTCAGGTTAGACAACTTGTTTGTTTCTTTTTTAGTGTAAACATGTATTAGATGACAATGGCTAGGACTAAGTGCAGTATTCTGTAGGACAAAAATACAACCCCAAAGCACATGTATGTATATTCTCTCTTGCTCTTGCAAAAAGGCAAGATCTTGTTCTTGTCAGTGAATTAGACTTTTGTTGAGATGATGAAGTTCCAGAAGAACAGAAGTATTGTTCTTGAAGAGAAATATGGTAAAGAACTGAATAAGTGATCTGTCAGGGAGCCTGCTTCTTCCTTCCTCAGGAAACAGTTTGGAGATAACCCTCTTAACTAAGACACTGTTCTATTTTACCTAGGTAGGGCCAAAGCATCGCAGATTCAAGTCTCATTCTAAAGCAGGTCATAGAATCATTAAGACTGGTTCAGAAGAGTACTTTTCTGTATCTCTATCAGTCCTATACTCAATACTGGCAAAATGGGACATGATATTTCTTTGGAACTGGAGAAAAATGAGTAAATCTGAAGTTAAGAAAAAATCTAACAAGCTTAATTGTAAGAAGTCAGTACCACAGGCTAGTGAATCTCCAAATGGAACATTAATATTAGTCCTGTTGTACTTTACAGTATTGTGGTTGTCTGTCTTAAACTACTGCCTTTCGTGGCAAATGTATTACTGCTGTTTGATGAGGTGGTGGTGGTTGTTGTTTGTAAAGCTGGCCCAAATTCTGAGATTGGCTATCCCAAGAAAAATACAACTGTGGTCCAAATCAAAAAAGATACATAGGTGCCTGAAGAAAAAATTAATTGTAAGTGCCACTGATTAAGCAATAATGTACAGAATATCTTAAAAGATAAATTCCACTGACTGTGCATAATAGTGCTTTTTATATTGATAGAGTACTTCTGCTAATTTGATAACTAAAGCCCCAGTTCAACATAAACTTGCATGAGAGGTTTTCAGGAGACTCTGGACACAAATCTTCCAGTAATGCGATTTCTGCAGCTCTTCCTCAGTTGGACAGCTGTTTTCCTTGCACATCTTATAATCCTATGGAATTGCTGCCTTCTGTTGAACATTACATATTATGGTGCTCTTCTTTAGTGAGTGAATTCTCCAGCCAGGTCACTTTCAGAGAATTTGCTTCTCAAACTAGTAGGAGTTTTCCACACTTGAGCCTCTTCTCTTAGGTTAGTTCTGTTTTCCAAGAGATCACACTTAGAAACATAGGGTTTCTCCATACAGTCCTTCTGATGGTAGTGAGGGAGAATCTAAGATGTCAGTGTTCCATGCAAGTTCTTCATACAGTGTTTCTTTTACAGGGATGTGAAAATCTGAAGTCCTTCATTTTCTCCCTTTTTATTTTCTCTCTCATAGTGTTGTTTCTATTTTAAAGATTTTTTTTTTTTTTTTAAAGCATTTAAAAATTCATCCTCTAGAACAGAAGCTCAGAACACCCTGAATCCATCAGTGGTGTACTTAGTCAATTACAGATATCCTGTAAAATAAATAGGAATGGCCAGCCTGCTTCTGGCTCTTGCAGGATATGCCAGTCTGCTGCTGTCTTTGTCAGCGTTGTTGCTTTTTATTTTCTCTTGTTGTCCTTTTAGTTTAATACTAGTTATGCCAATGCAAACACTTCCTTAAAGCTAGCTTTCTTAATGTCACCAGAACACATAATAAAACACCAATTATTACTCTGTGAGAGGTAACTGGAATCTAGCATGCTGATAGTTCATAGTGAAGCATGTTCCTTACCTTATTTTGCAGAAATGTGAGGTGTATTTGTAAATTGAGCTTCAAGCAATTCCCTATGAAGTGTAAGAGGATTGAAACTGCTGTTAGATGCATATCCTACAATCTTTTGAAAGTTGTTCAGCAGTCTGAAGTAATAGGTTGCATACAGTGACTGGTTTCTGAAGACTTTCCCGTGTCACATCCATAGTGAGGTGTTTTACCGAATAGAAGAGTGAAATAAATGAGTAAGAAATGTGAAAGTAAGGAGGTGACTTTGGTGTTTTTGGTGTTGCAGTAGTTTGGGGTGGGAGCGATGGCCCATTCTGTTTTGTAACTGCTAATTGAGCCTAGTTGTGCCTGTTAGAGTATCTGATCTCACCGCAAAATGTTCTCCTGTTCTTTATTTTTCTGTAGTTGATTTTAGTCCTCTTGGCAAGAGGCTACTTAAATCCAGAACTGATTGCTCCGTATAGCAATTGTAACTCAATGGTATTTTAAAATTTCTCTGGTCTGCAGTATGTCTGAAATCAATTAGGTTTCTTTTTAGGGGGAAACCGCATACAACTACTGTTATGGTACATTCTGTTGGGGATTATAGAAGAAAGCTTTCCTAGATTTCACAGCTCATTTTACATGCTAAACCCTTCTGAAAGACAAGGACTGTCAGATATGTACAGCTATGCTAACCAACGCTACAAGCAAAAGACTATAAAAAGTAGTTCTGAGTAATATCTAATCTTTAACTGTCTTTTTTGCTCTGTACATACTGCTTCAGCTTTGCCACTTTGGACCTTGATCAAATGCAGAAGTTAGAAATCTTTTAGTCATGTTTCTGACCGAGTTCTAATTACTCCCACTGAAGACTAGGAATGGTCTCTTAAGAGAGAAAGCTGAAATAAAACACAGGCAACACAGTTAAAGTCAGCTATTACAGCCTTATTGTGTACATTACTCTGAATAATAAATACTGTACTGTGTTAAACTTACAAATAAAGGCTTTGGGATTTTTGACAAATTTGGTAGTTGTTTTAAATTACGGATAGAGTCATGCATTTCAGATGTTGGGCTGGAAACCAGTGGTGCAGAAACTACTCAAAAAGACAAACTTCCATTCTTTGTATGCAGTGTTTTGAGCTTTTTTTGTTTAACTCTTTGAACTGCAGTAATTCCTGGAGTCATCTTCATTAAAATGGGTTTTGAAAACCCGTATTGCAGCTCTAGTTCAAGCTTTTTTTACATGTTTTGGCTTGATCAGATAGTCCTAGAGATCAAATATAGTAATAAGCTACAAAGAAAGCCTGTGTACCAGTAATAAGTGAGTACTGTAACACAGTAAGAAAAGAACTGAAGTTTTCAGTCGTTGAGAACAGTGCATTGTTCAAAATACTTCCGCAAGCCACGGACTTAAAAACAAGTCCTTGCTTCAGTTCAGTCACTGGTTCTAGTGAACCAGTAAAGTCTAGTTAGATTCTTTTACAGAATGCTTCATATTAGAAAACTACTGAATTTTAAAATAGTATTTGCTGGCTTCTGGTGCCTTATTGTTACCAGTCTAAATAATGTAAGTTAAGTGCTTATTTTAATATTCTTTTCTATCTCCCAGTTCTCTGGTAATGTTTCTGGCCTTTCTCAATACAGGTTTGCTGTACTCCTGTTAAAACCTTTATCCTCGAGGCAAAGGCCACCTCTTTGTTATTGCTGTTTTAGTTATTGTATTTGTATTGCCAAACATCTTCTATGCTATGTAAACTCACTGTAACTTCTAAGAGTGTAGCTCGCCCCCTCACTTAATTTTATGAAGGGCTTTCCTCCCTGTTCCTTGCTTTTGGTAAGATCCTTCCCTCTAGGCTGTGTGTACAATTAATGAATATACAGATGTTATGGTATAGCAGAGAGCTTGGCTACGTAGCTGTTATTACGCCAAAGCAGGAAACAGAAACGATAGGTACACTCACCCGTATCCTGGGCTTGCGTGGAAAACTCTGGTGGAGTGAATCTCCAGAAGAGATCCTTCCCCACTGGTAGCCAACTCTTAAAAGGGTCTAGGAGAGGTGCAGCCAGGCTCCACCCCTTCCAGCAGCACAGGTAAATTGCCTTCACCTGTGCTCCTGTGGCTCATTGCTCACCTCAGGTGATCAATCAGAGGTTCAGGCCATGATTCAGCAGTTCCCATACAGCTGTCCCCTCCAACTTTTTCCATCTTATTTCTCAACTTCTCAGAATCAATTACCAGTTTACTGCCTTTGTTGATGTTGTGTGTAAAGCAGCTGGTCAATGCTTTTTAATGCTTTTTCGTTCCATTCTTCAGCCAGAGATCAGCTATTTGATTCACTGTTTGATCGTGTTAACTTCAGTGTCCTTTAGATACATATTTTCCTACTAAAGAACACCATGAAATGAGGCTAAAATTACTCTGCAAAAACCTATAATGCTTTTCTAATTCCTTCTTCTCAGCTGTTTGTTATGCTCATGTGTGTCCTATTACAAATTACAGAGGGTTTATGCCAAATTTGGAAGAATTTGCAACAGAGGGAGTATCCCTGCAAGGCTCCAAAAAAATACAGTTGTTCATAGCGTGGTTTTCACATCTTTGTAGTCTGCATTCCCTAGAAAAATTAAAGGGATGTAACAGATTCCCATGTAATAAACTCAAGTCAATTAATAGCAGCTTAAATAACTTGATTCAAGTGTGAAATAAAAAGCCACCTTAATTTCATCCAGGATTATGAAGTAATGTAACCATCTGTCCATGACCTACGTATTTATTTGGAATTGTTTCTCAGCACTAATAATGTCACAAATACATAGCATTGCAATGAAAACAATAGTAGTAGTGCAAAATTCCAAGGATTCAAAGACACATCACAGCAGACTGCTAAGCAGAAACTTCATTTAAAATGTTAGTATGTCAATATTTCAGGTGTAAAGCTAGTTATAAGGAATTGCATAAGCAACATGAAGATAGTACTTTGAGTTTGCATATGTTCCTGTTCTGCATTTGTTTCTAAGCATGTCTAATACAGTACAATACCATGATATACAATTCTACATTTTAAAGATGTGAAATAATATTACCCACTCTCAAACTCATTTTTAGGAAGAATAGTTGTACGTATTTTGTTTTCAGTGCTGACTTCACAGCATGTTTCTTTACTTTGAGAAAACCCATTCAAAACTTCTTCTAATACCGTAAATTTGACAGGCTACGTTCAAAATATGAAACATTTTTAAAAGTACAATTAAAATCAGGACATTCGTTTAATAAAAAGCCATGGAGATTAAAAACCAGAAGGCTGTAGATTTTCAGCAGCATGTAATTTATCATAGCCCTATTTTTAATTGAGTGACAGTGGTTTATAAAACTGAGGCTTGGCCTTCCCAGCACAGCAGTAAGATAAATCTCGCTGTTAAGAATTGAATTATTTGTTCAAAGACAGTAACTTCCTTAGGATATTAATAATACTGAAGTTTAGCTACTCATTTTTAATAAGAAGTTCTTAGAACAAAATGAAAAGACATCTCACAAAAGCAACTGGACTAATAAAATCTAAAGCTTCTAAATTGAGGTATATTTATATAATTCAGCCTGTAAATCTGTACTTCAAGGAGAAGTACAAAGTGCAATCAAAGTAAACTTACATTACTACCATGCTTTGCTTTACTGTAGCTCAATACCACATGAGTGCCTCCAAGCCAGTAAGAGCAGATGCAATAATTTTATTGTTAATTCCTTCCTATTAAGGAGGAGGAAAAAAAAAAAAAAAAGACTTGGAAGCACTACAGCTTGATGTTGAGGCCTTTCAGTGTGTTTCAAAACATCCTAAGTGGTTTACTTCCATATCTGTGATTATGAAAACTATTGTACCTACTGTTGAAAATTATTAAAACAAACTTGAGATTATATTTTCTATTCTGTTGTTCCACTCCATCTTTAATATTAGAAAAGAAAAAAAAATTCTTTGAATTAGTCATTTTCTTAAATTAGCATTACTATGCTCTTCTGAGGTTGGCAAGTGCTAAAAAGAGAAAATTTTTGTGCAGATAAAAACACCTTGGTTTTGTTTTTTAAACAAAACTTGGAAGAAATATTCTTCCTAGGAATTACTGTATGGCAGTAACTTTTAATTCTGAATTTAAGCAGTGCTTTCATAAATGACTTTTATGAATGAGTTTGGACTCCTTATCACCTGTGCAGTGTGTGTGTCTTACTCCCACTGAAATAACACTGATTAGGAGTCAAAATAGACAGGATTTTTATTATGTTTTGAATTTTACGGCCTAACATCGTTCATTTTAAAGGTATTCTTTGCCATAAAGACTGTTATAAGTATTGTTATATTGATTGAAGTTTTGCTCACAGGAACTTCTGAACTTTCAGCACTGGTTGAGAATCAAGTACAATTGGGATGCAGTCACATTCAGCAGCTGCAGCTTGTAAAGAATATTTGGGCTCAATACTGCATTTGTTCCCTTCAGCAAGCATGTTCATTTGCTGGGTTTACATCGCCCTAAAGGACCATAGTAGGAGAAAATGGAAAGTAGTTGCTGGAGTTCAAAAAAAACAAAACAAAACAAAAACAACAACACTGCTCATGGGAAAAGAAAGGAATATAAGGTTATGTCCAAGGGCAAAAAAAAATCTACAAAAATCAGTTTTGACTAATACACCAGTAAGCCTGGTGCTAATGAACCTTCAGCTTTGTCCGTACATAAAGTACTTCGGAATTTTGTGTTTCTGGAGAATAACTATTAATTTGTACAATAAATAATTATGGAAATGTACAGGGTGAGGAATAATTATGTGCAGCATTGATAAATTGAAAGGAAACACCATATCGGCTTAAATAAATATTCATAACATCAGAGATTAGCATTATGTCTTTAATAATGGCTTGTTCTGCTAAATCTTTACTTACATAATTGCACAGTTCCCTTTCTTTGGATTACTTCTTCAGGCCACAGACAATTCCCATTCTTCATCTGATTAAAAGTTGTCGCTCCAGACCATGAAGGACTCAGCTGCATCTTGATCCTTGCTGCTGTGAAGGCATTTCAGACTGCCAGGCATACAGCTTCATCTGAATCCTTGCCACTGTCTTCGCTAGGCAAACAGCCACCTGCACTTGGGGACCTACAGCTTAAGTCCTCCACACCAGACTCTTGGTCACTGTTAGCTGAGAGGTCAGGATCAGAGCTTTTCAGGTTGTCCTGTGTCAAAATCAAGGCTGAATCTTCTTCATCCCCTTGTGAAGGGCTCCGGGATGGGAATGATTTCAGATCATTGCTGTACTCTTGGGGAGTGTTAGCTAAGCTGTTGTTGGAAGCAGAAAGCACTAACTCCTTGCTTCGGTCTTGCTGCTTACTCTTGACTTTATTACCACTTAATTGCAGTTTTTGAAGATTTGCCAATCTCTGAAATAAAGGAGAGAGTATATATTACATGCACACATTTAGGACTCAGTTTTCCTTTTAAGTGTCTTTACCTTTTGAAAAACAAAGAAAAAGAAACTTAAGAGCCCAACCCAAGTGGCACCCTATAAACCTATTTGTGAAGTATGCGGAACTGAGTTACTAAATGATACAAAATTTGCTTCAGGAATAGTATTTGTGCACCAACACATGATCCTTTTATTCCTTAAAGAAAGAAGTCCACCTTTGTGTCTTATGGATGCCAAAAGCAAAGCATTCCTAGCAATTTATGTGAGGATGTGGACAGTGGATGGACATCCTCATGGCAGAAATGGACAAGGCATGTAGGAGACTTTTCCACATGTGGAATTGGGTTTTGTTTGCCATTAGGTCTGAATGTCCCAGATTTTAATAAGTGCTTATTACCTCTCCCAAGACTGCCAGTTCTTCTTCCAGCTGTTGAGTCTCCTCCTTCACTGCCATCAGATAATCAATGACTGACTGTCGAGGATGCAGCCCCTTTTCAAAGCGGTTGTACATACCACTCCAGAATCTGAAATTGATGGGGTGATCAGTAATTTTGTGAGATGGCTTCAGAAGACTTAAATACATACTTTTTTTTTCCTTTTTTCCCAGCTGTCATTGGAGTGTGTACACATTGCATACATTCATTAAATATTTATTTGGTAAGGTTTACGGTTCATTTACATTAGGTCTATGCTGAAGATGCAAATCAGTGGACAGAGCTTGAACCACTTCTTATACGAAACAGAGAGAAAGCTGAATGACTTAGGTCATAGTGAGCTTTGGGTGGCTCACTGATTCAGGCTTTCAGCAATTCATCTCATTGTGGATAAGCAATGGCACAGCCTATCAGAGGAACAAGTATCCGCCAAGAGTAACGCAAACTTTTGCTACAATACTTTCTTCTATTTACATTGTGTGCACTTCGGAGCATTGAGCTCTTTTTCATCCCTGGGAGAAAAGAACTCAAACTCAAGTCTGTAGCTTGCTATAGTGCTCTTCTGTTTTCCTCAAAGCACGTGGCCAGAACCTGACTTTGGAAATGTAAGTAGTTCACCAGACAGGTTAAGTAACTGAGAGAGCTGCCCTTGGATGCAGCAGTCAAGAAGCTATTGAGTACATTATTTAAGTCAGATTCTCTCCTAAGTTTATCATCTGATAGCTCATGTTTGGAAATCCTCACGCAACCAAGTAATTCAATTAAAATCAACTGGATTACTCATCCAGTGGAGTATCAGTATTTTATAAATCTCACTTTACCAAAGAATAAGATTAATAGCTATTTTTAAACTGTTTTAAAATGGCTATGACCTGGGAGAGCAGACATGAAAAAATACAGTTCCTGTCACCCAGGGTATTTATTTTAGCAAATGATTTTACTTTTTATTAGAAAACAAGCTAATTGGTTTTGCTTAAGTCACATTTTTGTGTATTTCTAATCAAGTTCTCCTTGTGTTAAGATTAATTGAACTATTAATTACTTGAGTCAGGATGCCAATACCAGCATTGCAAAAATTAACAGGCATTGTTAAATTTTGAAAAAATCTTAGTAGTACACACAACAGGTTTTACTTGATATTTAAGTATAATGTCAACATGGAGAAAGTCTGCCTTTTGTTTTTGTCCGAATGCTTGGTTTGGCAATTAAACTGTATCAAATTATGATTGCAAAAATGACTGCAAATGGAAGAAGTTTAAATAAATTCAAATTTAGAAAACATTGATGACAACAGAACTGAAATAGCTGCTTCTTAGTGGAAGATGTGAGTAACCTCAAAATTAGGACACACAACTATCAATATAGCTCTAATCTTAAGCTTCTTTTCAGACTAATACTCTGCTGCGGAATGCTGCAGAGGTGTTGGCTGACTATGAGCATGCAAAAAACAGACACACTGCATCTGAATCTGAATTCAGTCTCCATACATTTTCGAATAGAATCATAAATACAAAGGCATTACGTTCTGTACTAACACATCTGTGAGGGTGTGCTCCCCCCCTCCCTAGCATCCTCCTTTGGCTTGGTTGTTATGCACAAGCCTAGCTTAGGACTGATAACACTGTCCCACTAAATGCTACGACTATGAGCCAATCATCTTACCCCATAAATAGCGAGCAGCCTGAGAGCCCCTTGAGCTCTAATTCTCATAACCAGACTTCATGTGATCTCCCCAGTTCCTTCTAACCACTGAGATGGTTTAGTGACTGTAGTCACAGGGTGTGATATGTGGAGTTATTATTGGAGATAACTTATTGGGATATTCCTCTCTTAAAATTAAAAAAGAAAAGTGCTAAAGAAACCTCCCGTGTGGTATGCAGCAAATATGCAAGGAGTCTGTTCATTGACAATTCTAAAAGGCAAGAAATGTTACCTACTTGTATAAGAAGTTGCAGGGAGCCATCTGTGGGTGCAGGGTCCCCCAGGTTTGGCTGTGGTCTGGTCTGTACAAAGGATTCAGGTAATCTGCACGATTTTTCCACAAGTGAGCCCACAGTGAATATGTTCGTTCTTGGATTCTGAAAAAATATAGTCAAGTATATAAACATGTTTAGCATGCTTCAGGTATTGATAAAGCTCTGTTAAGGCATTCCAGTGCTCTGTTTGTAGTCAGCTTTATACTTCCTTAGCAGAATTAGATGTAAGTTATAAGTACAGGGAGGCCTTGGTGAAACTGGGAGGGAGTCATTTGTAACTCGTGCTGGTCATACACACTCGGTAAGCCTGATATCTGTATGAATGCTAACTGGCTGCAGAGGCTGAGTAGTCATTTGTTTTCTCTACCCTGAGTTAAATTCAGTCATGTTAGGGCTTGTAATCATGTCACTGGCACTGACAGTTACTACACAAAATAATCTTTACAAAAATAATCTTCAGAAAATGATGCTTTACAAGGGAGTATCATGATTCTGTCAGGCAAAGAGACTTTCTGCTTCTTTTTAAGGTTCAATGCTTTTTATGTGGATCACAAAGGCTGGGTTATGGACACAACTTATGCCATATGATGGTGGAGTTGAGTATTGGCCAGGAAGCATGTAGTTCTCATATACATGTTAGGAAACAGAGGAACAGCGACTCTTAAACTGAGAACTTAACAAGGGTTAGAATCATCTTCAGATTTCTTCAAAGCTGCATAGGCAATTACCTTGTATTTTGTTAATGCAGTGGCTAAAGACCTAATGCTCTCTCATCAGTTCTCTCACTAATCCCTGTTATGCACACTATGGATTATAGTCACAGCAGAGTCCCACTGCAGAGGATCAACTCTTTTGGTATTAATCTGTGTCACTAGAAGTTGGCAACCAAGAATAATACACTGCACCTTGAACTGTATGAAACCTTGCACAGCTTCAATGCAGTAATACCCATAGACCTCGACAGAAATAAAGGACTAAAGAAAAGGCCTTCTTACTTCAGCTCTCGTCTCTCCTTCTGGCTGTTACACAGGAAATTACCAAACTGGCAGGAATAGATGTGGTGTTGTATGTGGATCAGGAATCTCTCATTGAACTCAAAGGCACAAGGAAACTGTTCCATTAGCTGCCAGACACACTCAATGAACTGGTCAATAACAGGGGATATCTCCTTTGGATCTCCATCTAAATTGCCATACCTAAACCAAGACAAAAAACGTTCAATTATAACCCGAAATCTTCTGGGAAAACTGAATTAATGCTAGTGAAAACAAAACTCTCATTTTCAGCATACATGTATATCATAGCTATTAATTTCTGAAATCTCAAACACAAGTATATTTTTACTTACAAAAATGATGCAAGACTCATGAAGTAGAAGGAAAGCAGAACTTATCAAATAGGAACAAAAGAGCTTACAGGTATCTTGTTGCCTCACAGCCAGTTACAGCTGGCTGCCACATAGCTATGCTTCAACCTTATTACTAGACAGTTGTGCCACAGTAACAGACGTCATCCTAAGAATAACTGCAACAACTTCAGCGAGCTATCCTGGACAGCCTCTGAATGGTAGACCACTGCCAGACCCAGAAAACAGAGCTGGAGATGAAATGCATAACTTTGGCAGGAAATAGTTTAAGGCTGCCCTCTCTTAGTGACATTTTTAGAAAGTGGGAAATTATTTACGTGCTACTGTGTCTACCAAGAGAATGGGAAACTTTCTATCTGTAAAACTGTTGGAACAACTTGCTGCAGGGGACCTTGAAGAACGGAAGCCTGAAATATAAAACACAGAAGTAGAACAGTACTTCATAAGTCCTTCTAATAGGAAGGAGTATTTTTAATTATTCTGTTTGTCTAGTACATGTATAGTGTGTGTCTGTGTGTGTATACAAAAACATGACACATATATGCCAATGCAGTGAAAATCCATCAACATCTAAAATTGAAATTTCTACTTCTCCTGCTGGAATTTCACAGGTGTTGTAGCACTGCACAGATTTCCTGAAAATTTGTTTTAACTACAAGATAAATTTATACTCACAGCAATCAGTATCATGTTCCAGATGCCCAAGATAACTTGTCAGATAAATGAAATGAAAAAGTCATATATTTGGACATTTCTGAGCAAATTTTCTCATCAGAGAAAAAAGCATAATAGGAAAAGTATATCTTAGTTGTAGGCATGTCTATGAGTTATCTATTAATACTATCCTAGAAGATGGATGCTTTCCTGAAATGGGAAGTCTTGGCATTGCTGAAACATCTGCTGGGTTCCAAAGGAATTTTACAAGCCACATACTTTTCTCTCGCATGCATCTCTCATTGCACACAGCAACTGCAAGGCCAGCACTCAGTATTCCCAACAGCAATCTTTGAGTGCATATATAAGAAATATATGAAGAAAATATTTCACTTCAATTTTTCCAGGTAGCTAAATTATATAGTGGGAGAAAATGTGATACGCTCAGGGCGTTTTGTTGATATGCTTTGAATGACAACAAGTAATGGAATGGCAGTGGAAAATGACAACATAATACATATATACAGAGAGAAAAACCTTTGCATGGCCTTACCTGTGATTAAATTTGTGACCAAAGGAAACCCAGTCTTTTTCAATTAAAACCTAAAATGAGAATATTGCCTTCAATGTAGTGGAGCAGAGCTGACACATGTTGAAGCAGGCAGAAGAATGGTATAAACAAGTAGTATTAGAATCCCAGGTAATTTTCAGAATAAGCAGAAAAGTGACGAGCCAGATATGATGTAAGCAAGCAGTATTGGAATCAAGTGATTTTTACAGTAAGCAGAAAAATAACAAGCAATGTGCACCACTGGCAGCTCAAGAGAAAGTAGCATTCTTGACCGATGCAGGTAGGATGCTAGTATTTCAGCACAACTTAAATTAGTTTAATTCATCATTTTCTAAAAATAGAACCTACCAATGTTTCAAACCTCTTTTTAATAAGTGCCCATTACCTTAACAACTAGTGCTGGTTTGCTTTGAAAAAGGAACGGATTTTTCAACAAGCTCATTCATTGCAATCTAGTGTCCAGGGAGCACACAATTTTGACGCTCACAATTTCATGATGCCTGAAAATAAATACAAACTCTTGCTTGCACAAAAAAAATAATAATAAAAAAAAAAATCCTTAGAGCTTCAAGAAAGTTTTTTGGTCAAGGTTAGGGAAAAAAAAATAAATAGATGTGTACCTAGCTGAAAAGGCATACTAAAGGAAATTCATTTTCCATTAGAAACAAAGCCATTCATCTTAACGTTCTCTAAAATGATACCATAAAATTTTCATTTACTCTCTGAAAAAGAACCTGCTTACCATGAATCCCTTCATAGTTCTGTAATGTGGATCCAAGAAAAGGCTTGCTACAGAGCAAACCTGGGCTGTTCTATCCCAGCCATCAGAGCAGTGAACAAGCACACTTACACCTTCCTCAGCCACAGCCTGAGAACACAGAAAAAGTTGGAGATTTCACAGACAGAGGAGAAGCAATGGTAAGAGAGGAAAAGTAAGACAGCACAGTAGGGAGGGCATTCATTTAGGAACTGGGAAAACTCATTCCATTTTTTATTCTGCCACAGACTTTCTGAAGTTTTTCTCATTTGCAAGGTCTTTATATTATCCTATCCTATGCAGCGTGGTGGCTGCAGCATCACTTGTTGATGTACCAGTACAGGAGGAAATGGGATCCATATCAACAGTGATTATACTAAAGGAGCAGTGAATCTCATCCCATGTGTCAAGCAGTCTTTCTAATTGCCAAGTTGTTGTCTATTCTGGCTATGGGTTACTTTCAGTACTTATAGTGAAGTTGTTTTACCTGCATGGAATGACTAAATATGCCTTTGGGCTATATAAAAGAAGAGGAAGAAATAACCCTTTGACCGTACCCAGGATGGAGAAGATCTGGATCGCAGTACCAGCTCACAGTTCTGTGAATGCAAATGAGATCTAAATATTGGATCTGGGAACTTCGAGGAGAAGATTATAAAAATCTCATTTATAACATGTGATAGGAACTTTTCCCTGTATTTCAGATGAGAATAGGCACATTTTCAAAAATATACCAGCACAGTCATCTGGATGATGGCTTCACCAGTTCTCAGTGCAGAAGGCCAGCTGTGTACATGAATAATCTGACCACACAGATCACAGGACGATTAAAATACATTAGTTGCTCAGAGTGGACAGTTACTTAAAGCTAATTCAGCTACTGCTAATGCTTTCACTCACAGCAGCTGCAGAACAGCCATATTTCCATGTGATACCTAATTTCTCTTCTTGATGAATATGTCAATAATGGCAATGTCAGCCTCTGATGCCAGGATGTTACCATGGATATTATCACACCATACTGCATTAAATACATGCTTGTCATGGTTTGGGGCAAAGCCTGTGGCAGTGGTGAACATTCACATCTAATAAACAAGATTGTAACAATCACTTTAAAGTAAAACTCTGGAGAGAGAAAACTATTTTATACATAATCCAGGAGAAACACATAAAGAAAGGATTATACTAAATTCTCCAGAGTCTCGTGCTGCATTATTTTTGGAAGTTGAGAGTTATTTTAAATTCTAAGGAGTTTGGTATTTGTCATTTTTAAGGAGAACTATACTTAGAAAGCAGAGAAATAAAATAGTTTAGGAAAGACACTGCTTAGGAAAACAAACGTTTAGATTAAATGTGGGCTTAAAAGGGAACAAAGAGTAATAATAAATTATCTATGTTTATCTAAAGAGACAAGTATGTTCTACTAAAATAGAA
This sequence comes from Tetrao urogallus, assembly GCF_951394365.1. Classification (NCBI taxonomy): domain Eukaryota; kingdom Metazoa; phylum Chordata; class Aves; order Galliformes; family Phasianidae; genus Tetrao; species Tetrao urogallus. Next base: position 43,246,443 of record NC_136817.1, on the reverse strand, counting down.
CCCATGTGGGCAGAAGACCAAAAACTGAGAACAGGGAACTGTGCAAATAAGAATAAGTCAAAATGCATGCCCAAGGAAGCTTAAGAGTAGCAACCATATGGAGAAAGAATGCATTTTTTCATACATTAATGCTGAGTCACTGGCATACATTAATGCTGAGGAATAAGTTGGCAAAAGCTAATTAAATGACTTGATGTCTGTAAGCTAGTAGCGCTGGGAGAAAAAACGTGTGTTTATCCTGCAGCTGGTGTTCAGGTAAAAAATTACAACTGCTGAACAGGAAGAAGCAAGGCAAGAGAAATGAGCAGATGCTGAGGTGAGAGATCCATTAAGTTTGTCCGTATATTCCTAAATGGAAGGTCTTGTAAATAAAATGGCCTGCACTAAAAAGAACTGTTCAGTTCTTATGTATGTTCTTAAAAAATAAGAACAGAACCAGTAAAAGATGCTGCTCAAGGATGGAAATAATAAAATCAAAATTACTTTCAGTAGATGACAAATATCTGTATTACTTGAGGATTAGAAGAAATAATTTCTTACTAAAGCACTTTTTCTCTGAAGCAGTTATCAAGCATTTAAGAGTAGAAGTCACTAGAGAGTTTGTCTGTTGTAATTGACAGGTACTGGGTTAGGAAGTGAATTTAGATGTTAATGTTAGGATAATGTTAATATTCCTTTAAGACAAATTTAATGTGAAGAAGTAGTCATAGAGAAGAAACCTTCAACAAGGAAGCAGTGGAGAAGGCAAGAGGAATAGTGAAAGTAACTGTGATTTTAGCAGTGGTTGTCACTGTGTCTGGAAGAGACCTCTGGAAATCATCTAGACCAGCCCCCTGCTAAACCAAGTTCCCTACAGTAGGTTGAACAAGAAAATTTCCAGGTGGGTTTTGAGCATCTCTATAGAAGGAGATTCCACAACTTCTCTGGGAACTTCTTCCAGGTCTCTGTCACTCATGAAGTAAAGATTTTTTTTCATATTCAGATGGAACTCCCTGTGCTCCATTTTATGCCATTGCCCCTTGTCCTGTTGCCTGGCTCCATTCACTTGATGCCCATCCATTAGATATTTATAAGCGTTGATAAGATCTCCATTTAATCTCCTCTTCTCCAAGAGGAAAAGTCCCAGGTCTCTCAGCCTTTCCTCGCAAAGGAGATGCCCCAGTCCCATGTTCATCTCTGTGGTCTTCCGCTACACTCTCCAGTAGTTCCCTGTCTGTCTTGAATAAGGACATTATGGCAATAACAAGATACAGGATAGTAGAAGCTGCAGTAGATTTGAGATCTTCAGTGCAAAGTAACACAAACTTGTTTTTACCCCATTATCAAAGTGTCTGTGTAACAGCACCTAAAGATTGTTTCTCCTTATATGTGAAGCATCACAGGAAGTATTAGTTTCAGGTACAACTTCACTGAAGACAACAGAAGTTACCCACAGACAAAGAATTTGGTCCTCACTTTCTACATCTGGTCAGCCCAAGTTCTGTTTTCGTGTTCACACTTTACCTTTGCAATAAAGATGCCAGCATCCATAATGGCTTTGATATGCTTCAGCCAGCCAGAATTTTCAAGGCCCCACAGGAAGTCACTCATTGAAGGCGATTTCATTTCACAAACTGTAAAATAAGCTTCATCTTAAAAGCACAGTCAACATAGTCCCTTATGCTTTCAAAATTTACTATTAAAGTAGAAGTAAAGTATTTACTATTATTACTATACAGCTACGAAGTCTGGTTTAGAGGCTCGTGGTAGCAATGTTAAAGGGAGGACGGTTGGACAAGATGATCTTGCAGGTCGTTTCCAACCTTGTGATTCTATGATTCCATTACTTTCTCATACGTTTGAGAAAGAGGGCTGTCTACAATTTCCCACGTACATACACTTACATTTGCATATTTTTTAATATTACAGAGTTTGCTACTTATTTCTTATTTCACAAGAAATAAAAAAGGCCACCCAAATCTACGATAGATATTTGATTCCAGCAACAAACACCCAGCAATACTTGGTGTGATCTGTTCTCGGGAACGAGATATTAAATTAACCACACGAATATATTACACATTTATTTTGTACATCCATGTACAGTTATACTGTCACAAAGTAAAAGACATTAACTGATGAAACCTTTAAGGAATACAGTGAAACGATGCCTTTTTTAAACTGAGTCGATGTATTACCTGTGAATTAATAGTGTCTGACTAGATCTCCAAACATCTTTTAAAACGCTCAGTTAACTTCCATCTGTAGCAAAAATTCCATTTCTTTCAATGTGACCAAAATTTCATTTTATAGGACAAGTTCAGAGTTTATATCACATCTGAGTGTATCCAACTGTACTCACTCCTTTTAATTCAGACACAAAATAGCCTAATGTGTCCATGTGAAATCTTGCAATCCTTGTACATAGGGTCTCTTCCAGATGGTGATTTTAAAAGTCATTTTTGAAAGGTATTTATAAAAATGCATACATAGCAACACTGAGAGCAAACAGCTTTTCTCATGATTAATGCTTCTGTGCAGATGGAAGCATGACCTATTAGTAGCTCAATTTTGACTGAAGCTGCTGTCTCTGTTTACAAAAGTCCAAGGTAAAGCTAAATAGTGCTTTGCTCATTCCCACTGCCAAATTGGAATCAATATTTACCTACCACTTCACTGAGCAAAGTTCAGACTGTCCTAAACTAAAGGCACACACCATATATTTCACATGATTTTGGCGACTGATCTGGACCTTAATACTGAGTCCAGATATGAATTCCTAAGGGAAAAAATGGAATTTTCATCCCAATAGGGAAAAAAAGAATGATACCGGCATGAAAAAACAAAAAAAAAAGAAGAAAAAAAAAAAAGAAGACTTGGAACCCTTTTTCAATCAGAACAACCAAACAAACCCACTTGATAGCAGAACCTGGGAGAAATAAGACCTCTTGCACCCATGCCATGGGAAAGAGCATTGGCTGGGCATAAGAAAATCAAGACCCTGTGGATAGAGATCATCACAAATACCAGTCAACAGTCAGCACTTCAGTCTTTCCAGTGAGAAGTTCTTGTACCGTATTTCCTTCTAATACTAAGAATTATGCCCTGGAAGTTGTGCACAGGATCAAAACTAATGCAGGTGCCATCATGTACACCTCTATTTAAAGAATAAAATATTATATTATACAAAGCAGTATGAGGCAGAAGAGACAACAGTAAAACAATTGCTTTCTGGAGGGAAATTTCAGCAGCTTGAAAAAGATTTTTCTTCCATATTAAAGCGAAATCCTAACTTTTTTGTATATTCTAAAAAAAAAGAGTCATTATCCAACCAATTTAATATTACATTTAATAATTTATATTTTAATTCACTAAAAATTTTTGCTAAGATTAACATGTAGGAACAAAGTTATGTTAAAGTTAATAGAAATAAGTTTGTTAGAATTAAATTTAAAATCACAAATGAAAAAAAAAGAGAAAAACTGTCTGATGTCTTACATGAGAGAAGCCCTACTTAGGCACTGAACTGCTGAATCATAAGATTCAGCAAAAGCCTGAAGTCTTGCAGTATTCACTTCTTTAATTTCTGATCTTATAGTCGGATCTCTTAATATGAGACTTCAGCACAACAAATACAAATCCAATAGAAAACAAAACAAAACAAAGATGCTTGCAGCAGATGCTAGGAAGTTCTGCCCCAAGCAACACTGTTTCATTTCATTTATTGGGAATTATGTTGTTACCTCTAAGTGTGGGCCAGGAACCCAGCTCATGAACTTCTGGTCTAAAATAATACACAGCTCTATCACGTGCAGCCAGGCCAGTTGTTTACTGCTTCAACCTTGCTGGTCTCAAGCTGAGCAAACAAAGGGATGGGTTTGTTCAGCCGACCTCTGTTCTAGCCAAACAAGGCTTTGCAGTTTGCTAAAAACCTTCTATTTTCCATTCTGAGACCTTACACTTCATGTAACTAAGCAAGAATACATCATGATGTATTAAACATATCTTAACCTAAAATCTTCTGTAGCTCTGGGTACACTCACATCTGTAATCCACAGAGCAATGTTCCAAAAACCTTCCTCCTTCATCTGAACAGCATAGTTACTGAACAGGGACCACAGAAGTCCACTCAGACTGACTTAGAAACATTTGTGATCAAAGAGGACAGGACAAAGTAAATTCCTGTGCCTGCCTTCTTTGTTATTCCCATGCGAGGGTAGAACTTGGCAGAGACAGTATATCTGTCAAAAAGCAGTAATCACATCAGCACTTCTCTGGGGAGTGGGGAATTCCTCTTGGGATGGCCATCTCTACAGGAAATGAGGAGCAACAAGAGACTGTTCACATGCATCATCCTTTGCTTCTGGCTTTCAAAAATTGCTCTTATGTGGAAACACAACACATCTCTCCCTACGGCCTTCTTAGATTTAGAATTCATTGCACATGGATGATGGGATACAGTAATAAAGAATAAAGGGGTAGCAATAATAACAATAAAGGGGTATAGGTAGAGCACTGAGCCAAGGATAGCTAGATCATGCTGGCTGAGGAGCTGAACATTCAGAAACCTTCTGTTGATGATATACATGAAGTAAACACTGACACTACGTGGGCTGGAGTGATCATTATTTGCCTGTTAAAAAAAAATCAACAAATTAACTGTGGGTCAAGGATGGCTTGTTTATCCTTATCCTTTTCCAAAAAGTCCTCTTAGCAGCAATGTAATTCAAATAATAAATGGCAATACAGATGTGCTGCTTCATTCACTAGTTATTTATAAAGACATGTTATTAATTTCCGTGGGATTATGAAGGTGCAGAACGGTTATACATATTGACTATTTCATAAATAGCCCTAATATGACATGCTCTATACAGAAAATGAATAAATCTCTGTTAAAATTTAAAGTAAAAAGACCAAAGGAAAAAAAAAAAAAATCAACTCATTATGCTTTGAGGTTGTTTTTTTTAAGTCTTTGTTAAAGACTTTTAAAAAGTCTTTTATGTTTTCCACCACCGTCGTAGCCAGATATAAGCAATTTTTTCATTGTACCATCAAACTGTAAACTACAAAGGAAGAAGAAGTAGCAGTAAGGTATTAAAGTCAAATTACACTTGTCATTAATGTAAGTTTTATCTAGATTCTGCTCATGAAACAAGGAGTTCTTGCAATTAGGAAAATTCTCCTAAATGCAATGATACCAGACGTCCATGAGCTAGCAGATAAAGTTTTCTTTTATTATTGATTTCAGAGAAGTTCTAGTTTGTGTCTAATCTTTTCTTGGGATTCAATAAAGAACAGTTATACCTTCAAGCATTTTCTGCAGGCTGTTTCTCATGACATGGATGTTCTCAATGCCTATGAATTGAAACTTGATGTTGGAGTAGTTGTCTTCATTTTCATATCCCTTCCCTGCTGCTCGGTTTGCCATTGCATTGAGCTGAAAAAAATTAGAGAAACTGGATGAAAACAAGTATAGAAAATATTCTTTTTAAAAGAAAGCTCATGGCCTACTGCAATAAATCAGTTATTTAAGTCAGGTGTTAATAGGAAGCATTTATCACAGTGTCAACACAACTACTCTGGCACTGGGAATCTATTTACAGTATATTGCAGTACGCTGGGTCACTAAGACTGATCTCTATTTCAAACACATTGAGTGCTAACTCAAACACAAGAAGAAAAAACAAAAAACCCACAGCTTACAAAAGGCTCTTCTGCAAGAGTGTAGAGTTTTTAATTTGTTTTTAAAAGGCTATTTTGATTTGAGGTCAGCATTAAGTTTACTAGCAGAATATATCCAGAAGGTGGCAGTGTCTAATCTGTCATGCTACAGTTCCATGGCATACACTGTGGTGTTTCCCAGAACAGACCAGATCACCCAAAAGTTGATCCAGGTTCCTTTTCTGAAGCCTAGATTAATTTAGAAAGACAAGTTTAATTTAGAAAGACAAGTTTTCCCAAGATTACAGTGTCTTGCCTCCAGGTGAGAACACCACAAAAGACAAAATCACCACAAATATCTTCATCTGCAATGCAGCACTATCAAATATTTTGCTTATGCTTCAGAAAAACAAACAAAACAAACAAACAAAAAAAATTGAAATGGAAGCTGGATTTTTAATAAATGATGTAGAGCCTCTGAACTTCACAATAAATGTCAAGGTACCAGGAGTAACGAAATTGTCAGCTTTACAAGGCCATCAAGTCTCTAAGCACGAGTAAAAAATTCTGTTCAAAAAAATATCTAATTTAAAATTTAGTGAACATTGCAAATCCATACTGAAAGGCACCAACAAAGCTTTTGGAGACACATGGGAGGTATCACTTAGATTAAAAAAAAAAAAAAAAAAAAAGACTGGCCAATGTTTACAAAAAATCAAAAGGAAAGGTCTTGTGTATTGTCTACAGGTAAGTGAATAGGCAGATGACTCCTTTTCCAGTCTGTTTCCTAATATAGAGGGATGTAAAAAGTGAAATCGGGTTTACTCTCATTTCTTTCATCTTAGCATTTTCTAAGACATCCATTTCCTTGAATAGAACAGTAGAACTTAGCAATAGGAATAGTTACCTTTGTGGAGGAACAGTAGGAACTGAAACACAGAATGAACATAAACATAACACAGAAGAAACTATAAAAATAGAAAACTAGTAAAAAAAAAAAAAAAAGACAGCATTTTCCATTTACTTAACTCTTGTGTAAAATTTCTTTTAGCTTGTAGCTGCCAATAAAGGAAAAATAGAAGGAAAAAAATAACCATAAAATTCTAGTCCACCTGCTGCTTGTTTGCTGATCTTTTTGACTGTCAACTAACAATTTAAAAAACCAAACACAAATAAATATTGCTTGTGAACAGCCATTTAAGGAGAGAATCCTCAGTGTGACTTGCTAGAAAGATTACAATTATCTGTTGACTCCCAGTCTTTCTGTTTTGAAGCAGTCACCAGTGCTCTAATATCAGCAGCATGAAATCTCTCTCCTGACAAAAGCATATAGCTTCAGAAGGAAAGATCTGTAAGCATGAATAAGACACCGTGAAATCCAGAAGCTCTAGCTGAAACATGCCTAGTGCTTAACTGACCTAATCCTTAGCAGTGCACATGCTATAAACTGTCTCTCCTCCAGCAGAGCAATTGTATCACACAAATCATTCATTAGAAGAAATCTGAAATAGACATTTTAAAAGTAAATAAATATAAGGTCAAATTTGCAAGGCTTTCAGGTACTCATTTTAAATATTGTCAGTTGCCAAACTTTGCAGCTGCCACAATATTTACTAACAATTTTTCCCCATCACCTATCCAAATTCCATCTGTTGCTTCTAAAGCAGTTGTCATTCTCTAAGTTGTGCCTGTCCCTGCTTAATTTGTGTGAATATGAAAATATAACCTCTAAGGGGAACAGAATTCACTTGTCAGATTTCTTGGCCTCTTCTTTAGCGTGGAGGGTAATAAAATTCTAAGAAGATTAATAGAACTAATTTGTTTCACTTGTAAGTTTAAAATTAACTTCTGTAAACACACAGAAGAAGAAAATGAAGATGGTATCCAAAGTAAAATCTATGTGCTAGTCATCCTGGCCTAGTTAAATGAATATCATTAATAGCCAAGTCACAAAGTATTTCTTAATAAATCCCATCAGTGAGTGACCTACTTGATGAGAGAGGAGTACCAAAGCTGGAGAATTAGAGAATGTCTTGGGTTGGAAGGGACCTCAAGGATCATCAGGCTCCAACCCCCCTGCCACAGGCAGGGCCACCAATCTCTCCATTTAATACTAGACCAGGCTGCTCAGGGCCCCATCCTACCTGGCCTTGAACACCTCCAGGGATAGGGCATCCACCACCTCTCCAGGCAGCCTGTTCCAGCACCGTAGCACTCTCTGTGTAAAAAACTTCCCCACAATATCCAACCTAAATCTCCCCTCCCTCAACTTAAAACCATTTCCCCTTGTCCTGCCATTATCTAACCTTGTAAAAAGTTGACTCTCCTTCTGTTTGTAGGCTCCCTCCTTTAGGTACTGGAAGGCTGCAATGAGGTCACCCCACAGCCTTCTCTTCTCCAGGCTGAACAAGCCTAGCTCCCTCAGCCTGTCTTCTCAGGGGAGTGCACCAGCCCTTTGATAATCTTTGTGGCCTTCCTCTGAACTCTTTCCAACAGCTCCCTGGTCTTTCTTGTATTGGGGGTCCCAGACCTGGACGTGATATTCCAGATGGGGCCTCACGAGGGCAGAGAAGAGAGGGACAATCACCTCCCTGTCCCTGCTGGCCACCCCTCTTCTGATGGAGCCCAGGATACCACTTGCTTCCCAAGTTGCAAGAGCACGCTCCTGGCTCATGTTAAGTTTTTCATCCACGAGGACCCCCAGGTCCTTCTCTGCAGGGCTATTCTCAGGATTTCTCCTGCCAGTCTGTATGTATGCCTGGGATTTCGCACTGGAATCAATATTATGTTGTTCTACGTGCAATAATGGTTACAACTGTTCAGCATGCATTATTTAGGTATCCAGGTCTGCATTTCCTACCCAAACCTGTTCTGAACACAGTGGTACTAATCCTTCTCTAGTGCTCACAACAACTGCAATTTCTGCAGAACTACCAGTAAGAAGGTATCGCTCTGATCTTCCCAATTAAAAAAAAAAAAAAAAAAAAAGTAGTATCTGCAGGTCAAACTGTCTTCCAAATTACAAAGTGAAATGAGATACCCCTGACTTTATTTCCTTCCCCCATCTATAGCTCATCTCGTATCTACTAGGGATTAGTTAGAGACGTCCTCCTTCACATGCTTTGTTAGGTTCAGCAGGGAAGAGTGTGTACTCCTGCTCCCACCTCCAGCCACCGAATCTTTCCTGGTCCTCATCACCCTGAGCTGTTTGCCAAAGTTGTGTACAAGTTGTATTACCTTCCAAACTCTTCTTGATCATTATTGTGTTTCCATGTTTCTGCACAGCATAATTCCTCTAAAGTTTTAGTCTTAGCCAAATATTTTAGTCAATTACAGACTGAGATAACTCAATAACATATTTCAGATTATCTTCCTAAAATACAAAACTGTTATTACAAACACAATATTCTAACTGGAATTATATTTCACTAGCCTCATTATTAACACTGTTAACTCTTGTGTGTGTGAAAATAGCCTTTTATCAAATAATCTAACAGTTATTGCTCCAAGTTATTATTTCTTTTTCTGTATCTTAACATTTTGATAAGAACTAAAAAAAGAGAAAGACACAGCATAAACAATAGAACTCTTGAGAGAAAAACAGAAGCAAGATTTCTAGTTAAAACATGCCTGATAAATCCTGATTTAACATGTGGAGTTACACAGGTGCAACTGTGCCAGACGTTTGTGCTAGGAATCTTCTCAAGCACATCCAGCTCAAATTCAGTCTTGCTATAGGCAAGAAAGGTAATACACTTACTTTAGGCCGAGTGTCAACAACGTATATAAAATCACTTCCTGGGTTTGCTTTTCTGATGGCCTGAAGCATCTGTTCATCTTCAAGGCATCTTGCACTAAAGCCAGATAAAGGCTGGCTGCTCCTACATATCGAGGCCTGCAGAAAAACAAACAAGAAGTCAGTAAACTTATTAAGCAGAAATCAATTAGCAACCCAAAACATTTACTGAAGAAGCTCATTAGATGTTTACCATAGAATTATAGTTATGTGGGAATGGTAAAAAGAATTACATTCTTTTTAGAAAGTCAAGAAAATATTAAGGCAATAAAGCCCCACTGCCTAGGTCTTGAATAAAAGTTTTAGAGCTATTTCAAATATATTATTTCCCTCATGTGGATTATCTCCTAAAGACAATCTGTAGAGAATAATGAGTATAGCAGTGCAATCACAAGAACACTGACATAACAACTTAAGAAATGGATCCTTCTGCACTGTCACTCACACTTCAGTTATGATACTAATTACATCCAGCTTACAACAATACACTCTCTACTGAGCACTTTGAGATACAAGTCCAGGAAACAAAAATGTGTACATACTGTGCAGCCAGATCACTGATGTACTGTATTTTTAGCACTGCCTCTGGAAAAAGATTTCACTGCACAGGAAGTGAGTCAGGCAGCCTGAGTGTTGGAGCAAATTTATTAATCAGTGCTATTGAAAAAGTCAAGAGAGATTCTCCCCAGACACATCAGAATCAGGCTTCCAGATGAAACCTGGAAAGAAGGAACTGAACGTGGAGCAAGGAGATCATATTTCCCAGTTTCTGCTAGCCTGTGAGCAGCCGGAGCCATATGGGCACAGGGCTGATGTAGGCACTTTCTATGCACTGAACATGAGTACGAAGAGAATCTGCATGCTGAAGGTCATAACCCTTGCAGGCTGCCCAACAGATTATTTATTACCGTGAGAAGGAACATGCTCACTTTCAGCCTAGCTTTTAACTATCAGTACTTAGTAAATGGGATCTTTAATATATGAAACTGTGGGAGCTTGCTTAGATGTCAGTAATAGATTCTGCCATCAAATTATTAGTTATCTACTGCTGATCAATGCATATCCCAGTGATTTAATACATGCTAACACCTTCTTTGAATGATGAAATTTGTACATAAGGCTATTCACAACCTCTCATTTTAATTGAAAGAAGACATTTCTCTCTCAGTCATGAGGTATCATACTTGAGGTAGATACACACCTTAAGATTAAGACTAAAATTAGAGTTGCAGACTAAGGTTAAGGTTCAGGAAACTTGGGGCTAGAGCTCATTACATTACAGCACTGCCTGTGCTCAACAAACTAAGATATGTGCTGGCACCAGAAGGAGAGAATAGCTTGTCTGTCAGGTTAAACTCACATATAGCCCAAGCTCATGAAACAGCTGCACTGCCAATAGTGCAGAACCACGAAGATAAATTGGCCTAATGATCCATTAGATATCTCAGAAATCATTACAAATGATCTCCATGAAGAACTTAACCCAAGCCAATTGTTTATGAAGAGCACATACATCTAGAAAAATTTCTTAGGGTGTATTTAAGAGTACGGCAAAAGATCAGGTTGCTTTCAACTGCCCTGGCTAAAAAGATACTTTCAGACTTTGATCTCAGCATAACCACAAAGATCCTGTGAGACACAGAGTGGTGTCACAACATCATTTGAATCTGTGAATAACCAAAATGTTATGTGACCTTTCCAGATATGCAAGATGGAATGAGCGGCACCCATCCCGCTTCCCAACCTGCTGTTACTGGAGTTATTCAATGTCTACCATCACAAAACTTACCCTACTCTTGCCCATTCTTCTATTACCTGGAAACTTATGCCAACATCCAAACTCACATGGAGGTACTCCAACATTCCTTACCTTTTAAGATCAAGGAACGAATACAATATTTCAGACCCCAGTGGCCTGAATATGAATCCTAACCTTAACCTGAACTCAGCCACAAATGGAATAATCATCTAGGCTGAAACTGTAGAACTTACCCAAGCTGGACCACTATACGCCAGAACTTAGTTGATCCCTTAGACTTCTTTCACTAATATCTGGAAACGTCCAAGTTTTGAATGCTGTGTATCTGTATTTGGACTTAGGTGATTATGCAAAGTGATTAATTTTGAAAATTTTGTTCTTAATTAAATATAAAAGGCAATGTACTATTTATGTGTAGACTGTATTAATTATTTAAATCTTCATATCCTCCTATTTTGTAATCAAATTCTTAGATCTTTGCTGAAGAAGAACTCTGCTGAAATAGTCAGCAGGAGTCAAAAATACGTTTCATCCTACCCTTCTGAAGCTTAAACTTAGGACAGGCATCACCATAAAGAAAAGACTACCCAAACCACCTTCTAAATTTTTTTTTTTAAAGCAAACGCTGACTTCTCACAGAAGCTTATTAGAAAAATTACAAAAGCCAGGTTAAACTTTGCACATTGGAAACTACAAACTCACACTTACATTATTATCCTTGCAGAAGTAGGAAAGAGCTGGAAAACGCCTTCGGCTCCGAAATTTAGAGCTCCCCACTATGATGTGTGCAGTTGCAGACTTTGGTACATACACTTCTGTAGGATAGGAGTCACAGACCTGTGAAAGTAAACTCCAGTTACTTAGTCTACTAAATACAACTAATGTTAGCCAGCTCTACTCTACTGAAAAAAAAAAAAATAGAGAGGAATTTTAATCTCAGAGAATATTTCATTGCACAACAACTGTACATATCACCTGCTGTATAGGAACTGTTGATCACAGCCTGTACCTCTGATTGACCACCTGAGCAAGCAATAAGTCAGCCACAGGAGCATAGGTGAAGGCAATTCACTTGTGCTACCAGAAGGGGTGGAGCCTGGTTCCACCTCTCCTAGATCCCATTTAAGTGCTGACTGCACTTAATGACTTCCAGTGAGGAAGGATCTCCTTCTGGAGTTTACTGTAAGCCTATGATACTGGTAAGCATTTCCATTTATTTTGATTATTTTTCTATCACAATATTCTTACTAAGCCTAACCTCTGTATGCCTGCATTTCTCAAAACGGTCTTTTAAAGTTGGAAAGTGTTGATTATACTTTGCAAACAGCAAAATTGAAGCAGAAAGGTTGAAGGGCTGTATTTCCAGGTACTAATTCATGTCTTACTGAGAATATACATTCAGATCAGAAAGAATCTTTAGTATATACAGCATGGTTGTATTTACAACTGCTGCTTTCTCCAGAGCAGAACTTGGATATGAGAAAGGAAAGGGGTGAAGTTCTCAAATATGAGAGAGGACTACAGAGCCAAAATTTCCACAGTTAATATAGAGTATGAAACATTTAAAAAAAAAAAAAAAAAAAAAAAAAAAAAAAAAAAAAAGCTTTTGAGAAAATGAATCCATTTCTATGAAATGACAATATTTAAAAGGCAAGCAGTCCAGCCAATTCCTCCCTTCTGACAGGAACCCAATGATCAGATTAAAAAAACAAACAAACAAAAAAAAACTTGCAGGAACTGGCAGGAGATGCAAAAGGAGAGGCTTATGTTTAAAGATGCTGCTGCGGTGAATTGGTTTCTATTTGTGATGTCACTTCTCCTACGCTTTATCATGGGAGAGGTTAAATATTTTTTTTCTGCTTATATTAAAAAAAAAAAAAAAAAAAAAAAAAAAAGGAAATCCTGACCGTGCACTCAACCTTCTTGAGAGCTTCACAGGCCTTGCTTAATATAAAGACACTAAAAGCAATAGAGTAAATTGAGTGTATGGGCCAACTTCTTTCAAAACATATTTTGGTTATTATTTCTCACAATTAACATTCTGTGAACTTCAATTGTACAGTACTGAACTAGGCAGGACAGACTGAACTGGGAAGAGATAAAGCCTGTCAGTTGACTATGGAAAACACTTAACAGTTAAACATAGAGGCTTCAAAGGATTGTGAGGGTAGCCACTGACAAAAAATCATGGTTAAATTCACTATTTCAAGGTGCTGGGTTTTTTTTTTTTTTTGTTAATGTCTGTGCAGTAATCTTACTTAACTCTACGTATAAGAAAAAAGCTCACTTAGACACTTAGGTATGAAATGCTAACAATATTACTAATAGCCAAATACTAACATTTAAAACTTACTGTGGACAAGTTACACATACATTAAATGAAGATGCATCCTTTTTCCTGCTATTTGTATGCATTTTAATGTGGAAAATGGGGAAGAGCTGTACCATACTACACATGTGTACAGCACTGAGTACACAAGAGTTTTGCATCTGAGCACTAAGAAACTCACAGCCAGACTGCTGATCCACTCTAAGGGTCCCATGACATTAAAAAAAATAACTCACTCCATAGTCTCTGTTTACATCACTAATCTGCCAGTAGCTGTTTGGAATGCCCATCCGGTTATATTCTTCATTGAGGTCCACAAGCTTCCAGCCTTTCTCTCGTTCTTCTTTATCTAATTTTGGATTGAATGAGAAGCAATACAACTCTTCATATTTCACTGAAACAAACAAAAAAACAAACAGCAAAACAATAAGGTATCTCAGATTTCTGATCAAGAAGACACATCCAAAAACAAAATCTGACACTGCCCCTAATGTGGTTTCCCTTAAAACTAACACGAATTGCTTCTTGAAATCTCACATCCTATCTTGAAGCTATTGTCAAACATACTTTGAAAGTACTGTGCTTTTTTTTGTTATTGTTTGAATAAATATATGTGCTGTATTAATATTCAAAGTAGTCTGTTTTACTGGACATCTTATCTACCTATGCACCACGATCTTCCAAAACTAACAAGCTCAAAAGTCTTTGTGCTGAAATAGAAGTTTCCAACAGGTTCAATGAAATTTTAATTCTATGGACTGTAAAACTCTGTTCTTCCTTTATTAGCAAAGGCATTTGAGATACAGCTGTTGTAATAAGCATAAAAATAGCATGTGTTAAATCAATCATTTCATCACGACCATAAAACCACTTCAGTAGCTATGCCACCTGTCACCTTCAGTCCAGAACTATATGGTAAAATTTGCTAGTACTGAAGTTCTTAACTTTTCATTTTCAGGATACCTGTATTTATACTAATGAGTGATTTAATTATGGTGGCAAATGGCAGCCAGACACCATTGCCACTAAATGCCACCTGTCAGCAAAGGTCTTACTGCTGCTGAAGACACTGTGACAAGGGTATGTTTTACTCTGATGCTTTAAGCTTCCTCAAAACTAGGATAATTTACCTGGTTGTTTCTGAGTTTCTCTGATTATTTAATCCTGCATAGCATAACAAGTCACATCAGCTGCAGTTGCATATTACTACTACTACTCTAATTATAGATGTCACTGTATAAGTTCAGTTGCAATGCTGGCTGACTGCTATTCTTCCCACTCTGCACAGTAGATAAAACTAGTGTTCTCCCAGCAAGATAAAAAATTAAAGCCAGTTGCCAGTTATTTCAGTTTCATACAGACTGTGGCAAATATTTCTTTAGCTATCACTTAAAACAGGTAAGGCTGTTGGTTCCTAGAAGAGCAACTATGTCACAGAGGATCAAATATTGGATTTCACTGAAAAGAGGAAAGGTTTCAAAGGGACCCTGATCAAATTTAAGAAATTCAAACAGAGCACATTCTAAATCTAGATAACAGTAGGCTAAAATACAGGCAGTCCAGTGGACTAGATCAAGTACTTGCTGCAATACATTTCATTGATTTTTAACAAGTTTATGCACAGCACAGAAGGGAGAATTCAGATCTTGATGTGGCCACTAAAGATATCATAAAACTTCACAGAAGGAATATGAAATTTCACTAAATTTAGAGACTTGTTAGTATTTTCCTAAATTCACGCTTACACAAGGCAGCAGTTACTAATAAAATAGCATTATGATATATTTTACAGTCAGTGATCCCCTAGAGTATCACTTTAAATGAAAGTTTGTGTCAAACATTACGGAATAAACCATTTATTAGAGCATGCATTCTCCACTGCTCCAGAGTGCTCTGTGCTCAGAAACCTCTCCTTCATCATAATGCATCTGTAATGAAATCTTCTCTCTTAAACCGAAAAGAAGAAAGATGCACAGCTACACTTCACCCATTACAATATCCTTCAAGAGGAGGATTCACTTTCGTGTCATGTTTCTTTCCCATACCTGGCCGTGCCAGACGTATTAGAGAGATGTAGACATCATGGCAGTCTCGCTCCTGAGGGATGACCAGCTGGATAACCTGGAAGTTCTTGCAGCGGATCAGCAATGGGCAACCTGTGGCAGTTGTGGCCTGCTTCTCAATAGAGGAAATTTGGCTGTGAAGAACCTGGAAGGAAATTGAAAACGGTTATGTTAAGTGATTCAAGTCTGCAGGGAGAAAAACAGTTGCTTGTAAAGATCTGCCAGGACACAGGAGATTGCACTGCTGTTTCAGAAAATCCTCACACACGTCTTCTTGCAGTTTTGTTCCTATCTCCAGCATCAGGCTCCAGAAATACCAGATACATGACCTACAGACAATGAAGCACCTCTGGAATGTTTCAGCTGCTCAGACATTAGCCTAGTCATGCTGTCCAAAGCCTTCCGTTTGATTTTTTTTTTTTTTTTTTTTTTAATGTATGCTAACAGTCATCAGAAAAAAGAGCTCTTTTGTCTATCTGTACAGTGAAAAGATGAACCAGCATCAGTTATAAAAAAAATAACTAAAGTCTCTTGGCTAAAGTGTTGGTCCAGGCTAACTGACAGAATGGAATCACAAGGAGAGAGACAAGCTGACTAAGCCCAAGCAGTAATTCACTCTCTAAACAGCTGAACTTGACAGCAGTAGTTCCTTGAAGAATCACAGCCAGTATTCATACAGTAAATACCTTTGCGGTACCAGTACCCTGTGTTACAATATCTGGAACCCACAGAAATTTTTTTAAAAAATCATCAAGCTGCAAATGTTTTTATTAAGCATTTCAGATACTATCCAGTAATAGAAGCATCTGTATAAACTCATCTACAGCATTTAATCTACTTGGCAAGTAATTTTCAAGTCACCATCAGTAAATTGCCAAGCACTTACAGCTAACCAAAAAAGTAAAAATCATACCCAGGTTTCTTTACGAGTTTCAGAACCATTTTCCACAAATATGACGTGAGTAGCTGTTAAGTACAGGGTTCCCACTGCAGCTTTTCTTGAAGATAAGCGATCAAGTAATCGCACATTTTCTACCTAAATAAAGAGAAGACAGATGAAAGAAAAAAAAAAAGGCTATGGCATAGCATACTGCCTTGACATTATCAACAATCATATTTTGTCCATTACAAACACTGTGTTGTCATGCTAAGATAGATGTTTACCAGCTAAACAGCACACAAATATATACAAGAGTGATCTACTTTCATAAGCAATAGAACTTAGGATTCATGGGACAGTTCAGGTTGGAACTCAGGAAGTCCTGAGTCCAATTTCCTGGTCCAAGCATGTTTGGTGCTGAGGTTAGATCAGGTTGCCTAGGACTTTGCCCAGTTGGGTCTTGAAAATCTTCACAGATGTAGTCTGCCCAACCCATCTGGGTGATCTGCTTCGTTGCCAAACTGTTCTTACAGTGAAATTAACAGAAAAGCATGCCACAAGAATCCACTCAGTGAAGGCCACTAAGATGACCAGGGGTCTGGAGCACTTCTCTAATGAGAAAAGGTTGAAGGAACTGGGATTGTCTGGCTTAGAGAAGAGAAGGCTCTGGGGAGACTTCCAATATTTGAAAGGAGCATATGAACAGGAGGAGGAATGGCTGTTTACAAGGGTGGATAATGATAAGACAAGGGGGAATGGTTTTAAACTGAGACAGGGGAAGTTTAGGTCGGATATTAGGAAGAAGTTCTCGCAGAGGGTGGTGATGCACTGGAACAGGCTGCACAAGGAGGTTGTGGATGCCCCATCCCTGGAAGAACTCAAGGCCAGGCTGGATGTGGCTCTGGGCAGCCTGGCCTGGTGGTTGGTGACTCTACATATAGCAAGGGGGTTGAAACTAGATCATCATTATTGTCCTTTACAACCCAGGCCATTCTATGACGAATCCTTTAGTGCTATGTGTAGTAGTTATATTTTTTAGCTCTGGGGTCGTGCCTACAACACTTTTCTAAGGAAATTATTTTTACATCTTGTTCAGATATATAACCTCCTCTTGAGCCAATCTTTCTTGATCCTTCCCACTAATATCAGCTGGAGGGTGGCAGACACAAGGGCATAGATGCACATCCTGGATTTTAGACTGTACTATACATATGCCACACAGAAGATGACAGAATAAACTGAAATTCTAGGAAAGTGACACAAGGGAAGTAAATTGAAACTGAGAGTCATAGGTAGTTTCTTGTTTTTGTTGCTATAGAAGCGATCTAGCTAACTCCCCCTCCCAGAAATTCCAGTGAATGCTCAAATCGTTGCTGGTTTATAAGAGAATACAGAATGGTCAAAAATAAATCAGACACTGAGTATCTCAAAATTAACAGTCAAGCTTGAACCAAATAATGTTGGAAGGCTGCCTCACTACTGAAAAAAATAAAAATAAACATACTATCTCACACTTAATATGAGAAAGCATAGCTAAAACCATCTGAATCAGAAATGGTGTGTGTGTGAGAGCATGAAAAGATGCTTTTCCCATAAGATATTCCCAGGGCCATATGAAATGACTATCAGAAAAGTATTTATGTATGAGAAAATTTGATTACATTAAGTGATTTAACTCCAAATCTAACTTAACATTCATTTTTCTCCCTCTTGTGGTACCTCTGTATCCAAACAGATGTTAGTAAAAGAGTTCAAAGAACTTCCCACTTGGTAAACCTTACCACAGCACTGTAATAGCATGGTAGGACCTGGCATCCACTCAAGCCTTTCCGTAATTATCAGTGACACAAAGAAAGCTAAAGAAAAAAAAAAAAAAAGAAAGAAAAAAAAAAGAAAAAGAATGGGGAAAAGTAAGAGGTGGAAGTGGTTGAGCATATTTCTTCAGTGGGCTTCACTCAGGCTCACAGACAAGTCTCCAGTGATAGTTCATAAAATGTTCCAGAGTTTGTCCCTGAGGGCCTACTAGGGCTGACAGCAATGGACACATCTGGAAATGTTTGCCTTCAATCACTTTCCAACTGGAATCAAAGACTTAACACCCACGGTTTTGCCTCCTTGGACAAAAAAGGATGTTCTCTCTTTGCAGCACTGCTGACAACAGGTATCTATGGCTTTTACACTGTCAATACATGCTACACACCACATTTTATAGGCATTTGATCTGATGCTACCTACTGTTTCTGACTGATTAGCTAGAAAGATAAATAAATTAGCAACATAGACAACAAATAGATTAAGAACTGCCTGAAATAATCAATAATTTGCTAACAACGGCCTTAGTGGGTTTCCTACTGCAACAATTTTAAAACCAAAATTAACTGCTTTTACTAAAAAAGCATGCCCTAGTTCAAACACAGTAAATCAAAGAATGCGGATCATCAAGACCATGCAATGTGTAGTAAATTACCCAAATGGTTTTATAATGCTGAAATCACACTGAGAATGTGATTTTCACTCAAGCAGCAACAGCACAGCTCTGTGCAGCCTGCCCACTGCTGCAAGAGAGCTTCAATACACTGCTAATCTTCTTTATGTCTTCTCTTCTTGTCTTATGTTTGAAGTACAAAAGCTGACTGTGAGTGCTGCTCCAAGAAAATGGAAGAGGGCAAAAGAAGGTTAAAGACTTCACCACTCTTGGATTGAAATGAAGGCAACTTTGCATCAATTTCCTTAAAAACAGAGTGGGGTGCAACAAAAATAAAGAAAGAAGAAAGAGATCTACAAAGTCATTTTCATTTTAATAACACAGACTCCAGATTACATTCACAGAAGCTTCCCACAGGACTTCAAAATGGGATGTAGTGCTTCACAACAATTTTTCTCTTTGTTTTTAAGTAATTCTACCAAAATTACAAAGTGAGCAGAAAGATGCCATCACCTAAGAACTGAATATTTGCAACATATTATCTAAACACATTGCGTTATTTTAAAAATAGGAATACAGATGTTCTTAAAACAAACAAATGAAAAAAAAAACAGTTTGGTAGAAAAATGCTTAAAAATTAAACAATTAGCAAAACCAAGTTTCCTTCAAGGCCAGCTATAATCTGCTTTAAACAAAAATAAAGCAGATAGAAAGCATGAATAGTCTTTTCCCAGGACCATCTACTTCAGAGGTCATGTACTGGGATAAGGAAGAATAGAAGGAACATAGCATTAACCCAAAACATTCAGTAATAAGACAAAAAGAAGATATAAAAGAGCATGGATCATACTAACCAAAGATTTAGGCAGTGCCCCAAGTCTAAGAAGAACCCTCCAAAAACAAACATCTGGACAAAATCATGTCTCTGCCATGCAGTCCAGCCAAGGAGGGCACTGCTCTAGAGGACCTGGTCTTGCACAAGGAAGTGGTCACACCAGATGCCACCCTACAAACTGAGATACTTTAGGTTGTGACACAAGAAAAGCAGACACTCACAAAGCAGGGCAGAGGCTCGGAGCTGAATTTTAAACTCTTCAAATTATATCTTCTCCCTTCTCATTAATCAGAGTTTCATAACTGATTTTCTGAACCCAGATGAGGGAGAAGTTACCATTTTCAGGAGACCAGCCATCACGGGCCTGCTGATAAAGACTCAGACTGACTCTCTCCTCCAGTTTTATCTATGGTTTATTTGATTTATTATTCTTAATTATTATGTATTATCTCACATTGCTTTTAATAAATCAGTTTTCTCCTATCTCGATCAGGTTTCTTCCTCTTCCTTCTCAACCCTTCTCCTGAGCGGAGAGAAGGGTGTTGTGTGATTAACACTTCAAACCACTACATAAGGTCATAATTTCTGATAGGCCTAATTGCATTTTAATTGCATGAATTTGTCATTCAACATTGGCACTTGCAACACCTGATAAGAGTGATCTTCACATTTTGTTAGCTGCACCATAGCGTTTTGTGACCAAGATGGCAAACAACAAACATCGTTACTGCTGAGAAGGTAAATGAGGATTTTATTTTTTTTTTTAGAACTATCAATCATAACTCCAAGTAATCTTGAGCCTTCTTGAAAGGAAGCCCTCCCGGCCATCAACACTGTCCCCCACACATTGCTGTTAACTTACATTTATCAACAATTATTTTTGTTATCAGTATCATGAGACATTGCTATGTGCCCCTACAGCAAACTTTCATTTCTCCTATGCTGTGTAATCTGACCATTATCAGTGGTATTTGCCTCCTCTGTCATCTCCTCCCCTCTCTGTATCTTTCAAAACTGTTGTCAGTAAAATATTGCAGACTCTTATGTATTTTCTTGGGTCTCTAGCAAGGAACATCCCTCACTGTAAAAATGGACTTCATTATTTGTTTCCTATTTTTTAACTAGTTATCACTGAGAGGTCCCTATGTCTTCATCCATGATGATTAAACTTCTCCAAGAGACTTTGATCTGCATTTTGTCACATGTATTCATCGTAGTCCAAAGAAATTTTAAAAATTCTGGGTTTCTCTTTTTAATCATATATTCCCATGAATCTAAAGATTTAGAATGGAAAAGCAGCTGTTTACAGTTTTCTTGGGTTGTGTCTTTTTTTTTTTTTGTCTTGACTGGGATGCGTTTAGGAAACACACCATGGTTTCTGGCTTGACAGTTTTCTACTTGACCATGGTAATTTTTCACCATTCACGGTTTACAGTTTCTTATGAAATCTCTTGTAATAACGTGTTTATTGATGACAAATCGTTTGACATGTTCTTGATAGAATAGATATAGCCCTAAATACTTTCACTACTTTGATCACTTACTAGCCTCTGTCAAGATTTTGCCTATTAAAAGACAGCTTGAAAAAGGCTTTACTACTAGATTTTTGCTGAATTGTTCTTCCAAATCTCTTTTGGTTTGCATTATTTTGTTTGTATATTTAATTCATGTTTCATTTTCTTTATTTAGGCACAACTTCAAATTGAAAGAAGACCTTTTACTTCTAAGAAGAGAAGTTATTAAAATAAGAGACATCCTCTTACTCTCTTCCCCTGCTGGTTAGCTATGCAAATCTTTTTTTTCATCCTTTAAAGCCTTTTTCTGGAAGTTGGCTTACAGTGAGTTCCCGTATTTAAACAAAATCTTCATGACTCCCGTAAACATTTCAACTTTTGGCTCTCATTCTTTCTAAAAAGTTTTCACATTTTTATGCACTTTCCTCTTTGAAGTTAAATATTTACATGTTTAACATTTCCATGGGATATTCTCCCACTTCTTTTGCTATTTCAGGAATACTCAGCAAAGTGTATTCATTAAAGTCACACAGACGTTCCAGCTATATTTTGAACCAGGTCTTTCTGTCACTGCTTAAGATCAGGTACCAGATTTATTTAGAATTACACTGTTTTCTTTTTTTCCTAATATAAGCAAATAGTCTCTGTAAAAACAATAATTTACAACACCTACAGTTTTATCCAGAGTCATATCCCCAGCAGTTATCCAACACTAATTTGGCAATGTTTCCCATTGTTACAGCATTTTCTGCATCTATGCCTTGTTTGATTTTGTCTAGGTCATCACAGGTGATGTGACAGCAAAGTTCCTTGCCTTTCCCATATGACTTGCTACTGAGAGCAGCCTGTCACATTGCTTATTATTTTTTAATCAGTTTCTTAATGTGTTTATCACATTACCATTCCCATTTATAACCAGTAAAACACTGGTCTTCACAAGTTTTTCCATGCTCAGTATTTGTACAGAAACAGACACATTTGGACCTGTTGACTATGATTTGATTTTTTTTCTTCCTGTGGTTAAGTATACCTCTTGGTAACTACTGTTTATTTCAGAATGTATATACATTTTTTTTCTATGAACAGAAATTTTATGACACATTTCAGCATCCAAAATATCAGATGTTTTCTGCATTCTAACAAGAGCTTCTCAGTTTTTCTTCAATACTTACAAGTGCAATTCCTAATTAGCACTCCTACCAGGTTTGATAAAGGGCTGCTTGTTAGACAATGCAGCTGGCCGAATTTTTAGCTGGCATTTATTCCCAATGGCTTCAATGAATACAGTAAGTACAATGAAATCCTTAAACTTTGGCTTGATAAAGATTAGCATGATTCATCAATCTGGTATAACTCACCTGCATTATATGCCAGAGTGTGATGGCAGTATGAGAAAAATAAAGCACTGTGATGGCAGTATGAGAAAAATAAAGCATGATTATTAATATCTTGCCTCACGAACCACTTCATCATATTTAACATCAATTTCAACAGGCAAGTGAACTGCTTACGTCTACCTGGATTCAAACCCAGCACTCTGATTTACTGTATGCAAGCAGCATAAAGAGCCTTCAGGAGCAGCAAGGATCTCTAAGCTTGCAGGAGCTCATTCTAAAATGCTTGCAAACCCCCAGCTGGCATACATGGATTTTATCTGAGCTCCGTTTGTGTTTCTCTGACTACTTTCCAGTTACTCAAACTTTCTGGAAAAGTAGTATACAGAAAGAAAAAAAAAGGGAAGAAAAAAAGTAAAATAACACCATCTTCAATCTTAGATTTCATTCAGCTTATCAAAGGATTCAGATGATGTGCTGTCGTCTTTATCCTCCTAATCAGGAAAAGTAAGCCAAGTCAAACACCTTAAATGATCTACTGGGAACAGGAATACGTTCATTAAAAAAAACAAAAAAAAAAAGCAAGAACAGCCTGTAAAGCTGGGAGAGCTCAAGGAGGAAAATATAAGTGCTAACCAAGCCAGACTGAGGAGTGGCATCTAAGTAAAAACATAAATAAATTATTTGAAGCTCACTTTTGCTTAATTACTGTGGTTGTCTGGACTTAAAGAAAAGACTGCCAAGAGATTTACTTCAACGATTACAACCCCTCACATGGAGGCCAAACCCTCTTTCTTTCAGTGCAACACAGACAACAGAAAAAAAAAAAGAGGAAAAAAAAAATAGAAGTTAAAGGGAACTCAAATTAAAAACAGATGGAAGGCATTTTTTAATCAGAGAATAAACATGACAAATGGCTTGCCAAGAGGTCATTCAAGAAAAAGATGTATTATTAGAAAAAAGCATGGGTCAAAGCTTTATTCAGGCACAACTTCCACCAGTTTCAATGGGACTCCCACCTAAGGAAGAACAACAAAGATATGATCCTGAAAGTGATCAGAAAAATTGCTGTGCCAAAACATTATTTCTAAAATTACCCACATATCTAATTTGTTTTCATCTGTAGTACGGATTTCTTCTTGGAAAAGCTCTGTCTGCACAGCCTATTTTTAAAAGCTTCTTGAACATGGTACCTTCATTCTTCAATTTATTTAGGCATCTCCAAACATAGGCCAACTTCATAAAATTGCAGAAGTTACTGATCCTTTCTCATACTCCATGTGGGAAAGCTCTTCCAGATAAATGCAGGATCTGCTTTTATGGGGGGCACAGACTTGAGTCTGGGGAAGACAAAGAAGCAGCAAGACAAGCAAAGCTGTCATGCAGTTTTACTTCCAGCACAGACACTCTCTGTCTGTGGACTTCCTTCCTATGTAAGAGCTAAGCCTGCAACTCCTGAGTTATATACTTCAATTTCAACTGCACATCTGGAAGGAAAATACAGATGGAAAACATATCCGGCATCTAAGAAAAAAACTGCTGTACTCCTGCCCATCACCAAGCTGGATCTGTTATTAATTCTTTCATTTCCTACCCACCAAAAAGGAGGAAAGCTGTGCAAACCCTCACGGTGAGGAGGATGCTACAAATTAAAGATAAGCAGGGAATCTCCTAGCTCAGGCCACATCCTCGGGAATTTCTTTCCTATTCAATGAGATAAAATGTACTGCTTTGCAACAAAAGTGTTAGATAAAACCTGATCAAATACACTGACATATGAGAGTACAAAAGAGTGGAGGCATTTTTGGTAGTTCAAGGGTACAGCAAGTCAAATGATGCAGTGAACTTCAGTCACTGATTCTTTGAACTTGAGTGAGTTTCCAGGTTGTGAATGGTATCTACCACCAAAATAAACTTTGATTGTGAGTTTGTTTTGGTCTGGAAAGCAAGGGAGAAAGAGGGAACTGAAGTTTGGAAGTCACAGTACATATCAGGAAGGGCCATGGGAACATTAGAGCATTACAGCAAATGCACAGGATCTGCAAGACAGATCAAGCTTCCATCATGGTCTTGAAGGCTCTGCGTGTGCCAGCTCAACAGCCGCTATTTCATAACAGTACTGCTGAAAAATTTGCTCCAGTGCCAAAGAATGGGGCCAGCTTAGGGTAGCACAGAGCCCTAGAAAGGCTCCTTCTTTCCAGCCATGACTTTGTCTTCCCTCAGGCTCCTAGCCCATGGGCTGCAGCTGTTTTCCCAGATCACCTTGCAGTGTCACACATACAAGGAGAAACCAAATCCTGGGAACTAGCGACACGGCACTGACTGACTTCAGCATTGCAGGCACGCAAAAGCTAAAGGAAGTGCAAGCCAAAAGCCTGAGCCTAATGAGAAAAAAGGAGCACAGCTGGTATGGTTTGAGGCCAAGTGGAATATTTGAGCTTTCTTCACCCTGGTTGACCTCAGCTATTCAAGTGTTTAGCATAATTCTCAAGAGTGGAAAAAATATAACATGCTAAAGATCAAATGCTAGAACTATAAAGATGTTTTTTATCCACACAGGGAAAGAATAATATTGTACTCACTGAACAAAATATATAATAATATATCTTTTTGCATAGTCCTGGAACAAGAAAAATGGAAAACAGAGCTGTCAATGAATTTTACTATTTAATGTAGTTTCTATTCTATTTCAATAAGAATCATAAAAACTGTTGTTGATCCATGTAACTTCTTTGTATTTTCATCATTGAAAAGATTTCTCAATTTGTAGCACAGAATCAGAAGGCCACATATGTCAAAAGAATCATCAAAAGCCAAAAATGTGAAAATAATTAAATTTAAATAAAGACACCTAGGGCAAACCTGACAGGAAGGGGGTAAGCAGTCAAGAAAAATTTAAGCAAGCCTAATTCATTAAATGACTGAAGTAAAGCTGAAATAATGGAAAGTAGCTGAAAAAGTTTTAAGGAATTACTTGCATATTAGCAAGACACTGAGCAAATTGCCTACCAAATAGTTTGATTAAAAATATCTGATTGTTTGTTGTGATTTATAAAACATGGAAACTAAACACCATATTACCATATGTGTATGAGTAGCAATTTTATAAAGGATGCAGTGAGCTGTAGCCTATTATCAGAGTATAGAGCACTGCAGCATGGTGTCTACACTACAATACAAAGACAGAAATTACCAAGAAAAGAAGTGAGCAACTGATGAATTTCCTAAGTCAGTAGGAATAATTAATTAATATATAAATATATATAAAATAATAATTAATACATTTTCCAAAATTGTTTAGATTTACCTCTGAAAAAAATATACAGAAAATTATTGTATATAGCAATAATGTATAGCAGGGAGGAACAATTGTGCACTGAGCAATGAAGACAAAAAATGCAAACAAAAGAATTTCTTGCAGGCACACTGTTCTGGCACCTTCAGTGCCAACTTTCGTTTTGTTTTATTTTTTTAATCAACGCTACACCTAAAACAGAGATAAAGTGCATATTGGGAATAGGCACATACATAAAACTTATGTTTCAAAAGTGAAAAAAACATCCAGAATCAAAAGGTTCTAATCCCAGAGGTAATGTAAAATAAAGAAAGCCAAGTGAAAAATAGAACTGCACGCACAAAAGCCAAAGAACTGAATCCTGAGCCTTTTAAAACCAGAGGAACACTTTCATTGCCTTAAACAACCTTTGGATCACTGTCTCCATCAGTGTTCTTGCATCAGCTCATAAATTTGGCAGCATTTTCCCATATGGATGATTCTTTTCTTCACTCTCTTCTTTTCAGTTAGCATTCTGAATTAGATATTTTGGTATTAGATCAGAAGCACTATTATCACAGAATCACAGAATCACAGAATGGCCAGGGTTGGAAGGGACATCAAGGATCATGAATCTCCAACCCCCTTGCCATATGCAGGGACACCAACCTCCCCATTTAATACTAGACCAGGCTGCCCCATCCATTCTGGCCTTGAACACCTCCAGGGACAGGGAATCCACAACCTCTCTGGGCAGCCTGTTCCAGCACCTCACCACTCTCTCTGTAAAGAATTTCCCCCTGACATCCAACCTAAATCTCCCCTCCCTCAAGTTAAAACAATTTCCCCTTCTCCTGCTGTTATCTACCCTTTCAAAGAGTTGATTTCCCTCCCCTCTGTAGGCTCCCTTTAGGTATTGAAAGGCTGCAATGAGGTCAGTCCTTTTCTTCAGATTGAACAAGCCCAGCTCCCTCAGCCTGACCTCATAGGGGAGATGCTCCAGTGCCCTGATTATCTTCATGGCTCTCCTCTGGACCCTCCCCAACAGCTTCCTGTCTTTCATGTACTGGGGGCTCCAGACCTCGACACAGCACTCCAGATGGGGCCTCAAAAGAGCAGAGAGGGACAATCACCTCCCTGTCCCTGCTGGTCACCCCTCTTCTGATGGAGCCCAGGATACCATTTGCCTTCCGAGCTGCGAGGGCACACTGCTGGTTCATGTTAAGTTTTTCATCTAACAAGACCCCCAGGTCCTTCTCCACAAGGCTGCTCTCAAGGACCGCTCTTTCCAGTCTGCATGGATGCCTGGGATTCCTCCAGCCCAAGTGCAAAACTCTGCACTTTGCTGTGTTGAACCTCATCAGGTTCACCCGGGCCCACCTTTCAAGTCTATTAAGGTCCCTCTGAATGGCATCCCTTCCTTCCACCGTGTCAACTGCACCACTCAGCTTGGTGTCATCAGCAAACTTGCTGAGGGTGCACTCGATTCCATCATCTATATCACTAATAAAGATGTTAAAGAGCACCGAGCATCCTGATCTAGAACAACAGCTCCTTCACTCACTTCACAAAGGTCAGTGTGCTCCTGCATTCACTCAATTAGATGTAACCAGTCAACACTTAATTAGTTATTATTTAAATGGTCAGTTGTCCTACAGGCTCTTACTGCTACACAGGCACAGAGTTTTCAGGTAATAAATATATGACATGTTTTAACCTATTTCACATGGAAATTTCAATAGGATGACCAGAGATTAAGAACAGACAAATGGATAAAGATAACCAAAAGTAATGTTCTGTTTCTTCAGGAGAATGTGTATTAATATATCATGGTGAGATATATGAATCAGGTTACAGAAACAAAGAAACAGTTTGAATAATGAATAAAGTATTAATGCCAAAGTTTCTGCACCTTATTTATACAACATCTTAGCTCATACACATGAAGCTCATACACATGAAGAATAAAGGGTAACTGGAGACTATGAATCTTCTCTAATTCCAGATATTCTTTTGGCTATGTGTACAGATCTTCTGCTCTTAAATCATATATCTAAAGCTAAGCATTAAAAATCTCATTCCATAAGTAGCAATGCCCCAAAGTAACCAGAACTGAATAAATAAACTTTCCCTACATAAGCAGATCAGTGAAATTTCAACTGAAACTTTTCTCAAAAGTTTTATTTGTGGTCCTCTGTAACAATCGTGTTACTTGAACACAGGATGAAGGGTATTGTCTATCGTATCCCCAGAATAACTCTGTTGGGCCAAATACATCTGCAGTACAAATACATCCTGCATAGGTGGGAAAATTCAGGAAAGAGAATGGCACAGGGGACTTTTGTGACTGAGGTGTGCTCTTCTAGGCCAAATCTGCTAAAACAGAAAGGAAATACCACTCAGTGCTAGAAATTAGTTTCGGAAAGTAAAATACTTGGTAGGATTCTTCATCATCATGAGAAATAGCAATGTATCTTACAGTTTTCCTGAGAAAGGAGTCATTGAAAAGAAATACCTCACTGTAACATCACAAAAACAAAACCACTTGAGCAACTCAAATCATCCCAAGTATTGTGTTAACAAGAGATACTCAATCAAATGAATTTCTGAGTTAATTCCACTTAAGACACCTGCTATACCAGAGATAAACACAATGCATTCTTTATTTTAAGAAGCCCATTCAATAATCTTGCTGCCAATATATGAAGGTAAATGATACGGAATAGTGGTAAATAAAATAAAGTGATTAGCCACAGTGCCCAAAGTCCCCCCATAAAATAAACACATCTTTAGAGACCTTATCTGTCTACCTGTTCATGGTTAAGCATATCTCTACAGATGTTAATAAGATATGCTTCTTGTCTGTGTGGAATTATTGTTTATTAATTTTTTTTAAATCACTGTTATAAGCAGTTCAAGTTTTGGGCTTTGGCAGTTATCCTAGACAAATCTTGCTGCTCAACCCATACTAATGGCTGACAGTGGTTTTACTCATTTTTAAAAGATTGTTGGAATTATGCATAACTTTATTTAGCTATGCGCGACAGTTAGCAACTTTTAAATACACTCAAATTACAGCCTTTATAAATAGGACGACATTTACATTGTGACATTTACACCACTGCTGCCTCTGTGTATTTGTACATGCACTCTCCATTCCACCTACAACATCATGGTAGAACAATGGCATTTAGTACATGAAAGACTGTGTTTGAGACTCAGCTGTATATTGTCCAGAAGGGCTAAGGAATACCCCTTAATAAAATAATGAAGAAAAGCAGTGTTTAGTCAAGTGGTTTCTATTTCTGCTATTAACTTGCTATTTTTGCTTACTAAGGAGAGATAATAGTTAAACTCTTCAGAACTAGAATTTAAGGTATTATGCCTTTTGGTGAAGGGCTAGGCAATGTACTATTACCAAAATTATGTAGTTATGTCAATGGCATATTGGAAGAACGGAACTGCTGAGAAGGGGAATACACACATTTTGAAAGACTCAGAACAGATTTTGGAGTGGGAAATCCCGCTGGAGGCCTGTGATGCTGTTGCAAAGTATTCAGTAAGGCTGACCCAGAGGGCAAGATATATTTAGAGTTAAAAAAAACCTTTTGACAATCAAAGATTTTTAGAGAAACTAAGTTACCATGGTACTGGAGGAAAAGTCCATTTACAAACTGAAAGCTGCTTAAAGGATAGGAAGCAGAGTAGGGCTTAGTGGCATGTCATTCAGGATGGAAGCAAGTCAGTAGTGAAGTCCTACAACTTCTGAGACTGGTTTCACTCCACTTTATCAGTGGCCTGGAGAACAGAGTAAGCAGTAAAATCCCCAAGTCTGTGGATGATAGTAAGCTTTCTTAGACAGCCAAATGCTGTATTTGTGGCACAAGAGATTCAGAAGAGCCATGTGCAGGCAAAAGAGATGCAAACAAATATATATGGTTTAACTATGAGGGGAAAAGTCATGGGAAAACCATGTCTACACAACCATGGATGGACTCAGAAATTATAGTTCCCACACAGGGAAAAGGTCTAGGGGTGACTGCTGACATTTCTCGAATTTACCAGAAACACACGGGCTATGATCAAGATTTATGATGAAGACTTGGAAAAGGTGAGAATAAACTGTTATTCCCCAAATCAGCAAAGCTAGAAGCAAGGAGCATTGAACAAAATTTCTACAGCTGTGATCTTTTGCAGCTTGATCCCACACAGGAAAAGGGTGTTAGTATGTCCAGAAAGGGCTTTGGCAAACACATGAACAAGAGGTCCATAAAGGGACATGAATCAAACAAGGGAGGGATGGACTTGACCGCAACAATACAAATATGGACACTGCAAGAGTGAAGAATGTAGCCAGGATTTCCTTCCACCGCTAGAAGACACAGAGCAGTGACCTAAATGAACTATTGGTCCAGATGACATGGAACTCCTCTCTGCTACTGTTCATTTCTTCTGCTTAAATGACAGCTATGCTATATCAGATTTATTTTCATATATGTGAACTATCAGTCACCGCTGTTTTATTGGAACTAAAATAAAAAACAATTGCTAATTATTTTGGCAACAATTGGCATTACGTTTTTATTTCCTTTTGAAAGAAAAGCTTTTACTTGGGACTAGAACTTTGTTTTAATTTTGTATTAGTAAGTTCACTAATTTTCTAAGTATGGGATTTATCTTAATTTTCAAAATGTCTGGGAATCCATTTAGACTGGCCATCTGGACAGTCACATTATTCTGAAATAAGTATCTCTACACAGAAGGCAGTTGCTTATCAAGCTTTTCACTGGATGAAATTGAATGGAGTTAGGAAATGGGATACCACAGACTAACTCTCAATACGGTGAGAATATTTCTATTTCCATTCTTAGCATTGCTGAGATTGGAAAACATTTAACGTTAAACTTCAAATTATCAGTGAAAAAAAAAAAAAGTAAAAACAAAAAACAATTAAAAATAGACAACACTGTTTTGGTGACTGATTTTCTGGTTTTGTTTTTTGTTTTTGTTTTTGAACAAGCACATCAAAGATACTATTTCTGCAAGGTAAATGTAGATACACCATGGCATCACTGTATTTCGGAGTAACTTGAGTGATGTATTTCAGCACCCACTCATATTTAATATCTTGGCTTTTCTGTATTTGTAGAAGGATTTTTTAAAGGATTTAAAGGCACCTATCCTGCCTTCTAAACTGCCTTATTCCAGGGACATAACTCCCAGAATACCTACAAATATAAGGAAATGCATGGAATAAAGAATGTACAATCACCTCCCACTCAGTAAGATTTCCAGAGCAAGTTCTGAAGTATCAGTGCTGTGCTTTCTCATAGCTGTCTTGATACTATGCATATGCAAAACCCATTTCTGCAACATTCGAAGGCACACACTTGCAGAAAAACAGAAAAGCTTCCATTGTCCATAAGAGGCTTGGGTCATTCGTTAAAAACAAGCATGAAGACTTATTTTTAAATTTAATTTTTTTTCCTTATTAATCTGCTTTCATTATTTTTCGCATCGATGCTTTCAACGTTTGGCTCACGGCCAGAAGCACCTGTTCAGGCAACTTCCACTGACCATTTCCTACCCATGGTAAGATGATTGTTAGTGTTCTGACATTCTGACATAAGAATCTGATGATTCTTAGTGTTCTGACAGTTTTTTTAAAAAAAAAAAAAAAAAAATAAAGCCACTGATAAATCATGAAATAAGAAGGAACAGATGCTATAAATACATATGTTCATTTTCATTTTAGCACCTAAAGACACAAAAATCCAAGTCAAGTAAGGAGTCTCATCTGAAATTAGCATCATCATGCTAGACACTGACAAAAACAAACAAACAAACAAACAAAAAAACCCACACAGGCACAAATCAAATACAAATAACTTTTTAACAGCTTTGGGGGATGACAGGAAACAAACAAACAAAAAAGGTAAAAAATATATGCTATGCCCACTTCAAATTAGTATATTGTGGGAGTTCATTTTTAGTCATTATTTTTAGGCATGCGCCAAAATTGCATCTCATTTTATAAAGCAAGATGGAATTTCCATTTTTGTTAACAAACACAGGCTTCTGCAGAAAAATAAATAAATAAATTTAAAAAAAAAAAAAAAAGGACTAACAGAAGGACTATAGCATCAGTCTGCAAAAACTAAACAAATTCATCACCAGATCTGACACTGAGATGAGCTACAGGACAACACACCTTCATTCCGATAACAAGACACGGTCGGGGTCTGCAATTCACTAAGGCGACTCAAACCCCCAGCCCAACCCGCAGCACCCCCCCCCCGGGGCAGCCGGGCGGGCTGCAGCACAGAACGGCCCTACAGCCGCAGGGGCTGCTCCCGCCCGGACCCACCTTGGGCATCCGGATGTGCTCCATGGCGGCGGCGGCGGCGGCGGCGGCGGCCGGCCCGGCTGCTCACGTCAGGCGGGCAGCCATGCGCACCTGGGCTCGTGCCGGCCTTTCATTCATATATATATATATAAAATATATATATTTATAATATATTAATTTGTCCCCTCGCTTTCTGGCGCAGATAGGATTAAAAAAGGGAAAAAAGAAAAAAAGAAAAAAGAGAAAAAGAAAAAAAAAGAAAGGTCTGTTCAGTGCAGAGGATGCGGCTGTTCGGATGCCGGCAGGTCAGCGGCTGGCTCCACCTCCCGCAGCCGCCATGATGCCCTGCCGCGGGGATGCTCGGCGCGGCCCAGCCCGGCTGCATTGTCTCAGGGCACGGCGCGGGGGGCTCTAGGCAGCTCGGTGTCTGGAATTGCCCCGCTCGATGCTTCCTGTGAGAAGGACCAGAAACAGCGAGGGGAGCTCTGCCTGAGGTGGCCTCCCTCCATCTTTTCTCATTCCCTGGTTCAGTGTGCGCAGTGTCTCCAAGGCAAAAAGTGCACTGCGTGAAACTGAGGCGCAGAACTGCATTAATCTCAAGCTCTACATGTCTGTTTTTCAATAATTCACAATGTGCACAAGCGGAGATTTTTTGTGACACATAATTTTCGGTCTTACGCAATAAATTTCTTCTGCCATTACTTGCCTTGCCTGGACCATCAGATGTGGTACCTCCTGAGGCAAAAATAGATGTTTTAGGGCTGCTTTCCTCAGGTTACCTGGGCAGACATAGAGAACATCTCTAACCAGCTTCTCACAAATAGGCAGTTTCATTTTCGCTAGCCACCTCAAAGGGTCAGGAATAAGTATGAAGATGTACTGAAGCACACAAAGCCTGCAGCAAGAGAGCTGTGCTGCAGAGCAGCAGAAGCTCCCCACACATTCTTATCTTGCCTGCAGAGAACAGAGCAAGCTTAAGCTTTTTTTGTGAAAGCTAAAACATGAGTTGTAAATGACTTGAGGCCACCAAGACTTTTTACTGTAAGGGAAAGGGAACAATGGTTACAATGTTACTCGCACAGTTCCTGCCAATGTTTCTCTAGTCCCATCACCTTTTTGCTAGATTGTCCAACATCATGAGTTTTCTGTGCCAACCCTTTGGTTAGAGGAGACAGAAGCTGTGCTGCCAGGAGTGGAACATAAGTGGTGCCTGAATTTGACCTTTCTGTTTCTTTCTGTCTCTCTTTTCACCACTTCTGCCTTTTTTTTTCTCCCATAATTCAGCTGTTGGTATTGTGCAGAAGTGGATAATTTGCCCATAATCTGAGACACCATCAACTGGACAAAATCTGTTCTCTACTGAGAGTTTTTATCTTTCCATTTCACTTTGGTCACCCTGATCTGATACAAGAGTTGAAGATATTTTCTATTTGAAATTTCACTGGATGGCATCCAGTGCAGGAATTACATAAAGAGTCGTTCATTCACAAGACTCAATTGGTGTTATATTTTGCTCTCTTATTTTAGGCCTGAGCTGTAAAAATCAATTAATAATTAACCAACCATGGAATATATTTCCTTTGTAGCTGTAAATAAATATGATTCATGGCATATATTACCATAGTTTGGCATTTGCTACTGCCAGTAAGTGAAAATGGAAGAAAGCATGCTCATCCTTTCAGTCCCTGGAGATATTTGCTTTTCCTTGTGGTTTGTTACTGCCAAGTTTAAGTCTTGCTGTTGATGGTGCTTTATCTCTGCTTCAATATCTGCAACACTAAGGCATTCATTGCTCACAGAACACTGAAAGTGAAATCCTGTTAAAACTGAAATCCTGTTAATAGCAATCAGTTGCTCTACATCCTACAAGAGTTTTTTAACTGTCTTGAACAGACAAAATTATTCTTGAGCAAGGATGGCTATAAACAGAATGGCTATAACAGGATGGCTATAAACAGAACTGGGGTTTAGACAAAAATGCCTACTGCATTTGTCACAGAAAGATGCAGTAATCACAAGCTTTTAACAGTTCTCTTACATGAATAATTCTCTTTCCATCATGGATGCTGTTATCTTAACAATCCTGAAAGTGAAATACTTTCTCTACGGAAGTACAGTGAGGCCAACAACAAAACACAGTACTTCATAGTCTACCATTCTGACTCAACTAAGATGTAGAGATAGGAAAATTGAATTGTCATTACTAAACAGTTTTTGATCTATCTGCTGCAACTACCAATAAAGTTCTCGATCAGTGCTTGCTGAAAGACGACCAGACACTGAGAGCTAGAATGACACTACTGTATTTGTTTTTCATATCCATAAGCAGGAGAGATGGGTTTCAGCCCAAGCTAGTAAAACACGAAAGACACATTTAACTTACAATGTACTAAAATCTCTACTATAATCAATGCAGTCACCTGAATGCTCAAACATTTTCTGTTAGTTAAGATGTGGATTTGAATCATCGTATTGGATCTGGAAGGCTTTGTAAGTTTATTCGTGTTTTGCAACTATCTTTACTAGATTGCTGTTGGCTGTCTTTTAATATAATCTGCAAACTCTAAGTATAGAAGTATGTACTTATATTAATGCTTATTGTCAAGGGTCATCTACAGAT
Source organism: Tetrao urogallus (assembly GCF_951394365.1). Lineage (NCBI taxonomy): Eukaryota > Metazoa > Chordata > Aves > Galliformes > Phasianidae > Tetrao > Tetrao urogallus. Next base: position 43,211,625 of record NC_136817.1, on the reverse strand, counting down.
GGTTTTATGGACATACAGACATACCTTAAAAACCATCACTGATCATCATGAAGAAATAAACATGAAACTGATGGTAAGGCAGCTTTATTTTTGGGCAGCTATAGTCAACGTGACAGAATTGTCTGCCTTACAGCCTTGTATTTGGGATGAAGACATGGAGGCTGGTATCATGCCATGTTATTGTGAGCTAAAGGAAGACAATGCTAGTTTGAGTGCAGCTTTTGGATTGTGGATAAGGAATGGAGCAAAAAGAATCCACACAGTTTCTGAAGGCATGCCACTGAAGAACTTCGGCACTTAGAGCAAGAAGTTGTTTGCAGGCATCAAAGCTCTTTCCTCCAGTGAAGCACACAGTTTGCCAGGCTGGAGGTGGCAATAGGGTTTTTTTCACTCACTAGACAGCAGTCATACACTGTGGCATCAAAACTCGTGTTTCCCTTTTGCCTTTTGCCTAATGACAGCAGCCAAAGGTGAAACACATGCATGTGATTTGTAGGTGTCTACAGTATTTACACCTTGGATAATCAGTACCACGGATTCAGAAACAGTGTGTCTCTTTCTGTGTTTCATAACTTCTGAACTTTTAGAGGGAACATCCCAAGTTTCTCCTGGCCAGTGCACTTAGACACACAAACTTCTCACTCAGTTAATCTAGCAGGAGCTGCATGTGACAAGGTAAAAACAAGTAGCTTTGACTTTATTCTTTAACTCAGCTAACTGTTACTTGGCTTGACCTTTTAGCATTTCCTTCAAGAATTACTCAAAGCAGTCTTTGATTTTGCCCTGTTATAAAACGTTGTTGCATGGTTATAAAAACAAAATTCACACAGGAAAAAATACCAGCAGTCCCCTGAAGACCCATTCAATCCTGCTATACAGATAGCCCAACTGATATGCTTCTGGCCTGAGTCGCATAACAGAGAAATAAAGCAAATAAAACTCTGAAAGAGCTCAAATAGAACTCCAGTTGCTAACATGAGGATTTCATCAGTTGAGGAAACAGTTATGGTTTTGACAAAGGACTAACATTATTTTAAATGAGAGCATTTCAACAAGATCAGAACAGTTAATCCTACTACTGTAAAATGCTATGTTTTTCATAACAAAACATGTCAGCTGACAGCACAGTGTTGGAGGTCAGCTGTGATATACTTGAGCTGGTGTAATTCAGACCAGAGAGGGTAAAGCAGCTAAAGAAGGAGGCCAGTTAGTACAATGAGTATTATAGGGTGAAAATGAAGAAAAGCACTTCTCAAGAGAGCCAGTAGGGAAAAAAAAAAAAACTTCCACAAGACAATTAAGAATTCCTAAACTCCTGAAGAAGTGTAATACTGCTTAGAGATTTACCCCATTCTGCAAATCTGCATTCATCAATACTTCTACTTACACTGTTTTGTCAGTCAGCACAGTGAAAAGCAATTGCTTCGTCTTGCCTTTTACTGATCCTACACAGGACATTGCTGTAAGGAATAGCTATACTGAGAACCTTTAAGAGAGTACCCCTCTTCCCATATATTAGCTGTGACTAGGTACATCTGAGCAAGTCTACTCTCAAGTTAGATCCTCAGCTATGTAGAAGAACTTGGTGGAAAACCTGGATTCATTTATTTATTTATAATTTTATTTTAATTAAAATCTAATATAATCTGCTAGATGTGTTTCCTCCACTCAGAAATTGAGATTTCATATTTTGCTTCACTGCAGTCAGGTATCAGCCACAAATAACTGAGTGATTGAGTTTTCTTTGAGCAGAGGTATTGGGAACTATTCCAATCACCAAAAGATTTTCCAAAGTCACCAAAAGATTTTCCAAATTGTGGTGCCTGTAATACTCTGACTACCTTTACAGTATCTCATGCAGAATCCTAGACAGGAACCATTCACTAAACCGATTAAAAGAAACAAGCAACCTAGATTCTCAGCTCCTTTCTATTGAAGCATTCAATGACAAGCTCAGCAAAAAGTTAGAAGAAGAAGGTAAGACAGTAGAGCTCAAAGCAGGTCATAACTGTGTGTTCACCAAAGCAGTACTGTTAAATGAAAAATAAACTTGTGTTGTTATAACAGTTTTCAAAATTTTATTGACTTGTGGGACTGTATTAATGGTCTGCCTAGAACATTTTTCCCAACATGAAGAAAAAGAAATGGATATAATATATTTGGGTCTAGAGAAAATAACAAAGAAAAATAAAAATTGGATAACAAAGGAAAAGAATGCCATCGTCTTATAATTACCTAAAGCTACATGTGGAACTAGGATCTGGACTTAATGATCCTAGCGAGTCCCTTCTACCTTGGGATATTCTGTGATTCTTTGAACATCTAAGCAGAACTGAAAGTGAAGTGATTCCTACCATCTTACTGACAGTCATCAGAGGAAGTGATCAGAATTTGTTTTAGCTGAATTCTGCTGCTTGAAATCCTTCAGAAATGAGGTAGTGATCTCCTTGCTCCTATATATACTGTATTGCTAATGAAAGAAGCTGACACTGAGAAGTGGTCAATGAAGTCTTTCTTATTTACATTCCTTGAAAAGGAGGTTTCAGATCACACAATCCTTTTTCAGCTACTGAAAAGCAGTTCACATTTTGAGAAAAAGCAGATTAAGCAAGGGTCATAGAAACCCCAGTGTTCAGACTGAGGGAGGGTGTTAAGATTGAATTCCAGTGTGCTCTCCCAGAACTTGTCCAGTTTATTATTCGAATTCACTTTGCTTTGTTTTCACCAGGTAAGTGTTTTTCAGGGTCTATTGCTACTTACTGAGTTTTGAGGAAAAAAAAATGTCGGAGAGGATTCTGAAGAAAACTGTGCTGAACTGCTTCTGACATTCCCTGTCTGAAAGCTCTGTAGTTTGAGCTCCTGTCTAACTCCTGTCAGTTTTCAGCCCTGTGTAGTATTAGATTTATGTTCTTGATCGCTGTCAATTATTTTCATGGATTATGTATGCATGAGAAGACAGTGCTTGTTGTAATTTGTTCCAGGAGCGGAATGTCCAGAGTTTTGTTCCAAGGTACTCTTCACAGTCAGGATGTATGAGCTATCATGAAAGGTCTACACTTGTAACAAAAGGATGTAATGTTCAGAAAAAATGTGTGAGGTGAGATGAATCATTAACTACAGATAGCTACAGATATGATTATACATAACTGCTCGCTCTGAGGCTTGTGGTTTACTTAGTGATTACAGTCAATGCATACAGCATATGACTTTGCTATGTTTTTCCTGCATGCCACCTCATCAGCCACTTAGCTGAGTGAGATTTACTTCCCAGCTTGCATCTGCAATGCTTACCTATGTTTACACAAGTCTCAGAAAAAGCCCAAACATTTGCCTCTTGCTGTCTCAATAGTTTTTCCTTATTCTTGGTGCCCACACAGGGCAGGTATCTTAGTGGCCAGGCTCACCAGCTACGTGCTTCTTGCATGCTGTACATCACCAAGTTATGTAAGAGTAATGCTCCAGATTCTCATACTTTCTATTCCCTCCTTCTACTTCAGATATGCTGCTGCTTGCTGCTGCTGTTTTGCAAGTGAGGCAACGACACCTGTCACAACACTGTTGTTCCATGCTAGAGGGGACCCCAACATATGTATCAAGGTGGTTAGTGATAGGACAAGAGGGAAAGGTTTTAAAGTAAGACAGGGGAGGTTTAGGCTAGATATTAAGAGGAAGTTTGTCCCACTCAGAGGGTGGTGACGCACTGGAACAGGTTGCCCAAGGAAGTTGTGGATGCCCCATCCCTGGAGGCATTCAAAGTCAGGCTGCATGTGACTCTGGGCAGCCCAGTCTAGTGGCTGGTGACCCTTCACATAGCAAGGGGGTTGAAACTCGATGATCCCTGTGGTCCTTTTCAACCCATGCCATTCTATGATTCTATGATTTATCCAGATCTGATCATCATGCAGTGACTGCTGCTGATGCAGCTGGAAGCATCTGCTTGAGAAATCTCTCCTTAAAGATCAAAAGGTGAGTCCTGGCCTGGGTTTCATCTTGAAAATATCCTTCCTTCATGAAACCAGTGGTGAAACTGCATCATTTTAACCCATTCCAACTGGTAGTCTCTCAGATAAGGAGGCTTATGCCTGCAAGAGCATTTATCGCTAGTCAGTGACTGCCCTTCAGAACAAATATAATCCCTTCCAAGCATTTAGTTCTTTGAAAGGGTGTGAATGTCTATCTGTAAAACTGGCCATACAATTTCCCCACTAGCATGGCGGTCTTCCATGTGACTATCATGGAGGAGCTGGCTGCCTGTGGTTTGGATGGGCATACACTCTTCTGGGTAAATCACTGTCTGGACGACGAGGTCCAAAGAGTTGTGGTCAATAAAGTTAAATCCAGTTGATGGCCAGTCACAAGTGGTGTCCCCCAGGGCTTGGTACTCCTATCAACATCTTTGTGGATGATCTTGAGGGGATTGAGTGCATCCTCAGTAAGTCTGCAGACGACACCAAATTGAGAGGGGGTGTTGATTTGGAGGGTAAAAAGACACTACAGAGGGATCTGGATAGACTGGATCGATGGGCCAAGGTAAACTGTATGAGTTTCAATGTGGTCAAGTGTCAGGTTCTGCATTTTGGTCACAACAACTCCAGGCAAACCTAAGGCGTGGGGAAGAGTGGCTGGAAAGCTGCCTAATGGAAAGTGACCTTGGTGTACTGATGGACAGTCAGCTGAGTATGGGCCAGCAGTGTGTGCAGGTGGCCAAGAAGGCCAATGGCATCCTGACTTGGATCAGGAATGATGTGGTGAGCAGGACTAGGGAAGTCATCCTGCCCCTGTACTCAGCATTGGTGAGGGCTCACCTTGAGTACCGTGTTCATTTTTGGGCACCTCAGTACAGAAAGGACACTGAGATGCTGGAGCAGGTCCAAAGAAGGGCAGCAAGGCTTGTGAAGGGCTTGGAGAATGTGCCCTATGAGGAGAGACTGAAGGAAGTGGGGCTGTTAGTTTGGGGAAAAGGAGGCTGAGGGGAGACCTTATTGCTCTCTTCAAATACAACATAAATACACTGGCAGTGTATCCTCCCCCTAAGGAACTCCCACTGTATTGAAGAGGCTCAGGATTCCACCTGAGAAGCTGATCTTACAACACTGAATGAAATCTAGACTTCTACTTAGGTTTTCCAAGATAATTCAATGCTAGATATCTGTTAGATATTTGTTTATATATATATATTTTTTCTCTGTGAGAATTTATAGCTGTCATGTCATCTAAAGGATGGAGAACAGTACAGTCAGAGATGGTTAGCATAAAAAAAAAAACAAACACTGAAATACATTTTCATTCCTTTTCATAAAATCTAGTACTCTGCATGCTATGAGAGCTCTCTTGAAATTTGCTTTTAATGAGGCAGTTTGAGGCACAGGAGTTTTTGTGTGTTTGTTCTTACTGGCAGTTGCATCCAAAGGAGCTATTTTAACTATCTGTGAATTTTCTGATCTGTATGACTTTAAGCATTGTAAACTTTTAAAGGGTTGGGAGAGGGAAGGAAACAAAGGAAGAGCTATATTTCTGATATTTTCTGCCACTCTTTCTTCTCATGAGTTCTGTCACAGAAATAAACAGGGGCAAGACTGAGACCTCTTCTTCAGAATGGTTTGCTAAATGTAGCCTTATTTGGAAAAGATGCAAATGAAAAAGATTAGGATGAAAGCTGCTATGCAGCAGGAGTCCTAACAAGTGTATCAGAGTATTGCTGGGAAGGAGTGTACCAAAGCAACTTCCAAGCTGTATTAAGAAAAAAAAAAAAAAAAAAAAAAAAAAAGACACAAGTAGTGCTAAGTCTAAAAAATGTTTCTGTTATTGCTGCTGAATGATACATTATATAGGACAGCTGCAAGTCTTCATTTCTCTGAACAACCCCACACCCTTCTTCACCCTAAGCTGCTCTTCCACTTCCATGGAGATACTATTTTTTTACTAAGAATCTAACTCTGCAATACACTGCCCTCACCCAGATTCAAGGGACTTTAAGCAGGAGGTTAAAAGTGGTCAGCATTTACAGAGGGTGTTCAGCACTTCACAGGACTGAATCCTGAGTAAAAGACACTCTTTCTTTCCTGTGAATAATTTTGCGCTTAATACATGTATTTCATGACAGAAAACTTCTGAATTGGTAGCACCGCTTTTATAATACATACAGCTTTTGATAACTGTACCTTATTACTTACTACTAGCAGTTTTTACCTAACATCTGTCGCAGCAAGTGATTGGTGGCTGATTCTTCAGCCTTTGTACATCCTGAATCAGACCACCAGGTACTTAGAACAGGCTCCAGGGGCCCCTCCAGTGCACCTAGCTTATGCTCCCATTCTGATTCAGCTCTGCAGGAGCCAAGAGAGGAAGATTAGCTTTGTCAGAAGCCTGTAATATGAATGCCCCATCTACTGTCTACTGCAACTTAAATCCATCCACCTCTTGAAACTGCTAGGTCACACTCCTCTGAAAGCATTCTGATAATGACCTAGGAAAGGCTTGGTGTCAAATTCAGTGAGAAGCAGGCTGCAGTGACAATGACAGTCTGAGATGCTTTTGGATGACCTTCACCAATTGGAACGTAGCTGGCTCCCACATTGCACTGCCAGATCCACTCCCACCCCATATGTGAGCTAGGGTCCCTATGGACCTACAACTGACACAGCCTGGAGAGGCTAACTATTAATGTTCAGCAACACTTTTGGCTTCTATACTGGGCATGGGAAAGTCCACATTGGATAGGCTGATGAGTTGGAAGCGTGCCTAGCAATACAGAAAGCCTTAAATTTTTTGTTAGCTTTTAAATTCTATTCTATTTTTTAGCATTCTTGACTTTTTGGCAAATTTCTGTGTACTATGATGGTAGATTTTTCCCACAAAATGGAAGAGAAATAAAAAGTGCAGTAGGCAGGAACTATGCTTGCTCTGATTTTCAAAAACAGTCTGCTCTTTTTGTTTACATGTCAAGGCAGTGACTGGGGTTCAGTACCAATCTTCTTCTTGTTCTTCTTTTTTTAAAGGTACTAACCTGCTTGCATTTCAAATAATCTTGCTTCCTGTGGTAATGAGGTTGTGTGGAAGAGTGTGTGTGTGTGTGTGTGTGTGTGTATTACGAAGAGGTGGAGTTCTGACAGAATTTAGTTCCCAGAAGTTTTGGCTGCTGAGCAGAGGAAGTGAGAGATTCACCTGAACAAGCAGCAACATAAGCACAGGTTCTAGTAGCGATCAGGGAATCTACATGTGGGAGATGCTGTCTTTCAAAGCAGTAAAAGCTGCACTGTATTCAGCAGAAACTTCTTACAGAAATACTAAGAGTTACTCAACTACTGTGAGCTTAAACACTTACTCTCTGCATATTTGCACCCAGACAGCTGGCTGCTGGCCGAGTAATACCAAAGAAGAAAACTCTGGCCTAGTGATGCAAATGAAGAGCTGGCATTTGGCAGGGAAAATCTGCTAAATTCTCAGTTTTGTATTTTTTCTTTCCTAGTTTTTTTTCTGTTTTTTTTTTTTTTCTTTTCCCCCCATCCCCCCATTGTAATGCCTCCTTTCCACTGACAGAGAATAGTCAAATCCAAATATACTTTTTTGTATTTGAAGTTGCAAGTATCATAGAATGGCTTAGGTTGGAGGGGACCTTAAATATCATCTAGTTCCAATCCTCCTTCCACAGACAGGGTTGCCAACCACTAGATCAAGTAGTTTAGTATGGACTGGTTGTTGACTACCAGTTGAACCTGGGATTGTTCAAAATCTAGGTTCTGGTTGTTTGAGAAGAAGCTACTTAAAGGATGACCACAAAAATATGTCCTCTGCCAGTGTACCTCATAAATGCAGAAGATTCACACTGATAAGCCCAAGGTTGGTTATAAAATAGAATTTTCTGTTTGCAGCAGAACTAGTCTTTGTGCTTTGACGCACAAAGAGGAAGTCCTTGTTTATAGGGTAGTTTTGCTTTGTTTTTATGGCTATCAATGCTACTCTGCTGCAAAATATCCCATTTAGTAAAATTTCTATAAAGGTTAATAACCTTTTTAAGCATCTTGGCTTGTTTCTTAGAGTGTAACACACAGGAGCCCTGAGGGCATTTGGCTGGTTGCTAACCATGTTTCTGCATTTAAGTCCCATTTGCATTCAGAGATTCTGCTGGCTAACTCAGACTCTCACACATTTCTGAGTGTAGGCTCTTCTTCTTATAATTCATTTATGAGAGTACCAGTCCCTGCAGGTGACTTCTCAGATTCCCTGGGACCTGAGGTACACTTTTTCCTAGGGCTTTAACCTTACGGATTCCAAAATTAATCACTCCATTACTTCATAGGTAGCATCAGGACTCTGTAGATACAGCGTGTGTTACTGTAGATTTCCTTCCCCTTCCTATCCGAAGCTGAGCATTTTTTCAACTCTAAAACATTCATTGGAACAATCATATTTGTAGCCAGTATCCAACAGTTACTTGCAAGTAAAGTTCTTAAACAGCTTTTCAAGCTGAGCTGCTAATCAAAATAGTTATAATGTTGCTATTACTAGTTAAGTTCAGTTCTGTGTTGTGTGCCTTACTTGGTTTAGTACTAACACAGTCCTCTTTTTCTGCATTCCTTCTATTGGGAAATAAATCCAATCCATGTGTGCTAATTCTTATGTAAATCAAATATTAAAAAAAAATAAATAAATACAAATTGCTTCTAAATCCTTGCACTCAGGCCTGATGTTTTCCAGGCAACTTTACAAATATAGAGCTTTCCAAAACTACCTTAGTAATTAAAAATATATTTAACCTTTTCTAAAGACAAAGAATTGCAGAGGATCTTCTGAACCATCATGTTTAGTCCCCATTATATTCATAAATTCACAAATTCAGCTAGCTCCATTTTAAAAGCAGTTACTTTATTTTCCCCCTCCACACCTCTCTTATGAAGTATTAGATACTAACTCATACACCCCAGCCAAGAAGTATGGATTTGGTTGTACCAGCATGTTCCTTTGCCAGTCCATACATTTCCTTTCTCTCCATCTGAAATATATACTGCAAACGTATCTCCCATCAGCCTTCAATTTGCCAGGATAAGAACTCTCTTCTGGAAGTATTTATGCTACAGATTGCAGTATGGTGTACATACACCACAAGACAGCTTTTGATTTCACATCTTCCTGTGAAAGCCAACTGCTCTGTGCAGTCTTATTCGGTCTTACATGTCTTACATGGAGACTCTTTGCAGTTTCTATGTATTTGGTATGCTTACTGTACCATGTTTCTTGTACTATCTTTTTAACAGGTGTAAATATCAACCAAAGAATAAGAAATTATAATGTAAATTTAGGTACACATCTATAATGCAAATATACATTTTTTAATATATATTTGTAAAGTCCACTAACCAATTCAAATGGCTAAAATATTGATTTGATTATGATGTGAAAGAAGATCTATATTAAATATTGCAAAGTAATTTGCATTCTAGGACAAGCAAACCTAATCTGGAAGATTAGAAAATGTGTGTTGAGAAAGTTGAGAATATCCTTCCTCTGAATTCGACAGAGGCTCCTACAAATGTAAAATACTCTAACAAGTGAACAAGTCAAACGCAAAACCCAGTTGGCAGTTATAGGATATCTGTTCTCTGAGGAAACAACTTCAATCGAGCAAATGTTTTAAAATATGAAAAGAAATTATGTGCAATATCCATAACATGTTACATTCTTCCTTTCCACTTAGAAATCTAGTTTTGTCTCATTAGAAACTATCTGCAAAGATGTTCTTTTCCTCAGCTTCAGGGTATGTATGTGTACATATATGCATAATGTATATGAAGTATACACATACAAACACATGTGAACAAAGACATACACAAAATAGCTCGTTGTACAATTTGTGGCATCTCTGTAGTCAATTACAAACCTCAGTTGTAAACATTTGTTTCCCTGGGGAATATTTCAGTAATTACTGAATGCTGTTGCTGTGCAGAGGTGGAGCAGCGTGCTGACATGGTTTCCCCAGTGGTACAAGGGGGACTGAATGATTCAGACAGCTTTCTTCCCACCACACGAGGCAGAACTGAATTTAAAAATGTGTCAGTATGTTATTTATACTCCTTCTTCTCCAAGGGCAGAAGGGCTGTTTAAGTCTTCCACATCTGGCTGTTCTCTCCCACCCTTTTCCTGTGGGAAGTTCTCTCACATCTTTGGCCACAGAGAAGGGGAAGACTAGCTGTGTGGGGAGACTACACAGCAACCCGAAGGTCAGTGGAATCTTCCTGGGAAAACTGACTAAAAGTATTGCTTTACTCTGAAAAGTGATTTTGTAAAGATTTCAATCAGTGCTATGAGTGACAGAGACATGCTGAATCGCAGGAGCAAATTTAGGAAGGCTAGCGTTCTATTTAGGAATTTAGGAAGACTAGAGTTAAATTTAGGAAGATTAGAGTTCTAGCCGTTAGGATCTCTGGGATACAGCATGAAACTGTGCAGAACTGAGACTAATACATTTGCTGAAAGTTAGTCTAGGAATCTATTAATCAATGAAGACCAATGCCACTGGCACTAAAACAAATTATCTGACTGAAACGCACGGAGAAACTCATGTTTCTCACAATGTGACTATATAACAAGATTGGCACATAGTGCAAAAGAATCTGACCAGACTTTCAAAGATCAAGTTTGCACAGTTTGCATGTCAGGAAAAAAACTAACAACAGTGACATAAAACTCCACATGAATATTTACAAGAACCCAGAATCAAAAACTTGTTTGTTAAAAGATAACCTGAGAATCTTTACAGAAATCTTCATTCTCAAGTGCGAACCTTTTGTACACACATTTTGGAAGGTCAGTGAGATAGCATCTGTATCTGTTATTGTAAATCAAAGGCAAGGTATTTTCTCCCACTCCACACTGAAAATTTGGACTCTTCAAGACAGTTCAGTATCTGAGGTCATAAAAACATACTGTCTGTGGGCTCTGTTGATGCTGGGGAAGAACGGTTTATGGTTCAGAAGCTGAACCATAGCATCATCATTGATACTGGCAATGCACACCATGGCATCATTTTTGCTCCATCATAGTTAAAAAGGAGTTGCATTTTAAGCCTTTTGATTTCACTTCTGCTGGAGCACATTGTTATTCTCTTTTTGCTGGTCTCCATACCTGATAAACCTCCACTGGCTGACACTCCTTTTGTGCAGAGCTTCACTGAATAATGCATATAATACATACATACCTAAGCAAACTAAGAAATATCTAAGTATCTGAGTAATGCAGTGATTTCTGAATTCAACAAGCCCTTCAACACAGAATGCAAAACTTGCACTTATTTCATGTTTTAAAAATTCTTAAAAACAGAATCACAATCCCATCCTAATTTAAGAAATTCCTCCTCTACTTCTTGCAGACAAATTAAAGTGTCACTTTGATGCACAGCTCATGTGGAAAAGTAGAAGAGATGAAAAGAATCCAACCATCACAGTCTCATAGGGCAGACTTCATTCTTTAAATGTGCCAAAACTCATGCTGCCTGGCTCAGCTTCAGCAAATTATCTAATGTATCTTAGTGAGGCAACTCATGTGATCCATTATAGCTAATCAAACCTAAAGTACTTAGGCAAATTCCAGCACCAGAAGAGAATAAGTTGAGCCTGTGAACAGTAATTGTGTACAGCAGACTAAAGCAGTGGTTAATATGTAAGCAAATTGCCGATAACTATAACTAAAAGTATATATTTTTTTGCTGATGAGGCTGGGCAAGTTTCTTGGCATGTGCACCTTCTACTTTTAGAAGTTTAGTTGACATGGCCCCAGTTGCTCAATTTGCCATAGGTTGCTGGAGATACTTGTTGGTTACCTCAACAGTGTTCAGGGAAAAACAGAAGATGATTGCAGCTTTCCTGCCACTCCCCCTACACTCCCCTTGGTACACCCCCTTGAAGTCTCAAATGGCAGGCCTGCTTTATACAGCTGAAAATCAAGTACAGCCAGAAATCTTTCCTACTGTTATGGAAAAGCAATAATTCATCTCTGACTCTGCATAGCCAAGATCTCTAAAGAAAATAAACCCCCTGAACTGATGGGAAGAATAAAAATGGCCACCCGCTGGTCATGTAAATAAACTGCTAAATCTTATACCTTTTTTTTCCTGCAAATGAGTAATCAATTATTTACAGATATACACAACTTTTCTGTGATTTATTTAAATGTTCCTTTGTTGTTGTTCAAGCATAGTGTTTTTTATTTATTAACACAAATTAAAAATACTCCCAGGGTTGTGTTTTTTTCTCCTTTGCAACCATTTTTCCTCCATGTTTGTATTTGAGAAGGTTAAAGGACAATCTGTCCTGCATAATAAAAGTTCTTATTTATCTAGTGACAAATGTATTTCAGTCAGCTAAAATGTGAAGCTTCTGTTCTGCCAAGTAATTCTGTCATGACCTGATGGGTATTAACCTGCTTAAAAGTGAAAATCCCTTCATTTTATCTGAAGGAAGATACTTAACAGAGCATTTAATGTCTCTGGGAACTGTGCTGGCTGGTAACTCCTCTGTCTAGCTCATGGCGATCTTATTCAGAGGCAGTGACCCTGTGAGTTACAATCTTTGAGGATCAGGGAGTCATTGCCTCTGGATGTCACTCAATTTGTGACTCTCTGGACCTGGTCATCCAGCCAGTTTTTACCCAGAAAAGACTACACTTATCTAAGCCATGAACTGCTAGCTTTTCCAGGAAAATGCTGCAGGAGGGAGTAGTAAAAGCTCTTCTAATGTCTCTGTCCACAGCCTTTCTTTCATCCACTAGTGGGTTACCTTGTTCTAGAAGGAGGTCAGGTTTGTTAAGAAGGACCTGCCTTTCAAGAGCCCATGCTGGCTAGGCCTGATCCCCTGGTTGTTCCTCATATGCCATGTGATTGCACTTAGATGATCTGTGTATCATAATATATATATATATATATATATATATACATATATCTATCCTTGGCTCATGTTAATGATGGCAGGCTGATGACATTACACACCGTACCTAAATGTCCAGAAAAATGAAGAGAAATTCCACTGAGAATAAAAGTGAAACTAGTCTACCCATCAGGAACACAACATGATTTTAACAGAATGATCCATAAGTCTCCAAACAGTCACTCTCTGGAGATGTTTCCATTCTTTTTATCTTATCAGATCATCTTTATGACCAGGTGAAATAACAGCCACAATATAAATTCAGTATCAGAGTTACAGATGCTTGTCTTCACTCAGATATACAGGTCTGAAAGAGTTCTCCTGTACAAGGAGAAAGAAAAAACCTAGACAGGTTTAAGACAGAATTTGATCTACTTTTCCAAGGAGCCATATAATAACCTAGTCCCAAGAAGGATAGTGAAGACATTTACATATATTTCCATACTGCAGTCCAAACAGGACCCGACAGTGCAGTGACGGCAGCACCAATCTCATTGACCTGGTGTCTGTTTACCTGCAGTCATGGAGGTATGGAGCTCATTGCTGACTCCAAACATGCCTGGGAAGCTTTGGTAAATGAATAAAAATTCCCAGGTATGTTTGTAGTTAGCACTGATCTCCATGACGATGCAAGTTTCTGATCTAGCCTGTATAAAGCTAGGCTATGCATATATTTGGGAGCATCAGCTTTGACTACAGGATACACACATTCCCAGTGAGGCTGTGCAAGCAGCAAACCAGAATAACTGCTATTTGCTTTAATTGCAGGATACCTTAGCACATACCAAACACTTGAATTAGAACTGGTACACATACAAATAGCCAGGGATACACTGAAGGCTGACAATCTGAGTTTGAGCCCCTCAAAAGGGGAGCTGTTCCAACAGCAGGCAATTTGCTTCAGTTGCACAGTTGCTGGGAAAGGACTTTCCACTGAAGAAAAAGAAAGCTGTGGCTGAGGACAACCAGACCACCCAGAAACATTCATGCTGAGTTTTGTGACGTTTTGCCTTTTTATAAAAGCAGTTACAGATCTGTCAACATTTCCAAGCCATTGCAGAGAACAAGAGATCAGGCAAATCCACCACATTTTTTAATGGAGAAATACAGTATAAGTAAGGATTGAGAAACTATCTGGCTCCTTCTCCTGTTTTGAACCATAGCATTTTAAAACCCCACTTACACTGGATTTAAATATTTTGAGTCACCCTTTAAAGGCAGTTTTGACAGAGGAAAATGGACTCAAACACAGCAATTTCAGGTGGAATCTTCATAGAATAAAAGTCCTTTGATCTAATAGCTAGAACCTATGCTACTCATTACTTGACTGCAAGAAATATGGTTAGTCATCATAAAAAGAACTGTATTTAAAACTCCTCACCAGAGGAGGGCGAATTTTAAAGGGCAAATGACATTTAGACCTAAGCAAGAAACAAACTGGAAAGTATTAAATCTGCAAATCCTTGAAAGAAAAAAAGGAAGAAGAAAAGGAAGGAAGGAAGGAAGGAAGGAAGGAAGGAAGGAAGGAAGGAAGGAAGGAAGGAAGGAAGGAAGGAAGGAAGGAAGGAAGGAAGGAAGGAAGGAAGGAAGGAAGGAAGGAAGGAAGGAAGGAAGGAAGGAAGGAAGGAAGGAAGGAAGGAAGGAAGGAAGGAAGGAAGGAAGGAAGGAAGGAAGGAAGGAAGGAAGGAAGGAAGGAAGAGAGAGAGACAGAGAGAGAGAGAGAGAGAGAGAGAGAAAGAGAGAAAGAAAGAGAGAAAGAGAAAAAGAAAGAAAGAAAGAGAAAAAGAAAGAAAGAAAGAAAGAAAGAAAGAAAGAAAGAAAGAAAGAAAGAAAGAGAAAAAGAGAAAAAGAGAAAAAGAGAAAAAGAGAAAAAGAGAAAAAGAGAAAAAGAGAAAAAGAGAAAAAGAGAAAGAGAGAGAAAAAGAAAGAAAAAAAGAAAAAGAGAGAAACTGGTCCAGGCCTCCATGGGCTCTTCCTGTGTCCTTGACAGAATGTGGAATTAGCCTCTTCAGGGCATCATATGGATGCAGAGTGTGTAGAAGTAGGGCTGGTATAAAATCTTTATGGAAGCAGGCTGGCTTAGTTGTTTTGTGAAATGTAAGCAACATAACTAGCTTGGACTGAGGGTAGTTGACAATGAAACACAATCACTTTAGTTTTTTTTGTATATTTTCTGAAGCAAATCTGAAGAACTATTTGTAGAAATCTACAGAAGTTTGGCCCAGCAGTGAAATAGAGAACGTGTGAACCGCTGATCACACCATATGCAATATAAATGGTACAAAATTTCTTGGAAAATTGGATCTAAGCAAAAGATACAGGTTTAAAGATGGCACATAACAACACAAAGACAATGGAGACTTTTATTCACAAGTCAACTGTATCACTGAGCTCTGGTGTTTGCAAAACAACTGTTTTCTTAAAGGCTACAGAAGGGATGAGTATGTGTGTATATATATATATATATATATAATGTATATATGCACATATGTACACACCACATACAGTGACAGAACATTACAGAAGAAAGACAAGCAGATCCACAGCCAAAATTTTTAAAGGTATCCCCAACAATCTGATGTAGGCAGACTTTAGTAGGGAAAGGTCTTTTGTAAGTAGAGTATATGCAGGGAAAAAAAAGAGATGATGACTGCAAGATTTATTCCAGCTATTCTTAATGCTTGCTATTCTTAGCAATAATTCTCTTTAGCCAAAGACTATTCTTAGGCTTAAAACAAGTTTTTTAGAATATCTAACCCAGGGGAACAATTTGAATTATTTAGGCTGAAGAAAGGGAAGCACAAAACTCTCCAACCTATGGAAACACAGAGCTACCAAGTGTCAGCCATCTCTAACAAAAATGACAAAATTCATAAGAAGAAGCAGAGTTTTATGGAGCTGATGGAAAATGCCAGAGTGAAAAGAACCAGAATTGTATGTGTGTCAGGCCTCATACTGTGGCACTTTTTTGCAGCTCTCAGACAAATTTGGCAATGATGTGTCACATAAGTAACATCCAAAGCATGACATGTTCAGAGAGCTCCAATAGCTCCCAACGCTCCCTGGAGCTTGGCCACGAAATCCCACATGGAACTGCACATGATGCACTTTCCTACCAAGCATGCCTCAGAGCTGCCCTGTGAAATATACCCAGTAAAAGTTTGTAGGCTCTTCAGCAGTTTGAAGGGCCTGGCATTGGTGCAGGCTTTTCTCCCATCAGCCAAGCTGATGCCTTTAATCAAAAAAAGGGAAAAGTACAGGTTCTCTAATGTTTGTCTTACAATGTTTATTTTGTACTTGCAAATTGCATTATTTCAGTAATGTATAGTTGTTCAGGATATAGAAGATTTATACTCAAGATACAGGAACTAGGTGGTGGAAGAAGCAGATGTAAGTCTCAGAGCGGGGAACTGTTTTGTGACAAGTTCTTAGGTAACGGAAGGTGGATTGTTTGCATCAGGTTCCTGCCGCAACAAAGATGCTTCTAATCGAATCATAGAATGTAAAAGACCCCCAAAATCATCTAGTCCAACCATTCCACCTACCACCAATATTTCCAGTAAGATGAGAATAGATGTTTGGTGCTGCTCTCAGCAAAGCATCCCACTAAAGGAACTTGAGAAACACCAGAGTGTTCAAATAAAGGATGTACCAAGCAACAATTGAGGGTTCCAAGACCCCCCACCACCACAAAAAGACTAAAAGACTGAGTATGTGCAAGGGAGTGGAACCCTATTTTAGTGATTTTAGGGAAAAATATTGAATATGTACGTACTTTCCAGGAAAGTCTTTACATATGTAACAGAAGTAACGTTTGTAAGCTGAAGATCTGTTGCACCAGCTGCACACATTAGGCAGAACAATCCCCCACGCATTGTGTGCTGCGATAAAGACTGCATGCAGCTTAATACCACACTGGCCATGAGGAGTTTCATTCAGACTGGAGTGGGCCCAGTGTCAGGGGTGGCACCCCGACTCTGTCACCCATTTAAAACTGTGTGGGAAACATTGTTTCTGGAGGCATTAACCCCCGCAGACAAGCTCCTAAGAGGCAGAAGTGCAAAGCATTCAGGGCGAAACAAGGTCGGAAAACACTGGTAAATGACAGCAAGAACTAGAAAAGCGTTGGCGCTAAGCGTTTGAGGCGTGGGCACCCACCGGAGGCTGGCGGCGAGGGGCGCTCAGAAGATCCAGAGGGACGCGGCCGGAAAGCCGCTCAGGGAGACCCCGGCAACCCGCGGCGTCATTTCGCCGCTCGGCAGTGCGGGAAAGGAGGGGGGGGGGCCTCCCGAGGGGGAGAGGAGGAGGGAAGGGCGGGAAGGGGGAGTGGGGCGGCCTCGCACGTGTGGGAAGGCCAGGCATGGGGGCTTTCTCCTTTCGCCCCTGGGAGCCCCGCCGCTAAGCCCGTACCTCCAGCGCAGCCCTTCCCGCCGCCGCGAACAGCCGTGCCCGGGCCCCGTAAGTGACGCCCTTCCTCCGCCTTTCCCTCCTTGGGAGCGGGCGGGCGGGCAGCACGGAGCCGCGCTGCTGGCGGTCTCCTCGCGAACGGGGTTGGGGGAGCGTCTACGCCAGGGACCTCTAGCCTGCCGGAGATACGGGCAAGAAGCAATCCTCGTCTCCGCCACACCAGAGGCTTCCTTAAGCGTGCGGAGGCGACGTGGCGGGAAAGGGAGACCAAGAGCTTTCTTTCAGCTGCCTTTAAAGTCCACTGTGTCTGTGGGGGTGGGTGGGGGATGTATTTTTGCGCGTTCCTCCTGCACCGTGTCACCTTCCCCACTTGGCTGCTTACGGCTGGCGGGGAGGGTGTGGGCTGTAAGACGTCGTGGCTACCTGAGGTGGAAAAGGTGGCACTTCAGGGGAGAGCATGGGGAGAGTGTGGGTTTCTGCCAGTTGTAAATCAGTTGTGAAACGTAAGGTTCTCCTGCTGGCTTTGCATGTTTAAATATAGAAATGTGATTTAAACATATGTAATCCAATGGGTAATGCTCCTGGCAGCTGGAGAAAGCTCATCTAGTGAAATAGTATTTGAAATATAATGCGTCTGAAGCGGTAGATCAAAACCCTTGATTTTTAAATATTAGTTATCACTTTTGGTTTGTGATGCTGTTGCATTGGTTGAGTGCTGTGGATCTGATGACGATCTTGCCTCAGAGGGAACTCCATTAAATCAGGGGAACAAAACCAATGTTGGGAGATCCACGTGGCTTGGTTCTGACAGAGAGTGTACTGTCTATTGATTGCTATGCCAGCGTTTAATGCTTCATTCCATCAAAAGTAACTCAGCTGTGAAGGTAAGAGATTTCCTGAAATTTGGGTGAGGGCTGTATCCTGTCAGGACTGAAGGACTCAGTCTAACTGCACCATTCTCAGTTTAAAGTAGAATCAGAGAATCATAGAATGGCTTGGGTTGAAAAGAACCACAATGATCATCGAGTTTCAACCCCCCTGCTATATGCAGGGTTGCCAACCACCAGACCAGGCTGCCCAGAGCCACATCCGGTCTGGCCTTGAATTTCTCCAGGGATGGTGCATCCACAGCCTCCTTGGGCAACCTGTCCCAGTGTGTCACCATCCTCTGAGTGAGAAAAACTTCCTCCTAATATCTAATCTAAACCTCCCCTGTCTCGGTTTAAAACCATTCCCCCTTGTCCTATCACTGTCCACCCTTGTAAACAGCCATTCCTCCTCCTGTTTATATGCTCCCTTCAAGTACTGGAAGGCCACAATGAGGTCTCCCCGGAGCCTTCTCTTCACAAGCTAAACAAGCCCAATTCCCTCAACCTTTTCTCATAGGAGAAGTGCTCCAGCCCTCTGATCATCTTAGTGTTCCTCCTCTGGACCCACTCCAAAAGCTCCATGTCTGTCCTGTACTGGGGGCCCCAGGCCAGGCAGCAGTACTGCAGATGGGGCCTCACAGGAGCCGAGTAGAGACGATCACCTCCCTCTCCCTGCTGGTCTCCCCTTTTTTAATGCAGCCCAGGCTTTCCAGGCTGAAAGCACACACTGCTGGCTCATGTCCAGCTTCTCATCTACCAGGACCCCCAAGTCCTTCTCCACAGGGCTGCTCTCAAGGAGATCTTCCCCCGGTATAAATAACTGGGATTGCCCTGACCCAAGTGCAGCCCCCTGCACTTGGCCTTACTGAACCTCATTAGGTTTTCATGGGCCCACTTCTCCAGGCTGCCAGGTCTCTCTGTACTTAATACCCAACCAGTATTTATTTTAAAAGCTTTCAAGCCCATTTCTCTTTGTATTCTTCCTTAATAAAACCAAAACAAAATACATTAGGAGGCGTTCAAATGTTTCGGAAATGGGGAGTGTAAGACAAGGGATCACAGTATATAGAGCTTGTTTATATTGAAAGAAGCTGATGATAGTTTGTTTACTCTAGAAAGACAAAATAAATTCTATGAAAAGTTCATGTAGACATTGTGCAGATTCAGTACAAAGTGGATCTTGGATCTGGATTTGGATTACACAGTGTGGAAAATCTTTTGAATTCTGGCTTGTGTTACCTACCTGCTCCTGTAAGCAGATGTCCATTGCTGTAGTTGGCTCCACTTGATACTAACCCTGTCCACACAATTCTTCTGAACCCCACTGGGCTCTTGTATAGACAGAGACAGGAATAAAGACACCCCATAGATGTGTAAGTTGCTATGACAATATAATTTGAAATGCACTGCATTTTTTTAATTACTCATTTTTAGCTTGTTAGTATCCATTGTGCTGAGGGCTATCCATGCATGGAGTTGTCTTTTGTCCATCTGTTGTTATTTGAAAATAACTTGGGGTTCTTTGAATTTGAATGAAGACCGGTCACTTTGTGAAGTTCAAATGCAATGAAGTTTTCATCCTGAAACTCAGTAAATTGGCTGGAGGAAAAATGACCTCAGTAAAAGATGTATGGAAATGTATGGAAAGGTAATATGAAGATTTAGTTCCTCCTTATGTGCCTTGACTGTTGGTTTTTTTTGTTGTTGTTTTGGTTTTTTTTTTAGTCCATTTTGCAGTAAACAATGTTTAGAACAGAAGAAAATTAAAGGGAAAGAGCAAATGATTAAAAAAAAATAATAAAAAATTTTAAAAAAAGCTGAGCTAAATCTTATTCCCTAAGTTATTGTAGAGGTTTTAAGATGGTAAAGTTCTCTAAGCTTTGCTAGTATAGCTTTTGATCATTTTCACCCAAAGTGATCTGTAAGATTCATTTTGACATCTGCCCATAATAATACAAGTATCGTTCTGACAACAACAAAAAAAAAAGCACACTGTGTACTTTTGTTTGTTGCTGTTCTGTTTTTAACTAGAATACTCCCTTGCTCATAGAAGGACTTAATTCAGGGTAGAAGCGTTCAGGGATCTTTTATGTGGATAATAGTGAGTTGGATGTTAATTTAAAATATAGTCTGTGTTGTTTTAGCAGGCTTCCAATTCTGTCTTTGACTTAGCGTTTCATTTTGATACTGACTTTATCAATTTTCTACCATTTCTTCTTTTTCCTTCCACCAGGTTTTTCATCAATGACATGTTTGGAAAATACTCTATCAACTATAAACTTTTGCAAAGAGAAGCCAGGGGAAATAAAACATCAGGATAGGCCTGGGAGTGGGGGGCAGGAGGGAGTGATGAGAAGAGAAGCCAAGCAACAACAGTAACCGCTGCTGGCCTAGCAGCTTTGAATTCAGTAAAGTAGTGGGTCTTTCATTTTCCCTTTTTCCAGGGGAATAGTAGATGTTACAGTCAGTTTGTGATCAAACTCAGTGAATGGTATATGTGCATCAATGGAAACATCTGTGTAGGTGAAGAGGATCAGGGAGTGGGAAGAGATTGTTCAGTACTGCAGTCTCTTGGCCTTAAATTTCTTTCCTTTCTTTCCAAAATTGTAAAGTTTTGAGATCTTAGTGCTGGTATGTCCCAGATGGGTAAAAATCTCTTAATGCCATATTACCAAAAATGTAGAAAACTTTGCATTGCCATTTGTATGTATATTTGTGACTGTAAGTAAGAACATCGTTCACATTATTCACGTCAGTTTTCTATGTAGTAGAAAATTACTTTAGATGCTATTGAAATTTTTAGAAAGCATAAAAAAAAAAAAAAAGTGGTGTCATATTTCTGTATCTGAAAGTTCTCCAATGTCTGAAAGCACCCACCTTCCTAACACTTTTTCTATGTATCACACTGCTTTTGTGCTCCTCCTTCACTGACACCATACAGTTCTGATTCTGTCGTGTCAGTTCTTCAACCTTCTATGCATTGTCCAGTTGGGATAAGAATCTTGCTGTATGAATTAGTAGCCAAATGATTTAGAATTGGTAGGTCCAGTGGCAAAGCTGCTGGAAGCAAATGGTTGAACTTTCAGATAATGACAAAAGTGTACTCTGCTGGAAAATGCATTCATTTGAGTGATCTGCCACTACAACTCCAGTGAGATTTATAAAGGTTACTAGTAAAAATGGGATCTTCTGGGATTTTTAAGTTTTATCATTGAGGACAGTCATCCAAGAGCCACAGTATTATCTTGCTTGATTTCAGTGGCGTAATTTAACCTAGTGGGTGTACTTTTAAGGAAGTGCACTGAATGTTGTCATTGTCTCCACAAGTTCAGAATTGCATTGATGTAGAATGAGAGATTTCAGAATGTATGTAGGATATGGATGGAGAAATGTATTGCATGTTCTACACCATAGAATGAGCAGTTAGCTCCAGGCATCTTGTAATATTTAGCCAAAGAAGAAAAGCGTGATTGCCTTGAATAAAGCATTCTACTTGCAAAATGATTGTTGCAGACTTTTAATGCCAAAATGTGATCTGGAGCAACTTTTTACACAGGTGTCCTTTAGTTCTATCAGTCTCACTTAAGCTTCAACTCCAGTAGAAATAAGGGTGTGCAGTTTGGGGGTGTCTTAAAAGTGGAGTCTACTGACTGGTGTTGGATCTAAGTACTGGATGCAAACAGGGGAGAGATGCTACTGGAACAGCACGCAAAAAAGCTGTCATATGTGTATTTTACTTGCCATGGCCATTAAGATTCTGCCATAGACTGTGTAGGCTCCCACATATTTGTGTTGCTTTACAGAATTGCAGGGTTTGGAAGGGACCTCAAGACATCATTGAATCCCAATCCCCTGCTAAAGCACGTACCCTAGTACCCTACAATAGGTTGTGTGCATTTGTATATCTGTATGTGCATACCCACTCTATGTTTCAAAGAATTAAGCATCAAACTAGAGTAGAATATTAGCGTGGTTAAATTTAAGGACAGAGACCTTATATTTTATCTAACTTCTTCACCAAAACTTGTTATGAAATGACAGAATTCTTTATTAGTATCTCAGTGGCTGCATACATCAGATAAGTTAACCAGTCACACAGAAGAAGGGGGAAAAAAAAAAAAAAAGGAAACAGTAGTATATAAATTATCACATTGTTGTTCTGGAGTCCACAGAGTCCTTCTATTTGACTTTTTCAACTACCTTTTCCTATCAGAACTTGTAGTTAATATAGCTGATCCGTAAAAGCCTCCATGCAGTTGCTAGAGAAAGGTAATGTCTTGTGCTTTGGTTCCCCAGGACAACTGGTCAGAAATGCAGCAGAGTGAACACGACAGCTGCTGTTTCTGATAAGTAATCAGAATGGGCAGTTAATGTTGGTGAGCCACAGTCCCCTGTGCCAGTAATGGCAAAGTCTTTTTTGCCTCTGTGATGTGTTGCTGGTTTCATTAAATTAGCTCATTTCTGAAAATAGTTTTGCCATACATACATAATACCAGAAGGAGATGTTCCCTGGAGATATGAAATGTGTAGGTGTGGTACTTGGGGACACGATTTAGAGGGCAGTACTGGTGGTAGGTGGGCAGTTGGACAAGTTGATCTTAGAGGTGTTTTCCAACCTTAATGATTCATTCAGTTGTGTTGGTTGCTAGAATTATGGCGAGCTGTAGAAAGGCTTACATCTGCTGTGGAAAAGTATTTCACTGGCAAAATCCAAGTAAATAAGTTTTCCTTCCAGATTTTCTACAAGGAATTTAATTACAAATAATTTGTCAATTTTGAGATTAAACTGGAGGAGAAAACAAACTGCACCAAGTCATTTTACTATACTTTATTATTGTCTTCGTATATAATACACATCTCTTCATCTGTGCTTTTTGCTTTTTCAGAAGAAATGTTATTTTCTGGGAAATACATGGAATAAATATATTTTTGCTGTAAAGAACATTCTTCTCTATATGACTTTGTTTGGGGATGGGAAGTTGGGTTCAATACAGTCTGATCTTTACTTTCATTACTCTGAAAACAGTGAGCTGGTGGATAACGTGTTTTGTAGCTGTGTGAATTCATGTAGCTAATCCCTGGTCCTAAACTATTTTGTTTGAAGTTAGCTATTTCTATGTTTGAAGTTTGATTGCAAGCTGTTTGACAAGATGAGAAAGCGACTGTGTTTATTTTATTTGTGCAGTACCATGTGCATTGTGGTTATGGAATAAATATAATTTAAAAGGAATTTAGAAGGAAGGGATTATTTATTGTCCTTTCTTCGGTTTCATTAGATTGAGAAACATCTCCATATTGGTTAAAGAAAATGTAGCATTTGGATATTGTGAAGATATCTGATTACTCTCACGAGGACTTAAATTAATTCCTTTCAAATTGGTGTTTATGCACAATTTGTTATAATGCGGATTTTATTTTGCTCTTGTATATTTTTGGACCATCATGCAGTCGAGAGAAAACAATAGGATGCAACTTGTCATGAAGTGCTTTCAGCACTGTGAGTTAGGTGAAGAAGCTTGTGGAAATATAGAATTAGTATGAACGTGTGGTTCTTTTCAAAAGTACATTATTTTGGTGGGCTTCTTGGGAGAACTAAGCTGTATTTTTTATCCTTGTCAAGTTAGTCTAAACTGTTTAATGGTTTCTAGTGACTGTCTGCATGTTGTTGGGAGCAGCATTTAATAAATTTCTTCTGCTGCGAGGATGTAAAGAGGGGGAAGAACTTTCAAGGGTGTTACTGAAGAACTGTGTATCATGAAACATCAGTTTTATTGTGTGGAAACTGAAGGCTAGAAAAAATCCTTATAGCTTTTTGCAGTACTTGTTACAGGGTATTAAGTTGTATGTTCTGTAGTTGTTTTTTGTCCACAGCAATGTTTTTACTCTGGAAACAAGAGATATATTATACCTGAGCATTGCTTTCCAAACTGTATCTGTTTCTTTATGTCGATTTGGCAAGGAGTGCTAGGAGGTTAGGGGCAAGGAGGTGGCAGAAGGCTTCTACAGGTGGAATAAGGCTTTCTCCTGTTCCATAGGGAAGTGTTGGGTTTGGATTTACCTTCTGGCTTGTTTCTGTAAATTACTTTCATGGCTTTTTTCTTTACATCAACCAAGGCCTGCAGAGACTCCTTTATATTTTTAAGATGAGAAGTTTTCAGGAATTAAAATATACATGTTTGTACATAATTTGGAAAAAAAAAAAAAGAAAAAAAAAAGCAGCAATCTTTCTCTTTATTTGTCCCATGAAATTGCAATTTCTGTTAGAGTGGTAGAGCTTGAACTTGAAAAATATCATGTGTACTATATTATAGCAAGTTATTCTTGCTATGAGGCTGTCTGGTAGAATGACTGTCTTCCATAAGCAAGGCACTCCCTGTTTTTTTGCACAGTGGAGATGGAAGACATTGGGGGGCAGATCAGCCCTGTAACATGCTTTTACTAAATGAAAGAAATGTGTTCTAATTGTTTCAACATTTATTAATGTTGTCCCAGATCAGATGCATATTTTCAAATATATTCTTTAATACTCATAGCCATTCATTGTAGTCAGACACTGCTTCTGGGTATCCAGCCCAGAATTGTTTTCAAGCTCCCATGTAGTATCCAACTACTAGAAATATTTTATGTGACCATTTTAATTTATTAGAAGCATATGCCTAATTCTGAGATAATGAGTTTCAACATCAGACTTAATAACCCAATTTTATATCTAATTGTCCAGATATAAACTTTTATAAGCCTCCCAGAAAGTCTGTAGTACTCTGTAAAGCCTTCTGTGTTGTTTAATTGCCTGTGTACTCCACTTCATTAGTTGTCTAAGTAAATAACTTTGATTTGTATCAAATTTAAGATTTTTTTTTTTCTGTTTGACTGTTTTTCTGTCCTGTGTGGTAACAGATGGGTTGCACTTAGTTCAATGAACCAGATGCAAAAAGAGCAGAATTTGCAGTAAAATAATGTTGATGTTGTGTTTTCACCCGCACACAATAAACTAAGTCAACTTTTTGATACGTAAGGGGAACTTTTACACAATTTTGCTGTTACTAATTAGAACATATCCACTATGCTCTGGGAAACAGGCAGCTTTCTCCATCTTGATGTGCTCACTGGTCTAGTTTGTGCATTTCTTTCTGAAGCAGTGTCAGCATAAGCAGCTCCTATGTTCTGCTCCAGGCTGCTATCTTTTGTTCCCGCTTCAATAACCACCCCTCTGTGCCTGCACGGTTGTTTGTGGTACTGTGCAATAAACTGGGTTAGGAAAGGTTTGGTTTTTTTTTTTCTCTTGAGATAATTTGGATCACAAATCAGTTCCCTCTTCCATTTTATCACATGACCGCATACATGGCTGCGCTCTACCATCCAACTATGGATGCAGAGAAGAGACTAAGCAATAGAAACTGCTACAACAAGAAAGTACTGAATATGCTCTACACAGCTGTACAATATAGAATAATTTATCTTCTCTGGTTTCCTTCCTTTTTCTTCCTTTCCTTTTTCTTTTTCTTTCTTTTATTTTTTTTAATCTGGAGGAAGCATTAACTGCAAACCTTTGGTTACAGGAATATTTTATCCCTCAAAATTCAGAATTAAGTTTGGGCATTTAGAATCATACTTCTGTGGAGTCCAATTCCATAGTTTAATTCCTTTGGACAGGAACTAGAAGAAGTACTGCATTTTAATCAAGAAGATGGCATTCACCAAGTGCATCTTTGCTGGTACTGTCTTCTTTATTTTTGGTGGCTGGAAGGAAACTTGAAAATTTGAGAAAATAAAATTGCATTTTGTACTTTGACTTCTGCTGTGTACAGTAACACAGGACTCTGAAAATCCACAGCAGGATACCATGCAACACTGAATTTCTCAACTTTGCTGAATGCAAATCCTTGAAAAGATCATTTGAATTGAGAGGGAAAACCAGTTGTTGGTAGGGCAGCTTCTTTCTAAGGTGACAATCTTGCAAGGGTTATGCACAGATTCTTCACTTGATGTGAAGACAAATCTCTTGAAAAGTTCACCAAAAGTCTGAAGAACACCACCAGCAGTAGTGTATAACAACTTTTTCACAGTGCTACTTCTGTGAAGAGGTGTTCTTGTAGACAACTGACATGACTGCTGGCTTGAAAATGAACATTTGCATTTCTCCTGGAATCTTGGCAAGCAGGATTTCAAGTAAAACAACAAAAATCTCTCCACATAACACAACTTGTCCAAGTTTGTGAATTGAAAAACCTATAGAAGTCATCTGCCTGGATGTAGAATTTAATCAGCCAGGGAAATTGCGTAAGGCTGCATATTTTACCACAAACTCCTTTTCTGGGGGCCCAGCAGATGTCCCATCTGAAATATTGAAGTCCTTGACATTCATATTTTTTGTGACTGATGCAGTTCTGATGGAGTTCATTTGGCTTCATTCAGTGTTGTGTTACTGGGCAGAAAGGAAAGATAAGTTCTTGAGCACATACTCTGAGGTAGGAGCCATCACAAGAAACATCTTCTAGCCTCCGGAGGCCAAGTTTGTCATTGTACCAGCCTTCAAAAAGTGGAAAATTGGGACTTACTGCAGAGCAAAACCCTATAGCTTGTTGAAATCATATCCAAGTCTGCAAAATGAGAAGCAGACTGTACCATGCATTCAAACTGGTGTTTCAGAGTACATCCCCACACTCAGCTGTATAGTGCGCAGCAGCTGACTATCCTAGTCAGAAAAAAATGAAAATCACAAAAAGTTTTGTCCCATCCTGCATAGATTTTTTTACTGGGTTTTGTTACTGATTTGAACATTTAGAGAGGCTTGCTCTTCTTTTGTACATATCATTGAAGACTGTATCAGAAAAGTGGATCTGAACTTTCTGCCACTTCTGGAACCTTTCTCATTACTTAAGCTAGTATGCTAGCCTTATGTTGTGTTCTATACCATGAAAATTTAAGCAATGCCATCAGCAGAATTCTACTTATAAAAGATGTTAGAAAGGACGTTTTTAGTAGCGGTAGAATCACAGAATGGTTTGGGTAAAAGGGACTCTGTGACAAATTAGCAAGCAAGTCAGCATTCAAAGAAAAACAATCCAGAGAATAACTAGAGGGCTGTTGTTGTACAGCAGTGGGAGTGTGACCTCTCTCTCTGTGACTTGAAGCTTGTACAGTATAACAGTGAGCTTTTGGATGGTAGGAGGAAGGTGGTGCCTGGACGCCTGCCTCAGCCTATTTGCTGTGCTTGGATAAGCAAATGGCATGTTTTAAAACATTTGAACAAAGGTGGATAGCAGCAGTATGAAGTTTATATCAAGAACGAAATGGGAGGTATCTACTTCTAGACTGGTTGGAGTGTGTTAGGCACTGTTGTGGAGCACATGTTCCAATTTCCTTTGCTCCAGAAGGAAGGTTACTGATGTGCCACAGAATGGAACAAACTGCAATGAATGGCCATGAGTACTGAAAGAATATCTTTGGAAATATGCATCTGATCTGGACAAAAGTGCTAGTGTAAATATACCAGGGATAACTTGGCTCTGTATACCTGCTGCAGTCTGATCACTTCACTGATTGTGATACAAATGTGGTTTCACTTGTATAAGCCTCTGTTCTTTCTGATTCCATTTCAAACCCAATCTTGGTTCTTAGTTCTGCATCTAGTCCTGGTCCAAACGTGTCTCACTGCTGCTTTCTAAGTTCTGGGGCTGATGGACTTACTCTTTGTTGATGGGAATGGTAGGAAGTAAAAGTAAGATTGTAGCACTGTTTGATTACCTATCTCTGTTTATCTTGGCAGTAGCCCATCAAAAATGAGCAAAGTATGGCACTGTAAAGTCTAAGACAATAAAAACTCTTCTAGTAGAGTGCTCTTGATTCATATGAGTGCTCTAATGAAATGTAGTACTCAAAGAGGAGAACTTCCTATTCTAGACTGAGAGCCCACCTTCAACTGACGGAGCATTGTCAAAAAGAAAGCATAAAGTTAATTTTTCTATGGATTGCATTTGCTGTGTAATGCAAAACGTTGGATCTGCATAACCTAAAAAGCTCCAAAGAAAGAACCCTTTGAGAATTTAGGTAGGGAGCAATCCTATTGAGTTCTTCTTTGGCAGAAAGTTGACTGAAAGTATTTCTGCAGGAAGTAGGCAGCCAAACTTGAATTGCAAGGCAAAGAAACCCAGTTCCTGGCCTGAATCAACTGAGTGTTATATGAAAGGCAAACTTTACAAACTGTTTTCATTCTTGTTTGAATGTGCTCATAACAATGGCTGTACTGGAGCTGACAGTCGGGAAAATGGATGACACATCACTAGGAAGACATGAAGCCACCATCCCACATATTTCACTTGGATTTGGTTGTTTCTCCTCTGCCTTTCTCATACTGTTAGTTTTGCTCAGATTAAGCTTTTGGGCTGGCCTTGATTGTGAGCTGGGTATTACTGCAGGATGAATAATTGCAGTCATATTTTTAATCTTAGCACAGCTGAAAAGCTTTTTGTTTTATTAAGAAGTGTGTTTACAGAAACAATTTTTGCCATGTGGGTGCAATCTGTTGTAAATTCAAGAACTTTTATAACAAAGCTCATAATTTTGAAGGATTTCAAGCTTTTGATTACACATAACTGAATTTTTGGATCAGGGATAACGAATTATTATTATTATTATTTTTAAGAAAGAGGATGACTCTTCCACTCTTCCTTCCTCTCCTGTTCTGG
Organism: Tetrao urogallus; assembly: GCF_951394365.1. Lineage (NCBI taxonomy): Eukaryota > Metazoa > Chordata > Aves > Galliformes > Phasianidae > Tetrao > Tetrao urogallus. The sequence goes on along the minus strand of NC_136817.1, from coordinate 43,182,744 downwards.
AGCTAAAACAGCTTGGCAGTGGTGTTTGAATGTGGTTCCAGTTAAACCAGTTTTGAAACACAGTTTCAGGCCAGACTGGAGTAAGGCCAAAGTATGTTAAAACTAAGTTTGAAAACTTAATTTGAAGCTAAAATTGTAGCTGTAGTGAGAGAGACCAATGTTGAACTCAGATGAAATGTTTGTTTCTTCCCTCTCCTCCTTTTTCTCCTCTCTCCAGTTAGGCAAGCTGTGTGATGCTGCTGGAAGCTGCCTCTGACTTTTCATGAATCTCACGAGTCTTCTGCCCCAGTCTTGGTGCGGTGTGCATCTACCTCACTCTTTGAGGAGTAGCTGACTTTTAAATTGTATTATTATTAGCTGAAAATCCACTTACCTTAATAATTAACTTGTGTGGAGCCTATAGCACTGCAGATACCTGATTTTTTTTTTTTTTTGCTGTGCCATTTCTGGTAAAGCAGTTGAATCAAAGGCTGTTTCTGTCTCCCTTGAAACCTAGTGTTGTACAAACATAGCTATTTACAACTGATTTAGTTTATCTGCTGTTGACTTTAGAAGTTTGAAAGGATGACTGCAGGATATTATTTTTCAAGTCTGAGTAAAAGTGATTGTGCATCTTTTTTTCCCACAGTGAAAATGTCTAGACTTTTCTGAACCTTTGTAAAGCTGTTATCCAGACAAATTAGTTCCATGAATTTGAACCACATCAACCTCAAGAATTATCCAAATAACTGGGGTCACCAAGTCATTTTACTTTTAGCTATAATACAAAACACTGCTAGTAATCTGAAAAGCTGACAGATATGAAAAAAAAAATACTCATCAGCTGCAGTCTTTTTTATTATTATTATTATTATTCTTTTTTTTTCTTTTTTTCTTTTAGGAAAGTTTTCAGTTCATCTGAGTGTCGAGATATTTCCCAGCAGAATGGGTATTCTGTTGCAAAATAATTCAGGCTGTCTTCATGCATCAATATTAATAAGCGTAGGTGCCATGAGGAATCCTTTGTGGCCGAAGTCTAAAGCCAAGCATACGAGTAACAGTCAATGTAATCCCCAATTATATTTTTGGAAGATGTTCAGTTAATTTGAGGGACTATCATGCTCCAAACTGCCATTAGCTTCTCTTTAGATATTTTCTACTGCTTCAGAATTTGTACCAATGCCAAAATTAACTCTTCCATATCCTAGGCTTTTCATCTAGCTTTGTGTGTGCTTCCGAATGGCCTTTTTCCAGCATGTACTTGTTTTTATGCTGTCTCTGTATGCCATATACTTAGTCTGATAAACTTCAAAGAAAGAAATCCTCTGAACACTGCTCACATTCACTTGAAAGATGTCTATGTACTCTCTTTTACCTAGGCTTCTCTTCAGCACTTGAAGGAGTCGTGATATTGTCATCACATCACTGATCCCAGTGTGTATTTTACAGTTCAACGCCTCTCTGCTTTTTCAGAGGCGTTTTCTGAGATCTATGTGTAGGTTGTAAAAAAATTTCAAATGGCACGCACTCATACAGGTATCACAGCAGAGAGCGAAGTTGTATTTCAAACAAAAACAAACACAATGGATTTTTATTCTTAAAGAGTAGCTGTCTTTGATCTCTTTGATCTCTGAGCTCATTTTTTCTCCCATTCCCAAGTTTGGGTTTAACAACTATCAGCATTTCTATATGAAACATAGCAGTCCAGTGGTGAGCCAACTGTTGTCTTTTGGAGGGAAAGTAAGTTTTTCAGCTGTGGACAATTCACCCACTTACTCCTGCCTGAACTAAAACATCCTTTTAAACTTATTGGTATTATTCCTAGCTGTTGATTAGTTGTCTGCAGTTTGTGGTGGGTTTTGTAATTCCCATCAGAAAACCCATCTTTTTAAGAACGGTTTTGAAGATAATGTAACAGTTCTATTGCTTTGGAGATTGTGTTCATTTCTCTTTATGATTGTAAGGAATTTCAGAGAAAGTGAAACATGCCTTGTGAAGTTTTATCTCTCCTGCTTAGAAGATTACAAAGTTTATATTCAGCTATACTTACTAGAGTAAGTAAATTGACTCAGAAAAACCCACAAGCTTATCAGAGAATTGAAGGGGTTGGAAGGGACCTCTAGCGATCATTGAGTCCAACCCCCCTGCAAAGCAGGCTCCCCACAGCAGACTGCACAGGTAAGTGTCCAGGTGGGTCTTGAATATCTCCAGAAAAGGAGACTCCACGACCTCCTTGGGCAGCCTGTTCCAGTGCACTGTCACCCTTACTGTGGAGAAGTTCCTTCACATATTGGTGTAGAACTTCCTATCATAGAATCATAGAATCATGGAATCATAGAATCGCGAGGTTGGGAAGGACCTACAAGATCATCTAGTTCAACTGCCCCTGTTTCCCCTTGTCCTGTCCCCACAGACTGCTGAAAAGAGGTTGGCCATGTTCGTTTGACTCCCACATTTAAGATATTTATAAACATTAATAAGATCCCCTCTCAGTCTTCTTTTCTTAAAGTTGAACAGACCCACATCACCCAGCCTTTCCTCATAGGGGAGAATGAGGAATGTCACATTGCTGGAAGAATACCACTTTCCTCTTTCAGACTTTTACTCTCAGGATTTCCAAAGGTATCTCTTTACATCATGTCAAAAAGAGACTGTAGTCTGTCAGCATCCATTTCATCTTTAAGGATCATAAGTGTGAGTTAGGATGGCTGATAGTGCTGCTGGCGAGTTTCACTTGAGCTAAAACCTCTACTATCATTCAGAGGGGATGTAAATGCAAATGCTGTGCTACACAACAAGAAGTCATCTGTGACAGGTTTTTATAAGTAGCTGAAAAATATCAGATTTCATTAATTTTGTAATCTTCTATATGTGCAAGCTTTGGGAATAGATCCCTGACTAAATCGGTAGAAGAAGCTGAATAGTTCTAAGTGGATCTTATGGCATATCTTCAAGGTTGATTTTTGCCTCTTGCTCTAGCCGGAAATTCCGCTGTGCGTAGAACTATAGCACCAGAAGACATGAAATATCTTTAATATAACTTCCTAGATCGTTGCATTTCAAATAGCAACCTGATTGCTGGATTTGGCTCTTCAGAACTGAGTCTGTGCTGGCCACTTTCTTCTCCTGAGGCAAGGAAGGAATGGTCTGTGGCTAGATCCTGCTTCTACACCTACACTTTGAACTCAAGTTCCTGTCATTACCACCAGAGCTCATGAGAAATCAAGGGAGGAGGACAAAATTATTCCTAATTGTGATCCAGCCATAACAACAGTGGCTGGGCCACCCAGAAATAAGCCATCCTTTTGGATAGTAGATGCTGAAAAGCAGTCCTAGAAATACTGTGGTTTGCACTCGAACACACACATGTAACACACACACACACACATACAATATTTGGAAAGAATGAAAAAATCTCTTTGGTGATAACTAGGCAAGTTATTTGCAGTGTCCGGAGATTGTGGGGTCTGATTTTTTTCCTGATTTTAAGTTTTTTTTGTTTGTTTGTTTGTTTTTTGTTTGTTTTTAAGCACATAGAATAATCAGATTGGAATAGAATCTAGTGTTTCATGAAATTTTCCCTCTGATTTATTCACACCATGACTGGAGATGAGGCTGTTTGGTTGTTTTTTTTTTTTTTTTTTTTTGTATATTTAGAAGAAGTTTGTGATATAGAAACAAATAAGGGGAGAAGTATCTTTTTTCACTTCAATTAATGGATGATAAAAAAGATGAAAGAGGTGAACATTTTGTAAAGGAACAAATATGAGATAATTTTCTAACTAAATATGGTTTATTTTTTCTTGGCTGATGTTCAGTACTTGTTAGTCAGAGAGGCACGCTGAGGGAATTCATAATTACCTGTGTGACACCTTTTGGTCAGAGATTGGGCATGCCTTTCAGATTCATCAGAAGTGGCCAGGGAAGAAAGTGACCAAGGGGAGGAGATCATATTAAAAGTTTATTGAGATGATCTGTGTTTGTTGTGAGTAGAATTAAAAGACATAAACTTATAGGACTTTCCCAAGGCTCAGAAGAAAAAAAATTGAAAAACTGGATTTCACCAGATCTCCGTGTGTGAAGATTTCTCCGTGAGAGAAAATGAGCTGTCCCTGCAGTTAGTGATGAAAATAGTAAATAAAACAACAACATTATAGAAATTATCATTTCTGCAGGCATTTTCCAGCATAGGAAATTATTGTTAATGTGATACGTCTGGAAATTTCTAAATGAAAGATCTTTAAAAAAAACCCAAATATCCCCTCAATGACAAAAAGTCAAAATAGACTGAGAAAGAGATTATGTATTCTTGAAGTTTCTATATATAAATATGTATACACAATCATAGAAGGACTGGACTATTAATTTGTAGTTGGTTAATTCAAATAATAAGAAAATAATGTGCTTGCTATCTTCTTAAGTTTCCGTAATAAACAAATATACATGCTCACTAGTATGTTATTACACATTTGGCATTTGTCTTGGAGTGATGTCATAAATGGATTTTTAGGTTTCTTTGCTTCGATTCAAGATGGTGTGAGTTCCATGAGCCTCATGAAAAAGTAGAAGAGAACAGTTTTTGGTAACTAATATCTCAAAAAATGTTCAGTGCTTTAGTATTTTGGATTCTGGTCAGTCTTGCTTCTGTATATGCAAGAGAAACATTCCCAGTAAGGCCTTAGAAAAGTCACTAGATGCTTTTTAGCAGAGGTTTGATCTACTATGGATAAGATATGCCTCTAATGGGACGACACTGCAGTATGTGGGAATCAAGAAAGGAAGCGACTGGGCATTTTAAAACCACTAGAAGAATCTCAGAAGTTTCTGGCAGATTGACTTAGCGTTTTTAAAACTTGTATGAATTAATACTCCAGAAATTTAATGAATTTCCTTAAAGCATCCTGCGGAAGCAGTTGTCCATGTAGACACCTGTGACTGACTTGAATTCCTAAATATGGGATCATCCCAGCAGGTAACATCAAGATGTTGTCTACTTTATTGTTTTGACACAGAAAAGATGCCTGCCAGAACTTGATGAATCCTTTTACAAATACTAATACATCTTCTCAAATCCTGCTGGAACTGCATAAACTGTTAAAACCATGTCATGTTGTTCTTTTCTTGGGAATATTAGAACTCACCTTTGTTACAGTTGGCTCCAAAGTCCCGACTTTCAAGGCGAAGTAGCAGGCTCTATTTGAAATTTCTATCTGAGGGATTGTAATGGTTTACTTAGAGCCCAGTCCTGCCAGCACTTTTGTTCATGTTTAACTTCCACACATTATGAGTAGTCATATGGGCAAGCACATGGATATGCTTTTGCCGAACTAATGCCTCCAGTTATGTAAGAAAGCATGGCTTTTTGGCCTGGAGCTGTGAGGCTGTATCTGTGAGACGAGTCAGAGACAACAACAGAGCAGCTTTTAACCAGGCATAGTTTGTCATTTGGACTCCTACGGCGTTTTGATTTAGTCAGTGCAAGAGTTTCGTTTCACAAATGAATTGGAATTATTATTATTTTAATCCCTGGGCATACATTTCTGCATAAATCTCTGACATTAACTTCATATTATTTTGACCCCAGAAGAGAAAGTCCTAAAAGAGCCTTCTGTTGGAAAATAAAATAATTCTTTCAGTTCATTCCTTCTATTGTGCTCAGCTGATTCGTAGCAAGAAGAGAATTTCTAAGCAAATTCTCTATGGCAAGAATCTGCTGCAGAAACCCTAGGGTACACAAGTCAGAGAAATGTTGGATGAGGCACTTAGGATGAATGCAAGAGTTTTATATTTGCTAAGGAGCCGAAAATGCCAGGACCTAAGCTCCCCAAAGCCACAACCAAAGTCATGCTGTAATATTGTTGGTCAGAACACTGTATCTATGTTTTTCTATCTCTGTTTGTCTACATTAGCAGATAAATTAGCTTCTGGCTTGTCCCTAGCTTGTGGTCTTCCAGTGTAAGGGATGAGGTGGCTGGAATGGAGGTCAACATGAGGAAAAGCTGAGTGCTGATGTTGTTTGCTGCAGCTTCCATGAACAAGACCTTTTCTACCTACATTTTTTAGCACTTTAAGAAAGGGGTAGCCTCAGATAATGTAAGAAATGGCATCTGAATTCTTGAAATAAGCACACTCTTTTTGGAGGTGTATCTCTTTGGACGTAAGAGAGATAAGAAAAGGTTGTCTTGTCCCTTACATTTAACCACAGGAAGTAGGACATTTCATGGGAAAAGAATATGAGCCCTCCATGCTCCTTCAGCAGGGGCAGATTTACACTCAGGCTGGAAGCTGTGAGCAAGTCGCAGGGGCTGACACAGTATGCACCTTTTTTTTCTCTATTTTTTTATGGCAAAGATTTTTAAATGATGAGGAATTTAGAGCTTTGCTCTGCAAGACTTGTCATTTCAATGTTCTCTGAACAAAAAGAGAAATACTGAAACACAAATGTTTAAAGACAAACAATATACTGTGAACAATATTGACTGGAAATCATACTGCCTGTTTGGGGTAGGGTGATCTGCCACTGGAAGTAGTAAAAATACTGCTGTATGTTATCCTTGGAGTTTAGTTTATGATGGAAGATAATTTTTAAGAAAGTAGGATTATTTATTGATTGTGTCACAGGAATATCTGGACTATTCTAATTTCAGCATTTTTACATTTCAAGCCATATAAAGGAGAAGAAGCTATACAGTGTGTGTCCTGGTTCAGCAGAATGATCTCTAACCAGGCTCTGTAAACAGATACTGTTCTGTCTTGTTTCTAATCACAGTAATATTTTTCAAATTAATGATGTTCTTTTAAGATACACTCAGTAAAAGCTATTTCCATGCTGCACTGTTGGCTTCAGGTGTCAAAGCATTACATAATGTTGCTCAAAAGTCAAATTATTTGTAAGAAGAGCAGCAAACGCCAATGCTTTTTTCACGGTGGGGGACAAAGTAACACATCCCCATTTTTCTTGTCATTCAGGGTATTTAAAGAGTCCCCTGGGGATGCATGGGGGGTGACTTCGCAACCGTTGTGCTTTGTATGTAGGAAGATAGGTGTATTTTAGTGAAGAAAGCAGCGTCCTCATGATGTTACAATTTCGAGAAAGTGGATATGGTTCATCTGAACAGCAGCGAGACTTTCTCCCTCCCTGCCTGCACTGGGCAAATCACTCACCAGCTCCTGGCCTCCAATCACCTGGGGCTGCAGAGCCTCCACCTCCTTCACAGCAGCTCACACACCACATTTAGTTTGCTTTATCACATATTTCAGTAAAATCACATATTTAGGACTACAGAAGTTCAGGACTGGGCAAGAGAAGCAGAAAATTGTCTAGCAGAAGTTGCTCTGTATAAGGTTTGTAATGCTCAAAGAAGCAATCTGAAAACATGCTTATCATATGCTTATCATATGCTTATCATATAAAACATTGCCTGTTAACATGTGCTTTTTGAATAGCAATACCTGTGCTATTTGGTATTAAATTTAGTGTACTTTACATTGTTGTTATGTCTTTGAGTGCAAATTAGTGTCTTATATGTGATTTATGTCTTCCTTCTCAGGCTGAAATCTGTTCCTAGTTTTGCATGATAAATCTTTCATTTTCTATTTATGCATTTATTTACAGGTGCTGCTTCCCAATTTTTTGGGCCTTATGAATTATTTAGATAGACTACTTTAAATATTCAAAGACAATAGAAATTCTTTTATTGTTTGGGCACAAAGTCAACTTTTGTGACATCAAAAAGTTGCAGCTGCAGTAGAATCATGAATAGAGTGTACACATACTTTTTGACTGTTCTTACTTTCATATTTTATTACACTGGATCTAATCAATGCAACACTGCAATTTTTTGAGTAAGGTCTTGCAACAATAAATGTTGCAAACAATTTTTTCTGCTAAATTCTGCAGATGGAATATAACTCGTACAGCTTACAGGTTTTTGCAGGAAACTGAGGCTGAAGAAAGATTCTGTATTAATCTGTGTATTTATATTTCTGCATTTTGAGAATGTAACAAACATGCTAGGATATTTGCTTCATCGTTTATGTGCTAAACTACTGGACCTAACACTTATGTTATAGTATACAATAGGAGATTAACAATATAAATTAGAAGTAAATCATCTTTAAATTACTTTTGCTTAAGGAATCTTTAAATATACGTAACAGTCTAACAACTTTCAGAGGTATTATATGGCTTTATAATACTTGCTTGTAGGAGAATCTTTATTGGAAATTTTTGTACAAAATATTGATTTGCAGCAGTAGTGCAGTGGTAATTGAATCAAAAGCTTTTTTTTTTTTTTTTCATCTGAAGCTTGGATTTGATATGTACTGATTTAAATCATTTATTTAAAGTAATTAAGATATTACTTTTGAATGAAAGTTTGGTACAGCACACACTGACCTTATACAGCAGTTACTTTTATACTCTATTGTTATTCATCTATTTGTGTTTTGTTTTGGAGTGGAAAGCTGATAGTTTGTGTAGGCTTTACAGACTGTGAAGTATCCAGTGCAGTTTTAAAGACTAACGGAAACTTTCCAAATGGAGACTTTGCCCCTTGCACTGTGTTTGTAGATAAAAGTTTTTTTAGACCAAACTTGTGCTGCTAAGAAGAGCCTAGCACCAGATGGCTGTTAAATGTTCCTGATCATCTGTCTGTCCAACTGAATTCATACCAGGTATGAATTGTAAGACTGAACTCATCTGCTTGGGATTGCACTCAGATGAGAATTGATAAGGTAAATTGTCTGCTTTACAGACAGGAGTTCTGTGATCAGGAAAGACTGAAATTAAGAAGCAGGTTCTGTCAGCAGCTACTGTAAAGAGAAACCAACAAGATAATAAAGAGTGAAGGGGATAGGATAAGAATCTGTGGTTATTCAGGTACTCCAACAAGTACTGTCTGTGTCCATGAGACATGAAGAAGCTTTCCATTTTTTCCCCTGTGTTAGGTCTGTCCAATTTCCCTTCCTGTAAAAACAAGGTCCCCCTGTCCTGTTGATCTCTTTGTTGTAATGCAGTTGAAAGGGAAAAACTGTAAGCTGTGACATGAACAGCTGTGGACTTCTTTCTAGGAATGCATTTGGGGAAGGGAGACGCTTGAATATGGACCGAGCATTGATTTTCAAATCTCAGGCAATTGAACTGGGGCCTCCTTTTTTCAGAGGACTGTTGAAGACATTTTCTGTGTTACAGAGTAATCTATAGCAAAAGAAAAACTTAATCCAGGAAAGGTTTCAGGAGTGCAGTGACCCAGAGTGAGCAGAGTCAGGAGCTGCCATCTCAGTTTGCTTCAAACAAAGGCATCTTGCCAAGGTCAGTGACGAATGGACTTCATAGATGTTTTCTTGTGACAAATGTCTCTGTAAAGCAGGCCTGGCACAGATTTGAACAGGAGAAGAAATTGACTGGATCTGCTTCTAGCCTTACTAGGTATCTTACTAGAGATAAATGCCTGTAAGCATCAAGCTGAAGGTGTGAGAAAGCCTCTGAGAAAAGTCAGATCTGCTCAGCTTTGTGGAGATAGGCCTGAGGGACCCGGCTGGAGTTGGTGGCAGCAGGGGTAAAGAAGTTGCAGAGGCTCCAACATGTTTTCAGTGCAGCAGGACTAAGGCCCTTTCTGAGCCTGGCTGCAGTCAGTGTGAGGTTGTCCAGGACAATGCTGCCACCAAAAGGCACTCCCAGCCATTGCCTTCTTGCTTCTTCTGTGGGTTAGTGGCTGAGCATGAGGTGTTTTTAGCTGTGGTGCTGTGGTGAGATGTGCTTGTTCAGTAGCATATGTCCTTAGGGGCCCAGGTTATTCTTCCAAAGCGGGTAATGTATATCCTTACAGGAGACACCTTAGATGAATCACTTGCCAGTGATTTCTGAAGGCACTTTGTTACCACCTGTGCCATTTAGGCTGGTGGGGAGACCAAATAACCTCATCAGTTTTTCCTATCAAGTATGAAGTGATCTGTACAGGACTCTTCCAATGTCTCATCCAAATCCAAATGAGGCCATGTCTGAGGTAGATCTCTGTGTGTGGGGCACAGCAACAGAAGTTGTGAAGTAGCAGTCAGACATTCATTTTCCATACATAAATAGTTAGGAACCAGTGTAAAGCATTCAGAATTGCAGTGGTCATCTAGGATATGTGTTTTTCAAGGCTAAGAAAGGACAGATATACCTAAAATATTATGTCTTCTGTGTGTGAAGGGTTTTTTTGTCTCTATGAAATTTGTCTTCTACCTTTTCTTTGCTCATGCTGCAGTTTCAAAGAAGACTGAAGAAGAAAGGGTGGGTTGGAGTCGGAAGAGGTGTTTCACCTCACTGATTTGTGGTCGACAAAGTTCAGAAACAAAGAATGATAGAATTTGGAAGGGACCTCTGGAGATCACCTAGTTCACCCCCTGCTCCTTCCACAGGAATCAGAGAAAGTAGAAGCAGAAAAAAAGGCCCACAAACATATTTTTTCAGAAAGATTGCCTCTCAACAGAGAAAACCATAATGGCACCCAGCTGGCCACTGTGATAGATGACTTTACAGTCTTCAGGGTTTATTGTGAAGTGCAAAGGAATGGAGTAATCTGAGATCCATTTGAACAACGAAAGCCTTGGAAATTGTTTAATGTTCAGAGAACAAAGTCTGCCAGAATAGCTTTTCCCGTTAATTAAATATCAACAATCTATTTCAGGGGGAAAAAAGATCACTCAAAAAAAACCCAAACAAGCCAAACTAAAACAGCAAAAAAACCTTGCCTGACACACCTCCTTTGCTCAGTCCTGGGACAGCCATCACCTTTCTGATGAGCATTAAATATCTGCCTGGGCTATTCAAGTCTGTTCACTATAATTCCAACTTCCTTTCCTCTGAAAGTTGAGTGGAGACTTGATGAGTCTCTTTAAAGACTAAAGCAGCATGACAGTGTACCTGGGGGAGTTACAGGAAGAGGAGGAAAATGTTTCTGCTCAGATTTCTCTCTCCTTAATATCCAAGGGTTTTTTTTTTTCAGGCAGTCATTTGGAATGGCAGTTTTCTTGCCTCTGAATTCTTGTTCCAGGAGCAAATACTGCCATAGTAAGACATCCCTCTGATGGAAAATCATTGCTGTTAGTGATGAGTAGAAATGCCTATTAGTGATTCAGAAGACTGATACAGATATGGAGGAATATATGAGCAGAATACACTTGTCTAAATGAAAAACAGTCCCTGCTCTTAGGAGGGTTGCACTAAACAAATCATGAGCACAACGTAGATAATCATGATATGGATTGCAACAAGTCTCAGGCAATCACAGATAGCTTTACTTAATTCTTACCAAACTCTTCTTACCTATCTGTTCTTGTTAGAAGCTTACCAGGGAGAGTTTTATACATCGCTTTTAAAAATAATTGGTTCTGAGAAACTTAGTAGAAACAATGCTTTAATCTTTCAAGCAGTTTTTACCAAAGTGAATTCTAGAGGCAAAAGCCATATTATTTGAATCCAAAAGGGAATATCCTAAAGGACATTGCATTGACTGTGTCGGAATGCTGTATTTTAAAGCTTTTTGTGTTTATAGTCTTGATATTGTAGTGTTACATCTTTAAAATCTGTATTCATGTTCATGTTGATTCTTATCTCGAAAATCCTAATGATGCGTGAGTTAATAGACGTCTGTTCTGGTGCTGTTTTAGAAATGATTAAGAAGAAGCCAACAACAGATAAAGAGAAGCAATTTCTTCTTTTTACTACAGCAGTATAGTAAACCAAAACTATTTCTTTTCCCCTGGAGAAATAAGTCCTAAATATAACTGAATCCCTCAGATGACTTGTGGGAGAAAAGTGCATGCTTGTTCATCGTCATAGAGGAGTGTAAATATATTCGTAGGTGCAATTAAAGTTCTTCAGTTCTTCATGTAAATGCATTTATTTAGCTGTTTTGCACAGTTACGTTCTACCTGCTATGCACTGCAATAATTTATTTTGTTTCAGAGCTCTCCATCCACCATGTTGCCCTGTGGACCAGCTTTGACCTTTGTTCGGTGCCTGGTGCGTAAGAAGAATGTCAAGGGGGAAGGTCTTGAGGACTCGTTGTGCCGATGCTTATCTACGCTGGACCTTATAGCACTGGGAGTTGGAAGTACCCTTGGTGCTGGTGTCTATGTCCTTGCTGGAGAAGTTGCCAAATCTAATTCTGGACCTAGCATTGTTGTTTCCTTCCTCATTGCTGCCCTGGCATCTGTGATGGCGGGTCTCTGCTATGCTGAGTTTGGTGCTCGTGTTCCCAAGACTGGTTCAGCATATTTGTATACTTACGTAGCTGTTGGTGAACTGTGGGCCTTTATCACTGGTTGGAATCTCATTTTATCCTATGTTATAGGTAAGCCTAAGAGCAAACATGGGAACTGAGGCTTTCTGAGAAAGCAAATATCAGAAAGGGATTTGTTTCTTTGTGTCTCTGCATTTCACTACTCTTGCTTTTCAGTCCTACTGGATCAAATAACCAAGGTCATTTGATTAAGTTATTTCCTTCGTAAATAGAGTTTTTGCAAGATGTGTCGAACAGAAGTGATAATGAACAAGAGTAAACAATTTTACTGCTGTATTGATCAGCAAGAATAATGTCAGTAGAAAACACAGCAGAAACATTTAGCTGAGTCCGCTCCCATGGCTATAGTATTTCCCTTTAAGAAAGTCATGATGCTTAGTTCCTAACTTGTTGCTATTATCTCATACTAATTAAATGTTCTGTGTTGTGATCTCATAAAACACAAAGTTGACCAGGTCTGAATAATAACAATGCTTATGTGGGAGATGTTAAAAGAGCTGCGTCAGTGCTTTGGCAAAGATGACAAATTTGATTTAAATGTGTTTTGTACCAGAAGTACATGTTCCTCTGTATGGTGTATAAGCATACCTATCTGTATATGTCTACCTAATTACAGGACTGTTGCCCAAATCCGTTCAAAATCAATAGACCTGAATGTTGTTTTGTAGTGCATTCCTAGTAGGAAAGTGGTAAGAATAAGGTTTTATTTAGCTGTAGTCACATACATTCTTTACCAGAGGAGAGCGTTAGTCTTAAATACTAACTCTAGTAATATATGTATCTTCCTAGTGTTTTTTTGCTTTACTTCCTGGTAGACAATCTTTCCTTCATGTTATTTATTAAACCATTGTTTTGTATTGTTTAACATACACAGAATATTTTGACTTTTGAAGTAAGTGTCTTCCAGAAGGACATAAAATATAAATGATATAGAAATATTTTTTGCAATATTTTGGGAACAAATTAAGTACAGATTTGTATATTTTAGTTGTAGAACAGTACGCTGTCATTTAACTAGGTGGAAATCTATGATGTTAAAATCTCTACTAAAAAGTAGCAGCATGTTTAGTTTTATTTCCTTTTCAATAGAGGTAACTGTATGTCATTGCATTCGTGCAAAACTGTAAATATGCATGTATTTTATAAAGGTACATCGAGTGTAGCAAGAGCCTGGAGTGGCACCTTTGATGAACTTCTTGGGAAACAGATTGGTCACTTCTTCAGAACCTACTTCAAAATGAATTACCCTGGTCTGGCAGAGTATCCTGACTTCTTTGCTGTATTCCTTATATTGCTCTTGTCAGGTAAAAGACAAATATCTCGTTTATGATGGTTGTAATGTCAGAGTGCTTCTTATAGTCAAAAACAAAAAAATACCAAGCTGTAATTTGTGTTATATCAGAAATGAGTAATAGTATCTGAGCAGTTTAGATCAACATTTATGCATTGACAAAATGACTCTGGGAATTAAATTTGTATGAAAAACAAAAAAATTATGCATACTCTCCTTTCCTTGAAGATGAAACATAAAATAATCACTTATTGGTAGGTGTTATAAAACCTATGATACACATTGATACAGGAAAATCTTCTGTCATATTTTTAAATTATAAGAACTGATACCAAGTATACACTTTCTGAGGCATCAGAAATTTCCAAAATACTGCAACTTTTTTGCATGTTTTCATTTGCTTTCCATAAGTAAATGTTCTTTAAGTTAAATAAAGAAAATGCTATGTGTGTTTTAAAGTGTATAGTTTGTTTTAAACAAAGCACTTCATTTTTCAACTAAAATTGTTCACTAGAGCTTTTACACATCCCAAATATTAGTTGTGTTCAGACTCTCTTTAGATCACATAAAAGCAAGAGCTTTTCTTCTCTAGAAAGTTAAACTGATGTGTATATAAATACTTACCCTCTTATTCTGCTGCAAGTGTTTTTGTACTCATTATTGGGGAAAATATTTCTGTTGAGCTCCTAATGCTACAATGAGTGACCAGTTCATCTTTAGCTTTTAAAAGCTAAAAGGGACCTTAAGCTTTTAATAAGTCCCTGTACAGGAAAGACGAGTAGTAGAGTAATATAGGAAACCTTAGTTTGTGGTTGTACTTGTATCTTCAGTTAATTTCTTTCATCTGGTTTTTGGTTTTGTTTGACTTATGAGAAGAAAAGAGTAAAAAGAAAAAAAAAAAGAAGAAGAAATTGCTTAAGTCTCTAACTGAAAAGCATTTGAGAACTATGTTATTTAAAAGACAAAATTCATTTAGATTTAAAATGCATCTATGCTGAGTTACATTGCAGTGTACAGGTTCCCAAGGTGACTCAACACCCATACCTCCAGAAATTGTAGCCAAAATAACACTGATACAGAAAACTTAAGCAGCTTCTATGATAACTTCTGTGCTGTGATGAGATAGAAAGCATCTCATTAGCAGAGACAGAAATTTTTTAGACTTTATCTTGAGAGGCTTATAATTTTCTGTGTTAATCTCTAATTAATGAGGGAAAGCATGTATGTGATGTTAGTGGCAATTAGAGAAGCCAGAGAGACTTTCCCACTCTATTCAGTTTCTCCTGATCTGCTTTCTAGCTGTTATTCCATTAAAATCTTAGTATGCTCACAGTTGTTAGACAGTCAGATCCTGATGAAATAACTTTCCTATCGTTTAAATGGACTAGTCTGGAACTCAAGGCAAGCACATTTTGTATTATACTTTTTTAATAGAATCTCTGTAAATCAGATATATATATGAACTGGAGGCATGCATTTATTCTAAAGGATTTGTTAATTAGCTTTTTCCATTGCATAATATAGAGATGTGAACTAGAATCCCAGAAAAGCATTAACAATTGCTCAAAATACTTGTAAATACTTCAGGAGTACAGTGAAAGAAGGTTGCAGTTTTATGGTTTCCAATACACTCGTCTGTTGCCAGGCTGTCCGTTTACTAAATTTGTGCTAAAAAGTATAAAATGTATTGCTGTTTTTTTTTTTTTTTTTAATATTATTAATTATACTGACAAATATATCTTCTTGAAAGTAACTTTTTTTACTGTACATGAGAGTTCATTTTTAAAAATTGTTTTTGTTTTATAGGTTTGTTATCATTTGGAGTAAAAGAATCTGCATGGGTGAATAAAATTTTCACGGCTATTAACATCTTGGTCCTACTCTTTGTAATGATTTCTGGTTTTGTGAAAGGAGATGTTGACAACTGGAGAATAAGTGAAGAATATCTCATAAACCTTTCTGCAATAACAGAGTAATTACTCTTAAAATTATTTTTAAATTACTTTTAAAAAATGTCTCATATTCTAAGCAGTTCTGTGTTATACATGCTTTTGTACTATCGCAGGTAATCTATTAACAGATAGCTTGGTTGTTGGGAATGATAAACTTCTTATTCCCTTAGAAAGTGTTTTTATTTTTCCATTTATATTTCCCCCCCCAAAAAAAAGTGCTGCCATATTTTAAGACTTTTATTTGTGGCCATTTGAGAAGTTATTGGCTTCTAATCCTTAAGCCACGAATTAATTGCAGTGGGTGAGTATGACAACGAGTGTTTCTTACACCATTAGAAATTTTAATGTCCTGCCACAAACAGCAAAATGGGTAAGATGATAATTATTAGATTCAAGTATGATTCCATTTGCTGTTATTTTTGTCTTACAAGTTTTCACATGGATGTGTCTTCTCATGCTGTAAAGTGCAAGGGAGAAAGATGAATATGTTTGACCTACCAGTAATAAAAAATAATGTGTTTTTCTGCTCTATTTTTATTATTTACAGGAATTTTTCGTCTTACAAGAATGTGACAAGTATATATGGGAGTGGTGGCTTTATGCCATATGGTTTCACAGGAACACTGGCTGGTGCTGCAACCTGTTTTTATGCTTTTGTAGGATTTGACTGCATTGCAACAACTGGTATAGTATTTATATGTGTGTGTATGATAGCTTTTGAGGGGGGCAAAGGGACATAGTCTATCTTTTTTAGACTTTTTTTTCTGCCCAAATCATGTTAATTGGCCACCAATTTTTAAGAGTTTTCTGATATCACTTCTAAATTATATATGGATGATATGGTTTGAGTACTTAGAATGCATAAATTATAGGAAAATAACTAGAAATTATTGTTTTTGACAATTCTAAATATAGAATATATTTTATGTCCATTAATTATACTTTTTTTTTTTAAAGCCATTTCTGGCAACAAAAATAACTGATCTTAATTTTTGCAGATTTTAAAATTTATTCTGTAGATATGATTCTGAGGGTTTATGTTTTCAAACATATTCAATTGTCTGTCATAATATATTGTAAAGATGAATGTACTAACAACAGTTTTTGGTGTGTGTGTTTTGTTTTGTTTTCTTTCTTTTATTTTCAGGGGAAGAGGTCAAGAATCCTCAGAAAGCCATACCCATTGGAATTGTGGTGTCCTTGCTCGTTTGTTTCATGGCCTATTTTGGAGTTTCAGCTGCACTGACTCTTATGATGCCATATTATCTGCTAGATGAGAAAAGTCCTCTGCCAGTAGCATTTGCATATGTTGGATGGGGTCCTGCAAAATATGTTGTAGCAGTGGGATCCCTCTGTGCTTTGTCTACAAGGTAAGGACTTTGATATGCTTTACAAAAGCTGATGGATATTACAAGACATTTAAAAATAAATTAATGGGTTTGTTTAGAAGGCTCACTTCATGAAGAGGATTAGCATTAATATTAGAAGCATGTTTTAGTCTTAAGATTTTCTTCACAATCTTTTCAATGGTTAATGTTTCTGTTATTACTGAATTCTACCTCTTTGACTTTTTATCCAAAAATTATTTATTAAAATAAGTATTTTTAGACACATGACCTGCAAGTTACCTCTGTTAACTGATGAAATATACTTCACTGCCTTTGTCCTGTCTTGCACGCCATTCTCAATCAATCAACAAATTTACAAACTCTGTGTATTTGCAGGCAAAATTGATAAGACAAATACCTAGCTTCCCTTATCATCTTCATTGCCTGTTTTTCTTCAGTAGCCAATCTGTTTTCTGATATCATTCCCTCCTGTGATTTTTGTAGGATTATTTGAGATGTAGATTCTAGCTGTGGGAATAGGGTAATTTATTTTCTGCTATAAAACTGTGAATGTAACCTGTTATTTTAATTAAGAAGATCAGGGAAAGCATACAATATATATGCGTGTGTTCAAATATATCACAGCCTAGTTGTAATGTGCAAATACTTTCATAGAATAGAATATTGCTTAGTGCTTGAATTCAGGGATAGAAAAATGCCGATTCCAGTTTTCTACTTGAGGTTTTGTAGCTAAGGAATCATCCAAGTGAGCTTCGATGATATTAGTACAGGCTGACATTCCACAAATTAAAAAGGCATACCTGCTTAAGCAGGAATACTAACAGTACTCTGAGATAACTCTGGCGAGCATCAGCGTGATGAAGATGGTCACACAAGGTCTAGATGATGATTTAAAGGAAGGGAATATTTTGATGTAGAAGGTGGCGGAAAAAGGAAATAGTTTCAGAATGACATAAAAGCTTATGTGGCTGACTGAAGAATATAACTTGTACAGGTCATTCTGAAATTATAGCTTTTTTCTATCTACTTGTCATACTTGGGGGTTCTATTCAAATTTTCCTTTATACTGATAAATAGCTTTATATAAGTGCAAACTAATACTGGAAAACAAAATGAACTGAGAGAGTAAAACACCATTTCAGAAATTTGAATTCCTGGTCTGTTTCCAGTGTATTTTGAAGTGTTATATTTCCTTGTTTGGAGAGGTTATTCTTTCATGTATTGATTTGTGTCAGTTTAGAGCAAATCAAAGCATATCATATATCATATTCTTCAGTTTAGAGGTATAATTAACAAAAAAAAATTCAGATCATTACTTTTAGTTCATATAGTTACTGCTAATTATGTTATGTTGTGAACTTGTATCTTTTGGGTAAAGATGTCCATTTCCATTAGTATTTCCATTATTTGTGTGAACCCACTTAAAGAGAAGTATGATTAATACGTTGTACAAAGTCAGAACAATACAAATTTAGTTGTGGATTTTAATAGTATCCTTATTTGAAGAATAAACTGTTGCCCTGATTTAGAAAACACTCATTCTCAAAAACAACATTTATACATCAGTTAATGTGCATGAGATTATCTCACGTTTGTCTAACCTTAATGCTTGTGTCTCATGAGCATTACCAGAGGTACTTAGCATCTGTGGTATGTAAAATCTGAGCCTTCTTTAAGTGGTTTAGTTGACATCCTGAAGTACCTAAGGCAACCATTCAGCTGGTTAAATGCTAGTATGCTGCTGCAAAGGTTGTACTGGCTATGAATTTGCCTTTTGTCCTTTCAAAGTGTTTTTGTTTTTGTAATTATGATTATTTAATTTGGAGGGAAAGAAACCATCTAATGTAAGAAGCCTGTTTAAAAAGAGCTTTGAGTTATTGACTAATTGAGTTAAAGTTTAAAAGCTTTCTGTGTTCTGCTAATAACAAATCTAAAATAATTACTCTTCCCATAAAGGAAACAATCTCAGTGAAGCTTGGCTTGAGGAGCTTTAATGGAAAGGGACAATGTGCTCAGCTGTAACTGTTGGTGCTTACTTTGAATTACTGTTAATCAGCAGCCTCACATGGAAATGCGAAGCCTAAAAGATGCTGCTAATGCCTATTGAATTGCTGCTGCTGACTGACAGACTTTTTTGAAGAATACTCAAGCTTAACTGCAGTTAGTGTGACCTGGAATATGTTCCTGGTCCACTAATACCCAAGAACTACAGTGATGACGAGTTATTTTGCTAACCCGAATTCTCTCTAATGAAGAAATTCCAATTCCTAAATTAAAAATAATCACACAAACATACAAACAAACAAACAAAAAAACGGCCATTAGCTTTATGGGAAAAAAAAAGACATTTCTATTTCTGTCTGATCTGTAGTATCTTCGGCTATGGGGCTTTCTGATTTTGTCTTATGATCATAAGATTCTGTACATGACATTAATTAACATTGTTTACCTTTTCCATGATACAACTCTGCTGTCTTATGATCATAAGTTTATGTACATGCAATTAAAAAAAACAATTAGCATTGTTTATCTATTCCATGGTACAGCTCTGCATGAACTGTGTTTGCTATGTTGCATGTGTTCGCTTTTTTCTCAGTCTTCTTGGATCCATTTTCCCAATGCCACGTGTAATCTATGCTATGGCGAAGGATGGGTTGCTTTTCAAATGTCTAGCTCAAATCAATTCCAAAACGAGGACCCCACTAGTTGCTACTCTATCGTCTGGTGCAGTAGCAGGTGAGACTAAGAGTTGATCCTTGTAAAGAAAGGTGCACTGCTAAATGTGTTGCATATGTGGAAATTGATTTGCTTTTCACTGATCCAATATAACTGTCACCAGGTAAAGTAGACTACTAGTGAAACTTTTCTTTACCACAGATTTTGTATTTGTTTGCTAATCTCAAGAGCTTTCAAAGCTTAGGTTCAAAATAATCGACAAAGCATAGAACAACACTTATCAATCAAACAGAAAACCGAGAGCAGCAACACAGAGCCTAAACCAAAACTGAAGCAGAACCCATTAACTCTTCCAAGCATTCTTTTCATGTAGTTGGGTTTACCAGTAAAGCACTGTGCTTTTAATAACCTGTATTTGAACTATACATTTTTCTGTTCTAGTCTTCTCGGCTCTATGTTCCCTTTGCCCCGAATTCTGTTTGCCATGGCACGCGATGGTTTACTCTTTAGTTTTCTTGCCAAAGTGAGTAAGAGGCAGGCACCAGTTTTTGCCACCTTGACAGCAGGGGTCATCTCTGGTAAGCTCTCAAAGCCCATATTTCTTAAAACTGAGATTTGAACACTCTGTGCACGTGCATGGTAATTCATATTTTTGAAAAAGGGCTGCTTGTTAACTTCCCGTGCATGTAAGATGGGAATTAAATCAAAAGGTGTAAGAACTCTAAATCATACCAATCCTGATGGTGGTAGTGTCTTTAATGTCACAGAATTCAAAGTTATTTTATTTATTTATTTATTTTTAAATATTAACTTCTTGTACTGTGAAAAAGCTTCTTACTTGATCAGTGTCCCTTAGGCTCTCCTCTCCTCATAGGGTTTTCTTGTCCAATGAGCATAGATATATGTACCACGTCTGTAATGGGGAAAGCAGTTATCAAGTTTTTTATTATGAGACATGAGAAAAAAAATCTGTATTTGCAGTGGGATCAGCTTTTGTGTGAAATGCATACACAGATTTTATTTTCACCGTCTTCTAAAGAAAACCAGTTCTATTTTGGTACAAGCTGACCAAGTTAGAGTTGAAGGGTATGTGTTTTTCTGGGTGCTCGGGAAGTTATGTGTTTATGCATATATATATATATGTATATATATATATATATGTATATATTTGTGTGTGTATATATATATGTATACACACCCATATACATTTTAGCAAAACAGCATTTTGGGAGCTGCTGCCAACTGCTATATTAGTTTTACAAAGAGAAATTTTTAACACACAGCTGTTTCATTTTTGTCTATACTTCCTGAAGTGGCACTGCCCAAGTTTCATTGTGTTATTTTGGAGGGATGTCTGATTATCTAAGAAACTGGAAGCACTGGATGTATTTACCTTCAAGGCAAATAAATGCCTTAAAACAAAAATATTAAAGACATGGCTTATAACAATTTAGCAACCTGGTTAACATTGATTTAAAGTGAGTTCAGAACTAAGACTAAAACATTCTGTTTTGACTTTTAATTTATGTTACTGACTTTTTCCTCTATAATAATTTGGTAGTGCAGTTATGTGGGAAAGAAAGAAAGAAAGCCATGTTACCTAACGTGTAAACTAATTGATACAGCTGTACAGCCTTGACTAGCTGTGCAACAGCAGCCACGTGGACTTGCTTTTAGACATTGTGGGGAATTTGGTGTATGAATAATTTATCTGAAGACAGCTTAATCTATTTAAAAAAAAATGCGTATTTGATAACTTGTGGTCATAAATGGTTTTGCCAGGGTAGTTAAAAATAAGTGCAACAGGTCATATTATCTGATTTTCCTCTTAAATCCTAGCATGGATTGTTTGTATCCTTGTATCCTAGTATGAATAGCTTTAAGAAATGTTAACCTTTATCCTGCTAGCCTGTTAGGTGCTTGGCCTCAATTAAAGTTACCGGCTCATGACTACAGCTGAGTCAGTTGTCACATGCTGTTACTGTGACTTACTTTTTTACATATCCTAACCATGATTCTGAAACTGCACATTGAAAAATATTTAGCTGCCCATTTACAGTTCTTAACTGTAAATTTGCCTGCCATCATTACATAGAACTTGAGTAGAATTAAGAGAGGTGAAAAAGCTTTTTTAAAATTCTCTTAATCAGAAACTTACAAGAATTTTTCAGTTTGATCTAGTGTATAAGAAAACAACCTTGGCTACAAAGTAGCCTTTTGAATCTAGAACTTAAAATTAAACATAGCTACTTTATATTTGGTTATTGCAGGTTCTGTTCTTTCTCAGCTTTGCTTACCTACACATTTTGAGAATTTAAAGCCATGAGATATTCAGAAATTTGCCACAGATAAGAAGTTATGACTTCTTACAATAAATGACTTCTTGGATTTATGAACATCCACCCTCTCTTAAGAAGACAGGATGATTTTCCTTCCTCCATTGGAAGAGGACACTAGCAGATGAAATAGAACTTCCATAACAAAGCAACCGTGCTTTTTGAAGTCATGTTTTTGTCAGAATCCAAAAAGAGGGGAATGTGTGTTTCTGTGTTTTTTTGTGCACCGATACACCTGTCTACACGTATATTAAAAGTATTTATAAAGTAGATATTATATATAAGCCTTTCTGAATATAGAAAAGTTTGTGTATGCATGCACGTGCAGTAATATAAAGGCTACATTTTATTTTTTTATTTTAAGATTAGTGATGATTAAAAAGATAAAATATTTTGATTATTTATATATCTCAATAGAGTGAGTCAAATGCAAATACTTTAAGAATTTTTGACCATGTATCAATTAATGCTAGCCTTTCACTTAGTGTCACTTGGTTTCAATTAATTGTGCTAATTTCTCTAATGAGTTCTCTGTGTGCAAACAGCATAGACACAAAAGAATCTCCAGATGAAGGTGACATTAGTTTTTATAGATGAAATGTCTGCCATAATTACTCAGAGTACCATGGAAATTTCTATTTCAGTGATCTTATGAATATTATTTCTTGTGAGATTTTGCTGTCTTTTTTGAAGGCCACTTGAAGGTTTTAGTAAGATAATTAAAAAAAAAACAAAAACCCACACAAAAAAAAGAAAACACACACAAAAAAAACCATCTGTTTTCTTACAGACAACTTCATAAATTTATATAGAGATTATTTTGAAATCAGTGGAAATTTTACATACTTACTGGGTCACATCATTGTTCCTCTGTTTTGTAGTGGGAGCCATCTCTTAACTCTTATGAGATTCTTTCATAGCAT
Source organism: Tetrao urogallus (assembly GCF_951394365.1). Lineage (NCBI taxonomy): Eukaryota > Metazoa > Chordata > Aves > Galliformes > Phasianidae > Tetrao > Tetrao urogallus. The sequence continues at coordinate 43,159,948 of NC_136817.1, read as the reverse complement.
CAGAAACTTTTCTACAAAGATGTATTTTATTGTGGCCCCTGTTCAGCAAGCCACATATGCAAGTACTTCTGTCCAAATAAATCCAATACAAATTGCTCAATTATGCAGCATGACTGTATGGCCCAGCAGTGTGCTTATCTACCTGAATGAGATTCCCAACTGTAGGAAATTAGGTTTAGGTATGTTGTCTATGACTTCAAATGTGTTTTTAAGGATTACTATGATTTCACTCATATTGTTCTCAGTAGAACAATTTGAAGTTACACTGGTGACGGACTTTAAAGTCTTGACTTAGTATGTAAGCCTCATACAAATTTTGCATTTTCTTTTCTTTTCTAGCTATTATGGCATTTCTGTTCGACCTAAAGGCTTTAGTGGACATAATGTCTATTGGCACACTTCTTGCTTATTCGCTTGTGGCAACCTGTGTCCTCATTCTTAGGTGAGTCAAACACAACTTTTCTGTTTTACTGTGGTTTACACTGTGTTGTTCACTACCTGAACAGGAGTCACACCTACAGTGGATGTTTTTTTGCTTTATAACTAAACATTTGAAAGCTATCTGTATGCATATAAATAACTGCTGAGAAGCATTTACCTGTCAAATAAACACTGACATATTGTTATATCAGTATAGCAGTTAGTCACATCAAAACTTCATGTGAAATCTAGACACCTTTTCTTTTCCAGGAGATAATATTTTGATACAAATACAATCCATGCTGTACCTTGGGCCTATCACATTGTGGTGACTGTATGTGAAAGATGGAGGTGCTAAAATAATCGCTTTGCGATGTCCTGTCAGAAATCAGTACGACCGGAAAAGCATTTCAAGATCTGGTAGCCCAGAAAACAGTACAAATACCAGCTCTCATCAGTTGAGATAATAATTAATTGCCAGTAGAACTATGTTATGTCTTCTGTTTGTAAAACAGTTTAATGATTTCAATATCTTGAGAGCTGTAGGTCTCAATTCCTTAACCTTTCCCTGCTGCTGACCACCAGATCTCCACATTTGTGCAAGACTGGTAATTTATCTGACCCACTGGTGCATTTATATAGCTTAAAAAACTACTGACAAACAAACAAACATGGCAAAAAAGTTGCCATAATTTGTTTATATAAGATAGTGACTAATCATATGCTCTCACATATTGGGTAATTCTCAATCTCTACTGCAAAGCACTTAGTACTTAAATGTATTCCTAGAGGCATATTCTTTCAATTCCCAGAGTAAACCTCATTATTACACCACTTGTTTTTTTTGCACAGGTACCAACCCAGTTTAACCTATGAGCAACCCAAATATTCTCCAGAAAAAATAGCCTTGGCTGCATCAGAAAGAGAATCTGCTGTAAGTGAGTCACAGATAAATATGATACAGGAGAGTCACTTCAGTCTTCAGACTCTGATTAATCCATCCAGTTTACCTACAGAACAGACTGCAACTACTGTTAACTGTTTAGTGGGTCTGTTAGGTAAGTAATATACAACATTAATGTAAGTAATGGAATTTTATTACGGACAAAATTAAACATTCGGTAATAATATACCTTTCCTCAGTCATCATTAATGCAACATTCTGGATAATTCTCTTATATTTCATAATGGAATTAATCTGCAATCTCGTGTATTTTCCATTACTTGATCATTTTCATAGCATTTCATACTGAAGTTCCACTATCATTCTTCTTAAAAGTCACCTCCTCTTCAATGCTATTTCCATCATTTTGTTTTTCACACAGCTTTCTTGGTTTGTGGCTTGAGTGCTCTCGCTACATATGGGATTCATTTCATTGCTAACTTGGAGCCCTGGAGTACTGGCCTTCTTGCTGCATTGGTGGTGTTCTTCATAATTACCATTCTCCTCATCCAAAGGCAGCCTCAGAACCAGCAGAAAGTGGCCTTTATGGTGAATAAAATAATAGCTCTAATGGGAGGTTTGGATATATTCTAGGAAGTGGGAGAGGGGCAGAGGGAGAGAGAGAGAGACAGCCCTTTTTCAGGTAGTCTTTCATTACTGCACTGCTATTATCACAGTTTGGGTTTTGTTGTGACTGCAAGGGTAGTGGAGGCTCATAGCATCAATGCTCAATCAAGTATAGATCTTATCCAGATCTCAGATCTAGGGAAAGGATTTTGCTGCCCACAGGTTGAATGTGTGATGCATATATAATTGTGGCCATATAGAAAGGGTGTATCTGTTGGGTTGCTGTTACAACTAGTGGGTCTGACAACACAGATTTCTAGCTTTTCTTTCAGACACATGCCTGGAGTGCACACTGTTAAGGCACAAGCAATTTTAGTCCTCAGTTTGAACACTTAGACACTAGAAAACAATTCAGAAACTGACTACTGTATAGTCAGATTATCTGCATTGTCTGCAGTGATTTGGAACACAGTGCAATTCATACCTCCCTGAAGTATGGCCTTTCATTTTGGGCTTTCACTTGTGTTCTAAGGTCAGTTAGTTAAGGAACTACATAGTGGAAACAGTGAATCACGGTGATGAAAATAAAATAATTTGATGGAAATAAGGAGTCAATTTGGAAAAAAAGGGATACATCTATAAAGATGGAAATAATACTTTTCAGCTGTGCGTTCAGGACTTCATTAGTATGCGTTGAAAGATTGTTTTCACAGCTTTAGAGAACATATTTTAAACATAAATTACTTTAAATTTTTAAGATATGTAGAAATTTGTCATTAAATACTGAAAAAGAAAATTTTAATATACTTCAGTAAGAAAATGTTGCAATTCTTTTTTAGTGAGATTTGTCACCCCTAGCTCATGTTGTATAACTCAAGTATGACATAAGTAGTTGATATATGCAAGAAATGATATTTAATATTTTAAATATTTTAAATATTTCCCTCTAGGTTCCATTATTGCCATTTTTACCATCACTCAGTATCCTGGTAAATATTTATCTAATGGTGCAATTAAGTTCAGACACTTGGATCAGGTTTAGCATCTGGATGGCACTTGGTAAGTACATCTGCTCATTTAAATCTCCTCCTTTGTTAGGACTGATGAATCCTGTCCTAGATAATTCAATACTTTGCCTTTAAACGTTGGAACAAAAGTTTATGTTTTAGTAAAATCGTCTAGTATTTCTAGTTAAAAAAGTAAATCACGCTTTAGAAGGGATATGTATACATGGCCAAAACTGTAAAAATAGTTTTGAGGTAATAGGAAGAATCAAAGTTATAGAACTAATTCCAGTAAGTTACCATACTTTTATTTCTTGTTTACTTAGCTAAATGTGTGCTGAAATCTTTTTTGTAACAGTTTTCTTTTTGCTATATCAGACATTCTCCTTTAAGATATGGAAAACTGCACTGATTTTATGTAGTCATAAATTAGAGATACTAGTTTCCATGACTTGGCCTAGGGAGCCTGCTTTGGCGGGGGTCGGACTCGATGTTCTTTAGAGGTCCCTTCCAACCCCTATAATTCTGTGATTCTGTTAGAACAACCACTTATGCAAAAATGATGCACTGGAATTTAGCACTTCCGTTTCCTGAACAAAGAGGGAAGACCTGAAGGTTGAGCTATCATTTTAATACCTGGCTTTGGAAAATTTGCTCAGCCAGACAGTAAAAAATAATGACTTTTTGATGCATTACTTGCCTAAAAACCTTATTAACCTTTTCTTTTTTTTTTTTTTCCCTTTTCCTTTTGAAAGGCTTCATTATTTATTTTACTTATGGCATCAGGCACAGTCTTGAAGGTCATCACAGTGATGGAGATGCAGATTCTTGTTCGGAAAATAGTGGGTTGCAAGAAAAGAACCCTGTGGAAGAAATGGATGAACCTGAAAGTGCAAATGAAAGCGATAAATTTCTTGCACGTGAAAGGACAAGTGAATGTTAATTTATGTAAACAATCAAGTCTTTTAAACCTTCAATTGATATTTTACTTGTGGACTGAAATTTCAAAAGCTTTCTACCAACATTGTTCCTCTTGAAAGTGTTTACTACAAGGCCTGACTGATGCTTTGGACAAGCTGCTAATCCATCTTCATCATTTCAGAACTGACAGCATGGAAGTTAATATTTAAATGAAACAAACAAACAAGAGAAGTACTCTTTTGCAAGCAGAAATCTGGATGTATTGTTTGAACTGATGTACAGAGTTGCTGGCAATTACAAAATATGAAGAATACTTGCAAGAAGTTCAGAATATTTTACACTGCATTTTGAACACAGTGCCTTTTACATGTCCTCCTTATTTCTGTTACATGGTCTGGTGTCCCAAATAACAATGCAACTAAATCAGTAGTAAAATACCAGGTACTATTTTTTGTTGCTACAGAAATCTCATGGGAGAAAAATTGAAGATAGCCTGGAAAATATTTCCGAAACAAATGATAAATTGACAGACTTGATGCTTTGCAAAAAGTAGAAGATCGTGAATTTATATAAAAATAGTAAAGAAAGAATTGCTTACCCTTACTAATTAGTAGCCATTAAGAACTGAAATAGAGAAGATCCTTTAAAGGATTATGTTGTTTTCTGCAAAAACTTCTCTTCAGAAAAATTATGCCCCAAATTCCTACCTTCTTTTCAGATAGAAGGGGAGCTGAAAAAAAACACCAAACCCAGGCTTTGGAAGGAATGCTTTTCAAAGTAGTATTTCAGTCCTTCACCAAGTCATAAAAATATGTTAGCACAACAATTTTTTGTGAGTCAAATCTAAACCTACAAATCCATTCATGTGAGTAGGCTGTCTAAATGCTAACTTATGTATGTAAAGAACCAAATAACTGCAATAGTGTTGTGTGAACCACTGTTTTAAAGGTAGTGAAAATGGACACTGTTCTTTCAACATAAAAGTCACATTACTTAAGAAGGGCACCCAGACATTTTAACAGTTTTTCTCAGCGTATAATAGTCTTCAATCCCTTGAAGGATTCCACAATAGGAAATTATTTTGCAAGAAGTCACTTATAAAAATAACTTCCCTAAAGTACAAGAGAATTGTTTTGTACTTTTGTACTTTGTCATGGAAAGTTTTAATCTGAAGCATAATATCGCCAGTAATAATCATTGGTATTAATCTCCGTTGTTAGCTACAAAACATTTTATATCCTGTCAGAATGATGTTGGTTGATGGTGAAAAGCACCTTTTTATAATAGCTGGAATTGAAAAAAAAAAAAAAAAAGAAAAAGAAAAAAAAAGAAAAGAAAAGAAAAAAAGAAGAAAAAAAGCAGACCAGTTAAGCTGCTTCTGTCTCTCTGTTTCTGTCTTTTTCACAGTGATAGATTCTTGCTTTTTAAACTGAAAATGAATTTTGTTGTTGTAAGCCTAAATGTAGAAGGCAGAAAGAAGAGTGCTTCTTGATAGAGAATCTTGGAATGTGCTGATACCCCATGGAAGAATGAGTTTGTAGTTTAAAGCCTGATGCCTTTCTTCCCAGTTTGAACTGGGAGGAGAGCATTTTTTGCAGCACAGGTGATTTGGCAGGGATTTGTACTAGTTGCACTAGTGGCCTCTGCTGGCTGCTCAGCTCAAGGAGCAGCAGTCTGAAAAGATCTTCACCACTATTTGTCTTCTGTGGCATATTCCTGGTTTTATAGCAATCCAGAGGAATTCACCAGAAAAGTTTTGCTAGAAGACCAAAGCAGAGCACTTGTAGGTGCCTGTGTTTTTCTTTCAAAGTACAGGACAATGAGTGCACAACAGGAAAACCACCTACCTTTTAACTGATGTTCCAGCATGTGCAGCTGTTGTCCTAAGGACCATTGTTCTAAAGTCTGGTGGTCCCTAAAAATGGATGAAACAGAGGATGAAGAGAAACTGTAGAGTAAGTGACAATGCAGTCCTGTTTCTTAATGTATCATAATCCATCCTAATACTGATAAGTTATAGCCACTTCTTTGCGCAGTTTGTTTTACAAGATGTTGTTAAAGAAACACTAAAATGTCCTAGTAGAGTAATACAAGTAAATTATAGTCTATGTAAAGTGTTCTGTTGAAAGAACTAGATAGTAATCTTCAGTGCTTAGAACAGTGCTTAGAGCAATTGATAAGTTTCAGAACCTTTCTTCAATGAAAGGAAGAGCCGTCTGTGTCGGTTGGATCTGCCATTGGAATTGTATTTCTCAACTGGGGCCCATTGTTACGAAAAAGTGACAAAAGAACTATGTGTTCTTGTTTAAAACAGAAGATATTTATGACTTTTTAGGCTCCAGTGAGGTAATCTTGACAGACTGAAACAAATGTTTTATTAAAAAAAGATAAAAGAATGTTTTCGATACCACTGGTGTTTGAAGTAGAAATACTGATGCTTTTCCTGATTTGTAACTACTCTGTCAAGAGCACAACTTCTTCAGTGGCTATTTTTTAGAGGGCATCCTTATCCGTCCTTCCCAGTTGCAATTTTGTCCTGCTGTTAGGACAAGCCTGCAGTGCTCAGTTGAACCTTTTGCACAGTATTTTTACAAGCCTACAATGGAAGACAGCTCTTTTAAATTCTCTACACATCTTGGTGTGCAGGAAGCAGAGACTTTTTTCTAAAGATGCTGGTGCCACAGAGCAGGCAAGTCAGGCTCCTAGGTTGCAAACTGTGGCTGTTCTGTGATGTGCAAGGAAGATCCCATTCCCTCCCAGCACCATCATATAGAACGAATGTGTGCCTGCCTGTCTGTATGCTTGCATCGATCTGACATTAGCCCATAGTGATTTTGATGTACTGATTAGAGTAATTTCTATATTGCACTGGAATTTTCTTTGAAGGGAGACTGTCAATGTAAGGAGCTTATGACTAAAGTCAGCACTAGCTAAGGCTTTTGGAGATAAACGAGAGAAATTTTTCAGCATATATGTATTTTGTACATAGTGTTTTTGCCCTCATTATTGTATTATTAGTCCCCCATAGTTACAGTAGTTAATTATATGAAAATAATGTGATTGTTACAAATGCTGTGAGGAAGACTGGGAGCAGCTGCAGCAGAGGAACTATTCAGTTAACTAACGAGATATAAAACAAAGGAAAATCATTGGGTATTCTCAGTTGCTTTGACTGCACAAAGCTTTTTTATATGAGTGTATAGTTAATGCCATTAATAATCCATGGTAAGAACACTGTAAGCCAGAAGTGAGATATTCATGCTAATTTTGATGTGCATTTGTATGTGTAATCTTGAAATTCCAGATGCTTTTCTGGGATGTTAGTGGAGCAGGCCCTGTGAAGGACAGCCATGCTGCTTCTTATGCAGGGAGCATGTGTGAAACAAAGCCCAATTTTGTTCTCGTGTTTGCTATATTTGCCAAGAGAGCAGCTGAAAGCACAAGTCCATTGGAACTAAATTGTTATTTTTTAACATACTCATAGTTGTTGGTACTGTAAATTCTTCTGTGCAAATAATGATGGTATGTATTAATATATATATGTTAATGGAGGTAGCTTTTTTTGCTTTATGGAAATAAATCCTTGAAAAACTATATTTGCATTGGTACACTTGGGATATACCTTTAGATATAGGAATTATTTTTATCAGATTTAGGAAAATAAATCAAAGTATATTTAAGAGAGAACAAGTAAATCTTTGTTCTCCCATAAGGAGGCATAACAGTTATAAAACATTTCTGCTTAATTCACATTACCTAAGGTGACCTTTATGCAGTATTCCAAATTCTAGTCCTAATTTTGCAAAAGGAAATGTTATGAGGTATCTTAGATTTCATTGTCTGTTATCCGGGACAAAACTATTCTGTTAATAACAGCATGCTTCTTCCTGCACAACAAATACGAGCTAGATTCCCAAAACCTGTCACACTGTGTTTAGGTCACCTTGTATTAAGGCCGTGTATACTGCCTACTGTCAGAGAATAAAGATCAGTACTAGCAGTACAGGGTTACTTATCTATATTCTTATGAACTTGAATATGCCATGCAGAAACTTCAAATGATACAATTAATTTAGAAACAAAATATGGTAAAGCTTATATATATATATATATATATATATATATATATTTCTGTATTTTATTAGATGATGAATGTAAAATTCTAGCCGCCTTTTTCCCAAAGTTTATGGAAGGACATACAACTATTTTAGAAATAAAATGCATACTATTTTCATGGAGATTTTTAATAAGTGCCAAGATCAGATGTCCTGCAAGTATCCCAGCTTGGGTGAGATCCTGACAGTGCAGGAAATCTTCATGGGACTGTGCAATCATTAATTGTCAGATGCCTTTGACATTGGGGTGCATTCTGAACAGTACAAATTTAATTCACATGATGTCTAGCAAGTGCTACTTGGTTATGTAAAAACAAATTAAAAGCACATGTTATCGTAAGGCCCTGGTTCTTCCCAGGCCTGCCAGGAGGCTGTACAAATTGCAGTATGCTCACTGAAAGCTCTGGGATTACTCAGTGTTAAGCAAAAGCAGCAAGTGGTACTCCATATAATGTAGGATTTTGTATTTGTTTTTAATTTCCTGTACCTTTAATAGTTCTTTCTGGTATATATTTTAAGGACCTCTGCATTTTTCATAGTTGGACCTTTCCAAAGCAAAATGTAGTGTCCTCACCACATCTTGATCTGTTTTCTACTTGATTTTAGAGATTGGGTTCTCCAGCATCAGCTAAGCCAAAGGATTTCTGTGCCTAGACATGCATTACAAAGAGCTATGTGTATATATAATTGTTATTTCTATTATCAGTTGGACAAATTCTGTTGTCTTTGTATGTTTCCATTGAGTCTTGCACGAAGCAAACTCCACCCTCAGCAACATAAGTTTAGCTGCAGTCAGGATTTGAAAGTTTAGGAGGGCTTTTTTTCTTTTGTATTAACAGAAAGCAAAGCACGAAATATGCATTATGTATCTTTAAGAATAGTTATGTGTGCTTCATTTTAAGAAATGTTAGTTTATATGTTTTAACTTCTTGTTCACATGTAAGCTGTAATGATTACATCTGTGATGTGCTGCTGAGCATTTGAAATGTCGGTAGAATGACTGTGATGCATCTTAAAATACAAGTTTCTGTTTGAGTACTCTAGCCAAAATGAAAGTTCTTGAACTTTTGTGAATGTCAAAGTGCATATATTTAAAAACATGGTGCTTGTTTATTCACTTTTTCAATAAGAATTATAATCAGCAGTATTTTTAGTTACCTTAGTTTCAAATCTGATGGAAATTATATTGCTTTCCATATACTGTAAGATATGCTTCACAGGATAACAACTGTGCATTTGTTCTGTATTTTTTTAAAATAAAGCTGAATATCACTTGTATGTACTTCATACAACACCTCTGACTTGAAATCACCACTGTAGTTCTAGTAGATACTAAATACTAAACTAAATACAGTGACTTAATAATATTTGTGTCATCTCGTGTCATGACATGATACAAATCAGAACTCACAATAAATAGTGTGATAGCTCATATAGTTTTTATGGAAGGGGGAAAAAAAATTGACGATCGTGTTGTATGTTTAAAACCTTTATTTTTTCCAGTGGTCTGAAGATGTGCATCATAGTAGTTTCCTATTCACTTCCTACAATGATTTAGGTGCTGTATAATCAACGAACATACAGATGTTATAATTATGAGATATACCAGAGAGTTTGGCTAAGCAGGTTATTACACCAAAATAAATAGGTAGGTAGGTAGGTAGGTAGGCCGCTTACCCTTGTCCTGGGCTTGCTGTAAAACTACAAAGGAAGAATCTCCAGAAGGAGATCCTTCCCTAAGACCTGGTAGTCAGCTAGTTCTTAAATGAGTCTAGGAGAGGTGGAGCCAGGCTCCACTCCTTCCGGCAGCACAGGTGAATTGCCTTCACCTGTGCTCCCAGGCTGACTCATTGCTTGCCTCAGGTGATTAATCAGAAGTTCAGGCTGTGATTCAGCAGTTCCCATACAGGCACTGTGACTGTTCCCATATAGACAGTGCTAAACCAGAGATGATGCTGGGCTTGATTTCCAGAGGGAGTGAGCCCTCAGCTTCCTTCAGCATCAAGCCTTGTCCTGGAAGCAACCAGACTCAGAGCTGCACGAATGTTACCTCTCTTTTCCCTTTTTGGAGGAAAAAACCCAACCAAACAAAAAACTTGGGAGTTCTGTCATCTAGTGCTGTGTCCTGAGGATTGAAATGACTGAAAACTAACTAGCATTTGAAAGACTGTCACCTAGGATACCTACTTACATACATAACGTAGGAATGCTGAATCTGGGCAATAGATAACGATAGCCTTGAGATACAGAACTGCACTCCAAGCATGAAGTTGCTCTTGTTTTGTAGACTTGGGTCACTATCTTTGTTCACAGATTTAAAAGAAGCTGTGATTTTGGTCTTCTTAGGGTGCACTGCAACTCTTCTGATATTTATAAATGAATATAACAAGTTCTCAGTGTGTATCCATTAAAAATAGGAAACTCGGAATGTATAAAAACACTTTCTTTCTTAATTGTATCCCTATATAGCAAAAGGTATGTACCGATCAGCTTGAATATGTCCTGAAATGAATGCAGGTGGGCCGCTGTCTCCTAGTGCTAGTACTGTATTTCTCCACATGTACCAGTATGCGGGGCTCTGTCAGCATTGCATCTTTGACCTAGCCTGTGCATGAGAAGTGAAATTTGACCTAAGGAGGCACATAAGAATTGCAATTACAGCAGTTTTGCAGATGATATGATGGAAAATAAATGCTCTTTAGCCAAAGAGAGGCTATGAACATTTCCTGTGCATGTTTACATTTTATACTGCACATCTTTACTGAACCATCATCTCCATGGTTCACTTTCTTTAAAACAAAGAGTGATAACGTTTTCAGAATCGGATATGTGATGGCATTGTAGTTTTTAACAGTGGAAATAACCTTAGCAATAGCAACACCCGCCATAAAGCAGCTTCTCCTGAGCAGGATTCCTTCTGGGAATGTCTTTGCTATAGCAGTCGGGAGTGAAAATGACTTCACAGTTACTTTTCTCCCTTCAGCCACATTGAGCAGTGCCAGCCACGCACCTGCAGGGCCGCCTATGAGGCGGCAGAGATGCAGTCTGCACAGCTCCCACCTGCGCCCGCTGACCCAGCACGTTTGTGACTCTGCAGGCCGAAGACAGCTTGCAGTACAAGCCGCGCGCGGTAGAGGTGTGCTATCCCGCGTGCGACCTGCTGTCCTTCCCTCAGCGAAGAGCCCTTCACCGCTCGGTGCCGCTCAGCCGAGAGGGGCGCGCCCTGAGCGGGCAGCCCGCGGCCCAGGCCCCCGCTCCCCGCACCGGCGAGCTCCTCCCCGCCTCGAAGCCGCCGCCGCGCCCGCCCCGCCTCAGCCTGGCGCCCCGGCCGCTCTCGCCATGCGGCTTTGGGTGCTGCTCAGCCTGCTGCTACTGCAGGAGACGCTGCCGCACGGTGAGCCGCCGCGACCCCATCCGCGCCGCCACCGGCGGGCCCCTCCCGGCCTCCCCGCCTCGCGCTCCGCTGCCCCCGCCCGCCATGTCGGGGGCTGGCGGCCATCTCGGGGTGTGGGGGCTCCCGTCCTGCGTGGCTGCCACTGAACCAGCGTCTCTGGCAGGGGATGCGGTTTGTTCGGGGCAGGGAGTTGGGATGGAGGTGGCGGGAGGCGTCGTCGACAAAAGCCGCTGCCTCTTCGTCTCTCTCAGAGCCGGCGCTCGAGTCCTGCGCCTGTCCTGAGGAGGGTCGGCGCTGCGCTCGGTGCTCCGTTTCATAATAACGCTAATGTCACTTAGTAAAGAATACCGCTTCAGACCCCGAGGCGTTTCTACGCGCCGCTGGGAAGAGCTCTTGTCCCCGCCCGGGAGCAGCGGGGTTCGTCTCCCACTCTACAGCCTGTGAGGAGCTCTCGGTGCAGCCGGGAGTTGGGTCCCGTTTGGTGCTGGCGGTGGAGGATAGAGCAAGGGCTGGTTCGTGTCTGTCGGGGACGAGTTGTGACTTTTTTTAAAAATTATTCTAACTTCTGTGAGTTTTGTGTGCAGTTGCTCTCTTGGTAGGAAGGATAGAACTTTGTTCTTAACTCAGCATCAAATTGTGATGAGTTCTTGGCAGGGAAGGGGTTAGCTTTTGGCTGGGGAAGGAAGCTCCTAAGCAAGCCTTGGCTTATTTAGACTTTAACATCAAGAGAACTTAGATAATTCCCTACAATTCATGATGTGGCTCTGGCCAGTGGCTTATCCTCTTCTGAAGCTGCCAGCTGTTACGTGATCAGTGGGATGTGATGGAGAGGGAAAGCAGGCACTGTCTTCTGCTGCTGCAGTTTGCAATATGTTGTCAAGGAAACATCTCAGAGCAATGTCAGGGTTTGGGGCAGGCTGTGTGAAACTGGGGGTCTGTGGAGAGGTCTGGGCTCAGGGGTGCACGGGGAAAGGAAAAGAGGCACTTCCCTCATGTGGTCTGGGGAATACAGGCAAAAATTACTGCAAGGACATAAAAATACTTCACCCCAAGAGCTGTTAAATGTGTCTGGGGAGGCTATAAAGCCTCTGGCCTGTGAGACAGTCAAAATGCCTACAACAACCAGGCTGGGGTAGGAAGGGGCTTCCAGGAATCCTTTCCAGCAGTTTTTCTTACGACTGTTTGTAAAGGAATTACATCCTAGACAAGGAGTTGCTGTACTAGTACTGTGGTTTAGAAGAAGATCTTGACTTAAAGATCTGTGGGTGTACGTTGCCACATCAAGAGAAGTGTTTTCTATTTGAGACATGGGCAACAAAAACTCAGAATGAGAAATAAGTTGCAACTTAGGCTAAAGGTTCTCCAGGCTTGCTTTCTTGTCTCATTTGCTTTATAGTGAGGTTTAGCTGTGTGCTTCCTGCTGTGTCATCCAGAGACTTATCTATATGAGCAAGTAATGTGGTTATGTTTAATTTAATCAAGTTCCAATAAGATATTCTGATTTCAGAATAGCACTCCCAACTTAGCTTATGGTAGCTTATGAGCAATGAAATGTGTTCTGCCAGATCGTCTGTGTTGTCAGTACAAGTGCTGACTTAGATGACAACTTTTCTGTAGCTCATCAGTGTCCAGCTCTTTGACTTGCTTGCGCCACGTTAAGAGAAATTAAGAGGAATTGTCTTGGGCCACATGTAAGATACATAATATGCTTAATGTATATAATGTATATATTTTAAAAAAACCTCTTTAATTAAAATACAAAAAAAAAAAAAAAAAAGCAAAAAAACTCAAAGCTATTGGGATATTTCACCTTGAGTTTTGTGAAAATGTATTTATGTATTTGTCTGATTCAGTACAAGTGGTTGCAATTTTTTGTGAGCTCCCAGGACGTTTGTCAGAGATTTATTTTTCTTATGAAGTTGTACTCTTCCCATGCTTCATCTGTGAAAGTAGATGTTTACAAATGTAAGTACTGCCAAAAAGTGGTGACATGAATAAGGCATGACTGTGAAGTGAGAGGTATCTTTTTCTGGTAAAAGAGGTCTTATGGAAGTGTAGTAAGGAGACATGATGAGATTTTTGAGTTGAATATCTGATTGCACCCCTATACATTCTATTTGAAAATTTGCAGGTAATGTATGTCAACTGAAAATGGAGTTGCAAATATATGAGGGGGGAAAAAGCGTTGCTTTTTTTTCCTTTTGCAAATTTGAAACCTATTGTCGAGTTCCTTTATCAAAATGGGAAAGCACAGCTACGTATTTTTTGCTGTTTACAGGACTATGTTTAGCCAGTTTATCAAAACATACACTTGTTTGCTGTAAATCCAGCTAGCACTGTACCCATCCCATGCCCTGGTTTCAGCTCAGTGTCAATGGTGCACTGATGTTTGGCTGCTGCTGAGCAATGGGTGCGTGCTGCCGTGCTGGTGTGGGGCAGGCAGGGCTGGGCTGCCTGTGGGCTGCTTGTGGGCTGGATGGACTGCTCCTAGAGTGTCACAAGCAGAGCTGCGTCCAGCCTGTTTTGTGCTCTTAATTATGGTCACAGAGACTAACTGTCATCCTAGTCTTGGGGTTAAGGATTATGCTTTATGACAACCTGCTGCTTGATTTTCTTCAAGGAAGAATTCACTGGTAGTAATGCAAGTTGAAAGCTCTCTGATGCTGCCAAGAGGTAGCATGGGACCTGCCTTGTGAAATGGGTATGTCTGCTGGGTGAGGAGCACAATTGCTCTGCTTCCAAGGTTTCTCAGTGGATTCTTGAAGACCACCATAGACATTCTCTAGCTGTAATCCAAGCAGCTGTGAAGCTGATGGAAGCATGTGTGTGGATGTAGGCGATGCCTTAGGTCAACACTGGATGCACTTAGCATTCTGTGATTAATAATTATGGCGTAATTTTTGTACATGGTGTTTACAAGAATGATGGGGTGAGAAACATTAAAGAATAGGGTAAGCTAAATCCTTTGAGCCAGGAGAAGAAGTGCAGTGTGGCATGTTTCTGAGACATAGTGATTCACTGTCTCCTGTGTGGGCATGAAGGGTTAGCTAGGGATCTGGAGAGTACTGCTGCAGAGGAAATGGGTGCAGTGCATCGGGGAATTGCTGTTTGGAGCAGATCAGAGGTAGAAAGGAAGAATTTTCTCAATGTTTTTCTACTAAGTCTTATTTTTTTCTTTAATCTTGTTTTTTAAATAAGAAAAAACTTTACTCACTTGGGTATAAGTCTTCTGAGAGGCGGAAGTACCCCAAATGTGATGTATTCCCAAACCCGTGTAAATGGACAAGTTGAGTTTGTTCTTTTCCTGGGAAAGTCCTGTAGTTTTTGGTGCCTGAATGGAGGACTCTGGTAGGTTCTTTGTTTCCAGATGACTTTGGTTGCCTGTTTCCTTTACAGACGGACTGCAATACTAGATAATGTAGTTAAAGGGCACACTGAGATCTGGCCCAGCAATGAGAGGGGACTGATTACGAGGCACAGGAAGCAGTAATATTGGTGGATATCAGGGCAGGCAGACTCCAAAGGAGAGTTGGGAAGGAGCATGGCTGTGGCTTGCATGCAAGGTCACATCTCAGGGAAGTGCAGAAGAGAGGCAAAGCTTCAGCATGGGAAGACAAAACCCCCTGTAATTATAGTGCTTCCTGAAATGTCCTGCTGTTACCTGTAAGGAAATGCCAGGTCAGAAAGGCAAAGTCTCAATGTTCTGGGGAGAGTGAAACAGGAGGAAAGTGTTTCTCTAGTTCCCAGTGAGCCTAAACATGTGGAACAGAGGGAGCCTGTGTGGAAAGGAAAAACTTCATCTAAAGAAAATTGAAACCAGGCTTCTGGCACTCAACATTGGCGCACACTCACAGGCAAGCCTTTAACAGTTTCATAGCAGCAGTGTCAGGTGTGGAAGAGGACTGTGTTTCTCTAGGGCTCCCTGTGGGGACAGGATGTTGTCAAACACGTGTAGAGATTGAGGTTGGCAGAACAGTGTGGCAATGGCATGTTGACAAATAGTCTGATTTAATTAGGGTTAAAAGAAGGAGACAGAAATAAAGCTTGTGTGTTTCCAGAAATGCAGTGGGGAAATGGAATGGATGGCTTGGAATGCGAATGCTTATGCCTTGAACATCAGGGCACAAACTGTGCAGGGAAGAGGAAGGAGCCTGCCCTGAGGGAGAAGTGGCAGCTTCTTTTGAAGAATGCTGTGGTCTCAAATATGGTGCCTGGTGAGCTTTGTCAGTAAAAGCCATCTGAACCAAGATAGAAGCATTATGAAGGAAAAGCAGTGTGGTGTGGCCAAGGGGATGGCTGATTGTTAGGGGAAATGGAGCAGCAAGGACCGCAGATAGCAGCACAAGAATTACTAGCTGGTGCAGGCTGGCTTGTGTGCGTTGGGGTGTGATCTGCCAAATGCCACAAGAGGTGGGCTTTTAGGGCAGCTGCTTGGAGAAGAGCAGCAGCTCCTGACTTGCTCCTGAGCAGCGCTCACGATTGGATGCAGATGTTGCCTTAGAGCAGCCAGACTGTAGTTTTAATATTCTTGCAGGAATAACAGGAGCCAAAGAGCAAACTGTAGCATTTAATTTGAGAAGGGGGAATAACATAAGATGAGGAGGCTTCTTAACTCACATCTGAGTTAAATATAAAAACCAGAATAGGGCAGACAGAAAGTTTGAGAAACAGCTTGCAAAAGGGATAAAAAGCAACCATAAATCCTGTTCTTCTGCTGATGTGCTGGAGTGAGGCAGGAAGAGACAGCCATGAACTTTGTGAGGCCCATAGGAACAGGCTGCTACAGAAACTAAACCTGTAAATTATGCACCTAATTGTCTGTACGCATCCATGTTCTCTGTGGGGGTGCCTAGAGAGGTTTTACTGGAAAATGGTGATAGAATGAACACAGACTGGAAAGTGCAGTATCTTACTGAGCACTGGAATAGCGCCTCTGACGCAGAATGTTTCTCTGTGGAGGAATCATTAGAGGACATCTCTCATTAATGTGCCAAGAAAGTTGATTCAGAGCAAATCAACAAAGCATGTGATTTTCAACATGTTCATAGATGCACTTTAAAACAAACAAAAAACCAACCAACCAAACAAACCTGTCAGTAAAGACTTTCAGAAGGATTTTCAAATTCTAAAACTGAGACTTAAAATTTTGTGTTGAAAGATACAAACAAAAGAATGACTCAAATGTTGTAAGCAGATTGATGGATTGATTCCTGAGTAGGAATTACTGCATAGAAGTTGTTACTTCATAGGTTGATCTTGAAGTTACTCTGCATTATTCTAGAGAAAGGCAGCTCCCAGTGGTTGAATTGCTTTCTGGGAAAGCAGTAAGCCATTTAGCTAGGAACAAAGGCATCACCAGTTGTACATCAGTGATGTGACCATATGTTGAACCTAGTGTACAGCCTGCTTTTACTTTCTTTCCCTTACACAAAGATGATGAAGTTGAACTATTTTTCATATGTATGGGTTCCATAAAAAGAGCAACTAAATGGAGCAGGGCTTACCGGTCCAGAAGGGATTTGTTTGAAGCATGCTGCCATGCTGCAAAGGCACGGATGCTGCCAACAGTGCAGTCTGTACCAGCTGTAACCCATGCTTATCAGCATACTTTAAGTCCATAGTGGGCTTTTTTCTTTGATTCGTATGATAAAATGCCAGAGTATTTCATATGGAAAAACTGTATTCAGCATGAATTAGCTGTCAGGCAAAGGTATAGAGTTTTTGCTGCCTAAAATAAGAGTTTTAGGCTAATTCACAAAAGATTGTGCTTTCTGCTGTCAGTTACAGCGTAAAAAAATCTTCATGATTGATTTACTTAATTATTTAGAGGCTGGGATTTTAATGACTGCTCTCTCCACCTTTTTATTTATTTATTTATTTATTTATTTTGTTGTTGTTGTTTGTTCTCCCCTTCTTTTTCTTCTCTGTTCTTTTTAAGGCTTATGTGCATGTGGCACATGGTGAGAACAGATAGCAGCTGTGTGTGAGCTTCTGAGATCAGTCACTGCACTGCTGGGAAATAAGTGCACCTTTTAAGCAACCACAGCATGCATCTCAGCTCCTGCTGGACAGGTACACTTGGGATCATTTGGTGAGCTCATGCTTTTCCAGAACAGTTAATGTCACATATGGGCTTATAAACAGAGCATAGAGACCTGAAGGCAAAAAAGGTGAAACGAGAGTTGTGCATGCTTAGGAAATGTTTATTCACACAAATACGTATGTATGTGTAACTGGTCCTCTGAAAAGTGATCCTCATTCTCCTCTACCCAGCATCCAGCTGAGACCTGAGAAGTACAATTATGTTGTTGCACATTTGAGTTGTTTTTCTTGCTTTCCTCTCAGAAACATTTTGCAGAAGTGCTTTTTGGAAGGAACTTGCATGTGACAAAAGGAATCTTTATTCTCTACTTGATCATTGGTTAGCTTTGCTGCAACACTTCAGCTGAGTTAAGGGGTTCTAGAACAAAGATGATTTTTCATTCACTGTAAACGTTCAGCTTGGAGACGGCTGAAATCCCTGTTAAAAATTATACTTTAAATTATAACTTTATGTGAATCAGATTGAAATAGCTCACTTTTCCTTTGCTTTGTTTTAAAAGGCTGCTGTTGCCTCTGGCAGGTAATGGAATCTCTTCTGCTTCTGTTTCCATCTGCTCAGTAAAGGTAAATGGCCATTATAGAGATGTGATGTATTAGATACTACGTTCAGGTGACTTCAATACTATTTGTAATTCCACAGTACTTAACCTAAAAGAAAAACAAACCTGCATTGTTACTAGCATTAAATAAATCACCATTAGGTTCTTTACTTCTCAGTGTTTTTTTCCCATGCCTCTTACAGCAGCACAGCATTTTTAAAGGTTATACAGGACTGATGTGTTACATACATATGAAGATAGGACGCTTGTGTAATGCTGCACAATAAACGGCAGCGATATGGGGTAGCGTAGACAAAAGTAACTGGAGAGAAAAGTGCTGTATTCCTTTCCCTTCCCATCTTTTGCGAAGTCCTCATGCCTTACATATTTGCCTGTTTATGTGACCTGCAAGTATAGATTTTCCACATGTTGTTGAAAGCTCTTTTTTTTCTGTCCAGGGAAATGAGTCATGTCACTGACTTCAGAAACTTACAGAAATTAACTCTCATTTTTCTGAATCCTTTATAGGAAGAACAGAGTATTATTATTCTCTTTAAGAATAAAGAAAAACAATTTGCAAGAAGGCTTTTTTCCTAATTGTAACACTGCTGCCTTTCCCTTATTTTACCAGTTATTGGACAGTCTGCGAAAAGTAAGCGTCAAAAAGAACCAGGGGAAAACAAAATCAAGCCTATCAACAAAAAAGTAAAACCCAAGGGCCTAAAAATGAAGGAGAGGGAACCTATCGACTCTTCCTCCAAGTCCCAGTCCATACTGATGCAGGTGATGGATAAAGGCCGTTTCCAGAAACTGACTGCCACTTTAAGCCTGTCTGCTGGACAAAGCATAGAACTGCGATGTAAGGGGAGTAATGTGACTTGGAGCTATCCTTCATACTTGGACACCTTTAAGGACTCCAGACTCAGGTATTTTTCCGTATTCTGGGGGAGAAAAAGTAATCAAGGTGTTTCATGTAGTGGTTACTTGTCTATAAGCATCTTTCAGTCTTCTTCCTTCTGTGATGTACACCGTGCAAGAGTCTTGTTGCATGTGAAATGGATTTCCTTTAGATTAATCTAAAATGATCCAGGGGGACACCGGTGTGTTCCAGCCACTAACAGAGAGCTACATAAGAGTGAGGCTGAAGTAAAATCCTGAAAATGTATGAGGGTGGATGTCAGGCACTGACTGCCAGTTCTGATGCTCTACAGACCTGCTGCTGTTGGGATGTTGCTACTGTAGATATCAGCTGAGACAAAAAGATTAATTTCCTGAAGAGGTTAATACCCATGTCTCTCAGCTTGCAAAACAAAAAATATACCAAGCACCACTCTAAGGAGCAAGTGGGGTTAGTCCTTCCCTCTCCTATCAAAGTCATGCATGAGTGCTGGGGGAATTGCAGGATTCACAGTGCAGAAGTGTGACAGAGCTTAATGCTGAGATAGATAATCACCTTCGGTTTAGGAAGGCATTTTCTTTCACCTAGTGTCATCTTAATGGATACTGTATACACAGTTGTGAGAGTAGCAGGAGGATCTAAGCACTTTCTCCCCCTCTCTGCCCCACCAGGTGAGTGGCCCGTTGATCTAAAATCTCTGAAACCATACATTTGTTGGCCTTCCCAGTTCTCAAGCATAGTACATGCATAGCTAAGTCTAGATTGAATGTAATAGTCTCTTTCTATATTTGAAAGAGGAATGACTTACAAAGGAGCTCAGCTCACTTATTTTGCCTAGAGCTTGTTTTCCCTGCTTGTTTTGTGGAGGTTTATGTTTGGGTATCATTGAAGGACAAGTGGTTGAGAGACTGAGGAGCACTGTGAATGATGCCCTAAGAAAGAGCTGAAAAGAGAATTTCTTACGTTCTTAGGTAAGAGCAGTACTAGTGTGAAGGAAGTCTTACTATCCTTTTGTTCCTAAATTAAGTAAAAGTTTGTGGGCTCTTTGTAAATAGCTGAGGTTACCTGAATCTTTGTGACACATTCCCTTTCCTTACAACCATGGAGATACTTTAAAGTCACAGTCAGTTAATTACTTTCCACTTCTGTTTTCAAAGAATAAGGTTAAAAATTGACAGGTATATCCCGTGGTCTGTCACGTATCCCTTTGAATTCATGAGCTGGTTTGCTTGTTTCCTGACACCTAAGGAGTTCCAGAATAAATTGGCTGAATAAACCTCTATAGTGTGAGGCTTCTATAAATTATAACAACAGGCCTATTTCTGCTAAGGGTTTATCATGGCAGCATCTCTCAAAAGATCTTCTGGCTGATTTGAACAATTGTGTTTTCATTTACGACAAATATTTTGTTCAAAATTTATTTTATATATACTTAATATATTTTATTTGATAGGATAGAGGGAATGGTTTTAAACTAGATTTGTGGATTTGGGTTAGATGTGAGGAAGGAATTTTTTACTGAGTGTTGAGGCAGTGGCACAGCTGCCCAGAGAGCTGTGGGTGCCCCATTCCTGGAGGCACTCAAGGTCGGGTTGGATGGGGCCCTGGGCAGCCTGAGCTGGTGGGGGGCAGCCTTGCTTAGGGCAGGGGGTTGGAACTGGATGGTGTGTGAGGCCTCCAACCTAAGCCATGCTATGAAACTATTCCAGTAGGTGGCACACGTCAGCTGCAGAACGGGCCTGGCCTTTTAGCAGGCCAAAGAGTGCAGTGCAAAATCCTACTGAAAGCGAGTGCCACGCATGTGATGGTAGTGTCCATTTTGAAGTCTGTCTCACCCTTAGAAGGCGTGCATGTAGGCTACTCGCCTGCACTGGGCTACGTATATGTAGACTTCCAGGTCTCAGTGTTAACATCTGGCATTGAAGAAGGCAAGAAGTATTCACAGTTCTTAAGAGAGGAATCTGAATTTTACTTCATTACTTGTTTTGACTGCCTGTTCTTCTCTTGTATTATTCTAGCCATAGAAATGGGGTAAAAGAATTAAGGAAGGATACACATTTTCCAGTTTTATAATTTGTTATTTTGCAGTTTGAAGTAGCTTGAAATTCTTTACCTCTCTGTTCTCATTCAAATTCACAGTAGTATTTTGTAAGAGTAAAACAAAAGTTAATAATTTCAGGGTAATAAATGCTACCTAACTTCTTGGCTGGATGCATGTAACTTGCTTAAGTGTTTTGTTTTAGAAATATGTTAGGCTTCTATTTAAGGATCTATACTGAAATATTTTTAAGTAAGTTATTGAAGCCATAAGACAAAGTTAAATTGAATCAACTATTTAGTTGTAAGCAGAATACCCTATAAGTAACTAGAAAAACTGAAGACATGGATAAGTAGCATGCTTTGGACTTACTGAATGGGGATAATTTATGGAGACATTGACAACCAAATCTGGTGCAATTACATTTTCATTATGGTTTTTATGATATCTTTTTTATCTCATGGTGTTTGCTACTGTGCTAACAGATGTATGCAGAACAGTCTGCTTCATAGAATTTGTATTCCTTGGCTTTCAAAAGCTTTCATTGAACATAACTGAAAGTATCATGAAGTCCCTATTTACTTAGCACAGCTGGCAATGTTTCTAAGTGAGCTGGCAGTAGGAAGCGTCATTAACAAAGTTAGCATCTTTCAAGAGGAACTTAGACCTTTCTTTCTGTGAGATAGAAGAAACCTGAAGGGTCCACAGTGGTGATGGTGTGTGTATCTCTGTTGGCCAGAGGCTTGGGCAGCTGCTGATGCTGAAGGTGCTGAGGTCTGCTTTAGGATAAGGAGGGCATTTTGGTTTGTAGCTACTTAAATTTAGCATCTGGGTAATGCATTTCCTATGGATGGTAACAGGAAGAAGTGGGGATAAAAGCCACCTGTTTTCCTCCATGCCGTGCTGATTGTCTCTTTATCTCACCAGTATGGAAAGTAAAAGACAGCAGCTTGGAGGGCAGTGGCTTTTCTAAGAAGAAAGAGGTTATCTTTACAAAAGATGTTCTTGTAATACCCATGGCTGTGGTTTCTTTGAGTTTCTTTTTGCAGGTATACTTTACAACTTTGTACATAAAGTGGTTTTGTTTGGCACTGTTGGAGAGTGTGGGTTTTTCATAGGTCTATAGCTGCTGACATTTCCCCAAATTACCATGTGGGGCTTCCTCAGGAAAGAGGCTGAGTGGAAGTAGGAGGAGGACTCTTTGGCTGTTTCTTATCTTGAGTAGGAATCTTCTTTCCTATCCTGCCTGGAGGATGCACACTGAGACTTTGGAGACTGTAGCAAACAGTGCAGCTCTAGGGAGAGAGCTAAATTGTGTAGATCTGTCTGTTGAGTTGGGGCACCCACCAGCTTGCTTCTGAACCGACTTATTGTCTGCAGTGCTGTCCCACTCTGTGCAGCATGAGTACATCCTCATGCCTGAAAGGTTTGTGTGCCAGCTGAGCAGTGCAGCCAAAATGTAATGGCTGCGGTGCTGTATGGTGATACATAATAGATCAGTAACTGCAGGCCCGACCAGAAACTGCACGTACGGAGTGTGAGAAGGATCAAAACCAGAAAGGAATAAAGAAAAAGAAGGGCAGGCACGTTTTCACTTTCTAATGTTTGAGAGCAAAAAGCCTCCCTAGACAAAGATGGTCTGGCATCAGTCTGTGCCATGTTTAGAGCATGGGCCTCTGCCATCTCAAAACATGACTGCATTTATTGCTGAGTTTCATCTGGTAGATAGATCTTTGTGGAGTGGAACTGCTGCAGTGGAAGAAGCTGTGGCAGAGGTGGGTATGTATTGTGTGCATACTGGTACCCAGGCTCTGGGTATTGAGAAAATAGGAGTGGTACAGGGCAGAACTGGGCTGCTGTGAATTAAGACAGGCTCACTGTGTGGTTTGTTATTTGTGTCTAACCAAGTGTCACTCAAGTGCATGTGCTCTGAAGTCTGTAAGCTGTTAGGTTTTTCTTCTTGCCTTAAGCAGTCAGGATGTTCTTTCCCTCTCCTTGTGTTTTAGATAGCTCCGTTGTGGCAGTACCAGTGTAGCTGCTTGAGTATGCTAGATGTTCTGAAGTAAAGCTATGCACACTGTGTTGTTTTCCTTTAGTTTTTTCTAGCTTCTAAACTCTGCACAGCTTTTCTGGCAAAGGTCTTTTGAACTTAAAATAACTGAAGCTTAATAAGATGAGTGTATGGAAAAGGATTTTGAAGGTTTGTGTTGTTTTGGTTTTCTTTTTCTTTGAATGGTCTCAAAAAGATTCTGTATACAGTGTTTTTACTTTGTGATATGTAAAGCATAGCAAAGCTTGGCTTTTGAGAAAAATTTCTCATCATTTAAAATACTAGTGAAATGAAAGCTATTCTAGAAGTGCAGATCAGTTGGATGAATTTGCCATTTACAGCCTGCTACATGTGGTTTGTTTTGTCTGCTTAGCATGGCCATGCCACATGCCTCAACGTTTCCACTCTTTCAGTTGCCAGGTTATGTTATTGCATGTTTGTGGAAGTACTTCACCGGGCTATTTCCATTGATTAGTGGATAGCTTGTTCCCAGTTAAGTAGAACACACTGTACAATAATCAATTAACTCTGACCTTGTTTTTCTCTTTTTTTGTCTGTTGGGATTTCAAGCCATAGTTCAGTGCCTGCATTAATGGTTGGAGGCTAAATGTTCTAGCCTAATGGGTTCTCTACAATGTTGATGTTAGTGCTTGCAAAATATATTGTGCCATTGGAGCCATGTAGCTTATGAACTGTGAGCTGTGGATGTAGATAATCATAGAGACACCAGCATGGAAACACTTCAGATTTCTCTTTTCTTCTTCTTGAGTTTTATACACAAGAGGATCTCCTGTGCAACTAGGAATTGGTCAGTGCTTATTGAAGAACTGAAAACATTTGTAACGTAAGATGCATGAGAGAAATGAAAATGAATGAAAACGTTACTTTTCCCATTTTTCAAATGGTGGAATCAGATGAGGTCATTTAGGACAAGTGCAGTGGCAAGTAGGAAGCTTGTTTTGCCTGTTTCTTTAGGCAGCTCTCAAAACTGCTGTGTGATGGATGAGTGTAAAAAAGCTGAAGGCTTTGGTGGGAAAAGGTCATTCTCACCCTGTTTGGGTTGCTTTCTGGGTGTGTTTTAATTTCTAAGCTCCCAGCCTTGGCTGAAGGCTGCATGTTGGGTTATGCAAGCCTTGGCTAATGCATAGCAGCTGTGAGTGCAGTCTCTTAGCAGAATGCCCAGGGAGCTGGAAATGTCAGGAGCTGTGTGTAGCTGAAAGCAGCAGCCTCTTTGGTGACATGAACGTGAGTGGTTAGCAGGAGGGTGCCCACAACCGAGATGTGGGCTAAGAGGTCTGCAGTAATGCTTCAGTAACACAGTAAGAAGTTGGTTTGGAGGAGAAAAATGCCTTTAAAGCTTGCTAATCCCCCAAATAAAGGATTTGGTAAGTCTGCATCTGCCTTAAAAAAAAAAAAAATAATAATAATAATAACAATAACTGCTGCATTAACAGAAAGAAACAGGAGGAAGATAAGTAGAGAGGGAGCACACAGCTTAGCAAGACTACAGGAACTTCATGCAAGCTGTGTCCAGGCCCAGCCTCAAATGCTGAAAAGGAGTTTGCTATTAAATGCTTAAGACTGGAAAAATCTCTCCTGACTTGATTGCAATAGAAATGACCCTAGAATTCAATATCTTGCAAAGGAGAGCAAGAAACCTTTGTGTTCTGGCTGTGCTGCCATGTAAAAGCAGGTGGTTGAAAATAACTTTTTTAGAGGTTGGGGCTGCAGTGAAATGCATTGCTGCTGCCACACATCTGTCCTGACAGTGCCCACAACCACCTCACTGTGGGACCGATCCTTTCGCAGACGGCAGCGTAGCATATGCTACGAACTCTGATGCTACCTGTCTGAAAGAGCCAGGAGAGCAAAGATAAAAATAAATAATGACACCGTGCCTACTGAATTTCATACATGGGACCCTTAAAAATACAGCTATTAGCTGTACAAACAAATCAATTTACAATTTCAATCCAATGAGAGACGTTTGTGGAGAAGGAGGAAAAAGCGGCTGAGTTTTTTTATGTAGTTGCCTCGTGATACTGCTAGCATACTTCCAGCAGTACCCAGGGATATTGATGTAGCCAGGGGATGAAGAGGAAACACAGTGACAGGGTTGAAATGAGATGGAGTGGAGCAGAGGAGGAGACAAGGACAAAATGAGTTGAGATTGAAGGTGTTTGTGATGGAAAGCTGGACCGCTGTGTTAAAGACAGGGAAGTGTTCATGCTGACAAACGGCATAAATTGTTGAACAAACTGTCATTAAAGTGGCTGCTGCTCACCAGTGGTGAAGTATACTACTGAAGCAGTGATGCAGCTGAAGTAAATGGTATCAGGAAAGGAATGTGATTACATGGCTTGATTTAGAGTGTGAAAATATGGGATATATTTGGACAACTGAAACAACATAAACACACTGTCTAGGGCAATCACAGCCCATTTTCAAAACAAGGATTTTGGAATGAATTCAGGAGTTAACTATATGTGATGAAAGCTTGCCGTTGTTCATGCATAGAGTTGAAATCAAAAAGCTGTTCATGTGTGGGTCTTTGCTGGGACAAAGGGGGGTGTTGCAACACAACTCTGTAGGAGAAAAATGTGTCTGTTGCAGAACAGGAATTAAAAAAAAAAATCAAAAGTATAAATGACCTGACAAAAATGTGCAAGGAAACACACTTGTGCTTGTCTTTGCCTTTTGTTTTTCTTCACTCCAGTATAAAGCAGTTGGACAGGTATGGCCAGCTGATCCTTACAAACTCCACTGCAGCAGACACAGGTGAATATAGCTGCTGGCTTCAGCTGTGCAGTGGTAACAAATGCAGGAAGGATGAGACAAAAACAGGTTCAACGTACATCTTCTTCACAGGTAATTAATTATTTGGGGGATTATTGATATATAATATTGTGAAAATATATTTGCTAGTAAATAATAAGTCTATATCAAATCTTTTATTGTCAAGATGTTTTTCCCCACAATTTTAGGATTTTTTTTTAAATAACAGATGTTATGGAAGGAAGTGCTGGTGAAGTTTGCAGACAGTTGCTTGCTTTGTGTGATTTGTGAGCCCGCTTTCCCTATGGATTATGCTAAATGCATACCTGAGATAATGCATAATACAATGGAATCAAATACCTCTGAAAATACTGACATGTGCTGAGAACCTTCTACAGAATGAATCCAAAGAATGTTTAACTTATGAAAATGTGTTTTGGTAAGCAAAATAACAGAACAAGTCTTCTACACAGAGTTATGACATTAGGTGACTCCATGTATTCTCTCCTAACCCCGGTATATTTCCAGTTACCTGAAGCTAATTTAAAATCTTGGCCTCATTAACATTGGTGAAGACACAGTTTCTCCCCAGCATCTGTGTAGCATGTTGAGAGGCAAAACACCCTGCAGAGGTGCATTGCCCTGCAGAGCCTGAAATCGGCTGTATCCTCAACACAATGGGGGTAGGGTCATCATAGAGTAAATAACTGTGTGCAGTTTACTGCTGCTTGGTGCAAGAGTGAAAATCAAATGGTTAATTTGTTCTTCTAATGGAAATATTTCTCAGTGGCAGAGAAACCTTTGCTGCATTATTAGAGCTAACGCATTCTTAGCTAGTGAATGTTCCAGTCCAAACGTTAAGATAGGATTGTTTGCAATAGGTTTTGGAGCTAAAGAAGACCATGAGGCTGTACTGACTCCATTTATCAGAGGTGCTTCATGTTTCAAGGATACATTCCTTCAAAAAGGCTGAAATAAACTTCTCAGTCAAGTTACTATGGTAAATGCTTAAGCTAGAAAGAGGAAATTGAACTTTATGCGGAGCATATCAAATATGGAAATACTCTGTAACTGTCTGTCTAAAAGTAGTAAACATTTCAGTTATTTGGGAAAGAAGTAAATAAGTTTTATTTAAAATCATGTGTATTAAAAGGCTATGGCTGCTCCAGATACAAAAGTAAATCCAATGAATGGATGTTTTTTTTTCTTGTATATTTGAAGCAAAAAGCTTTGTGTTCATTTTTAACGTTGCCCATTTTCTCTTCTTGCTGCTAAGCCAAGATCTAGATGTTATCCTAACTACTTCATCTGTTTTGCATAGATAAAGAGGAACTTTTTGTACCTACTCCCAGTTATTTTGAGATTGTCTACCTGAACCCAGATAAACCTGCTGTCATCCCATGCCGTGTCACTACTCCTTCAGCAAAAGTTACTCTACACAGGGAATTCCCAGCAGAAGAAATTGAAACAGATGAAACTAATATTATTTATGATGCGAAGAAGGGCTTTGTCTACCAGCACCCTACTTCTGATCATAAAGGTATTGTCTACTGCAAAGCAGAGTCGCAGGGAGCGCCTCAGATTTCCATCAAGTATCACCTACTCTATGTGGAAGGTAAGGTGATGTTTCCTATATGCTTACATCGACTCCCGTTTCTTCTGCTGCCATTAGAAAACAAGTTTTAAAAAGTGGATTTGTAAAATGAGTGAAGTAGTCACTGAATTTTGAAATCTTCATTAAAAGTGTATGTGATAAAATCTTATTGGTATGAGCTCAAGCAGTTTCCCAGTGTAGGGTGGAAAGCTGCAGATATACATCACTTAACTGTTTCATTAGGCAAGCTGTGCATCAGCTTGCCTCTTGACTATGTTTTATCAATAATTTCTGTGTGACTGATTTCCTGTTTCCTAATGCTGTTCTGTCAGTCCCCAAGGGCCCACCCTCAGCCACGATTGTGGCATCGCCCAGTAGAGCCAAAGTCAGCGATGGTATCCACGTAGCCTGCACTGTCCTTGGGGAGCCAGATGTAGATGTGAGCTTCAGCTGGCAGTACCCAGGGCAGGAGGTAAGAGATGTCTGCCTTGGCTGAAATGCTTTTTGTTCTTCATAAGGGCAATACTTTGGAATGTGGGAAGAGTTTGGCAGAAGAGTCCCTGTGTCTGGAGTCCATATGAAGTTGGGAAGGAAAGAGGCAGCATCTAAATAACCAGAGAAACTTGCAGCTGTTGGAGTAAAAAGAAAAATGCTGGGGAAAACTGAAGTGCCTCCAGGTCCAGGGAAATGATGAGCAATAGTTTTGTGTGCTTTTTTGTTTATTATTATTCAGTTTTTAGCTAAACACCCACTGCCATCCTCTGTATTCAGCATCTAGCATTATGTTGAGTGAAACGTAGCAACAGATTGCAGTGTTTCTAGCCTTCAGGGAGCTTTTATTTCTGAGAGTTTTCATAACAGTTTACTCTCAGAAAGGGAAGAGAAGAAATTCCCCTGCTGCTTATATGAGCTTTGTTGGCTGATTTTTTTTTTTTTTAATTTTTTTTTTAATTGTCAACTTCCCTTGACTTCTGTATTTCATACCACAGTAACTGGCTATGAACCCCATTTTACATCCTCGTAACTGAGTAACTAGAGTACAAACAATTGAAGGAATTTGAGGCTCAGCCTGGCCTCTTAAAACTCTGTACCTTGTCAGTATGTACCCCCTGCTGCTTTTGAATCTCTGTTAGTTGAATGGCTGTCCAGCTATGGTTGCTGGCTGGTCCTGCCCCAGTGGTTCTACAGAATGTTATGCAGAGCTGGCATATGCTACAGCAATGCCTTTCCGGCCCTGGTTCACTACAGACAGCTAAACATGTGAATTACCTCTTGTTTGCTCTGTATAACATGCTCATAGTGTAGGGCACGTTTTCTATCAGTAGGAGACTGCACCTTTCCCCTGTACCCATGTACAGGAGTTGAGAGACAGACTTTGGCCGTGCAGCCTGGAGCAGGTCTGTGTGCTGATCCACTGCTGGGAACAGCTTCAGCTGTGCCTGGGTGTAACGGGGAAAAGTCTTGGTTAGGTTTCTGCCCCAACAAAATGAATGGCAGAGCAGCAGCAGTTTGTACTTGTTGCAGACTTTTCATAGTAAGGCTGTACTCCCATAATGCAAAAGAAATACTCTGAGAAAGGTTATCAGTTCCATCCCTCTGTTTTTAAGAGAGTTCCTGCAGTAACCGGTCAGTTACTGCATCTCATCTCGTTCCCATACCTCTCCCTCTTACTTTTGCTCTCAGATATTTTTTCTCTTGCCCCTCCCTGGTGATCACATTTGCCTGCTGGGAACACATAGCGATCTACTCCTTCGTATGCTTCCCTGAAACTATCTTCAAAGCAGAAGGCAATTACTATGAGAAAAGCTGGGCCAACAGCCCAGCCAGGCAGAGTCTGCCTTGCATGGCGTTTACCTTCACTTTTAATATGGTCAGGGAAGTTCCTCTTGCTGTATTCAAGAACTAGCTTAGGCTTGAATTTCAGTGTGCATCAGTACTTGGCTGTAGGCAGTACTTGGTTTTCAGACTGGAAACAGGATGCTACTGGATGGAGGCTGGAAGGAAAGGCTTTAGTGGCTCTTTAGGCCAGCTGCTCTTCTCCTATTCCTTTGCAACGGCAAGGTAAACAGTCCAAAAGGGCATTCAGGTGTGGAAGGAATATCCTGTTGTGATCAGAAGAAAAAGTATTTTTAAGGTATATTTCTAAGTATCCTCATACATATTTTTGGCTTTGAAGTTGTATACAGTTCTTTTGGAAAATGTAGTATGAGAGTTAATGTAGAAGCAGCTGTGGATTGTTGCTGTTTATTTGTATGTTATTTCATAAAGCATTTCTGAAACTAGAGGAAGAGGAATTAGTTACATAATGTGATTCAAAGCTACTTGGACTATCTGACTTCTTATCTGGGAGTTTGATAGAGTAGCATCACTAAATACGCTTGCTTTATTTCTTTCCTCTTTAAACAGCTGGAGAGGCCTGTGGTCACACAGAATTTCTGGAGACTGATAAACAGAGGGACTGGACACACCACAAGAATTTCAAAGAGTGTTCTCATCATTGAGGATTTTGAAGCCAGAGATGCTGGAAACTATATTTGTATAGCTCAGAACCTACAAGGAGCAACAACAGTGGCAACTAGAGTTGAACTAAACTAATGGAAAGGCTTCTGGACTCGTGATGAACTGTATGTTGCTTTGCATTTTAACCATTGTTTTGTTTATTTTTTGTTAATGTTTATATAAAAGTTTTCTCTATTACATTCTTTTCCTATGTCAACGCCTTCCACTTCCACTGGAATGCCAGGCCAAAACACGGTGCCTTACACCTGGCCGTAATCAGTTGTGAGTTAGAAACACTGCAGATATATTACTAAGTTTAATACTATAAAGTGTAATCTTGAAGCCTGAACATGCATATGGCTTTTTGTACTTGGGAATAGATGCTTGTGCATTTTCCTTCGCATGTGGCCTTTTTGCTCCAACTCTTTTACAGGGTTAACCTGCTGGATGGTTTGTGCCTTTTTCCTCTGTGAAAACTCAGAGGATTTGTAACGTCTTCAGAAACCCATCAGTGCAGGGGCATCTCTTCTGGTGCTGTGCAATATAAAATGTAGAGTACTGTACATGCTTAAAACAAAAAAGCAAAAAAAATTCTGACAGAACTAGCCAATAGCAGTATTTCTTAAAAACAATTAAATTTCTTAACATTATAGAACTCAGCGTGCGTGTTCATTTCCTATACATATATGTATGCAAAATTCTCAGTCTTGGGAGAAGATGAGTAATAAATGTTTTATGTTACCAGAGAGTGTCTCCAGAGACTTGCGAATGAGTGACTATGGTAGATGTTGCATCCTTGGAGTTCAGTATGTTGTCCACTTGCACTGCATTCTTCAACAGATGTAGCAGTGCTAAAGTAAAAACTTGCATTCATTTATGGCATAATTTACAGACTAAAATAACATAATGATTATAAAATAACGTTCAATTATACAGCAGATCTTTCCTCAAGTTGATAATTTCATCTTGGTTGTGTTACTTTACTGTGGAAGAAAAAACGTTTGATTCACACAGAACAGCATCTGGATAGATAAGCAATTGCTTCTCACCACAGGCTGCTGCTACAAGGAAAGAGCCCTTCCAAGAGAGAGGTAAGATCCCCAGTCCCAACATTGTTGGGCATTTCAGCAATAGTTCCCCCCCTTCCTCCCCTAAGGCTCAAGCAGAGGATCTGTGTAAGCTAGAAATTCTAATACAGAACTGATCAGTAGTGCAACTGTGTAACAAAAAGTATCTCAATGTAAGCAATTGTATTTACAAGGCATGTGGAAAAACAGCTTGTTCTGAACGTGGGGAACCTAATCAGCAGCCAGTGCCTTGCTTACATGCTTCTGTACATCTCAGCCTGCATTTGAATAGCATTCCTCAGGATTTTATTTGGTGCTGACTCGAAGCAATCCCTTTGCTCCAGGTAATTCAAACCTGTGAGCAAATGTATACAGCACTGCTTTGAGTGGCGACATCTATAAGTACAACTGCCATAAGGAATGGCAGTGTATCTATCCATCAAGTCATGAATCTCATTAGTACTGTAACTAACAGAGTGCAGGAACCTGAACAAGTGAACTAATTTGATGTCAGTGCAAGCCTGAAATGGCTGTGCAAGGTGTCCTGAAGGAGGCTGCAGAGGGAACACACCCCATGACCCATAACACTGTTGTCCTCTGGAAGTAAGGTAGCTACAACAAATAATGCACCAAGCAATTGGACCAACTTAGAATGCATAGGAAGCAGTTCTATGATAATCTTCTCATTGCTATTAAAAGAAGTCAGGAATGTTACAGTGTTACTGAAATTACCCAATAGTTACTGTATAATTTTATAGTAATACCTGAACAAGGACTTTGTACAGTTGTTCTTTTTTTGAGACAGGTCTTTAATCTCGCCGCAGTAACTTTAATAATCTCTCAGCTTCCGGATGGGGCTGTGCCATGTTTTCGTTCCTTTTTAGCGTTTTCATTTACCAGGAAAACATTTTGCTTTAAACTACAGGAGCTGTGTCAGCTTCTTACATTTCAAGATGTTCCCAAGCCTTACAATGGACAATTAAATTTTCTCTCTCTCCCACTTGCTGGATATTTTAGTGACACCTGTCCGGACTTGTTCAGTTCATCATCGCTTCCTTGGTGACAGTTTGACAGGAGAGAAAAAGATCATGTGAATGCATCACTGGTCGAGTGGCATCCCTTCAGTTTAACTGTTACGTGGGCTGAGCACATGAAGGTCTCAGATCCAATTATGTCCACAGAAGTCTTTCTGGAAGACTTCTCTGTTTTTTCTTCCCTGCAAACATTAGAAACATTCCCTGCACTATGACAAACAATGAGAGGAAATTACCACGTGTTATGACGGTTCTTATTTCCCAAAAGCCTCATGGGCAGGCCTGATTCTTTCTAGCTTGATGCAAATGCATACTTCCACTTAAATAAACAATGACACGGGCTGAAAGAATGAAGCCTGAGAAATGAAGTCTAAGTGACCTGTCAGAGTCACATGCCCTGACCTGCCAGTATTGCTCTTTTTATTTCCTTGCCTCAGCCTTGCTTTACCGAAGCAAGTCAGCAGCAATTACTGATGGTATTTCTTAATTTTAAGGAGTAAGTTACTGTTTCAGCTTCCTGATAATCTTTGAACTCCAGCTCAGCCTAAATTATTTCCTTGTCATCAGACAATTGCAGTTCTAAAGAACAGTGTTTACTGTAGAAGGAATTTCCAGCACAAATGGCCTGATAGCAGGTTGCATGCAGGTGCCCTTGATGTCTGCCATGAGAATTCAAGGAGCATAAGGAA
The DNA here is from genome assembly GCF_951394365.1 of Tetrao urogallus. Taxonomy (NCBI): domain Eukaryota; kingdom Metazoa; phylum Chordata; class Aves; order Galliformes; family Phasianidae; genus Tetrao; species Tetrao urogallus. The sequence goes on along the minus strand of NC_136817.1, from coordinate 43,127,299 downwards.
GTGAGTCAGCTTAGATTTTTCTGCAAGTATGGTGTGATTCAAAACCAAATACTTTAAGGTATGAATAGCTGGAATGACAACCAACCATTTGGTAGAGAGAAAAATGTCATTGAGATGATTTTCCATGAAATTTTGCATTAGAGATAGGTAAGGTGGAGTATCTGAAGAAAAATCACCAGTGTAATTGCTCTGATAGCTCTAGACCTTTAGAATACATCTACAGGAAGCAGGTTTTAACTTAAGTTTCTATGCTAAGGAAATGGTCAGAAATATGTAGAAATTACTGGACTTTAAGGCTTTATTTGCCTTTGCTAACACATAGTATCTAAATCAAAGTTTGAAATGTTAATACTCAGTTAAATAGAGATAAGTACTGAAACACATGAAAAGAACATTCTTTTCTGACCAATAGCACACGTGGTGAACTGGCAATTCTATGGTTTGATTTTAATATACAAATATTTCTTTTTAACAGCATTAAAAATTCTGGTTGCAAGCAGTGCGGAGATGAGAAGCATCCTGTATTGCTGACTTACCTCATTGCCCTCAACAGTCTTTGTATTACTTCATATGCCATACTTACTGTTCTGTCCCGGTGCACTGGAAAAGCCTTCCCCTTCTCCCTGCTGTGCAGGGATGTACAGCTGCCTGTACTCTTCTGTCCTTGTTACCTGGATTGCTGAATTCTGCTGTTGCTGAGTTGTTGCTGTTTTTTTTTTTTTTTTTAACAGAAAAGAATCTTCACTAAAAAAGTGAGTTTAAGAGGAGTCTTTTGGGTGCTGTTAGCAGAAGCATAATCACAGTGGGTACCTATATTAACCCAAACGTATGAAGTGTTTTATCATTGCATAATTCTGGGGATTCTGTGATGTTCCCTATGTGTGTGCTTGTGTTGGTGTTTTTGTTGTTTTGTTTTTTTTTTTAAACAGCCACCTAAAGCTGAATAGCTGATAATTATAAGCAGCTCTGTGTAATTTCTTCTTATCAGAGTGGCAGGGTAGAGTTACAATTTCTAAGGGTTAGGTGAACATGAATTTTTGCAGTGAAGCTTCACTACTTTACTTCTGCTGTGCTGAGCAGGTACTAAGAGAGATTTAATATTTAGAAGGATGTTCCTAAATTAGAGAACATTTGACTAACAGACGCAGGAAAAAAACTTTCAATTAGTACAAAAATTTATTTTTTATGCATTCAGCTCAAATACATGTGATTAAATGTCTTTGACCATAGCAAATGAGTGTTCCAGTATATACCTTAAGTTTTAGCCCACAGAGGATTTTCATAATTAAATTTGAAACCCCAGAAAATTAAAAGCATTGAAATCACTAACAGTGTCAAGTACAGTGCCTTAAAAGGGGTTAAGAGTGTAATAGTCTGTAAAATGGACCCTTAACTTGCATGTAATGTAAGATTAAGTAAATTGAATGATGAAACATTTTTGTTTCATGAATTGATCACAAGTTTAACACATTACATGTTTACTTTTGTATGAGCACTGTTACCAGTCTTGTTTCTACATTCATCGTTAAGATTGAAGTCTTGGGTAACATGGTTGGAAGTGGTTCTCCAGTTTAGTTCCCTAAACATTTTCCATCTCCTCAATTTCTGTTCTCAAGCTACTGGAAAACATGGGTGAACGTGGCTGTGTCTTGTCGTAACAGTCAACTGTACAGCTGACAGCATTAGCTACACTGTTACATAACTGTTATGGTGGTGCTGGAAATGGCATTGAAAAACCCAAACCCAGTGTTGTAAGCATGGAGTTTCAGAATACAGATTTGAACCTGTGTTTAGTAGATATGATGTAGAGATTTTAAAACAGGTCTAACCAAGGGAGTAGCCAGGCTATGTGATCACCTTGGTGAAGCTGAAACTCAGCATACAACATTTCTGGTCGTGCTGACACCCTCAACCGCCAGGTTCAGCAGGCAGGACAAATTTTTCCCCTACTCTACAGAATTTCCTGTACAGGATCTTTTGCCAGATGAACTGGCAAACACTGATACCCTGCAGGCTCAGAGAAGAGGTGTAGCAGACTTAGCAAGATAATTATCCACAGCTATCACCTTCCCTGTCTTCCACAGAGGAACCGAGTCAACTCTGACAAACGTTAATACAAATGCTAGTGCTTAAAAAGTGAACGTGGCACCAGGTGCACTGCAATTCACAGATTACTTAAGAATATTATTGAGAACTTGAGCACTTAATTATTGCAGTTTTCTCTGGCTTTCGAATCTTGTTTCTCTTTCAGTAGATGGTCTCAGCCATGGACATGCTGTTTAAGGATCTGTTTTCAGCAGGTAAAGTGATAGGTCTGCCACTGTACTGAGAACTTCAGAGTCAGCGTCCTTCAAGGTCAGATTCTGAATCTGTTGACTTGAAAGACAAAATCTACTGCAACTGCCAGCCTCCTCATAACCAATGCTGTTGTGCATGCACAAAATGGCTACAATTCAGTTTGCTTTTAAAATTCATTCCAAGTTGCATAGAAAGGCAGGCCAAGACACTGAGTCAATGGACAAAGCTTTTCACACTATTCTTTCACTGAAGACAGGGAGATGAAGGAAAGTAACCTACGGCACCAGTGGCTGTCTCTCATCATTTCTGTGAGAACACTCTTGGCTAACAGCACGTGCTGACACCATTGTTAAGGAAGTACATACCAATCTGTAGTCTTCAGCTTTTATCCTTTATTACATACACAGCAAAGAAGGCAGCATTAGACACACACATGGTGTGTTACATCCATTCCATCCACAGCACGCATGCGCACACGCAAACAAACAGCCTTTAAAAAAGTGTCTGTGATAAGGAACATATTATAAAGGTTGTGATCTTTATCTCTAAGCCCCTGAGCTTTTCCTTATGGTTAGGTGAAAAGGCAATGAATAAGTCTTTCCTTGCTCTCTAAGTGCTTTGTGCAACTCTGTCCATAGAGGTCATAAACAAGTCTTTTTGGGAGAAGCTACGCGAGTCTCACTCCCATAGTCTCAGTCTCTTATTGTCATTTTTGCACCAAGTTTCCAGTTGTGTTTAGTTGTCATACTCAGCTAATATAGCTCTTGCTCCTGCGATTAAAGTTATGATCAGTTCTGCAGACCACAAATGAAATGCAATCCCCTTTCGTTCAAGATGTCATCTTGGTGAGACGGTTGGACTAGAGAAGTTACCAGAATTTCGTGGGGACTGAAGAGGCACAGATGGAGAACTGGGAGACAGTTTTCTTGGGCTGCATAGATCGCCGTTATGCAACTTCCACAGAAGTTCTTCATTTTCCATTGACAAACGTTTGTTGACTTTAGATTCTTTCTCTAAGGACTCCTGTAAAACAGCTTGCTCAGTAGAAAGTTGCCTGCAAAAGACAGATTTACATCAGAGCACGTCACAGAGTTGGTTACGGATTCGTTGTTCAAGAATAGTTTGAACTTGCATAAAACTGCTTTGCTTACAACTGAATTACTTCCTTAGGATGAGAATGAAATGAGGATTTATCACGTTTGCAGCCCTGTGGGATTTACATTTGTAGCTTGTAAAAGCTGGAGGAAGTTCCAATAAGGAGTATTCCTGAAGGCCAGTAAATTTGACCAGAAAAAGTACCTGAAAAGTGAGACTTGTCCCACTAACAATGACATCTTCAGTGGCCATGCTCAAGCCTTGGGCTCTTGGAGCAGGCTCAGCTCTATGCAGAAACTCAAACAAAAAAGGTTTTCCTATTCATTCCAGGAGCATTTAAAGTTAGGAGAACCTCAGACTCATTTTATTCATGCTAAATATTATTGTCATTGCTAACTAAAACATACTCGTCTTTTCACTGATCTATATTGGGCACAAATCACTCAACTGAAGCAGTTAAAAGTTGAGTCAGGTTTAACTGAGAGGTCAGTAGTACTTGGTGAGCCTGCAGCAATCTGCTCTAAGATGGAATTTTTGGAGATGCTTCTTCTCCCTGAAATGTTGCTTTGGAGTGCTTTGATGAGCCTTACTTTACAGTCTCTTCCTGTTTGGTTTTCTACAGAAGAATGTACAGCTATAAAGACAGAAGTGGAAAAGGAAAGATTTCTTCTACAGAAAACTACATAAACCTAGACTCTGATGTTTACACGTTTTTCTTGTTACAGGAACATCCTCCCCAGGTTAGTGAGAATATCTCAAAAGTTCTCAGATATTTTTCACCTTGAAAGTTCCATGTGCTTGTCCATCCGAGCTTTTAATTCTTCATTTTCCTGCTGAACCTTCTTTAATTTATCCATTAGGATTGTGTTGTTTTCCACCTTAGAATAAAAGGTCACAGTTTAAAATAAAAGTGACACACATGCACTCAAGATACCAACATTCTTAGCACAGAGTTTACAGACCTTGTTACCATAAAGGGAAAAACGGGCAGAGTGACTTTTGAGTAAGAGGAGACTGACCTGCTCTCATGGCTTAATATTTTGAAATAGTCAAACAGGTCTACTTACCTTACTCTTGTGTAACGCTGGCGTTGTGCCACTTTTGCTGATGAGATGGCAGAAGAGAAGCTGGATAAGGTCTATGCTACTCAACTAGCAGATTCTAGTAATTTTTGTGAGTTACAGGCAGCAGTTCTGTAAGCTGCTGCGGACTGGAGGCTGCCTGAAGTACCATGCTAAAGCAAGAAATGGAAGAGGTTCCCCTTTGTGCACACCTCTCCCTGCTACTCTCCTGATTTTACTCCATTGCTGCAAGATATTACCAATAGTTATGGAAAAAAATAATTTTCAAATGGTTGTACGTTCCAAAGGCTTCTCTGCTGTGACAGACTTCTGTCAGAAAGATGAGGGCTGACAAGTAACGTTCTAGTTGTAGATCAATGGTACGGTGCAACATATGATGTTGTGCAACACTCAACAAATAACATGAATGCATTCCCTTGGATACAAACCCTTCTGTATTTTCTCGTTAAAATATTGCTCAACCTGTTATTACAACTCCACCCAGGATAAGGCCACAAATTAGATATGCCAAATAATGTTAAGTTCTGCCCCCAGAATTGCTGTTTCATGTAAAATTATGCATGGGTTGGGAACAAATCCACACAGCTGAACAAATACTTTAAAGCTGACAAGTGTTTGATCTGAGCTAGTCAACTCCAGATGAAAATATGATCTCTTCTTGTTTAATTAATGTAGCTACCATGTTAAGGTTTTCCTAACAGTGCAGTCTGTCTTCCGTAATACTTGAGTCAATGTGAACAGGTGAGGATTTTTTCTTTAGGAGATGGGGTAAAAGAGAGGAGAAGGTGTAGAAGAGGCTCTCAGATAGCTCCATACTAACTTGCTATAGTTTGTGCAACTCAGTAGCTGTCTTAAGAGATGGAAAGACCACTTACAGCATTCTGTTCCCCCTCGCTGCAGCCCAACACAAACAAAATTGTACCTGCAGTGGGAATGCACCCCATAACTTTTGCTAGAGAAACAGTCCAAAATTGCCAGACCACAAGGGAAACCCACCAGTTTGTCCATCTTCATTAACTTTACATCTTGCTGATGGAGTTTCTCATTCTTGATCTCCAGCACCGCTTTCAAACTTTCCAGCTCCTGTTCCAGATACATGATCTGCGGGTTTTTCTGAAAGATTTCCACAGAGTTTGCTTATTACCTTAATTTCATGGATGATTTAAGTGTTTCCCTGCTATTTAAGAAAGAGCAAGAAAATAAAGATCATAATGACAGTTCTTTGTTCTAGGTGAAATCAAGTTTGACAGCTTTGCATAAGAAAAAGATCCGGTAGTGCTTTCTCATCTGATTTTCTTTGTTCTTCTTCATTTTAAATCAAGAGTTGCAGTTTCCCTTAGCAGGTGTTCAGAATAGACTTTGTACATATGTGAAAAATCCTCATGAGTCAGAGGATGGCACTGAGGCTGTCACAGCCCAACCTGTTCTGTGAGAGTGCTGAAAGGCTCCCTTTAAGGCGAGGAGTTCCAAAATTTATTCTGCATTACTCAGAACCCATCCCAGGAGATAATAAGAGTAAACATTTGAAGATTTATTCAGGTGCTGGAACGGTTCAAAAAACACACAAGCTTATAAAGCCATGCATTTGGCTGTAGCTAGTTTTCACTGTTTTCTACCTGAAGGTACGTAGTTCATAAGAAGAAATTCAACATTTTTCATTTTACATTCTTCCAGAAGGCCTGGCAATGCAATTGCATTTAAAAGTCCTGCACTGTCTTGTGTTTGTGACTTATCTACAGTACAGTACATAAGACTTGGCTTTTTTTGGGGGGGGTGGGTGGAAGAGTGGGGACAGACAGTCTGTTTTTTTCAGAGATGTCTCTTCCAGAGTAAGGAAGCATTCAAGCACTGTAGAGTAAATCGCATTCTTAATATTTCAAAGGCAAAGAAATAATGAGGAGAAACAAAGTTCATTTCAAGATAGTATGAATGGAAAACAGACAGAAGTTAATCAGTGACTGAGTCTATCTTTAAAAACAAACAATTTCTCTTAGCACGTTTTGGTGGAAAGCTGAGGTACCATGATGAGTACAGCAGCCGAAGGTGTGCAGGAGATGCCTGTAGTTTTGTGGGATGCAGTCCACAGTACATGTCAGAGCCCTGTGCAGGAATTAAGTACAGAACCACCACACTTCACAGTGACACAAGGGCCTGATCCAGTCTGTGTCTGTTCTGCCTGCTCTCCTGTCCTTCTCTCTTGCCTACTCATAGCAGAACACCAAGCCAGATAAAAAAATCTGAAAAGAGCCAGATAAGGTTTTAGAAAAAAAATATAGGAATATCAAGTGATGCTACTTAAATACTACTGGAAAGCTAGGCATACGCTCTATTGTCAAAGGGCAAACAGAAGTTCTAGTAGTGCAGCATGTGTGTTTACTAGGGAAGAATATGCTAAATCAAACCATTATCTTTCCATACAGAAGCCTGAAGCTTATGAAGCTTATCTGTCAGGATGCAAAGCGTATTTGCAACTGTGTAAAAATCACTTAACTATTGCTCTAAAATAACATCTGAGCACAGCTAAGCACAGTGTTCTCTTTGGTATCACCTCTCCCAAACACAGCAACACTGTGTTCTTGCATTCTTCTTGCAGCTCTACCCTACCACTAGAATAAATAACAAGAGAAAGAAAAAAATGGTCCAATGAGAACTAGAGCTGCTTCTAGTTGCTAACCCTGCACTTTTGCACACAAAGCAGACTTTTTTTTTCTGGCTTTTTCCCCTCCCAAAGCTCTCTATGTTTATGTTTGGTTTTCCATCCTCAAGGCTCCCTGTAGCTGAGCCAAAGGTCACGTTACTGGAGTTTTGCCCTACTGTTCTCTGGTCTTTCTCTGCCCCACTCTCCTGACCCTGAGCTCTATTACTCTTTATATTTTTCTCCAAGCGTGTATCTGTTGCTCTTTAAGCTTATTTGAGTGTTTGACCAAGTCAAAAACAGGATGAATACTAAATGACACAAAGTAGCTGAGGCATATAAATCAACTGTGTCCAAACCCACTGTAATCAACGGACTGTCCTAACAGGTAAAACAGACTGACACTTGCAAGTCCGCCCATTTAAAGTAGCAAAACTGACAAAAATCTGAGGATCTGCCACTAACAATTCTAAACGTTTTTTTTTAAGCACGGAGTTTCTCTTTGTCAGACATTACTGCAGGTCACACTGAAAATAAACTAGAAAATAAATATGTCTGTTTCTAGCCATCTCCAAATGCATGAAAAACTTCTCTCAAACATTTCTAATCCCAGGAGCATCATAGATGACAACAGCCTTGGGAGAAAGGTGAGAATGAAAAGTTTATCTAAAGGATACACCAGAAACAAGCACAGGTCATAAGTTCATTAAAGACTCAAGTACAAGAAGTGAATTTTGTAGCAGTGATACAAGACAGCCTACACACCATCATGGTGCTGATTGAGCATTTATCAGCTTGCTTCTCATCAGTTATGGTACACCTGCATACACTCAGATCTCAAGATTCACTTAGGCTTTAACTTACACACTCAATAGATTTATAACAGTGAAGTTAATAACATTGTACTGCTTGACAGAAACTTCTGGTAGGCAATCCGTTTACATACAATATTAATTGTATCGCAGCTCTCCATCAGATTTGATTACAAACCTTTCACATCATGCAATAAAATAAACCCGAGCATAAAAATTCTGCCTGTCTGCTTTACTTTTGGAGATCTGGACTTACAGGACTGGCTTTTTCTTTGGCTGTTTGTTTTTGCTCTTCCAATTTCAGCTTCTCACTTAGAGCAATGTTTTCACATTTTAATTCATCAATTTTTTTCTGAAACGAAAAGACAGAGCACAGTAAGGCCAAGAATTCAGTGCGCATCTCCAAAATCCCATATAAGTTTTAGATCTGCAATGACTCAACCCCCAAATGTACCTCTAGCAATTCCTGCTTCTCCTTAAAGGAATCTTCAATTGACTTCCTTTCGGATTCATGGGCGTTCTTGAGCTCTGCAACAAATGATTTTTGTAGATTTTTAATATATGATGATGACTTTTTTTTTTTTTTTTTTTTTTAGAAAGGACAAATAGCCAAAACACATACGTACAGATGCAGAGTCACTGCCAACATGGAAAGAACATTTATCACAAACCATCCCAAAGCCTACACAAAGTATCAGATTTATCACCGCTCCAGACTTGTGGGTTGTCCTCTCACAAACACATTTCATTAGTTGGCAGCATCTCAAGTTTGAAAGCACTCATCTATATGCAACAAATGGATGAATTGAGCACAGATCCACATCCAACAAAAGCTGAGCTTCTGAAGGGAATTAGAGGCAAAAAACATATCATGCGTCTCCCAGGCATTTATTGAAAAACATTTCCTTCCCTACTTTGGAAATATCACGCAGAAGAGCTCTTCAGTTATGCTGGAAATGCCTTTAAGGAGACAAAAGGATCACTGGAAATTTGCTTGTCAGGTGGAATCAAAGGGAGGATGGAAACAATCACCTCTGAAATCATCTAGACACCATGCAATGTCAACCTGAACACACCTCTTCCTAGAAAAAACTCCGCTCTTCTAAACAATGCATAATATTTCTCAACTTGAGAAACATTCCCACATCAATCTGGACGCCACCCAACCCTACCTAACGTTCATCTCAATTTGGAGGTGCTTCTTACAGAACTGCGGGGGTGGTAGGGAAAGAGTTGCTCCTTTACCATGGCATTTTGAGGGCAGGCTGTAATTTAGACACGTCTTTTAAAAGTCATCTTAAACTGTTTTGAAAGTTTCATTCAATCATGACGGAAGCACGGTTGTTTCTGTATATAAAATAGACTTGTTCAGATCCAAAAGGAGGAATTCAGCCAGCATTTGTAAGGATAGCTGACGAGCAAGAAGAAGGAAATGTACATATTCAGGTTTAATGTATTTGAATATTTTTGTTTGTGACTAGCAGTACTACGTTGTATGGACTTGAATACAAAATACTTGCCCGAAAAAGAGGATTCATATTTCTTTTTCAGCTCCTCTACTTTTTCTGAGTGGCTGTTTTCAAGTTGCAGCTTTAAGTTTTCATGTGTGACATTTAAGTTGTCCACCTGCAATATGACAAGATGAGTTTTTTCCCTTAGTGTGACATTTTAACCCTTGCTTAAAGTATTGTTATGGTGGTTTTATGCTGTGCTTAAGTCTAGGTAGCATTAACAGATGGTCACAGGAAAAGCTAAGCCACATACAACACTTAATAGATGAGAACAGTTTACAGACACCAACAGAATGTACGTGCCTCTCACACACATGGAATTGCTGCAAAGCAGGTTCCCAAGCCAGGTGTGGTTTTATAAACCTTAAAACTCAAGCTGCTTCAAGTACTCGTAGAGCTCCAGACGTAACCAAAGCTTGCAGAATGCTGAATTTCTACCATGTTAAAACACAACCTTAAGGCTTGGCCAGCTTTGCATACTAACATTTTCTTTTGTAATTGCAATCAAGTAGAGTTTCACATTAGATAAAATATATTCATTAATAGCCAAAATAAATAAACAAGTAAATAAATAAAGATTCCTCAAGGGCTCACTTGTAGCAGAAAACAATTGTTGAAGAATATTCCTACTCCAAATACCACAAACCTGCTCCTGGAGCTGCGCTTTGTACTTCTCAGCTTCTTCAATGCAGATACTTTGGAGCTTCTCACATTCTGCGGTGTAAAACTGCTTGAGCCTCTCCTCCAGTTCAGCTAAATCGCTGTGATGCTGCTCATTTAATTTCTGCAGGAATCCTTCATAGGTAGCTTGCAGTTCATTCCTGTCTCTCTCCAATTTCTCACAAGCTGCAGAAGTTGTTACTGGAGATGGCAAAATTTAAAAAAAAAAAAAAAAAAAAAAAAAAAAAAAAAAAAAAAAAAAAAGTCATCTGGTCAAGTTCATTGCTAAATTCACAGCCCCATTACAGGTACTGAGGATGGAAATATGCCTGCTTAGGAACAGAGGCATACAAAGACAAATATCATTTATCCATGAAACCAGTGCCACCCCCAAAGGCACAAGAAAAGGCCCTTGCAAAAATACTGAATACATTGTGTCTTATGTTAAGAATTAATTCAATCTAGTTAAATCAGGAACCCTCACATAAAGCACAAATGTGACAGTTTGTCATGACATAGAAGAATGAATGTCTCACTGGAGATACTGGAGTGCTCCAATAAAAAAATTAATTGGATTTGCTACTTCACCTAATTTGATCCCATTTCAGGAGCTATTTGTCAGAGTACTTCACTTTCTAATGTATAAACCACTTAGCTAAATTGGAATGTCTTAACATCCTGAAGGCCATCCATCCAGCATGCCACCCATGCTCAACTACAGAGCACTGAGGCAACTGCACAGACTGTCCTAAGCAGAGTAATACAGAAGCACCAACCTGAAACATACTGCTAACTGCGTGCACCAAATAGATTTAAATATGCAAGACAGAGAGCAGTTCAGGCCCAGGGCAGCACGTTAAGGAAGCAAACAACAGAATACTTTACAGCCTCTCCATACATTTTTATTAACAAAGGTAAGTAGAGGAAACTGCTTAGGTTTGTCTCTCTATATTTACTGAGCTGACTAAAAGGCAAAACAGAAACTTGTGCTTTAGAGTTTGAAATTTAGCACTTACACCTCCCAGCAAAGGTGCTGGAACAGAAAGAATCCCTTTTCTGCTGATAATGTGACTGGAACAAACCCCTCGTGCAGCTGCACACAGGGGCTGGAAGCAAGGTGAAACAGGACTGCTAGCAGAAGCACGAGGTCACTGACCTCAAGCACGAGCACTTCTGTGCAGCATTTATCACTTTTGTTTAAAATAAATTTTAAAATTAATCAGATGAGTACCTCCTTAAGAGAAAAATCAACCAGAACCTTAACATGATCTTAAATGAAATGCAGGAGAGTTAATGTGCACACTCACTTCATAGCAGCTTGGCACACTGCCCAAACAACATAAACTCTGTGGAAGCATTAGAAGATTCAAGAATTTTGGTACAGGCATTACAGGAAATTCTTATCATAGCTTTGTTTGGGCACTAAGATACATGGATCGTAGGTCTTCAAGGGCTGAGTCCCAAACCAGTCCCGGCTTTAGCTGTCCTGAAAGCAGCCTGCTTGAAGTTGGGCATGTGTCAGTTTTGCCCTCTGCTACAGCTCAGCAAAAGCAAGAGAATAAATGAATGGTACCTGCACTCCTTTAAGGAGAATGCAGCAAAGTCCTGGCACTACTGCGATCAATTGGTGCGTGCACTTGAAGTGTAGGAGAAAGCTGTATTGCATGGAGATCTCTTTGCATCTGTATCTGCTTGAATTACTGGTGCCTTTTTGTTGCAAGTTTTTGTTTTAGAAACCAACAAACCAACCCCACAAGAACCCAGCTGCTTCAGCTCTGTGCAAGTGTTCTGTTGGAAAGCTCTGCTGAGCAGGACAGCACTAAGGCAAGCTGTTCATCCTGCCATTGGCAATGATGCAATGAAAAGCTCAACACAAACACATCACAACTTTCACTCATGATTTCACAGCTTTTTTTCTTTCCTTATCTTAATTCTTTCTATGAATGACAGTCATAAACAGATTCCTTTGGGGAAGGGAAGAAGAAAAAAAAATGAGCAAACTCCTATCACATCACACTGACAAAGTTACTGACTGTGCATGCTCTGCATTTTCATGCTTTTGGGGAAAAAGAAATGTCATAAATAGGGGACGTTATTTGTAATGCAAAGAAACAGGGAGAGAACCAAAAGGAAACATCACTCAACCAGCAACACGCAGAACGGATCTGGCCATTTACCACTGAGTCACGGCAGCACAGAGGCAAGCAGCTCACATGCCTCATTTAAAGTAATTGTAGTGAACTGCTTCAGATGATCCACTTCCTCTAAAAATGGAGTCATCTGATTCGACTTATAAGGCCAGAGCCACTGCTTTGCCTCTGGTGAGCTAAAAGAATTTGCTGCCTCACTTTGCCTTGTCTTTAAATGTCAGCATAGAGATCTTCAGATGACGCAAAACATTTCAGAAAAAAATCAAACAGCAAACCCTGCCTTTGTCAAAGAGAACAGCCACATCAGGTCTTGTTCAGCCAGTCTGCAATCCAGATTTATGTGAAGACTCATGTTATGAAGACAAACAAAAACTAACTTTTAAAGTCTGCACCGGCAGTTGGAAGTTACCTTGAAGGTACGTCCTGGCCTTCCCACAGCCCTGCAGACAGCATGTCTTGCTGCACTCTTGCCATGCAGGCAGGGAGCAAAACCACCAGTGGGCTCCCAAGGACCACGAGCGAGCAGTGAACTGCATGTGAAGTTCCAGCAAAAGCTCCAACTGAAGAACTGTTCTGAAATTATGAGAAGCCCTCTAAACAACGATGGTCTGTCCCTTTGCTCAAGACTCAAGTGTCTGCTGCATTGTGCACAGCTCTGTTCATCTCCACACTCAGTAATACAATTTATGACTGCACATTGCCTTGTTTCAAGAAAGGGACAGGCCATGCAAGAGGCAATCGATCCTTTTGCTGGGCCACTTACGCACAGCAGGGAATACTGCAAAACTTCTGACTGACTTTGATAACTCAATGTAAGACTTCTTTCCCAGACCTGCTGTTTAATTTTGTGAAAAAAAATTGCAACTAGAACTTGCACACTTCTAGAAGCACATAAAACTCCATTTCAACTTCTCATGAACTTCAGAGACATTCTGAAGTATATGCTTGTTTTTCATACGTTCCTCTGCCTTCTTATAGCGCTTCCCTTCACAGTTCCACATCTTCCTTAGGCCACTCATTACAAAATAAGACCACAGACTTTGAGCAAAGAGCAACAGGAGATGCAAATGGTCTGGCAGCATTTGAAAGAAAAATAAAGTCAGTAAATCAAGCAGGGTTTACTTCATTACTAATATAGCAAATCCATTTTTTTTTTTTCTGCACTTGGTTGTCCCAGTGAATGATCCAAGACAAACCATCACCGCTGCATTATAACAGCACAGAGCAAGATTATTTCGTATTTCTATGCTTCTAACCCCTGTTTATTACACAGCACAATAAGAACGTGGTTCTTTTGGGCAGAACCACCACCACCTCTGGCAATCACAGGAAGTTTCTGAAATTCGGTAGCAGCGTACCTTGTGACCAGAAATGCTGCTTTCAGCTTGTGAACTTAACGCCTGTATGGAGATGTGAACAGTGGCCACTTCCACCCCACGTGTCACTGCACAGCTGTGTGTGTGAGCTATCTGAACCCCAGCCCAGGGGATGTGGAAAGCGGGCACCAGCAGCACCTTTCTGCATGAGAAACCACAGCCACAGAGGTTGCCCTTTTTCATAGAATCCCAAAGAAATCTCTCTCACATTTCCAGCAAAAGCAGCCAAGGGGTAAGCCTTTACAATTGCACAGCATCTTTTTCTTACAAAATTTAGTTTGTTTTTATTCCAGTTACCTAACAATTCATCACAGTAAATCAATTCAGTCCTTATGGATCAAGTACTTACATAAAAACATTTCTCAACTTACTCTACTCTCACTTAAAAGCCACCGTAACCACAGCTCAGAGGAGATAAAACAGCTTACCTAAATTGAATCACTTTGAAGCAAAAGTTATCTTCATAAAACTATCCAAGTCACTCCCTGGCCCAGCCATGTTTCATGAAACAAGAAGCCATGGGGCTGTCTGACATTCTGAAGCAGAGGTTGCTGAAGCAGCAAACTGGTGGCACTTTAATAGGTGTGGGGGATGTGAAATGAGGATCATTGCCAGAGAACACCAAGCATTTAGCATGGTGCTGCATCACAGTGCATTTTATTGTTCTTACTTTATTAATCACATAGGAATATTTGTGCATGTGTTCTGTTGACCAGCAGTTCTACTGGAGACACGCAGGCTTCTTTCCTTCACTATATAAAGGTTTATTATTATAATCATCCAATAATTAATTTGCGTTTTTGGCAGATTCTTAGTATTGGAAATTCTTCCACCCAAGCATGCTTTCAGTTTATGACCAAGTTTCTCTGGGTGTTACCCATGGCACAGCGTCAAGCCAAGTTTTGGGCAGGCTGAAATGAGCCAGGTAAACCAAGAGAACGCTTTAGGGCACACAGAGGTGGGTAAGGCTGAATGCTCAGATGAAGTACACAGGTATCTGCTGAGAAGAAAGCTCCTATCCTTCAGTACTACGAATACCACCACAGTGTCAGCAGGCAGGCAAACGCATGGGAAGGAATGCTTCTCCCCCCACATGATTGATGGAAATGTCTAGCTTCTGTTAAATGCTTTTAAGAATTACCCAAACCTGGAAACCAAACCATATTTACTTCATCTGCCAGTAAAGAAACTGAACAAAAAAACCAATAGCCTTTATATCCCAACTTCCAAAGCACACCTTAAAGGTCATTTACTAATAAAAAATAGCACAGAAAATTACGTGAAAGTATTTCTGAAGAAAATGCTGTTTATCAATTGCAATGCAGAGGAGTCCAGTGTAGCTGCACAGGATACATGCACATCCCTCCTGCCCACTAAAAAGATTCCTGGCTGCAGGTCCAAAGGGGCCAGCAGCCGCTGTGCCAGCCCTGCAGCACCACGGGCCTGGGCTGCAGCCAGCAGAGCTGCAGACTGAAATAATCCAGAGTCAAACTCACTGCAAGGAGCAGTCTCATGTCACTGTGGAAATATGCAGTTCTTGCTGCTTCTACTTACATAATTAAACAGGCAACTAGAAATGATTTATATAGCAGCTTGTACCTTAATGAGCAGGGAAATTTAAGTGACAAGCAGCATTCGGATCTGCTCCAGGTTCCCAGGACCAAAGCAGTTACACTGAAATCTCCCCGGTTCAATCTCTGAGGCTGTGAATGGATCTGCCCCCCTCTGAAAAGCCCTTCCCCAACACCATCATGTCCAACCCCCCTCAGGGTGCATGGGGAATGCCCTCCATGTGTGCTCTAAGGACACCACAGCTGTCTATGGGAGATCTTAGGGCAATGCAGCAATGCATGCTTCAATCAGCCCACACTGCTAACGCTCCATTTGCACGCTGTCATTAGACAAGAATGTATTTGAATAGGAAGTGTATTGCGGAATTACAGAATTTTACAGCAAGCCAGTCAGTTTTACAAGGTAGATAAAGGAGCCTGGGAACATACACAACTAAATTTCAAAAAGGCAGAAACCAAGGACTCAACACTGCAAGGTGTGAGCAGAAGCAGATTCTGTGCTCCTCTCAAACTTGGCAATATCCTGCACGCAGCCTACATGGAGCTTGACACACCTGGTTCCTCTTCCTAGATGGCCTAATCCCAGACTGTGAACAACATGCCTTACAAACACGTCAGCCTGGGACTCTGTGAGACCTGTAGTGTCTGTACAACCAAAGAAGATTCAAATGTCAGCCTGTGCCTAACTGACACCATCAATCAAAATTCTCAGAGCTTACCTCAAATAGCCTATGGGAACCTGAAGTACAGCTGTACACATTTAACAGTGGAAACACAAGCTGATTAGCAGGTGTGTATTTAAACAGGTTACTGTCAGCTAAAGCTAACACTGCAAGAATGTTTTTGCAAAGCTGGTCAACAAGTGAGGGCCAGCTGGCTTTTTTATTTATCTACTTTAAACAAACCTTCTTCAAGCCAGATAGAACTGAAGACATGTCCAGTTTTGCAGTACTGCAGTTAATACATTCCCATCCCATGCTAAGAGATACAGACAGTCTACATGCATGATGGAGTTAAGACACAGGACCCTGCATGAAGATAAATGCTGCTCTGAAATTACAGGCAGTTTGGAAACCTGAGGCTGCCCTCAGCTGCTCTGCAGAGCTGGCACAGAAGTGTTACCACTGCAAGAGGATGGTGGTGGCCTTAGACAATATCACCTACTGCCGGCTCTGCAGGTAGGTGCCATGCAGCACAGAGGGGCTGATTTGTCCAAAGCTGTCTGGGTACCCTTTGGCAGGACAGTGCATTCTTGTAGTAGGAGCCCCGTCCCAGGTCTCTGGAATGAACTAAGCTTTCAGAAAACAACCAACAACCAATGCAAGGAGCCTGTTTGCACAGTACTACCCTCACTCTAATTTTGTCACTTTCAGAGTAGCAGATGTGCTGATGCTGCAGTCAAGGGACACGGCCTCCATCTCCCCCAGCAGCCCTTTCCCCTTTGGTTGTTCTGGCACTCACTGGGCAGGCAGGTGAGCCCAACCACTAGCTTTCCCAAGTGCTGACACAAGGACAGAAAGGCAGAGGGCTGCAAGGCTTGCTCACAGGCAGCTGCTACTGGGACTGGCCTGGAAGAGACACAAAACTGCAACCCTGACACTTTGCCACCAGAACTGTTAAAGGCTGCAGCTTGACAGATGCCATCGTGCACTAAGCTCTAGAAAAGCCTCTGCTCTTCAGCACTAACTTCCAGCAATGAAAACACATCTCTGAAATGCGTTTTGTATCTTCAGTACACTCATATACTTGCTTGGTCTGCAAGGCTTCCTCTGTTCATGCCACTACCCGCCAGGCTTTCAGCTCTTTCAACAGACGTGCTGATGGAGTCGCCCACCCTGCTAATCAGCACTAATAAAAAATCTGATAATTAAACATACACCTGCATGCAACAAGGCCTACCCACACAAGACAAGTTGGGCTGAAACAGCTTCCGAAGCATGTGAAAATACAAGTTTCCAACTTCTCAGTAATCAGTCATGATCCAAAACTACTTCACACAAATCACTGCTGCTTCCCAAGGATCTTTCCTTTGTAAAGGGGTTCCATAACAACAGAGGTGAGCTGTCTATAAAAGGATAGCTTCATTTTCAAGCACCATCAGTTTCAATTTGATGACTTTTTAGACTCCACAAGATTATCCTGCTTCAAGATTGAATCAGTTCTATGAAGTTGCCATTAAATGCAGTTAAACCAAGCTTCAAAGTTTGCAAAACCAGCCCTTGCACATTACAGCTCCATTTCATATTACAGTTGTCTGCTAGGCTGAGTTTAAAAATTTAATGTCATCAGCCTGATACCATTTCTTTCTGTTAGTTTCACATTTATTCACCAACAAGCAACTAACAGAAAACAAAGATTTTGTGCAGTGTATTTCACAGATTTATAGATTTCTGCTTCATATCTCTAGAAACAGCATACAAAGTGGGTATCTAGGCAGAGGGCACAATGCGGGACAGCCTCCCAGGTTCAGGAAGGGAGTGCTTTGCCCACCAGATGCAGATTCCATGAGCAGAGAAAGGCAGAGTGGTGCAGAGCAATGCAGCAGTGCAGCACCCAAGCAGAACTCAGCCAGGGAACTCATTGCCTGCCATTACAATGCCATGGCATCTCTCTTTCCATAGACCTGGTCTGCTTACAGATCTGTTTTCATTCAGATTTGGAAAAATAGGTTCTTACCTAGTTCTCCTCGCAGGTTGACTAGTTCTTGAGATAACTCTTTGTGTTGCTTCAGTGCTTCCTCCCTCTGCAGAAGGAAAAACAGAGACAAACATAAGTGATCCAAACAGGGCACCTTCCAATAACTTGCATATGCTGTGTAGGAAAACAAGAGGCAGGAGCAAGAAGCCAAGCTATGAATCATTTAGGATAACAGTCCTGCTGTTACCAAATACACAGATGTCCTGTTGTTAAGCAAGTTATATTTTAAAACAGAGAACAGTTTTTTCCAGGATAACACTGCAATTAAGATCCTGCTTCACAGCCATTAATTACATATTTTATGATGGGTGGAGCAACATAACCTTACAGCACAAACCAAGCGATTGCTGACAAGGGCACCGGAGTACGGTGAAAGAGGCATGCACTAAGATAAATATCTGAAGCTTCCTTAAGGAAAATACAACAAGCACGACCCCCAAACTTTGCTAAGCGCTCCGGCTGCCCCCGGCAAGGTGCGTGAGGGGCTCGCAGTAGCACACAGAGGCGGCCGCTGCCCTCCCTGCTGCACCGGGGCGGGGAAAAAAAAAGAAAAAAGAGGAAAAAAGAGGAGCCCATCCCCACACCGCCGCCCCCCAAAGCAGCCCAGCGCGAGGAGCCCCCCGGCAGCGTTACCCTGGCTGCGGCGCACTGGGGGTAGAGGCACAGCCTGCTGCTGGCGCAGCCCATCTCGGGGCAGCCGCAGCCGCGAGCGCCGCCAGCCGCAGTCCTGCCCTCCGCGCAGCCGGGCTCCGGGCGTTTTCCCGGCGGAGGGGAGGGGAGCGCTGCCCTTCCCCTCGGCCGCGGCAGCCCGCGCGCGCCCCGTGGACGCGCCGCTGCCGCCCTGCGTGCGGGGACGGCGAGGGGGAGGCCGGGCGGCCGGCGCACGCCCCGAGGCAGGCTGGCGACGGAGCTGCAGCGCAGGCTGAGCCGCGGCTTTGTGCCGCTCCTTCCACCGGGACGCACCCGGCGCAGCGCGGCCGTCCATCCCGCACGGGAGCGTCCCGCTGCTCGACCCGTGCGGTCCGGCCGTCCCGGTGAGAACCGCGGGCTGAGCGCTCGCTTGGACACGGACACGCTTGGAGAGCTTAAGCAGCCGTGCCCTGGCTCGAGCGCCGAGACGCTTTTACACCACCGGAGCAAAAACCTGGAATGCTGGAAACCTCTCCTCGTCCCCGTGCCATGCCCCCTGCTGAGCAGGGAGCTCCACCGGCTGCCCACGGTGCTGCCCCGGTCCCGTCGGGAGGAGGGGGGTCACTGCTCTGCTCCCTGCAGCCGTGCCCACCTCAAGACCCAGGACTGCATGCTGCAGTGAGCCGAGCTCTGCCAATGCCAAGCAGGAGCTTTCCAGCAAACGAACCACCAAAGCATTTTCCAAAGCTTCCTTCTGTAGTAACCTTGTTCATTATTAAATCAGTGCACACTGAGGAGGTTGGATGTTCTTTACCACTCCCTCCCAGCTTCACTTCTTTGTTTGCATACTCACTCTTTATCCTAATTCTAAAAAATAACCATCCTTGAACCCAGGTTCTCCCAGCCTGCCTGAGTTAGCAGGACAGCCTGATTTTCCTTCCCCTCAGCCTAATGGCCGGACCACGCAGCAGCCCCTGGGGAGATGCTAATATTTGCAGTGAATGTTCCCAAAGGCCTTCCTTCCTCATGGTCCACAGAACATTTTGTATCCCTTTTAATTAAAACAATCTGATGAGGAAAGGACACGTATTAGAATATACTAAGCACTGACCAGAGGCCAAAACCTTAAAATAAAATGAAGTATCAGCTGCTCAATTGACACACACATAAATATATACATATATATTACATTTCCTGCATTCTGCTGCTCTTGCACCCTTCCCCTTTTTACTGGTGCTGTTGAATACTATGCCCTCAGTCTCCCACTTGCCCATTTTTATTGCCCTGCAACAAAACAGGCTGTAGATGATCTTGAAAGGCCCCTTCCAATTCAGAGAATTCTACGATTCTGTACAGAGGCAGTCTGATGTGGTCATACAGTTAAGCAGCCACATTCAGTACTCAGATTGAAAAGCAATTCATTTAGCACTACTATCATCTAAGTCGTTAAATAAAGCTCCAGCTATAGCGGTCTTCCCATGAAAACTCAAAAGTTTAAGACCTGAGATTAAAGTAGTAGTAAAATACCCAAAACCACTTGAATGATCCATTGAGAACCATCTTCAGTGTTTAGTTTGAAGGCAGGCATGTGAGTACTTTTTGCTGGAACATCAAGCTACCTTCTAGCTTGTATTTCACAAGATTCTAGATGAAAATCAGTATTAGAAACTGAAAGAACAGATCCAAGAGGCAGGATCAAGCAGTTCTGGCATTTCTCCAGATAAATCTGGCAATAACAAAGAGCTTTTTCTAGCAAGATGATCCTTGAATCACTGTCAAAGACTCAAGGAGGGTCTTTGTAACAGTTCCTGGCAAATATATGAGCTTAATGCAAGATCATGTAGAATGACTGAGGACCTATTTTTCTCATTTCAAAAGAATCTGTTACAGCTGTACAAGAAATTCAGTGTAGCTTTTGCAAAAGCAAACATGGAAGCAATATGAAGCGATGAGAATAGAGCTGGGGGATAAAAGCTTTGCCACAGGCACCACTATTAATGTGCACTTCTCCACGCAAAACAGTTCTCAGCATAACACTGGAGCCTTAGACATTTCTTGTTATGTGAAAGATTACATTAAAAATCCTCCACAGTTCTTGAGAATTAGTCAAGAAACTCCGGGGAAAAACGTTCCCAACAGAAAGGACACTGTGATCAGGTGAAAACATGAAAGCAGGAAAAACGAGGAGGTACAAGGTGGGGGGAGGATGTGACTGTTTCAAGATGACAAAGCCAGGAACAGAATAAACGACAAAGTTTCTTATTTGGAATTTTTGTTACTGGCAATTACAAAGCGCAGTTACAGGCTTAAGAGTGTTTTTCCTAGCAACCAGCTGTTTTTACTGCAGTTCAAACAGATCAGCCTAGTAGCATTTTAGACAAACAATGGAGAGAACATGTCAAGGGCAGCCCAGTTCCCATTGCTCCGCCTCCTTCAAAAGCAGGATGCTCTGCACAGGTCTACATTCCAAAGTGAATAAGAAAGGTACCCAACACCAAGCACACAAACAGCCGACCTTCTGGGCCATGCACATATACCAGAAGTTCAGCTGTGACAGAAGATACCTCCAAGAGCTGAGGTATCAGCACTTCCAACTGGCAGGTATTGCTCAAACAACCCACACAGCAACTTTGCAGACCCCAGATCACAGAGCAGGCAGTTTTATGGCAAACTGGTAACTCCTATTGTCAATGCTTCCTTGTGAGGCTGCACCAGGCCAACTGCTTTGGATTTCTCAGCCCATCCCACTGCTGGCCAGATGGTGTGGAGCTCCATGTTCTGCTTGTCAGTCACAGCTTAGAGAGACCTAGGTTGGCCGTGCTCCCCTAAGAAGAGGGCTCAAGAGTCCTGTTTTCCTTTGGCAAGTTTTTCCTCCCAAGTTAACTATAGTAAGCCCTTCAGCAGCTATCAAATGCAAACAATGAACCACGGCAGGATTTCAGTCCTGAGTACATGTGCCCAATAAGCTAATGTCACCCATCTTCCACCACACTCCTTTTTGAAAGGAAATGTGTGCTCCTTAGGAGTTGTACTTAAAAAAGAGCCACTATTATTGTGTTTTTTGTTGTTCTTGTTGTTGTTGTTTTGTTTCGTTTTTAAATATCAAGCAGCAATGTGGGATCAACAAGCAAATCACAAACTCCTCAAACATTTCCGTAGTCTACCCCATGCAATGCATCATTCTTCCAGGATTTCTGCAGCATTTCCAAGTTAGCAAACTTCAAGCAACTGCCATTTTACGAAGTCCCACCACTAAGTTCTTCAGTTCTCAGATTAATATTTCTGTATCTTGCAAAGCCTTGATTGTAAATGTTCACTTTCTGGTTTGAAATAAGTATCACGCATGGCTCCAACAGAACACTGCAAAATACCACCATATTTACTATGGAATAGCCACATCCAATGTTCAGTACTGAAATATTTAAAGAAATAAGGTGGTGCTGTAGGACTCTTTTCATGACAAACATCCCTGCTTATTCTGGGATATTCTTCTCTTAGGGCTGTGATGCAACATGGTCCCTTCCAAGAGAAGAGGGAACAAAGCTGAGATGATGCTATCATGGCATGCACAAACACAGGAAGCTTTTGAGTAACACAAAGGCAGCAATCATACCTGCTACAGGCAGAACCAAAAGGTTGGAAGCAGCTCTGATCTGAATGGCTACACATCAGCCTTCTAGCTTTATCACTAATACACCTCTCCTTAACAAGGCATTTTGAGAGTTGATACATACGGGAGGTGAACAACCTTCAACATATAAAATACACTAGCTTTTATATGTTTTATAAAACATTCTATTAGAAAAGACTAAATAAAACTTGTTCAGAATACATAAGACAGAAATTCATCACGGGCAGCAAGAACAGAAGCATTTGTGTGCTTTGCTGCCATACATAGTGTCAAATTAATTTTATTCCAGGAAATGAAGGGCTGGTTTTGAAAGCCATCTGATATCAAACCACGAGCACTTACTCCTGAAACTGTATTCAGAGGGAAATATTGACTATCTTAAATAAATAAATAATGGTTATTTGCAAGCAATTCTGTAATGTCAGTGCTTAGACCTCACAGGACACTGACATTGTTTGCACAGAGGAACAGATTATCATTTAACTATTTTTTAATACTTGAGCAGGTTCAGTTGTCAACAACTCCCAGCACAGAGTGGATCGCTCTCATCCAAGCAGATACTCTCTTGATCAGACAAAGCACTAGAAAGTGAAGCCTGCTCCATCCTTGTGCTGGGGCAGCCATGAAAAGATCACCAGCCATAATGTAGAAACTGAGTCACACCTCTGTGTAAACTCCAGACACTCACGTGTCAGCAGCTGTAGCTCAAAAGTAGTTATGAAAGGGTAACAAAAGGTCATTCATATCCGCTTTGCAGTATTAAATTAGAATTGATTATTTTGGTCCTTATGTTCTACCAGTTCCTGCTCCCGCTATTCTGGCAAATCCCTGTCCTCTAAATAAATCTCAGAAGCAAAATCAAGCTAAAGAAGTTAGCCAAGGAAGTGGCACAAGAAACAGCCTTTACCCTCTGCCCCAAGTGCATTTTTGAATGGAGGAATAGACTATTACTGCAATTACTGAAAAAGACATTAATCATCTCAAATCAGTAAATCTGGCATGAAATTACTACTTTCAAATTACTCTTGACATTGTTAAGTGTGTTGCCTTTTTATGAGATAAAAGAAGCAATAAATTTTCACCTGTCCTTGACTTACTGCTTCAAAGAGAATTAAATTAGGCCTCAGATTATGCTTCCTTATTAAGTAAGAGAGACTTACTGTAACTTACAATATTTGACTTCTCTCGTTTGCTAGATACTTTTATGGAGAATGAGGCATTCGTTCCCTGATGTTTAGTATGTGAAACACTAAAGCAGAGAACCAGCCAAACAGGATTCCTATGAGTCACTTAATATTTAACATGGGCATTACAGTTGTGGGCTCTTTGTGCTTTTACAAACTTTAGATGCTTCTTATCATCCTATGGAACTTTGTCTTCCCATTTTAAAGAAGTGATGTCTTTACAAAGTTAGGTCTAGATACAGTAACATCCACTATTGAACTTTATGGCCCATTTTCTTACTCTGAAAGATTTCTGAACTGTGATATCAGTTAAAACATGTCATACAGAATGACTTCCCTGTGAAAATTCTGATCTCGTAAGCAACTAAATTCACCCTATTTGAGTAACTGCTCATTTCATTTTTCAGCATTTTCTGAAGCTTGTCTCAATTCATCTGATTCAAGCATTAGACAAAGTTTCAAACAGATACCATGCAGCTTTGACAAATGATATTGCCGTAAGTTCTAGTATCTATGAGATTATAATCACTTATGTTTTTTTAGAATGTTAAGATTCGAAACTTTATGTTTGAACAAAACATTACAGCATCTGCTTTAAGTCCTTTCAAGACATTTAGAATTTCACCTGCAAATACAGTATAGAAAAGCACAAAGATGTTACTTTATATATTTCATTAGCCCCTCCTTTCATTTCAAATTTTAAGAGATACATCTAGCTTGCTACTTTGTAATTAACTTTGCATCTTCTTAAACAAACAAATAAATAAAAATTAGAAGAAATAACAAGGTAGGGATGGGAACAGGCTTCCTCATGGAAGGCAATACTGGGTGCCTGAGACATCAAGCTTGCTTTCAAGTTAAAGACTTGACTTCTCAACAGACTTGTTCTCTCAACTTGTTCAGAGTAGCAGAGCACAGGACTCCCAGTTCTCTCCATTGTCCGCTCTGAATACTCAACCACACCTGGACCAAAGTGTCCTTCAAGAAACTGGAAAGTTATGAGCTCACAAAACTTCAAAGATGCCAAAAATATTCTGTTGCTAAAAATGGTTTTATCAGTTAGCAGCTACGTATCACAGAGAACTTCAGAATAATTTGAAGCCTCCTTGCTTTCCAGCAGCTCCCTCTAAGACAGCAAAGGCTTCCAGAGCCCAGCTCTGAAAGGGGAAGATACTTTGTATTTTTTATATCTGAAGAAACACAAATTATCTCAATTAAATACCCCCATTCTCTGTTTTGAAGAAGGAGACATCCATACTTTCAAAATCCAGAGCTGAAGAGCAGAAGTGCATTTTGAATGAGCATCCTAATGAAAACCAGACAAGTTTGATGTTAGGTTCTGGAAAGTCAAAATTATAAATTTAAAAACTCACAGACAAGCATCTGTGCTTAATGGCCCTGCCAACATATTTCATATTTATATACCAAAAATACAATTGTTCCAAAACTCTTCTGTTTACCACTAAGGGTTTAGGTTTTAGTGATGGAATTTGCACTTCAGCTCTATAAGAAGTTTCTCACCTAATGAACATTTTCTGTTACACTTCCATAAAGGCCAGAAGAAATTATTCTGATGAATGTTTCCCTGTGCACAGAAAAAACTCTTCAAGTGCCAGAAAATTCTCAAGAAAACTAAATACCCTTGACTCTTACAGTCATCTGTGTGTCAGGAAATGCCAGTTATAGTAGCTCACACAATAAGGGTGGTCTTTTTATTTCCACCTAGAGATACTAAAGACTATTTCAGCCACACAATTTCTAGCTCATTACTTATGTTGCTTCCTGCATCATATCCACAATTAACGGTATCCTCATATTACTGTCCACACTCCTTACCCCACAAATCACATTCCTCCTGTGATGGAAACTTCTTTAAGAAGTCACCATATTCATTTCAAAGTAAAATTTGAGTTGTAAACTCCAGTCTTCTCATAAGCATGTCAAGAGAAGAACAGCAGTAAAGCTTGATTTCTGTTCGTTTCTTAATCACAGGCACAATTCTGAAGCTTACTTCTACTACTGAATCTTTTGGGAGCTCTTGAAGCACTTGAAAAGATTTATTTCTTAAATGAGAAAAACACAACTGTGTATCAGTAAAACTTTTTTTTTTTTTTTTAAACTTGACTATTTCTCTAAGTGGCAGTTAAGATGCATGCATTCAAATATGAGGCTAAAAAGTCAATTCACGTTTTCAATATCAACAGAACATTTTAGGCAATACATTTCCTCTTTTCCTCTTCACTTGAGAGTTAAGTCTTCCTTCAACAGCTTTAGAAGAGACAAAACCAGATTTTAAGACCAACTCAGTACTGAGCTGACAAAAACAAAGTGACAAAAAGCCTACACAGTAAAACAAAACAAATTAAAAAAAAACAACAACAATCCAACAATCCCAAAGCTGTGGCAGTTTAACCTGAGCCCACACTGCTGTGGGCCTCTCAGGCCCACATTCTTACCTCACACAAGCACTGGTGGCTTCTCACCAACACTCCTTCCCAGAGTTCACAGGGGAATAGCCCATAAAATTTTGAGTATGGACAGCCCTATAAAACCAGACCCATAGTAGTTGTTTGGTTGCTTTTTGTTTTGTTTTCTTGTGCTCTCTCCCTCCCCCCAACTTCCTGATGGGGTTCCTGAGCTGGCTCTCCCCAGCCTGGTGGGCACCAAGCTTGCAGAGTGAGTGCAGATTCCACAAGTTGTGCCACAGCCTCACTTTCACCAGACATCTTAAACCACACTTTCAATGTTTCAGCGTACACAGCTACTACTGAAGGGACAATAAATAAATTCAAAGTTAAGATTCAAATGTCGTGTTGCATAATTCAGAGATTATGTAATTGAAGTTTAATGGAAGACTGCTTTCCTTTGCACTTCGTCAGCCTATTGTATATTCACCATTTCCACTGTACTGTCACTTTTCCTGTTTGGACAATTAAAAAAAAAAGGAAGAGGTCATGGAGTTGCAGGAACTACCATACGTTTAGGAGGGGACAGCCATCTAGACAGACTAGCTTGCTTTTGTGATAAGACTGCAGTTTGACACATCCTTTTAATACTGTACACATAATTATCTAACAGTGGAAAAACTTGGTACAGTTTGATGCTCTTGCCAGACAACTTGCTCATTGTGTTTAGTCTGCCATCAGGGTTTCAATCTAGTGAAAATTCATTGCAATAGGATCTCCTGCTCAACAGAAATTGGGTTTTACAACATGACCATTGTGGACTGGCTCATCTTGAAGACACTTGCTCAAATTCAGAACAGTCTTGGTAAAGGCACACAAATCATCTGGATAAACCCTGACAGCTCAAGTGGTAAAGTATTATCAGAGCCAGCTGTTAATATTGACAGCTCCACGATAATGCTTGTAGCAAACACGTTTGAACTCACACAGAGTTTTGTGACAGATTCCTGCTCAGCTGGAAACAGCACAGCAACCTCACACAATCTCATTTAACCCTTAGCAGCCTTCCAACTTCACTCCAGAGGGCTGGCTGCACTTCTGACATAAGTCATTGCCAGCAGATTCTAATTTTGTCAGCGGCTATCCCATTTCAAATGAGCTCATAAAAAGCAACTTTAAACTTTTGAGCAGAATGCATCAGGAACTCTTGGAGGAAAAAAGGAGAAGTAGCAGCAGTTGAATCACCTCTCCTACTAACTTCAGCTTTGTCAACTCTTCCTTCCACGGGAAATACAGGAGGCTGAGGTAGGTTTTGTCAAGGAGTTCTGGCTGAGACTTATATTTTTGAAGCAATGTAGCAGCACAGCCCAGCTCTTTTCTCTATCTGACAGCACAGACTGTCCATAGCCCTTTTGCACTGCCTCTGACCAGGAAGAAGGGTCCATGCAACTAATCTGGCAAAGAAACGCTCTCTCCTTGGCTTGGGTAGCTTTCTGGTAGCTGCAAGCTGAATCAACCTTCTGCAGGGGCAGACAATCACCAGAGTAGCC
Source organism: Tetrao urogallus (assembly GCF_951394365.1). Taxonomy (NCBI): domain Eukaryota; kingdom Metazoa; phylum Chordata; class Aves; order Galliformes; family Phasianidae; genus Tetrao; species Tetrao urogallus. Next base: position 43,100,012 of record NC_136817.1, on the reverse strand, counting down.
AAGAGTGGGACCTTCTGATGACAGCATGGCATTTCATCAGCTCAGGCTGCTTTGTGTTACTTCATACTTGCTCAAGTAGAAGGAATGGAAGCACAACCTTGTTGCTCAGCTAAGCATATGTATTTTTTATTTTATTTATTTATTTTTTCCCAACTAGAAAAGCTGCAAGCTACTTTTGTAAAAGCTGAAAGTACTTTCTGCTGTTTCTGTGGTAGTTAAGGCAGGGGCTTGCAGCTGGAGCTACACTCAGCTGAAAATTTCTCCCTTGACTATTTGAACACATTTGCAAACTACATCAAAAAACCCTCCAAGATCTACTTCCAAAAAAGAAATGCATGGCCATTTGAGATTAGGTTAGCTAGATGGAGATCCACATTTCATCAGAAAGGAATGAGAAACAAACAAAAAACCCACTACCCTTCACATTTTTCACTAAAATACAGACATTGTACAGAATGCTTCCCCAGCTAATTAGCAGATTTCAAAGTATTGCCTACATCAACCATAGCAGAACAGTCCTTCTCACTCTCACAGTAAGTACAGTAAGACTGAGACCATCTTATCCTGGGAGTCAACCTCAACATCAAGAAGTGAAACAACTAAAAGCACATATATATGTCATTTTTAGCCCAGTTTACAAGCGCATAGACTCAGCTCTTCATGATTACTCACTTTATATCATTAAAAATAAATGAAATTTCTCCTCTTTCCACCCACAAGATAATACTGAAAAAAAGCAGCAGCACAATTATTACTTTCTTCCACACAGCTCCTCTCTCTTTCCTGTATTAGACACTTTTAAAAATAACCATTCCCATTATTTGCAAGGAAATCATGCTTAAACTGTAAATGCATTGTAAAACAGCCTGAAAGAAATAGGTGCATATGAAGCTTTCTTATGTATTCAGATAAAGATACACCGAAAGTATTCCTGACATTTAAGACGTTACAAACACAATATATTTGAGAGAAGCGCTTATGCCAAGACTTTTAAGTTCACAAACTTAGCAAAAATTAAAGTGCTTATTATAAATCAATTAAAAGACTAAGGAGAAATTTGGCAGGAAAAATTTCACCATTTAATCTCAAATGACAGGCATTACATACATGCGTGTATCAAATTGCTTTGAAAATATTAAATTATATTAAAGTGTTCCAATCCAGAGTTCAATAAGAAAAAAAACCCAACAAACAGCTGCTCTTACTGAATTGACCAGATTTGAATTAGAGAAAAAATAGCTGTCATTGTATTAAATGTGCAACTTAACAAAATCATTTCTAGACTACAAATACATATTAAAGTTTATTAAAAACGGCACTAACACCAGGGCATTCTGTTATAATAGCACCATTAGGTGGAGGCCTATAGTTAATATGCCTATAGTTAACTGCGGTTGCAATGTAACACATGAAAAAAAAAAATAATTCTAGGAGAAGGAACAAACTAGAATGCAGCAGCTGGAGTGGAAACAGACATTATTTATCAGTGTACTGATATATTCAAAGCCACTGTTGAGAACAGTTCAACAAACTAAAACTAGCATACAGATTATTTCTAAGTTTTTACCTCAAACTGGAGGTGCTGGATCACAACTGTCAACGCTTCAAACTTCTGGTTACTGCTTGACAAGAATTTTTTGAGCTGCAGGATGATTCCACTTTGGTTCTCACATTTTGTTTTGTATTGTGCCAACTCAGCTCCTTTTGCGCCAGTTGAATGCACATCTGTGGAGGTTTGGGTCTGTATGCATGAGCTTTTAGGACTCCGCTGCTTGCCCTTATCAACTGAAACAACAAAAACAACAGCAATTAATTAATATACACTTCATGTCTCAGCAAAGCTTAAAGATAGGTACAAAAGAAAACACTGCCCAAAACACTAACTAGGAGAAACAGTTATTTCAATAGCACTGCAGAGCAGACAGTACCATCTGCTGGATTAGGTTCTAGCACCGTAACCTCACATACAACACTGCTCTTCAATCTTACTTTCACATATTCTGTCTTACCTTTCAGCATACCATTCGCACTGTGCTTTGAATAAATATTCTCATAAAACACACTGTCATCCTACCTATACAGTGACTTACTGCTTTCTTAATAGTCTGTTATTTTTGTTACAACGTGAACTTCATGTTTTCTACACTCTAATGTAGAACCGAATACTAAAGCACTCCTTCCCTACTTTCACTCCTCTTTTCTTTCCTTTCAAAATGTTCACTGCAAGAACTCCACTCTATACCTCAGGTTTGAGCTCCATTAACGAAAAATCTTTCAACATCTTCTTAGTGTCAGCAATTTCATTCACAAAGATGGTACTTCAAAATGCTCTACAACTTGAAATATATTTCAAGAATGCCCTGCCACTCCTTATAGTCCAAGAATTACAGAGTTCATTTAATACTCTCAGTAACAGTGCAACCTCAATCACTTCACAAGTACACAATCACATAGTGTCAGAGGAAAGAAATCACATTACATAATTCAGTGCTCAACTCATAAACACCACAGACGTTACAGGTTTCTCCTGCCTTTGGACTGAAAAGTTAGCACAGCACTTCCCCTTTTGATCATGCATGGAGCAAGCAAACACTTTTGCAATAAAATGTTGATGCAACACACATATATCCCTTGGCATTTTAATGAAGACATCTATGCAGATTATACAGTTTCAACTTAACAAGATTCCTTCCAGATAAAGTAACAAAACCTGAGAGGTGAGATTTAGGGGAAATAAGAACAGGAACGTGTGGAGATTAAAAAAAAAAAAAAAAAGAGAGACAAATTAATGAACTAGAAGTAGTTGCTAATGAATCCTTTTGAAGCCCAAACATCTGGTATGAAGGTTGTTGAGTGACACTTGAATACTACCAGCAGTGAAAGGCTCAGTCATATAACTGAAGACATTAACCGAGAGCCAAAGCTTTATAGTTAATCTAACCAACACATCACCCTCTTGCATCAATCCATCAGTCTTGCATAGACTTCACTCATTTTTAAAACATGTGAAATAAAGTTTCCTATTCAAAATATTTATACCATCTGCACCTCTCTTGCTGAGCAGGGTGTGAAGGGTCTTCACATTTTCAAATAAATCCACTGTAGGCAAGATTTTCTGCCTTCCCTTTTAGTTAGAGAAGTAGAGAAAAGTCAGCACATTGTTTTTATAATGTTCAGATACTCCTGCATTCTTGGAAATTTTACTGCACTCGTACTTAGGAGATGCTAAGTGTTGCTGTGCAAATTTTCAATTAGAAACACACATTGCAAATTAATAGCAGAACAGTCAAAAGGTGTCAACATAACCCAAATCAAAAACTAAATTCTGATCAGAAGAGTAGGCAGATCAAGCTTATTTGCCAGTTCTAGGTAGCTTATTTTTACTATCCTTTTAACAAACATGAGCAATTGTTTTCTCACAGTAACAGGCACAATGCCTTTTGAAATAGATCTCTTTACATGAAAAGAGGGTTCAAATTTGATAGCCATCTTGTTAGATCCCCAGCAATCTCACATCAAACACTGTGTTAGTAGCAAATACCTGTCAGCTTATGAAGGTTGTTAAAGTAAATTAGTCAGTAGAGACAATAATCAAGGGGAGGGGAAAAAAAAAAACACAAACCAACAAGGCAGAGACTAGGGAATAAACACATACATTTGGCCCTTCCCTACCTAAGTAGCTCATGTACTCCTACTCTCTCATTTATTCCACCTCCCTCTCCGAATGCTTCCCTTACAAAGCAAAGACAATTTGAGCACTATCCCTCATTTAAAGATGCTTGTAAATTCACTAATACAGATACTCATCTCATTCTTAACTAACTATATGAAATGACAAACATCTATTTGTTACAATCCTGACAAAGCTGCTCTAAACTTCCACAAAGGACTGCAGACAAGATGTACTCAGGAAAGTAGTTACTTCAGATACAGTTACCTAATGAAGTTGTTTTTATTTAAATACACTGATATAACAGCTAACCACAAGCAACACAGGAGTCAGACAGCTGCTGTTTCCACAGTTCAGCCGGCCTTCACCAGTTTGCCAGTCTCACATCACTGGTTTTACTGCAGTGCCCAGAACACCAAGACTATCCAGAGGCGTTTATTCCAACATCCACCCAAGCCAACTCTGGATACTATACTAAAAAAAGCTGAACAAAAAACATACACAAAAATTCCCTGACAGTCCTGTTGGCAATTTTATCAGACGTGTGCTATGCACAACCACTTCAAATGTTGAAAAGTATTTCTCAGCTAGCATGAAAACTCCATAGCATGAAATGCCTCTACAGATTAACACCAGCAGCGCTCCAATGCTTATTTATGGCCCATGTACCTCTGGGCAATGACAGATTGTTTCCAGATTTGTATAGAAGGCATGCTATGATGTCAAAACAAAAGCCATGCTTTCATTAAAACAAAGCATCAAGAGTCTAATCACTGATATAACATATCAATGACAGACTCTGAATTAAAGACGGTATCGGTTACCAGCTCAAGTCCTCGCTTTGCCATTTCTGATTGCCACCTTTAGACAAGTCAGACTGGTAATGCAAAACATTTTTCTCCCCTATGGTTAGGTTCTGGACTCTTTTCCAGTAGGCAAGAAAACACTGTACCAAATCTATTTGAGATGCTCAATTTCCAAATATTGGAAGTCATAGATTCTCAAGTTTTGCATGCAGCACAGTATCCCTACAGAGCCAACAATGTGGGGCGTTATCCTTTTTCTCCATCGAAACAGCAGCAGTAATTTTGCAAAGGTTGAGCCTTCTGATTACTGAATCATTCACATCTTATTTTGCTGGCAGAAAGAATATCCGCTGACCTTGCAAAGGTTCATAAATCTTCCCACTCCCTGTGAGGTCACTACATGGACAGCAGCTACAGACTCTTGTTCTTTGATGAGAACATTAGACCCATCCTTTTTTTTTTTTTTTTTTTTTTTTGTAAAGAGAGCTGTTTTCCATACACAGATTCTCTGATTTAGAGATAATAAAAAAGAAACAGAAAGCTGTTCAAACATTAGTCTGCTTTACATTTAAGAGCTTCAGGACTGCACAGTACTTGAAGCAGTACTCGAATGGCCAGCTACCTTAGGACTTGTCACATCCTGCTGGTATCCCAAGCCTCTCTATCTTGTGCACTGCTGGTTTACCAGGTGAAACATCTGTCACTCACTCCTTTGTTTGCAGAGCCAAATCAAAGCCTCTCTCTGTTCAACGTATACCAGGTAATGCCCACATTTTCTAGAAATTATTTTCTTTAGCCAGAGATTCAATTTGCCAAAAACATTCCAAATACTGAAAACAAACTATTGACAAGCACAAATAAGAACAACCTCACTTCTCTCCTCACACCTTTGCAATCACCATTTCTTACCACTAAGCACCTTCTTTTCAGGTTCTTCTTCCAAACTATCAGCTTCCAGGGGCTTTTGAAAATTCAGGTGTGTCTTGTGTAAGCATTTTTCAAAGAAAAATCCTTGTTCAACATTTTCTTTTGTAGGAAGATGCAGGCTGGTAAAACCTTCCTGCCTCCCTTCCATCTTTTGGAAAGCCTTGTCTACACATATTAAGTTGGTGCTCACTTCTTTGATCAGTAAAACCAGATCAGCCTGAGTATTTAACCGAGCTTCCATCTCTTTCCTTACTCGTTGGATTTCCTCAAGTACATTTCTTATATCCAAGTGGCTAGATTTCATCTCTGCTTTCAGCTCCTCTTTCACCTGCTGCTGGCTCCTCTGCAGTGCTAGCACTGCTCTGATTTCGTTTTGAGATGTTTCCATGTCATGCTTCAGTTCCTTCTGTCCAGCTTCCATCGACTCCTGACAAGCTTTGACTTCTGCCAACAATGCAGCAAAGCACTCCATCCTGATCCCACCAGTCACAGGACTTCTTCCAGTGTCACAGCTTCCAAGCAGTCAGGATCATTTGTAAGGTAGAAGCAGATTTCTCAGATAACAAGACAGCTAGCACATGCCCTCTGGTATGGTCCTACCTCAACTTACAGCTCACTTCAGCAAAGGCACCAAGTACAAGACCATTAGTAGGCAAAACTAGTACTCCATAAAATTCTTCAGTAAGCAAAGCTGTAGAGTCAAAGCTCCGTTCTCAAAACTTCACCAAAGCACTAATCAGTTTAATTGGCAGACTGTGCCACACCTGAATTTTTTAAGTCTTTTGCTGACATCACTGTATGTGGGACGTCACTCCCAGAAAGCCACTCCCAGCTGTCATTTGATCTGTACATCAATAAAGAATGCCTGGGCATCAGCCACCAGGGTTGTTGCAATGCAGTCAAACAGTGCAAGAACACCATGGCCCTTTCTTTTCAACAAAGGCTCTAACAGGCCTTTTGGAAGTCTGAATTGCCTGTGCGAGCTGAAAGTCCAAAAGCTCAGCAACAGTTGTTTATTTCAACCATGTATTCAATGAAGTGGTTGCACACCCATCTTCCTGCTAATGTTTGGAATAAGACATGACAAGCAAGGCAGTGAGGACCTTGGCCACTGCCCCACTTCCACTGAACACTCTCCTCAGTACTACAGCTGGTAATACTCACATAGCAATCTATGGAAGAACCCAGAAACTGAGGACATTCTCCAGTTGACCAACAATGAACACTTGAAGACAACATGGGAAAACTGATTAATAACCTGTTCTTGGTAGGTTAAGGAGAAGACTTTTGGCAATCAGGTGTGAGTTAACTTCTCTCTGTAGTAGCTAAAGCTTCTGAATTTTATGCACAGAACTCAAAGTTTTAAGCTGCATGCAATAACAGGAAGACTAATTATACCATGCTGTTGTTTTGTCAGTGATTTAATTACTCAGTTATTTGATTTGGTTTGAAAAAATGACCATCCAGTGTAGACCTTAGGCTATAGAAAGCCTCTGCGGCTGCCCTCAGGTAAGTGACCTGATGTTCAGAATAACACCCAGCATCCAGAGTGGGTCTCTCAGCATCACTGAAGTTAAAAGTTGACAGCTTTTACATACTATCTTTGTAAGTTAGCTCCAATGTGCTGTTTTTTTCCTGAAGAAATGATGATCCCATAAGCACCCCACAGCAAAGGATCTTTGCTATCCATAACAAACTGCAGCAAACCCGTGAGCAGGGTTTCGAGATGGGGAGCATTACAAATAATGATGATAGTCTGTGCACAACTGCAGGATTTCTGTTTCACCACTGTGTTGCTGACCAAAGAACCAATCTGGTGAGTCCAGTTTGCAAGTTACTCCTCACTTTCAACTTAGCCTCCTACACAAGTCCAGGCACACTCATGGGAAGGAATGAGAGACATCTGTGCGCAGCTTGCAGGTACTGCCCAGCTATCTCAGACTATCACGGCTTCTTAGCGGACACATAATACAGGCAACAGTCTGTTTTTTTTTTTGTTGTTGTTTTTTTTTTTTTTTTTCCCCTAAGTCTCTACTACTAGAAGGTCAGATACATACTTTCTGGTAGCACAGCTGTATTTAGGAAACAGGATTTTCCCAGCACAGCTACAGGCCATATGTTTCCTCTACCCCTCCCCAGCCCTATTCCTAGCTGGACGGCCAACCTGAGTGTTCCTGAGCACCAGTGATCAAGCACAATCAGTGCAGAAAACTAGTACACAAAATAGGCTGCAAAAGCACAATCTGAGTTTTGAATCCAACACCTGTGACAAAATGGATTAGGCAGGTGGAAAGAGACATCTAATTCAGCAGTACTTCTGCTTTCCTAGACTAAAGTCTGCAGTAACTTAGGACAACACTATAATCGTTCTATGCCAACCTTTGCCACACTTTAGCACTTCCTAAAAATCTCAACAATACAGGTGAATTACTTGCACAGACCTTGTCAGATGCCTCCTAGCAAGAAATGAGAATCCAGCTGAATTGACACCAGCTGGTTCAGTGAGGATATAAGTGGAAAATGGGTACATTTGAGTATAAAAGGGTGTTCCTGTGGCTTACCAGTGTAACCATTCAAGTTCTGTCTTCTCCTGACAGCTTCTGGTAGCCAGCACAGTTACTGTTCGTACTAAATGGAATGGCTTGAAGCATTCATTTTCCGGTAACGTTAAAGCCATAATTATGTGAAGAGCTCATGCAGTGATTTCAGCTGAATAAAAATAATTGTTTTCTATATAAAAAAATAAAAGGGAAGTACCCAACCAAGACTGTCTTTAGTTCCTCTGTAGAGAAACAGGCTCCTCAAGATGGTGACAGAGCAGAATCCTAAATGGAACATCAAGGAGGGCTTGGGGCAAGCCCTTTTTTCTATTGGCTGTATAAGGAAAGCCTAGCTGGCAAGCCCTAGGGGATTAAATTGTATGCATGACTGTCACTTCTGTTCAATAACATCAGCAACAAGGGTTGATATCTCCTTTCTACATCATTCACCCAATCGCCAAGGCTTTTCACCTTATTTGAAAACATTAATTCTACCCAGAATGAAATCTATGTGCTCAGTACAGTTCCCCTTCAAATTAAGGCATCTGATCACTAATCACTGTTTCATGACTTGTAAAGAGCACCTTCTTTATGTAACTTCTAGGCAGGTTTCCTTTGGTTTTCTCCAGTCTGGAAGATGGTCTTCAGACTCACCTAAAATTTAACCTGTGGGTAGATGTTACAACACAAACTCAAAGTCCACTGAGTTAGCTGGTACTTTGAATTTTACAGCCGGCCTCTCAACAAGCATATTTTGGAAGCCAACTGCAAGTGAATAATAGCTTTCAGCAGTGCACAATTTTCTCAATTGAGGATTTATAATCTCAGAATTACCAACTCCTGCACATCAGCTTCTGCTCTACCTAATCTGCCTTTATCCTTGATGCATATCAAGCATCTTAGTTTTCTCCTGTTCAGGGAAAAAAAAAAAACAACAAAAAACAAAAAACAAGATCCCAATTTCACAGAATGAGAGAAATTAAGCAATAACAATTAGCATTCAAGATTTAGTTCTTTTCTTCAAAATATGTCACATGAATACTTTACACAATTATCTACCAAACACAAAACATCATTTTCTTTATAGCCATATTATGAGAATAAAATCCATGAAGTTAAACATCTGAAAACAAACAAACAAAACAACAACAAAAACTCGACCACACAGTTTTTAAGTTAACAAACCCACTAAGTCACATGATTAGCTATATTTGACAATGTTAAGTAACACAGCATATTGTTTCATGTTCTATAAGGCTGATCAGTTTGTACAGCCCCGACTGGGGTCAGGCCTGAAACAGCAATCAGACATTTTCATTTCTCATACGTAACAGAAGAAGTATTTACTCGCAACCATTTGCCAGCTTTTCCCCTTTCCAAAAACTCTGGTTTTACACCTAATTATAATTGAAAACTGTAACAATCACAGGAGGTTTGGAAGGGACCTCAAAAGATCATCTTGTCCAATCCCCCCTCCAGAACAATGATATACAAGAAAAAATAATCAGCAACTAGATCAAGCTTCTGCAAATATACCAATAAGCACTGAAATAAACTGTCTTCAGCACAGCCTGGAGAACCAGACATACACTGCAAACTTCTATTCCAGAGACTGTATCTTTTCTTCCTGTTACAAGAGTGGTCCTGTCAGCTGCAGTCCTGTGTGACCCATGGGTCTGACTCCAGAATTTTTCCTTCAGGAGTTACCACATCTCAATCTAACATCTGAACCAGTCCATAACTGAGTACATAACTTTACTTTTTACGTTACTCTCTACACAACTAACTCTGACACTTCAAAATAATCCCTAAAACTCTCCTGTTCTCTTCCCTCCTCCTGCAGAGCACGTACTTATTTGAGCAATGGAACAGACCGATCAACAACTTGATCTTGCCACGTTAATTTTAATGTTTGCCTCACGACAAGCTGTGGCATTTCAGAATATTCCTACAAATAGGGAAACTGCTGGATTAAATCTGGAGTTATGTATATATTATATAACATATAAAAGAGGACATGGAAATTTGGCTAGCTGTAAGGTACAATCCTAAATTATTTCACAACTACTGCTCTAAGGTATAAACCCAGGAAACAGTTTTGCACACATTCAGGGAAAGCACAGCAACACTACTGTGGAGGGCCTGAAATCCTTGGCTTGGGTGAAAGTCTTCCAACCCCCTGGCATTTCCGCAGCTTGGTCAACTACAATTTTCACTTGCACCCAGCTTGGCAAAAAATGAACACTTTCCTTCTGTGCCTCCCAGAGTCCAGGCAAGCAACCACACAGAGGCAGACTCCACAGAAGTCAGGGTTTGCTCGTATGCACAGCCTCAGGCCTGTATACATCAGATGGGGCAGGCAGCCCTGCCTTGTGCTGTTCATGCTGCAAGCATGTTAGCCGTGAGCCAGTTCTAGTCAGGGCAATGTTTTAGTGACGTGCCTGGCTAACTCTGCCCAGCTGAAATTCTGCAGATGCTGTGCTCTGAAGCTCTCCCACTAATTTATATAGCTAATCCAGACTCAAGCAGCTGTAGAAAGGCAAATATCACTTCCCATCTTGCAGCTCCCCTCTGCATCAACGTGGCCTGCAGCCTGGCAGACAACTACGCACCTCCTAATGGAGAATGGCAGTGCTCCCATTCCTTCACTCTTACTGCAGCCTCTTGAACTGTCCCTCTGCAAGGTCAGGCACAAACATATGCCAAGAAGCATCAATTTATTTAGCTGCCATCAAACCCTTTTCAAGGTGTTTGAACAAAAACAACATAAAGAGGCTTTTTAAAAGGTCGCAGTAACTGAACAAAATTTAACTGCAGACAGGTAAAACCTAACTTAGATGCTTTGTTTACTCAGTAATATTAAACCCAACACATCAGAAATGGCTTTTTTTTTTTTTTTTTTTTTTTTTGCAGAGGTACAAAGATTTCTCAGCATTTATTTTTATTTTTTATTTTTTTTTAAACACTGGTACCGGTGCTGGAGGGGGAGTGAAGAATCAGCATGTATTACTCAAGGCATTCAGTCAGAAGCACTGTTTCTTAAGTCTGTATCTGTACTTTCATGCCAACTCAGCTGCTGAGGTATTGTATTGCAGCACTAACTTCCAGCCTCAATGTGATTTTAAATTCATTCTTTTTATTCCTCACTTTCAAGCTTAGAGTTGGATATGCTTATTCACAGGACCCTGAAAAGGAGAGAGAAGCCTCAGACATTATGCACTTCAAAGAGCCCTATGCCTGTGTAACGCTCAGCCCATGTATCTCACAGCCACTCTGGATTTCCGTAAGGACAGAGCTTGTTCCTTGAAGTAGAGCCCTCAGCATGTCAAATGCATCACTGTCCGCTACAGTCTGATTAGTGGGTAAGGGACCAAGTGCTTACAGACAGTGCAGGAGTCTCGCAGCCTGAAGCTGTTTCCTAGAAACTTAATATACAGCATGTTGCTTCTTATTAGCATCCTGTTTGTTGACACAACAAACAGAGCACAAACTAAGGGCAGCAACACCAGAGAAAGGAAACCTACAAGTACATGCAATGGAAGACAGAGAGAGAGAATAGCCACTTTTCCTAACTGAGTTTCTGCCTAAAGCCTTTCACCAAAGACTTAAAAACCTCAAGCATATCTTAATTCAGTGCAAGGGCTCTTCTACACACAGTTGTCAGCCTGTTTGTTCCTTGCTAGGTAATCTGAAATGTATCTCATTATTAGGCTCTTAAGTGATAAACCGCAGCGTGCAGCAAACCCTCTGCCCCACAGAAGAGATGGTCTGAACTTTTTCCTGCTATCTTTTTGAGGAGAGATAATCCTCCTCCCTGCACTGAGGAAGCAGCCATGAAACCAAAAAAAGCAAAATAGTAAAGACACAAATTTGTGATACTGCACTAACGCTCCTCATTACATCATCTTTCCAGTTCCTACCCCAATACTTTCATTCACAGCAGCCTTTGAAGTGGGTCTCTATATACACTTGCCTATTAAAATTAACTACCCATTAAAGCCTCAGTATTTCCCAACCAAAACCATGCCCATATGGAAGTGATTAATGCTGATGCATCTTTTTTTCATTAAAGTGTCACCAGTCCTACAGAATACGGCTCTTGATCTTGTGCAGCTGTTTTAAGCTCCTACAAGACAGTACTTCTCCCCCTAGAAGAAACATGTTAATGATACACAATTTAGCTTGCCAGTAATTTGGTATGATTTTTTTTTTTTTTTTTTCCTACGAAGCGTACAGAATCTCCAAGTTGCATTAGCCTTACTCACGTTCCTGAAGATTTTATTTTTTTTAAATCCTACAATGTTATACCAAAGATTTTCAAGAAGCTGTATTACGACATTTGTAAAGATACCTAAACTAAATATAAGTAAATATAACTAAATCAACTTATAAATTGCTGGTGGCTTTTAAAATAAAAGCACGAAGAAGAGTATTATCTCACTCATGTCATTACTGCAATTTCTTGACGAATCAGTCTGTTTTTATAGAAAAAGCTTTGAAGGAAAGTCCAGCAATAAAGATTCTCTTGAATCGTGCCCTATGTTAAATTATTAAGATGCGTTTCTTCAGTAACTGTTTCTTCTCCAGTCTTGACACCAAATTTAGTTTTTAGTACAGATGACGTCAAATGGCCATGCATTTTGTCAACTAATAGTGCTTTGACAAAGTTAGAGAAGATGACAGGAAAGAAATTTTAAGAAATAAAAAGCAACATCAATAAAAATCCAAATTAAAACACTTCAAAACCAAAAAATATTCATATTTTCTAACAGATTATAAGACTGGGAGCTATGCTTTAGAAAGGACTCAAGAGTCCCAAACTTGAACATTAAGCATATAATTAATGCACTAGACAGATGTCTGCTATTTAAACACATAGTACCAACACAAATCTGACTAACACTCTTAAATACCAGTGCTGTGCCTTTCATAGTTTTTACCTTACAAAACACAAACCAATTTTGCAGCAGCACAATTTGAGTTTTGAACAGAAGCACCCTGTGTACTGTCTTAACATTGCGTTTGTAATATACTTAGTGAACATGCTTCCAGGAACTGTAATATCCAGAACTGAAACAGATTTTCTTCTTGCCAGTATATATCACACTTGTACATCAAACAAAACTACTAGTGAAGTTGACCATACATTCACAGATGACTGCAAACTAAATAGATTGAAATGTGATACAACTTACAGACGACAAGTCTAACATGCACCAGCTAGATCAGCAACATACCAGGCCTGAATGTTATTTTTTTCTTTGAATAACCAAGAACAATACTGGTGCTTGATTTTTAACTTGTTCTAAACTATGACAAAGTTTGATGCATATTAGTTAAGCATACAGTGCTACATACATAAATCTGAGAGAAAAAAAACCAACAAAACAATAGAAAACTTAGAGCATAGATATTTTTATTTAAGAGGGACTGGCTGCACATGCACTGACAAATCAACTCTCACTGCAGATAGTTTATTTTTTAAGGTTCACAGTCTCATCAATTTTTAAGGACAAAGATGACAAAAGGACAGAAATAACTGCATAAAGATGTGTTATTGTGTGCTACAGCCTTGGTCAATAAGAACCAAGTTGAAGTTTTTGAAATCTCTCTCAATTATTAGCATTGTTTTAGGCACATTGCTAAATTCAGTTCATCCAATACACCATAGGCAGCCTTTATTGAATTCTTTAGCTCTTGAAGGAAAGAAAAGAAAGCACTACATGCAGAAGCTAGCAGTTATGCTTATGTAAAGGGTCTACAATTTATTAAGTGTCTACTTCACATGTTGCTCCAGGCAGACAAAAAGACACCTGAGCTAGCCCTTTTCTGCATAGTCTCTTAAAATTGCAGCTGAGCACTGTCATCCCTGGCATGCAATTACTAAGAGAGGCAAGCAGGGAGACAATAACCCTCTGTTCCTGTTTACTCTTCTTCACCTTTTTTTCTTCATTCCAACCTCCTACACAAGAAGTTGCTCCTTGTTGTCTGGTGCCCTCTACTGCTTCATCACAGCTACATATATTTGATCTTCATATTGCAGTTTGTCTAGAAAGTTAAGCCCCAGAGTCAACTGAAACAAGGAAACTAATCATGATTAGTCCATGCCACATGCAAACCCTTCCCATACACCATTAATTGCTTCCCCAGTACAAATCCTAAGCCTTTCCTTCCATCTCCACACCCTTCCTGAATACATTCAGGACTGCTAATTTATCTGCTTGCAAATATTAGGATAACTTCACATCTGAGAAAAGGCTTCCAGCAGAGGCAAAGGAAGGTGCAGTTGCAGAAGAAAGCCAATCTGCATATAAGAAACCCTCAGACAACACCAGAGAGAAGAATGACAAGTCCAACCTTCTTGTAGCTCCCAGCCCACACATATGATAGGGAGTTAACATCTGCAGTACAGCCAGAAAGGAAGGAGCTGAGTTTTAATGCCTGAAGAATCTCATAGCATTTAGCATAATATCACAGTTTGAAAGACACTTTCTACTTATGTACTATGGAGCCCTACTTTGTTGCCATAAATGAAAAAACAAACAAATAAAAAAAAAATAACCCCTAACCACACAGAAAATAAATCAAACCCTAATTTTGAACTTGAACTAAATCACCAAATTTTAAATCAGTGGCAGGTACAACTGATGAAATTAAAGCAGTAATTCTTTCTTTACAAAAAGTATATGGTTAGTTAGCTGCCAGAACACCTATCAGCTCAGCTTTACATTAGATCCAAGAATTTGATACTTCTCACTCAGTACTCCTGAACCACTGGAAGGTTTTCAGAGACCACTTCAGGATCAGTAGCTAGCAGGACAGTAATCTTCCTTGAAAAGAACTGTACAATACATTTTCAGCACTAAACTGCACACAAATAAGCAACATCACTTCTTGTGCAGTATCTGGAGTTATCAGGGATGGAGAGAAAGGACAGAGTTTTTTTGTTTGAACTCAGAAGCCATTTGTTCAGTCACACTCATATGAGCTGATGTTATATGACCGTAACAAATACTAGTGGATTTGAGCACGAGACTGAAATGCTGCCTAAAGGATATTATGGATGAAAAAGTAGGACAGGCAATGGGAATTTAAAGAACCTCCAGAGCACTGGCTATATTTTGTGTTATTGCCTTTGTGCCAAGATTGCTTCTGAATGTATCCAACAATAGCTTCCTTTGTTTGTGAATCTCTACATCCATTTAAAGACAAATACATCCAAAATTACACACAAATTCACACATGTTCTTTAGAAAGCAATTCTAAGCAGATAGAAAGCACTACAATGAGTGTTAAAGTATCTGTAATGATATTTTATCTGTCAAAAAATGACCAAAGAGTTCAATTCTAATATTTTTCTCACAACATCACAGAATTTCAAGGACTGGAAGGAACCTCTAAAAATCATCTAGTCCAATCCCCCTGCCAGAGCAGGAACACCTAGACAATAGGTCACAGTTCCAAGTTACAACATAAACAGCTAACATTTAAATTCTCCTTTTGGAATATACAGATTCATCTTTTAGATAAGTGTTTGAGTATAAAAACAGAGCATAAAAGAACTCAGAGGTCAAAGTAGGAGTCCTGCCAACAGATTAAAAAAAAAAAAAATTCAGTGATAATCATCACAGCTTAATGGCTTGCAATGAACTGAATAGAAGTTAACCTTACAGTAGTTGTTTGACTTACAAAACCCCTTTGAGACTCAATCCTAGCTCTTAGGAACTGATTATAAAATGCTAGCGTAGCATTTTCAACATTGGTCACTGTGGCATCACCCAATGACCCCGTTTCAAGCAGTAGCTGAGTTGTATTTAACCACAGCCCAAAACTGGCAGCCCAGCACACTGCTCCTCCCCAGCCATGCTGATTTAATTTGATGAAAATTTCAAGTTCAGCTCCCAATTAGGTGCTTTCCTATAACTAATAAATAAATAAATACATAGAAGCAGTTACTGGACAAAGAGTGGATGGAAACGCTAATACAGATTATTTGTAGAGGACTGCCCTAGTATGTGCAAAAGATCATGCAAGGAAAGGTCTATTACATTTGTATTAAATTACTGGATTATTTATTCCTATATCTGTTTCATAGCTCAGGTAAGAATCTCAGGTAATGTAGATCAGAAATGTCTTTCTAAGGCACTATAAATGGCATCCACAGATATCCAGAACTCCAAGGCTGCTTATATTTTAAGAAAATATTTACATAGTAAAAGTAGAAAGTAATTTTCACTTTATATTTATTATTGTTCTACTTTATAGCATAAGCACATGTGCTATTCCTCCTTTTGATTACACAGATCAGCACAGTTAACATGAAGTGAAGTCTCTGAAGAAAGGAAAACATAAATAGCCATTATAATTGGACATAACCTCACAGCTTCAGGAGAATCTCAGGAGGTGGCAGGAGGTGGCAGCAGTATAGCATGTTCTAAAGAACAACAGCGTGGGTTAAACACATCTAAAATTAACCTCAGAAAAGTACTTCAATGCTACCCAACTGATGAAACACAATTTGCTGTTCAACAGAATAAAAAAAGCATTGTAAGAGAATCATTTCAAACAAAATCATCCACGCAAACTCAATGTTCACTCATGCTGCAGTGAAATTATGAGACAGAAAGCATGACATTTGAAGTGCCAAACTCTAGCTCTCACATGCTGCTGGAAAGTACCCTTCCCCAAAGTTACAAAAAAATGTACTTACATAATCATTAGCAGTCATCATGTTAATAGTTAAGGAACTATTTGTGTATTTCCTGTTATGACAAATAGTTTTCCAGTTACTAAGCAGCAAACATTTCCCCCAGGGACATGCCTAAAACACTGCACACCACTGTCTCAGGAACTGTGCCTGGCAGCAACCCAGTGGAGTCCATGGAGAGATACCTTGCCAAGCTCAAAACAAAGAAAAGAACAGGGCAGCTCCCAGAGCTTTTGTTAGCCACAGGATACAAATCCCCACCCTTCAAGGGGTGTGCAGCAGCCCCTCCGCTGTTGGCTGCACAGACCTGGAACCAAGGGACTTTTCATTCTAATGACTCTTAACCAAAACATGCAATTGAAGGCTGCTTTGGCAAAGGTTGCCCAGTAGGCACCAGTGCTCCCATCAAGAAGGGAATGCTTGCCATGCCTGTCATAGGCTCATTCCATTCCTATCCACTTGCAAATATTCACCACACTGCTCTTTGTGCTTAATGTTCCCCTGAGCCTCTTTAAGACAACAAATAACTATGAAGGAGGCAGACTTCCATTTCTGCATAACTGAGTGAGGCAAGGAAAAGCTAAAGTTTTGTGAGCATCTGATACTGCAGATAACAGTGGTGTCTCCAGGGGATATATCTGCAACACACTGCAAAGACTAGAACTCCCATGTAATATTAACTCCTGTGCAAGACCACAGACTACAAAAACTTCTGCCTACCCCACTAACAAAGGCAGCAAGAAAAATACTCACTTTTCATATATGCTCTTCCTTGGCATACCTTTTAGCCCAGACATTCCTCCCAAGACACAGGATTACACATTTAACAGGCTTAGACTATTCAATCATTACTGTAACCTCGTGGTTTTTTTCCCCTCTCTGAAAGCAACAAAGCTACGTTTCAAAAGTTGGTTGAGTAGGTGGTGTTCATTAATACTTGAACAAAGATCATAGTATTGATTTTAGACTGGATACACAAGTAGCATGTACACACGTATACAGCTAAGAAAAACAAAGTCTTCTAGCTTGCTGTTTTATTTGGAGCAGAGTAATTTGAAACAGGTATTATACACTCAGTTGATTTATTCTTCTGCTGGAAGCATTTCCAATATTGCTGTTTTACTATATAATATTTGAAAAGATTTAGCACAAAATAAATATTTCATGTTTAAAAATGTGTTTCTGATGTTGGCATCACAAGCAGAAAAAAAATTAAGGCCGTTGAGATATCTGAAAGTCTAAAAGCTTTACTGAAGAAGAAAAGCTGAATTTAACTCATTAATAAATATTATTTGTAATACTTCTCAGACTCTTCTACAGAAGGAATTCAAGTTCTCTTTAAGACAAGGATGAGCATTCAAATAAAGAATTTTCCCACAGATGTTCCCAGCTGTCCTGTTTCTTGCCAAACTAGAACTATCTATAACATCACAAACAAAATGTTTATCCAACTATCTTGAAGGGGAACCCATACTGGTCATAAATGCATTAGTAGCACAGTACCATGACAAAAAGATGCAAAAACAAATTTAAATGGGAAATAAACACAGGTTTATTACTTCCTTGTTTCAAGTACTAGACATCAGTTTAGATGATTCCAATGGAAAGTTCATAAACAGCAACTGTGGAGAACCATCTCAGCCTGTCACAAGCTAGGTAATTCAAGGTGGGCTATTTTTGTGTTCGAGTATGTGGACAGTTAAACTTAACAGTTTGGTGGTTTAGTTGTTGTTTAAAAAAAAAAAAAAAAAAAAAAAAAAAAAAAAAAAAAAAAAAAGATGTAAAGCTGTACATAATATTTTTGACTAATTTGTTTTTCCAGAAGATCATGTGCTACTTTCTTCTCTTTTTAAAATAGAGAAATTCCATGCCAGGGAAAAGTCAATGGGGAAAAAAGCAATTTGTGCAGGCCATTAGAAAGGTGCTGGTGACCTCACTAGATCTAATCTGAATCACTAAGTAAGAACCTCGAAGCACTGGTTTACTGCATTACTGTGACATAAATAAATTATTTAACAAACCTCCTCTCAAAAATAAGACCTAATTCAATCAAATCTTTCTGACACCAACATGACTCCAGTGAACTACAGAAGAAATGCCAAGAGGAGAGCAAAGAGAATAATTTTGAAAGTAATTTTAAGGAAGTCTATTTAGGTTTTGTTTTTAAAGTAATTGTAGCTGCCTGTCACTTCCAAAACCAAACCCATTTTGCAGCAATAGAAGTTACAGCCAGATCTTTATTTATTTTACCTGTGAGGCATATCAAGTGGGAACAAATTTAGCATATGCAATGATACTAGCTGAGATATCTTGCTAGGTCTTTTGTATTTACTCTTCAATTAACTGTCTTTTGCAGCATTAATTCCAGTCATTTCATGTTGACAAACAACTGAGGCATTCTTCAAAGATAATTAATCTGTGTAAATGAAGGAGTAACAAAATCCAGTAACACCCACTATAGCTGAGAGCCAGAAAGCAGAGGCTGCTATCCACAGTACTCTGCTTCTTCCTAAGCTTTACTGAGCAAAGCTCCTTGTTTACATTCACTTTCATGCTTTATTAAAATACATACACAGTGTAAGTGTTGGCAACCCATTCAAATGACTGCTTTAACTCTGGTGTTTTGTTCTCATTTTTTTTTTTTCTTATTAATTAAAAAAAAAAAAAAAAAAAAAAAAAGCTACTATTTTTTGCTGTCCAGTTTGTTAGAGAAGAACTAGAGTTAGCTTTGTCTTATACCTGGCTTGGACAAAATTTGTAAAGACTAAAATGTTGCCAACGCCAAAAACGCAAGAGTTTCACCACTTGAAAAGATCCTCCATTTATCTATCATTTACATGCCTACTGAAGCTATGATATACTATAACTAAATCAAGCACACCAGGCAGCTCAATTAATACACAGTTCTGAATAGATGAACTCAGGAGCTAAGAGTCTCAGACTTCAAGACTTTTGCTCAGAATAGACAAACTGTTCTCATTCCTGAACTATTTCCTTGTTAGGTGACACAAATATTTAGCATCTTCACCCTGTATCAAGTATCTCTTGCAGACTTTCAGATTTAGAACACTTAGTGGAGTTGGGTACATTGGGTGCCTTTCTGTGATTCTGTAGGAATCTGCAATACCGACCAATAATCAGTACTTCAGTGATTCTTTGGAAAAATGAAAAGTTAAGCAAGTCATGATACCTGAGGGCTTTCAGAATCTTCAACATTCTGTTCACGTGCTATAAAGCACTGCTTTGCTAAGCACAGACGTAATTTCACGTGTGTTTTAATGAGGACCAAAATCCAGACCTGAAATCATTACCTGCTACAGGCAGTATCATCTGAACCAAGATTTAGGGAAGATACTTTATCAGAAATGGTTGTTAGTTGCTCAATAAATAGGTCTGCAATGTCTGCCTGTTGCTAGCAAGGGGGAAAGGAAATTTTTCTAAGCTGGGTTTGTTGTAATTACATCAGATGTCTTTGGAGACACTTCTAATTCCCAAAGTATCAAGTGTAACAAGGTTTACTAAGCAATGAAAGCCACCAGAGGGATAAGAATGCTAAGTACAGTTTGCTTAAAGGAAAAAGAAAAATGGCACGAATGAAAGGCTTACAAAAAACACAGAGACAAAAATATACCATATAAGCAACAGTATAGCTTATTATACAATGGAAAAACTCTGTGAACAAAAGGCATAGGAACTTTGATCTCCATTTGCAAAACTGGTTCCTTGTGTAGAATTTTATCCTTATGCAAAAGGAAATGCAAATAACCCAAAATTAAAAATTTTGAATCATTTGTAGAGAAAAGTCTTTCTCTGGCAGTTTTTATAGAATCATGCACAGATGATGATTTCATCTGTCACATCACTGATGCATGAAAAGCACAGAAAGATTTTAGTCACTCTTTGGTAAAATATGTACCAAACCACTACAGATTTTTTTAAAGCAGCATTTACATTTTACCACTGGAAGTTTGGTTCATATTTAACCTATGTTTATCCAATTGTGAAGTGTTGAGATTTTTGTTACAGTTGCTTGTAAAGCTTATTTGTAGAAAGTCACAGGATAGGTAAATTAAATGTTTCCTGAAGAGCTTCAATGCTTTTGTTTTCCTAAAGAGGAGGCTCATTACACATAGCTTACAACGCAGCTACACTGGACTTCGAGTAGCTGCAGAAATATCGCTCTGTGATATTTGCCTGCATTTAAGGAGGAAGAGACCTCCGTGTACAAAGAATCCAAAGCAACATAGAGCATACAAAAATGGAGATCAGATACAAGGCACCAAGCTGGATGAAGTCAATATACAGTACACCTCACAGTGAATTTCCTCTAGATTTATTCTATTCCCAGAGAAATAAGCCTATTTTTGTTTGTAACTTTCTTAAATATTTGAACTACTGCAGTAACTGTAACATCTCCAGATGAACAAAATGTAATGTAATGTAAATGCACTTAATTACAAGTACGATTCACTATGGACAGGATGATTAATCTAGACTAACCAAACACCAATGTAAACTGCACTTGCAGCTACAACCAGAGAAGAAACTAGCAAACTGTTGCAGCATACTGTCAAATCAAAATAGAAATTCAAGAGTTCCACCCATTTCACCTCAATAGTGCTTACATTCAAGTTCACAAAGTTACTCACTGTACCTCAAACTATCAGACAGAATGTAACAGATGAATCCAATCGCTGCAATTGCCAAAAAAATTCTCAGTACAGTCATACAAGGCAGTTTACATTAACATGAAAGGGAACAACGAGTGAAGTCTGTGATAATGCTTAGTACAATCTACAGCAAAACTCAGAATGAAAGACACTTATGCAATGCCCTCTTTCCTATACATATTCACATTTCTGCATGAACCCTGAAGTTCTGTTTTTCCAATTACTCTGCCTTATTTGTTGACACAGTCCCTCTGTATTCTATTTCTCACCACTAATGTGATCTGAGAAAAAAGCCACATCTTTTAAATCCAATTAAACCACTACAAGAAGAGATACTCAGACTTATGCTGTAAGCTTTTTTTTTTTTTTTTTTTTTTTTAAATACCAGGCTCCTCCTGGTATTTAAAAAAAGAAAAAAGAAAAAAGAAAAGAACCTTTCAGACTGTCATCATTGAAACTGTCACTGTCTGATGTACTGTCGCTGAATTTTATGAACCTGAAATAATCACAATCTAGCTTCCAACACATTCCACTGTTTTTAAAATACAGTATGCATGCATACTTGGACTCTCCACTACAGACTATGACCTGGTTTTCAGATGCCCTACTTTGGTACATTCAGCACTAGCTAATCATTGGTCAGCTTTCTGCTGGCATGCTGAATACCTGCAAGATGCACATATAGTAAAGCAGAAGGGGACATGAGGAAAACATTTACCTGAACCTTTAGTTCTGTAACTTTAAAGTGCGTTATACCCAAGCTAGAGAAAATATACAGAAGGTCTATTCAGCACTTCCTAATTAAGAAAGTGCTTCTTAACTGGAACACACGTCTATCAATGTAGTTTTTACATGCTGTATTTAACAGAGACATTCTGCAGGCAGCTTTTAATGTCATATCCAATCAAAAGAAAAATAAGTGGGCTGTTACCACTATAAAATTACCCTGAAACAGGGCTTGACATATTTTTATTTTTTAGAATGATACCAAATTTCAGTAGCAGCTAATGAACACATGGAGGGAAGACTGAACATCACTTGCCCATTTCTTCTTTAGTGTTTCTATTCCTGCAGTATGTGCTATGTGAAAATTTCATATTGTTAGCAAGATGAGGGAGTCTTTGTGAATATACCTACATCACTGATATAAGGATTTTTACCATTAACATATTTTAATCATGGATAAAATCCAAGCTGCAAACACAAGCCTACATTAAGTTTGGATAATCAGCATAGATTATGACCATAATTAAGCTCATCACCCAGGACAAACTCCAAAATTGAATTTATTTCACCAGGAATAAGTAACAATGGGGCAAATTTTTTAGGTTGCTATGTAAAATGCTGGTATAGCTAGGAAAGGTGGCTGGCAGAAATTAAACTCCAAAATGGACTAGCCAAAAACAGTGATGTTCAAGAAAGAAAGGAAATCCCTCACAGGAAGAGTTTGTGCAAACCTAGTCTATGCAGCTGCTTGCTCCTCTCTAAGTAAAATGCAAGGAAAAAAAAAAAAATCACAAACTATGCAGTAGAGAAAAGACTTACATAATACGAAGACTGCTATCATTTTCTTTAATGTCATTTATCTTGGCTAAGAAACAATCACCACTCTCCACCAAAACAACACATGTATTCCCTGGAATAAACCTCAGCATCCACAATTATGTTCCCATTCCACTTCTTTGCTTTACCTAACAATTTAAATGAAAAATCAGGTCATACGCAGCTGAGAATTTTTTAAATGTTCATTTCTGAAAACACAAACACTTGTCTTGAATGTCTTTAAAGCATCTTTAAAGCAAGAAAACTTCAGACTTGTTATGCTTGTATCAAGACAAACAAACAAAGTTCTTGTCGTATTTGCAGATAAGACATTCAGCATGACAAGTCTGACAACAGATATGTACTTACAAGTATTCAAATATTTCTCACAAACAGACAAAGCCACACTGAGAAAGCCTGTCTTGTTTCCCACTCTTATCCCACCTCCCACTCACGGTACAGAAAAGACAAAACTCCCAGCAGATAACCATCAGAATGATTAGATAAATATTTAATGCTACAAACTTCCTAGTTCTATTTTTGGATCTGAAGAAGGAAAGAGCAAATTCTGATTTGCATTCCATAAACAGAATATTCATCTTAAAAATGAGCAGTTCAGCATGGATGCACACAGAGCTCATGCTTTCCACTTACACAGAATATGAAACTATGCTCTTAAGTCAGACTTCTAAGCGTAATTCGAAAACTTTTATGCCCCAAATGGTTATTTGCTAAAAATAAACTGCTACTGAAGTAAGCAAGATAACATCCAATTCATGCTCTAATTGTTATATGAAAAATACAAACCTGTGTGAAATATAACAGTGCTTTTCTTATAGCTAGAAGGGAGACGAATGTTTCGGAGCAATCCCTTCGCTGTCAGTCGTATACGCATGTTGGATAAGGAAAATTTCGGGGACCATAACATGTCTTCAGTGCAATTAGAAGATAAGCAAGCAAGAAACAGCCTCCATGTAGTGTTACATACTATGCTCTTAAATCACCGCTGGCAGAAGTCAAGCAATTCTTGCTAAAGAAAAAAACCTTGAAGAAATAATCAAATCTCCATTCCTTTGCCCTTAGTCCTTATGCACAGACAAGCAAAAGCAGAAAAGGCATACATCCACAGCATAAATGCTGCTGGCAGCTTCTCCCCACCAGATGTTGTAGAAACAAAGCTTGTCCTCAGAATAAAATCGACTTAGTGATTTGGAAAACAAACAGCCTCCAAATTACATCACAGTGTTCATGCATAATCTGCTACAGGACTCTGTGGGACCGGGAGCCACAACAGGAGGAAAAGGGAGGAGGAGATGGAGGAGGAGGAGGAAGTGGGTGGTCTCCCCAGATGAATGTATCATCAGCAGTGCCACAGACTGTGTAATTGTTCTTCAGAGACTACCAGGGAGACTACTTGAATATTCCTGGAGACATTTGGCAGCTCTCTTTCCTTAGCAAGAATCACTTCAAGCTGCATTTTTCAACCAGTTTGTTACAATTGACAGGAATGTATCAAGACACTTATCAGCTAAGGCTTTCTATCAGAGTTTTTCTTCTGGCATTAGATATGTCAACATTTAACATCTTAACTAATCCACAAACATAACTGTTCTGTATGAGATCTGCTTAAAGAAAACACTATTCAGCTCGGCAGCTCAGCACTGCAGATGCTTCCATTTATCCGGAGAGGTGCATTGAAACAGCCATCTATTTCATATCAAAACAGATCACAGCCAGCTAAGTTTGAATGCACCTAAATGCTGCTGGGCAGGCACAGAAGCAGGGACCACTGAAGCCAATGCAGAATACAGGGCAGTAAGAGATTTACTGAGATTGCTTGCAGGTTCTAGTGAAGAGAATTCTTTTTTATTTATTTTAAAGAGACAAAAAAAAAAAAAAAAAAACAATACTTTCTCACTGATGCCCCACTCCTACCATTTCATCAGGCTACAGCCAATGCTCTGTAGCATCCAGCCCTCAGATAGTTCTTCTAGTTTCAGAACCCATTAAGCCAACTTGTTCTGAAGCACATATCACCCAAAGCAAACATAATCAAACTGACAAATCTCATCCTACTGGTGAGATCCTCTCCTTACTAAAATGTGATAGGTCTGTAGCAATGTCTTACTTGCTCAAAATGCACAACATTCTAAATCCTCCAGTGTTGCCAGAACTAAAAATAGCATTATGCTGTTATTCAAGCTCTAGATCTCTCTAGCGTCACGCAAGGCAGGGCAGTAACAGTGAAGCAGCTCACTAAGCACACCCCAAGAACTGCAGCCCTTCATCCAAATACCAGATCTGCTAAACCAACCTCCACTGCACACAGAGTAGGAACATTGCTCAATGTATGGTATATCAAAGTACCTAGTTCCCAGCATGGTAATGCACCACTGGCTTTGAAATACTGTAACACTACATCTTCAGTCTGCACAAAGTCATTAGAAATGAAGATTTAATATAAAGTAGCCTTTTTGTTCAGTTCCCAGAGCAGCCTCTGCACACAGCAGTGCATGCATGATTTTATCACAATAAAACCTTCACAGATTCCTCTGAGTTAGAAAAGCTTGGGCACTAACAATACGGGCTCATGCATCTTTGCAATGCCCTGCAATTGTAGACCTTTCTTAATTCAGCATAACCATCCAAGGGAAGCAATGATCCCTCCTGTGCTGAAAGATTATGGGCTCCTATGCTTGGAAATAGCACACAGTGGTAAGCCATAAGGCTTGTTATAAACACATTACAGTAGCCTTGTGTACTCACCATAGCTCATCAGGCCATCTCTTCAAATATTAGATCACTATTGCAAAATCCTCCCTTGAAGACGACATCATAAGATTTTGACTTAGCTGACAGCCAGCTTTGCAATGCTATTCAAAACTCAATATACCTGGTTTTCCTCTCCTCTCTGAGCACCCACAGGAACACTCTTCTGTCTTCCTCTCACCTATCATGACTCCCCAAGGGAAGGACTGCTCCATGAAGCAAACATGTCTCTCAAATCCATTTGGATTTGATGCTATCTTTGCAAAGACAGAAACAGTCTAATCACATTCAAAAAGAAAAATCCACCTAAAAAAACCCCCAAAACCTAAATTACCATCCCTCTCTATCTTTGCAACTGTGCCTGGGAAAAAATGTTCAAGAACTCCTCATCAGCCTGTAAAAACAAAATTAGTAGACGTACCCCAGTACAACCTTAACTTCCTTCCTGGGAATAGGAGCTAAAACAAAGAATCTCTAGAGGGCAAACATGATGTAATGAACCAGTTTGAAGACAGAGGAAGGAATGAATCACATGGCAAAATATGAGCAACTAAAAGCTCTATACAGACATGAAAGCTCCTGCACCAGACACCAAAGCATCTCTTACAGAGACACACAAGCAATATTTTCCTAACTTTAGCTTGATAGAATTAGGCCATAAAGAAACAGATATACTATAGGTGTTGTTTTTTCCCTTTTTTTTTTTTTTAAACTAAAATAAACAAACAAAAAAAAGCCTTTTTAGGCTCTAGGAATCTTGTTAAATCCCACAACCTAAAATAAGACTGCTTTATGCAGTTGAATGACCTGACAGAACCAACAAAAAGCACTAGAAGGATGTCAGACTCCTCTAGCATGCAACATTCAGAGAGCTCTGACAAGCAGCTTGTGAGAAGACTGCCCATCCCTATTTGAATACCTTCTATTAGAAATTTAACTCAAAAGGGTTCCTCCAATGCAGTGTTTGCATACCCGTCTTACTCTACTGCAAACTTCACTGTGGTGACTGCACATCTGTCAGTGTTGTTTTCTTAGGAAAATGGCTCCTCCATATCAGTATTTGTGCTCCTACGACCATCTTGTGTCAACAGGGCACAGAGCCAGAGACATGCTTCATGGGATCCAAGCACAGCATAACAGGAACACACATCCTTTACATTTATACATAATATGAGGATCTGAGAGATCTTCTACAACAGATAAAGGTCATGGAAAATAGCACCAGAAAATAGTTACATAAAATAGCAAGTGATACAGAGCACAGACAGAGGAGAAAACTGTCATTTTATTTACTAGCACTTCACTGATGTCTTTCCTTCCTGGGCAAAACAAAAGACTGTACCATTGCAATCACATAATTCACTCTAGGTTGCTAAATGCATTAATACCTAATGACACAATCAGATTGATGGTGAGGAGAGATCTATTTTAATCCTGGCAGATTTAGTGCATCTGCCATTCCCTGGGGAAAGCTAGCAATGTGACAAAAAAAGCAGAGGACACTGGTATCCGCAGGCTCTAAATTCAACCTTGCAAGTCCAAGTCTCCAGTATCTGGACACATTTCTCTTGCCTCTGTTTCTTACTGCACCACTAAGAAAGCCTCTGAACGGGGTGAGCGTCTCATGGCAAACGAGTCTAAATCAGAGGCCAGACCTTTACATCTGAGATGCCCAGACAGAAGACAAATGGCTCCATGTCACAAGACAGCACAGGCAGTGCTGAGCAGATGGATATTACTGGCATGCCTTAATTCAAGAATTGAGAGCTGACTGCTTATGCAAAGAGAGCAAAGATGCAAAAGGACACTAAGAGTGTAAAAGGGTAATGCGTGACCTAGATTTTCTTTCTGGAAAGTTACCACTCCCTCACCAGTTCCATTTGACCATTTTGCTCCAGCTCAAAAAACCCTCATCTTCCTGCAGGTAACAATGCACACTGCCATGCTCCACAGCTTGTAGTTCCAGGACATTAAGCTCAGAGCCTAACCTGAAGAAGAAAGCCAACCTCTTCCTGCCACAGAACAGGAACTGAAATAGTTAATAGTTTTCTTCTTGTACAAAATTTTTAACTATTATAAATTCAGCAGCTTTTCAAACAGAAAGCGATGCTGCAGTGAATTTCCAAGGAAACAGATACAGAAATTAGGCTAGTTTGCTTCTCTTTCATGCAACAGTGGTGACATTTACATCATCAGCCTTCTTTCAGAAAACACAATGGCAACAAACATCACAAGAATAATTTCATTTTTAGCTTCCAACTTAACAAATCTGCACATTGTTTCCCATGTACAAGATGTCCCTTCTAAGATGGCATTTCTGTTAAACTTCTTCAAAGTCTGCGCTTCACTACTTCAAAGCAAAACTGCAACTAAGCTACAGTGAAAAATACCACTCCTACTAGAGCAACATTCCTTAAAATATGAAGTTTCAATGATCCACTCAGATGCGTCAGAAAAAAAAACAAAAACAAAACAGCTATTTCAGTACTAGAGACTTATGCTCATACTGAGGCTGTTCCTATTGAGTATTTCAACAACTGTGAGAAACCTGCATCTCTATGTTCATGAAAGAGACACAATCATTCCCACAGCAGAAAGTAAGAAAATTTCTTCTTTATCAGGAGTTTGGAACATGGCTGTCCTAAGCTAGAGACCAATTTTCTCACAGAATTTTTAGAATTAAACAATAACAAGCACAACTGAAATATCTAACCTTTAATTAAGAGAAAGGGTCCTTTCTAGAAGTGCTACCAGATGAAATAGGTCTTATAGCCTGGACACCATTTGGGTTATGCTACAATACATAATAAATTAATGAATTTAATAAATTAATTCTTACAGACGTAACTTAATTCTGCACTTCTGTAGAGGTAAGAAAATGAATCTGTTGTTATTGTTGGTCCACATGCAATAGCTACACTACTTAAACTATTTTACTCTATGTTTATACAAACATTATTAGCTTGTAAGCATTCTAAGGCTAATCAAGTCATTCATATAGTCCTCATAGTTCACATGGATGGAAAATATTTAAAAAAAAAAAAAAAAAAGACCACAGCAGTCTCTTTATTGCAGCTATAAAGGCAACAAACAGTTCAATGCACAGCACTAATAACTCCATGAAGTTTAAACTTGATTTTTCTGTTACGTGTCAAGAGATGAAGAAAAAATCCTACAATTTCCAAGCTGTAAAATATTATCTGTGATCATTAAACACATACTAAATCTAGTAGTGTTAACTGTTTCAACTCTATAGTTTATGAAATATTCTCAAGTGTTTCCCGAATTATTCTGAAGGTAATTTATTTCTCAAGCCCAGCAGGGTAGGCCATTAGGAGATACTGAAAGGAAAGCTGAATTGGTTCAAAAACAAGTTTTGCTTTCTACAAAAATGCCAGACTACACAGACTTTTTTTTTTCTTAAGTGGATACATGAAACAATCACTTACACTACTGACATACAGTTTGTTACAAATCCTTAAAGAGAACTGCAATATTCTCTATCAAAGCTTTTGGGTTTTACTTTTAAAGCAATGTAAGACCATTGGAATTTTATTTTTTATATGAATGACATTTTTCTGAACTGCAGATTATTACACATTTAATAACCCTGCACGCGCAGAAATAGATATTCAAGAAAAATGAGACCTCAACAATCCTGGTAACATTTCTATCATATAGCTGGGAAAGTGCATTGAAGGTGAGTACTAAGCTATAGCCAAAAGTAAGTGCTCAAATTAGTGAGACAAACTGTCCTTTGCATGTTTCATGACCTATATTTAGAACTGTCATCAAAAGCACTGTTTTTCCTATCGTGTTTTTAGCTCACTTGAGCTCCCCAGTCTTGCTCTACGACCAGCTATGAACACTTCTGCTTGCAAACACATCAAGGTCTTTTTAAGTACCCATGCAACTCTACTTACACAGTTTCTCTCACAAATTTCAAGTTTGTCTCCAAACAAACAAAACAAAAACCCACATCATACTAAGAAAGCCCTTCAGATCTGAGAAGAAACAATGGAGAAACAGAGCTAACAAGCTGCTCGACCAGACATCCCACATCAGTGGCGTAATCTTCCATTACCACGCTGGAAACTACTGCTGGTAAATCAAAGCAGTCACAGAAGACCTAAGCATTTGACATTCATAATAATACTCAATCAGCTCTCAGTTTAAATTTTTCTAATTTTTGTAAGAAAACTTACATTAAGAACACTTATTCTCGTATTTACAAATACATGTAGCATGATGTATTTTAAGACTTTCATGGGTTTTTTTGCTTTATTTGCTTTCAAGACACCAGAAGTGCAAATATTTTAAGGGTAACCTTTCTATCAAGGAATATCTAAGATAAAAAGAAATGATGCTTACTCCTGTTTCCTCTGGACTTAAACGGAGCATGAAAGAAACTGAATCTCTGAAAGTATTCTCCATAAACTTTGCTTTGAACTACAGTATTGTGTTAGCAAATGCATCCTATTCCACTTACGAGTTTCAGTGAAAAGCTAGCAGCAGCCCCCTGTATCAGCGTGTTCCAAGAGAGATCTTCATGAACTGTTACACTATCATTCATTTTTGCAATTAGCCACCTGACTAAAGACACTTCCTCCCCAGTGTTATATTTCTCACAGATGATTTAATTAAAACAAGCAGCCTTTTAAACTCTTTGGTTGTTAAGATGACAGAGCATCATCTTTCCTGATGCAGCGTGTACAACTTCTGAATGAAGATCGTTTTTCATTGCTTCTCCAGCCTTCTTTAGTAACTGGTTCCAGTACACATGCGCTATCATAACAGAGGTAAGTATGACATAAATCACAATACTCTTATCTGATAATACTTAATGGTATTATCCAACAGTTGCCCTAGCTTTCTTGACAACACTGCTGTGCCATAAGCATAAATTATCCAGAGAAAGATATGTATCTTTCAGAGTCACTGAACAGAAGGATAAAGGTTCCCAACAAAGATTTGCATGCTTCATTCCTAAAATAATAGCTTTATTTTTGGAACTGCCAAAAAAGACGTTTACTTGCAAGAAGAAATAACTAGACCATTACTTTCTCTAAAATTCAGTCAAGAACAGAGATGAGATTTAAATATTCTCTTTCTATGTACATTGTAGTATACCGTCCAGGTATTAGAGGTAGATCACTGTTCCTACAGGGAGACCTGGAGAAACAAAGGAAAGAGCTCCAACTGAAAGTATTTTAAAAGGCAGTCTTGTCATAATTACATTAAGATATTACATTTGGCATACAAGTACACTGCGGTCCAAAATTAACAACTGAAGAAGTAATAAAACATTTTGCCCAAGAAGTTCATTTTTCCTTGGCAGTAAAGCCAGTGTTATAAAATAAGCCACAGAGCATGTAGAAATTTATTGGTCTACTAGAAGATCACTCATGAGAAACAGAGTTGATGAAAAGGACCCTTTTGTTTACAAAAAAAAAAAAAAAAAAAAAAAAAAAAAAAAAGAACAGCAGCAAATCACTAGTCTCTCCAAGTCTACAGGCATGCTAGCAGCATGCTGCATCTTGTTTTTCAAGTGTATACTGGCATTTTTCATCTTTCAGTGAATGGAAAATGAATAACAAGTACAATCTGAACAGAAATGATACTGTATAAATGCTTGCTATTTTTTCAGCCTTGAGAAAGTACTAACAGGAGCTTGACAATTAATGCATTGATAAGGTAATCAATATTTCCCCCCCTTTAGAGTCCTGCTTTGTGACATTACAGGATTGACTCTTCAGGCAGAGCATGTGCAAGAAATAGAAGTGAGGTTGAACTCAGTCATTGCATGAGGCTAAAAACTGTAGAGTTAACTAACGAGTTAACCATGAAATAAGAGAACAAAAGCTTTAACTAAACACAATCACTGGAACAAGGCTGCATTGTAATATCAAGGCAACTAAAAGCAGCAAAAAAGATGTTGGGCTCCATTCTACATGGTACCAGCTGGCATTACTTCAGTTCATTTCAAAAACAATCATTTGTCTCTTCTTAAAGTGTAAGACGTTGTACATTAATATCCAAACAGGCACACAATATTTTTACTGTGTAGTTAAAAACTATCTGCAGCTGTGAAGATGGAAAAAAGTCTTGCTTCTCTATCAGAAAGCTTGTTTACATAAATAGAACATTATACTAATGCTCTATATAAGTTACAAAGCTATTAACTAGAAAGTCTAACAAGTTAATCACCCAATTTTGGAAGCTGATTCAGTACAAGAAACAGGTTTTGTAAGACAAACACTAAAACGCAGCTACTCAAATGGCAAAAGCAAGATGCTAAAGAACATTTGTTGAAAAAACATCACTGCACATTATGGCTATTTTGGACTTTACAGTCACATTCTTAATGCACCAATATAATGCACCAATAATACTTCAAAGATATGTAGTCACATTCTCTATTAGCTTGGAAAAGTTGGATCACAACAAAAATTACACTAAACTTGCAAAAAGGGTGAGAGCACCAACTGTTTTTTTTTTTTTTTTGCATAGAAAATATAGAAAAAGTGCTGTGGCAGTTGTAAGAAAGAGTCATATTTACATTTCTAATCCAGAGACAACACAGCTTCTCCCTTATCACAAGTTACCTCAACCTAACTTAGCAAAATATTCCTTCTAGCAGTATCACCTTCTGCATTTCTATATATAAAGGACCACATACATAAGCAATGTTTAGATATTGCACTGTCAGGCAGTATCTAAATGTTACTTCAGGCAAATATCAGGTAGAGTAACAAACAGAATAAGCACTTCGTCTTGTTATATGAGCAAAGAACTGACTTGTAATAATGAGAGATCTCAAGCAAAGCACTGGGTCACGATTGCTAGTCAGACACTTGACATGCAAAAAGGTAAGAGACAAAACAATAGACTCACATGCATGCATTAGTCAAGAACATACTACCACAGTAGCCAAGTACCCAGGTCAGAATAGTTTCACTCAGCAGTTCCAGATTCAAATTCATAACGCCTGATTAGTTACAGCACCTCTTTGGGAAAGACATCTGCTACTCACTCAGAGGACACAGGGCTTCCCAGTGAACCTCACTATCTTTCAAAAAGTGGTTTTCAGTAATTTAAGCAGCTTTTAATTCAGAATAACTCACTGATGCTCAGGAAACTAATTTTGACTGCATATTCTCTTGAAAAAGACCTAGAAATTTTTGTGAATAGAAATCAGAAGGCCTCTCTCTCTCCTGGCAGAGAGAAACTGGCACCAGGTGCCCTGCATAACCACTGAAAACAAATACAAGATGAAGTCCTTGAACTCCACCAGATCTTGAAACACCATCTGCCACTTAATCAGTTGCCACTCCTCCCTTGCCATCCAAGCAGACACATGCACTAACAAGTTTGGATAATTTCATCTTCAAGTGTAGTCTGCACTGACAGCTGAGACCAACAGGGTAGCTACCATGAACCTTCCAGAAAAACCTGTTATTCTGCATGACTATTTATGTTACAGCCACAACACATGAGTTTTAATCATTACTTACCTCAGCGTGGCTAAACAACAAAATTTACATCTGAGTTTCATTACCACAATTTTTTCCCTCCTGTTGTTAGTGTTAAACCTTCTTATGTTTCACTGGAAACAGAGAATGACAGAACAGACTGCACATTCTAAAAATTGGGTAATTAGAAGACATTAAATAGACAAAACAAGACTTCACCTACTATCACTTGAAATCAGAATCTGTGATGGTTCACAGAATTTGTTGCAAAACTATTCTTCCAAGAAAAGAAATAATATACTAACATAATGTATAAAACAAAATTAAGTTCCACTTCAGAGGATGTAAAAATACTTTCAGAGAACTCACCAGAACCAGAAGTCGATAAACTTTGATGTCTGTTTTTTCCAGAAGTACCTATGATGTTCAGAATAGAAAGCAGAATTATGCTTCAAGTCAGGAAAAGAGAGAGTTGCACTTTTGAATCTCTTTCTATATAACTTCCTCACGATCTAGGTAGTTTTAGTTTCATCCTTGTGATGACTGATTGCATGTTTGACAGAAAGATTTGATATGATAAAAAGTTAAATTATTTGGAAAATGAATTCCTAGCATGTCAAACATTTTTTCTACTTCGATTATCACACTTTGTGTAAGCCAGATAGCACTGTTTATTTATCTTATTATCTTAAATGAAAGAACAAAATGAACAGATAATGCAATAAAAAAGGCAACAATAAGTAACTACGCATACTAATCCTATCTTATCAAATAAAGCATCATAATTTTTTTTCCAGCTATATACTCCAGTTAGTTTATTTACATAAAGCAGGTACAAAATGTGCTATCTAATCAAGTGAAATATAAACAAAAACAGTGAGAAGGTTAATCTACCATTACTGTATTGTTTTAGTGTTAGGTGAAAAATGAACTAAGAACCTCATTATTTTGAAGGATATCAATTTAAGGAAAACACTTTTTGCTAGGTTCAAGCACAAAAGTTACAAGCAGAAGTTTACAGAAGGTCTTTTCATAACACCTATCACATTCAGCTTTCTTCTTCCCTATAGTAGGCACATCAATATGATTTGTATCACAACTGTACTTGTTTCCCTCAACCTGAATCCTGCAAGAGAGTCTTTGCACCCAAGTGAAATTTTTTAATTAATTAATTCATCTAAGGAGTCAGATATATATTCTTTGATTCAATCTGATTTTAAAAATGACTAATTCCAATTAAATACTGAAGATATATCTTCAGCAAATATCTGATACTGAAATGCAAAGTTAAGTAAATACTACTTTAAATAGTCACAGCTGATGAGCAAGATCTCACAAGAATATTGCTGAAATTAAACAGAGAAATTTGGGAATGCCAGTTTGAGTTTTATCTTTTAACTACATGATCTTATAAGCAGGCTACAGAACATAATTCAACTTGATGTTACCAAGTGCTTCAAGTCTGCACAGGATACAAGTTCAAAGCAGGCAGTGTACTTGAAGTAGGGTGACTTTTAGCTCCATATAAACAAACATATACACAATATCTCATAGAGCCAATCTCCAATACCATGAACTATGCATTGAAAGAATGGACTGACCATCTCAAATGCTCTAATTGTTATAGAGCATAGCTCTTTCTCAAGATGGATAGATACAAGAATGTAATTGAAAATATAACTTTACCCAATAACTGACTGCCTCTAGCCTCACTGACTTTCCTTGCTGAGTGCAATGGCCCAGATGATTTTGGTGTGCACTGGTTCAAGGAAGCACACCTGGCTTTGGCTCCTAGAAGAAGAGACTTAAATCAGGTTTAAAAGTACAGCTATTTCAGCAAATAAAGACATGTCTGACATCACATATTTACAGTACCAGATGCATAAGTCTACTCAAACAAATATAAGAAGAGGCATTTTCTAGAAAATTTAAGGCTACATTTAAACTCAGCTTTGTTTTTACCAGAACTCACTCCTAAAGCAATAAAATATAATTTTAATAAAGCTTATTAGGAGAAGAAAAGATAAGGAAAAACATCACCTCAACACTAAGACAGTAGTACTAAAGTGACTTAAGCAGTGGCAAACAAAACAGCTACAGGAAAGTTGGCTGAAAGGGACCTCCAGAGGCCAACTCACCAGCATCCCACCAGAGCAGAGCCACCACCAAGATGAATTTAACTGGCCATGACTGGCTGAGTCCTGAAAACTTCCAAGAATGGAAATCCTACGGCTCTAGTGGACAATGTGGTCCTGT
Organism: Tetrao urogallus; assembly: GCF_951394365.1. Lineage (NCBI taxonomy): Eukaryota > Metazoa > Chordata > Aves > Galliformes > Phasianidae > Tetrao > Tetrao urogallus. The sequence continues at coordinate 43,064,653 of NC_136817.1, read as the reverse complement.
ACCACTTTTCCTCATAATTCTTCCCAAAATGTTGGGTCTCCCACTCCTGTGAGACTATTGCCCACTATTGCTATGTTATCTGGTACTACTGAGTTTAGTGTCATCATCTTTGTTCAAGTAATTGCAGATTGTTACAATACCTCCCCTTACTCTTCCTTTCACCTGACCAAGCAAGCTTCACTCCCTCAACCTCTCATCGCAAGTGATGTGCTCCAAACACTGTCTTCCCCAGTCTGCTGTTTCCAAATAACCTTCTTGAAATAGGCAGGCCCCATAGCAGAGCAGCCCAGATGGAGCTTCACAAATACCAAGGGGAGCGAACACCAACTTCTGGCCTTAACGCTCCTGGAGGTGCTGAAGGCACATTTCCAGCACCCAAATCACTGAAGCTGTTGAACAACGAATAACTGCACTGAATATCCTGGGCCTGACAAAAAAAAGCATGAACTTGTCAGGCAGTCATACAATTTTTGTTTGTTTCAGTGATTTACAGTTTCTGGCAATGTCTGCCTCTTATCACTGTTTACTATTTTAAAGCATGTCATTATAGCATGACATTTGGCAGGCTTAAAACTTAAGCCTAAAGCAGAAGCATTGTATTTAATTAGGTTTATCCAATTACAATAACCAGTTCACCACAAAGATGGTCAGAAGCAAGCTGATTATAACTAGGATTTACAGGACAGAGAGCACAAGCTTATTTATCTGCTCCCATTATGCCTTTAATTTTGGTCAGAGAATGAGTTGTCAGCTGCTGTTTGCGGCTTGAGTGGAAAAGCACTGACGGCTTATAGAGAAGTCCTGGCTCAAACAGGAACAGGAACCAAAACTCTAATATAAAGTCAGAAACTGCATTTAACTAAATTTCCTTTATCACCAAGGGATGAAGCACAATTATCTATCTCCATTAAAAACAAAGCAGATCTCCACTTCCTCTTAGTCATTTAGGAGAATATCAAGAAAATGAAGCATGGAGAGGTAAGCTGTTAGCTCAACTCTTTCCTTTGAATGATAAGACAATGCTATTCATTCAAGAAGAGGCTTCATCCAGTAACATCTCATTCAAAGAGTCACATCCATTCTGTAAGGTCCTTTTCGTTCTGATAGGAGCAAATGTAATTTCAAGTCTGCATGAGGAAAAGCACAACCACATCCAGAGGATAAATTCAAAGTAGATCTACCCTACCGATCAGCAGCTGCAGAGTCTGAGCTTTGTGACAAAAAAGAAAGACACTAGAGTAATGTAAAACTTGAATAATGACACCCACAACATAATGCATTTGTCCCAGTACCATGCACAGCCATACTGCTCTTGTAGAATCATAGAATCACCAAGGTTGGAAAAGACCTAAAAGATCATCCAGTCCAACCGTTCACCTATTCCCAATAGCTCCCACTAAACCATGTCCCTCAACACAATATCCAGTCTTTCCTTGAACACCCCCAGGCTCGGTGACTCCACCACCTCCCTGGGCAGTCCATTCCAGTGCCTGACCACCCCTTCTGAAAAGTAATACTTCCTAATGTCCAGCCTGAATCTCTCCTGCCGTAGCTTGAAGCCATTCCCTCTGGTCCTATCACTAATGATACGAGAGAAGAGGCCGACCCCCAGCTCATTACAACCTCCCTTCAGGAAGTTATAGAGAGCAATGAGGTCTCCCCTGAGCCTCCTCTTCTCCAGGCTGAACATTCCCAGCTCCTTCAGCCTCTCCTCATATGGCCTGTGTTCCAGACCCCTCACCAGCTGTGTTGCCCTCCTTTGAACACGTTCCAGAGCCTCAATGTCTTTCTTGCAGTGAGGGGCCCAAAACTCAAGGTACTCAAGGTGTGGCCTCACTAGTGCTGAGTACAGGAAGTTCACATCACAGTGCAGACTGCCTCCTCATTTGCCTGAAATAACCAATCAATAACAATTCAAAGAATGTTTTAGCTTTCTTATGAAATCTTATTGATGTGATTCTACTTCCTTGCAGTACACTACTGCTAAATAGTCATTGCTTCACACAGCAGCCAGGTGCAAAAGGTAAAGCACTGCAACAATGGTAGCTTTTGTTTCACTGTAGCTACAGATTCAGGTACCTTTTGGAGTTGCTTTCAATGAGAGTAATCTAGGTCTTGGTATTGCTTTCAAAGAAACAGATCCAGGAGTTCCATTCTGGCAGGCTTTTGAAGGCCATTCTCCATTCTTGATGATGACTGTGGCACTTGTAGCTACAAGAGAGAACAATAGAATTTGGTCAAGAAAGTAGCTAGCTTGGAGAAAATTAAATCCTAAAGTAAACCCATTTCCTTATTCAAGTTAGAAGAAATAAAAATTGGAATAAAAATATTATGAACTTTTTTGTTATTTTCTGTACAGACTGATTAACTGTAACAGATTAGTCCCTGGATGTTCCAAACCCACTGGACATACAGCTTTGCACAGGAGGTGGGTATATGCAAGAGAATACTCATAACAGTACATAAACAAAAGCCTTACCATGTCATACAAAGCAAACATAGAAGACATTTCAGTTTGACTAAATCAAGAAAGATCATCAGTCTGAAGTCATCCTGGCCACAGAATTGATTGGTTTGTGTGTTTGTTTTTTAACAAAATAAAAAAAAAAAAAAAAGGGAACTACCTCAAGCAGCATCTTTTCCTTTTCCTTTTCATTTGAATAGAGAGATACACGCTGCCAAATAAGTTTTAAGAAAAGTTTCTGCAGTACACATTCATAAAAGCGATTTCCTAATGGCAGAGATCCTTAGGTGTTGACCATCCAACACATACTTCTCTCACTAGAGGAGAGCTGAAGCCATATAGGGAAAAAAACAAAACAAAACAGAAAAAAGAGTAGATAGACTCAATTTAGGAAAAACAGGACATCTTCTGTCTTATGTAAAAAAACCAGATTTCCAACAGAGCAGTTGCTGCACAAGATGTTTATCTCCATTTCAGTGGGTCTCGAGAGAGATTTGGTTTAGTGCCACAACAGAAAGTTTTAGCTGAAGAAAGATAATTGAAATGTGGGGAGAGACAATGTCTTGTTTTTGTTTTGCACCAAAAAAATATGGAAAGATTTCTGAAGTAAATACTGATCGAAAATACTTTGGCTCAGATAGCAAAAAGTTATGGTGATAGTCAGCATTCTGACACATTAAGAGTAAGAAGTTGACATCACACTTACCAGAGCATAAGCAAAAACTAAATTACTCTGGAATAGGTCCATGCTGTTAGTTTTTTGTTTTTGTGTTTTTTTTTTTTTCTTCAACTACTCATTAGGGATAACAGGGGGAAGAGATTAACAAAAGGAGACAGATCAAGTTTGCCTCAGATTAGTGTTTTATGAGGCTGATTTTAAGGTAGCAAGAAGTACACATCTACTACTATTCATCAAAAGATCAAATGCAGCCTTAAGATTATTTTCATGTCAATTTAAATACACTAGCATCATTCATCCAAAAGCTCTCTTTCAGAAAAATGCTTCTTGACCAGGAATCAGTACAACAACATTTACAACAGAAAGGAACAGAACTCCTTTTTCTTTCCCTTTTAGGTACATGTGACAAAAGTTTTCTATTTTTTTGTTTTTAAAATAAAGGAGATAGATTTCCTCTGAAAGTACAAAAACTAAACATCTGCAACAGAAATTTATACGTGAGAAACAATTTGCATAATACATCAACACTGCAGTTGGTAGAATTTGACCTGTCCAACAGCAGATGACTTAAGTTAACTTGTTCTAATGAAGTATGAGCTCTGAAGCAGTCCATGTTTTTCTGGGAGCTACTAGATTAAGAACTTCAGCTCAAAGTTCACTGCAGGCAGCTACTGCCTGCCCATAAACTGCTGTGCTACTTTCCAATAATTCACAAGCACATCATGGAAGCAACACTATGGGGATAAGAGCACTCCTGGTGCAGGATCAGTAAGACAGACTTGCCTTTTTCTATGAGTAGATACTGCAGTCTTGATGAGCTACCACCAAGTTTTAAAACAGTCCCATCAAATCTAAGAGCTAAACGTTCCTACACAACTTGATAAGTGCTGTTTTTTCAGTCAAGTATCAACCATATAGAAATGTATCTCAAGGTAAATTGCTAGAACAAACTTTTAACCTCTAAAACACAACTTCTTTATATGCAGTTATTTTAATGCAAGTCAAGTTTCTTCTCTTAACCTGAGAGTTTGAATATTTCAGTATGTTCAATCCTACTATTTTCAGCTTATTACTGAAATTGTGGAAGTTTGTTAAAAATTCATGTTTTTGATGCTCAATCTGACATGTATGCAAAGTATGTATTTAATATCAACAGCATTTCAAATTTCATGATTTCCAAATTTCTCAGCAAGAATCTCTCCAGAGAAAAGAATTATAAAAATCAAATGACCATTAGACAGAAGAGTAATGCTGATGAAATGATCAGTCCAACAATATCTCATAACAAAGGGCTGAGCTGACACAGCAGGAGGGACACTTTGTTTTGTAAGTTTTTTTCCCCGCTAACAAGATGAACTGCTTAAACAAAACAAGCAAAATGACTTTGTAAATTTAATGCAGTTGAGAGGACAACAGTAGTTCATTACAGATTTCCTGACATTCACAGCACAAGACTATATTCCTGATTTTGTCAGGACACACAAATCTAATAAAAGCACTTAAATAAAGACTTTTTCCTGACATTACTGCATGGAAAACTAACTGAAAGACAAGGAGAAAAAAGGAAGGAGAAAAGCACTGAACATAAAATAGAGGAAAAAAGTAAACTTACTTTTTCTCTACAATTTGAAGTCATATATTACACTATATAACTATATAACCCAAATCCATTATACACAAAAACAGATTATCAGACAAATAATTCTTATGAAGTTCAGCAATTTAACCAATGAAAATCACCTCACTGAAAAATCAGCAAATCAAAACATTTCATACATTCACCATAATCAAGTTACGAGCTTTAAAAAAAGAAATAAAAAGAAATACAACCTACTTCTTTTCCCAGTAAACGAGGTTAACAAAGGAATAACACAAAAGCTGTAAGATCCCACTATCAGCAGTGTCAATAAGGTAATATCACAGTGGCTTCCCAAATCAGTTGGTGGTGTTAGTGTAGAATTGATGAAAATATCAGGAGAAAAATTAGTTTCCGTGCAACTGCGGAGTCCTCCTGGTATAGTCATTTAAAAAGGATTGAAGTCAAAGCCAGACTGCAGCCATGTTCAACCTCTCATTTTCCTCTTGCTTGCTCTTTGTGAATCGGAGTGGAAAAAACTGTAAGCTTTGAGGCAGTGGACAAAACAGATTAAAGCAGCTAGCAAATCATTCTAAATAAGGAGTCCTCATTTGGATACTTAATCTGCATACATTTCTTTGTTATGAAGCAATGACCCTCTCCTTTGTTATATGTGGATTAAAAGGAAGAGAGGACAAAGCTGCTTGGGAATTCCTGATACAGTTCTAAAACTGAACAGCAAAAGTCAACATGGCTGTCAGGGCAACAGAACCAGCCTGATTACAGAGAAGCACGCAGTGCATATTTTATTACACATACTCTTATTCCTTTGAGGAATATGCTAGTATTTCATTCTTAATGAAGACACTACAGGAAATAAAAAAAGAACAAGAGAAAATTTAGCTATTACATATGCATGCATGCATGTGCATATATAAAGCTTAGTTGTATGTTAAAACATAGTTGTTTGTTGTTGGTTTTTTTTGTTTTGCTTTTTTTTTTTTTCCAGTCCATTGAAGGCAGATTTCAAAAGAAGGCTGCCACAAAGCAAATGCCTTTGCCTGGTCTCGCAGATGAAATAAACAATGCAATTGTAGCAGCACATTTGAATGTACTCATTTGGATATGTACAGCTGGAGATACTGATACATCTGACAGAGTTAGCTGAGTGTTAATTTCTTCACATTTGTACCCCTACAGCTACCATAACAACTAGTTCAAATTCTGGGAAGAGCTTCAAATTTAAGTTAACTCTGCTGTTTTTCTCCTCAGTTTTGACCAGGATGGACTTGCTTCAGGCCATGCAGCAATGCTTTCAGTTATAATAGAAATGATAAATGACATTCAATGTTGCACCTGCAAAAAGCATTTTTGCCTGTCTGCTCATGATCTCATCTTCACATTTTGTCCTAGAACACTAAAAGCTGACATGATCTAGTTCAACACAAGTGTTTACCATAAGAAAAAAACCAAACATGCTATTTCAAATATTATGGCAAGAAATTCAGTGTTCACGCTTATTTCTTTTCAAACTTATCAGTTTGTACTCAAGAACACCCATTGTTTTCATCACGTTTCTTGACAAAAGAGGAGCTGTACTGAAATCTCTGTTCACCAAATCAAAATCCAAAGCTCAAAGTTCCTTTACATGGTATGTTTGCAGAAGGAAAGTCTTTAGATAAGAGGCAAAGAGTAAGATCTAAAACTAATAAGATGAGAATTCATGCAGGATTCCTTTTAAGGGGACTCTTCTAAACAGATCTTGCCAGATATCAGTTTAAATTACTTACAATTACTACTGAAAAGACTCCTCTCACTCTGAGTGCTGCTGAGTGATGAGATACTAGGTGTTCTCTCCAGCACTGATCTTTTGACAGGCACTTTGGATTTGGAGAGTACTTTATCAGAGCTAGCCCGGGAAGCTGGAGAATTTTTCACAGCAGCATACTTCTCTCTTGGTGAAGATCCTAGACCTGTCAAATCACACAGGGAAGGATGAAGGGAGGTGGAAAATGAAAAGAACAAAATTAGAGAAAAACACTTCTTCTACATGTATGCCTACAAACAGAAATATTTACACACATTAGAAATATCCATATAAAGGCAATTATCTCATATTTACATGGTAAATAAAATAAACATATTTAGTTGTTAAGCTCCTCCCTTGACACAAATGCTGTAAATACAGCAAAACAGTTCTGAGTACCCAAAAATCCTCATTTTACCTTCATACTGACCTGAGACTTCAGTCAAGAGCTGGTCTTTATAAGATTGGCTTTCAAGGCAGACATTTGCACGCACATAGAAGCTTACTACTTGCATTCCACTACCTCTGTGTATTATGGTAAGCTGTGCTGGCAATCCCATGAAAATATTACCCTTACCTCAACCTAAGACAGATTCTTTTGTTTCTTCCTACCCCCAAACACATACTGGTTTTTTTTTTGTTTTTTTTTTCTTCTTTTTTTTTTTCTTCCCCACCCTGTTTCATGGAATACTGTATAGATAGATAACCTGCTTTCGAGGACAAGCAACACAAAAGTATCAAACTGTGCTCATTTCACATAAACATACCTTAAAAATGACCAGTTCTACAAAACTAAACAGTACATTTTGGAACCAAGTTCAGTGGTTAACTAGTGCAAACATTTTTGCATTAACTACTGCCCTAATTTGAGCTCGCTGAATATAAATGCCCAATAGCTAGGTTAACCAAGTTATTTAGAAATGGGAAGTGTGCCATCTTCAGACAGGAGCTTCCTCTCATACTGCTAAAAATGTGGTTGCTTTATTAGTAAGAACATTTCAGATTAATTAACTTTCAGTTTATTCCTCAAAAGTGTGCATCTAGACCAAAAATACAATAGTCTAGGAAAAGTTATGTATACACAGACTTGTCTTGCACATACTGAGCTGACTAATATCAGCTCTGAAATAAAATTTAGATGTCAAGATCTTTCTTTATATAGGTCTCCAAATAATGATGGAAAAGACTTCATTATTTTTGTAGGGAAATCAAAACAAATAGAGAGAAGGAAGATAGACTTAGGTATTTTCAAGTACACATATTATCTTAATTCTTGACTTTATTGCCTTTTTTAAATCTCATAGACCAAGTTTATCTTGCTCAAAAATAGATGAATTTTACTTTGATCAGTTTTTCTATTTGAATAGAATAACCCTTCCTTTTATTCTTGCCAAAAGTTATATTTCTATCATGCTGAAGCTATGGAAGAGAGAGTTGAAATATGAGAAAAGCAGCTAATAATTACACCTTATTCAACATCAGTTTTGCAACGGAATCCCCCTTCCTGAATACCAATGATAAGAAACCAACAATTTGCACAAGTCCATGAAAGCATGACATGAAGGAATTACATGAAGATTTAGGCAACAGAAACGTTTGCATTTCAACAGTAGGTGGTGCAAGAGGATTAAATAACATGCCTAAAATCCTCTATCAAGTACACAAAAATCTGGAGAGTGTGAGTAAAGGAAGATAGATCCACGCTACTTCCTGCAGTGTCAATCAGTTCAGTAATAATACAGAAACTCTGCCTACAATATATATTAAAGATGCACTCAGATATGATTCGATACCAGTCACTGAGTATGACACATAAGCTTCCCTTAGTCATTAAAGATGCTTAAATGTCAGACCTCTTTTAAGATCTGCACTTTTACTGCTCTACTATGCAGCACTGTGATGCTACATATGGTTTTAATCCAGCCTGGTATTAAATCAGACACAAAATTATCAGCCATATTCTGGAATTCCTTTTATTTTATTGCAATGGACATCTAGACACATCCAATTCATCAAAGAGCATCCAACCTATTTTGTGCTATGAGAACACTGTGAACCATAAGCTGAGCCACATTCACAGAATTCACTTCAAACAGGCACTGTAGGCAAAAACCTCTAAACTCACTTGTCTGATAAAACAGATAAATGAACAATCAGCACTGATTCTGGATTTCACAGAACAAATCTGTTCTAAACTAACTTACTAAAAATTTGCATGTAAACAAGCTTATTTCATTAATGGATCAACATACCAGAAAACTAATTAATCCATGCCAGTCGAAAATTCCTTTTCTAAATGGCCTCTCAGCAAAACAAGTAAAAATTGAACTACACAACCAATCCGCCCTAATCACTACATATTCTAAAATAAAACAAAAGGCTGCTGTACAAACACTGCAGGTTAAGTTTGTATGAGTTCATATGTTAAAGTTTACATTTCAAAAGGCAGATTTTGGAACAAATGTTGCTGATAAGGTACATTCTGTTGTTTGCTATTGTGCCAGATTTCAAGTTCATCCACTTCAAAAGATACGGGAAAGAAATCCTGCTTTATTCGGTCATTTTCACTCAAGAGGGATGGAGGCAAGTATGTGAAAATACACATATGTAATTTACAGCCAGTTTGGTTTCTTCACTGAAACTGGAATGAAGCAGTTCACTAAATCAGCAGTGAAAAAAAAAAAAAAAAAAAGAAAAGAAAAGCTCCTTCAGTGGGCTCTAGGACACCAAGTTTCAGAGCAATCAAGTTTCAGAGCAGAGTAAAACAGATAATTTTTGATTTTTACTTAGTTCTGCTGCTTGGTGCTTTCCCTCTAAGGCTTCCATTAAAATAATTACAATATACGAATAACATTTTTCAAGAGCCCTTCTTGAAGAATTTTAGTCATGACAAGATCATTAAGCAGTAACTCTTGGTGTTATTTCAAGACATAACAATGATTCTACAAAGTACTTTGAAAAGTACCATTCCCTAACCAGAATTAAAAGAAAAGGTTTTGAAGATGAAGATGGGAATATATGGTATACAAACAATAGTACTGAAAACGTGCAAACAAGCACGATATTTAGTGATCTATTATTATAACGACAACAAGCAATAGCATCAAAGTAGCTGGCTTTCATCAGTTATTTGATCTAGTCATTGAAGTAGAAATATCACATTCCTCTACAGTGAAGTAAAAAGCTGGCAGTTCTTCAGAAAAAAAAAATATCTATATGCAACAACTGTGTTACAGCAAGGATGTTAAAGTATCTCTAGTATTGGTATGGAAACAAGCAAGGAACATGAGTCATTTTTCAAGTAGTTCTGATTTCATGTCCTCACTCAAATAAGTATCCCCTCACGCGAATCCTGCATAGGTGAGTTACTGTTCAGAATAAGTTAAGGCTGGAGCCCAAAAAATTCGTATTAGGAAAATGAACATATGCCAGTAGTGGTTAACTTGAAACAGCACTGACAACAGGCAGATTTTAAGGTTAAACATGTATTCATCAGTTTGGAGATTCAGAATCCAAAGTTTCAAACCTTATCAACACCTTTCACATCTAGAACGGAGCACAGAGCAAGTGGAGCTATACAACGCTTGGAAATTAAAAGATCAGAAACCTTTCTTAAACAGAAGCTTAGGGCAGACTTAAGTGCACAACAGGTCTTTGAAAAATCTTTCTTTTTGTTGTTGCTTTTGGTTTTTTTACTGTAACGATCGCTGGTCTGGGGATTTCATCATTATATTTCCTGAGCACATAAAATTTTAGACTTTTTATTTCTTTCTGACTTTTCTTCTGCAAGTGTAAACTTCCAGAGTGTGCTAAGTGTTTCAACTTGTAAAAATAATTTTATGCACGACAAAAAAAGCCAAACCTAAGTGTACAGAACAAGTGTTTTTGTAAAACAAGGAGACTGAAATATTGTAGCTGCCAAACATAAACACAGGCTAAGATAGCAAATGTGAGATTACTGATGAGACTTCAGATATTTACATTAGAGAGATCTGTTTAGGGGACAACAACTTATCATAGAACAGTTTAGATAGAAAGCAAGATTTAATTCTCTGTCTGATATAGGTTCCCACAACATTTCTCTATTCACCTGTGATCATTAGGAATGTGCTCCTCTTTGCACAGGTATCAATAAACCGGCAGCACTTCTGTGCCCCAAACAAAACAGGACTGCTAGCAATCATCTGGGTAGATATTCACATATTCCTCCCTTTGCAGTGCAATATTCTCAGAGTAAAACTGGAAAAGAGATCATCAGTGCTATAATGCACTGTGTTATTGCTAACTGTTGACACAACCAACTCTTTTCATTCTCTCAACCATTTTGCAATTTCAGTACTGTTTACCATCCAGCTGTCTGCCTCAATTTTATGTTTTGCTTTTGTAAACTGAACTGGAACAGACCCATGAATAACCACATCTTTATGGCTGCCTGGTTATGTCCCACAACCAAAGGCAAACCCAGTCTTCATACAGCAGCCCATTTTATGCCATCTTCCAGATGCAGCTGCTACAGTGGTAAGACTTGCCCATTCCAACACTGCCAGGAGACTGTTATACACTGTTTGCATCCTATTTTAAATAAGAAGTCCCAACTAGTAGCTTTAACACAGCTATGAGAAAGTTTCATCTATTTAGTCCTAGTGGGCACAGGGAAGAGTCACAATAACATAACATGAAGAAAGCTGAGGCAAAAGAAAATCACCGACTACACCCAATTACATTTGTCACCATTTTCTAGCTCCCTGGATCACATGCCCCTTTCATGTTGCGCGCTAAGAATTTGTTGACAGTTCACACTTTTAATATCCATGTTATAACTACATATTTTTTCTTTATTATGTAGGAATTATGTACTTCATGCTTTGCATGAGAAGGAACCTCACTGCAGCAAAATATAAATACTTTTTTTTTTTTTTTTGCTCAAGGATTTCTGTTTCTCTCCTCCTGTACCCCACCCAAAGAGAATTCAGAACTAACCAGTAAAGGTGAAAAATTATTTGAAGAGCCTCAGCATGTCCTTGCAAGTAAATGACTAGGTACAAAGAAATTCCCCTGCAGGGAACTGGTGGGCACATCACTCCTAAAGGAAAATATACTTCTAGCTACATACACATTTCTGACAGCATTCACATGTGAACTAGTAGTATCAGTCTATTCAGGTATGACCGTGCTTCTTGCTTCAGGTACACCTAACTGAAATCCCAAAAGCTAGTAACAAGTTATGTGTAAAAAGTCTGGGAACTTCTATGGAAACTGAAGTTGCTAGGGATGGCACTGATGGCATGAGAAAGATGCTGGAAGTTAACAGATACATAACACATTCAACATCGTACTGGAAATACTGTAGTCTTTGGAATAAATACCATTTAAGTTTACACTCAAACCTGGCCACCACCACCACCTCCTCTGTCTCCAAAAAACTCAAAAAGGCACCTTCAAGAATATCAAGTCAGAGATAAATCTATCAACTTGCTTCTAAGTTATTCACTGTAAAAGATTCCATATTATTTTACAGTCAAAATAACTTGCAGCTTCTACTCATTTCTCATAACCCATTTGACTTATAAAATTTTGTTTTTTAAATGCTGAACCATACATACATAATGCTTACAAAACATTAATAACTATTGCATAATAAGAATGCTCCTTGTTAAGGAAATTAAACAAAAGAAAATAGGCACAAAAATGATAGCAAGATTTTCTATTAGTGTATGCAGCCAAGACTAAAAGCAAATTCATTGTGTCTAATCCATATTAGATCATTTTATGGCTCTTTTCTGCTTCAAAATATAATTCAGCCCTTCTGTACCTGGATGACGGCATCTCTGTCTCACTAATAAACAACACTTCTCTTGAAGATCTCCTTCCCCAGATATAGCTTGTAGAAAAGCAAGTTCAAAGAAAAGGAACAAATAGAACAGCATAGAGGAGTCACCTGCTCAGTTGGGCAAACTCACAAGGCAAGTCATGTCATTTATGAACCTACTTGAGGCAAACGAGTTTCTTTCTACGGACATCTGGCAGCAGTGTTCTTTCAGTAGGGAGCATTCTCCAAGTTCCCCTTTGTTTGCAGGTTCTGTCCGGATAACACTGAGGACAGACTGAAGCAAGCTCTGTGTCATGCTATGGACACATCTACCCTCACAGAAACCCATGTATTAATTTCCTCCTTCCCACACTTCCAAAGAGAGATATGAGAGTTTCAAGTTCATTTAACACAGACTTTAATTAGTCTAATGGAGCACTGCACATGTATTAAAGAGAGAAGGAACCAATTATAATGGACTCATGAGTGTAAGGACAAATGATGACCTTGAACCAGTTATTCTATGAAGAACCTGCTCTGAAGATCCATAAAAGAGGCTGGATTTTCAGGGGGAGACAGGGGAAAGCACATAAAAATAGTGGCTGAAATTAAATTTTAAACCTTATTTGCAGACTGGTGCATTTCAGATTTGTTCATGAGAAAGTATATGGATATCTTTACAGGTTAACTCCCCAGTCCAGCTTTTTGATAAAGACCCAGGAGTCCCAGGCCAGAGAATCTGGAAGTTGTGTTTTCTTTTTGAAATATTTTGTTTCCTCTTGGCAGCACATGAATACAACTTTGGAGAGTCAGATGGTAGATAGGAGGAATGATAAAAGCTGGAAAGTGATTTGCAGTTACTATGTTTGGTTGATCTTCTGGTTCAGTGTCAGCACAAAAACTTAAGACTGTGGGAATGCTTACTGAAACGAAGCTGTTTTGGTTCTGCTTCAGTAGTTTTGTGAAAGGCTATATACTTGATAATTCTGGACTTTTTGGTATACACATGTTTCCAAGCTGCATGAAAATCCACTGAAACCATTTGGTTTCAATTTTCTATCTGCAAAGTGTTTCTCTGTGAAATAAATAGCTACAACACTCAATAATGAACAGTCTTAATCTGCTTTAACTTCAGAAGCTTCCCTGAATAACACTTTTAAGTGCAAGATTGAGGGGAAAAAAAAGAAAAAAAAAAAAAAAAACAGAAGGAATTTAGTAATTATGAACAAACAAAATCAGTATTTCAAAATATCACTGAAATCTTTTGTAGCTTAATGCAAGTTACGTGTATTTGCTATAGAATAGGAACAATTATTCCCACAACCCAGTTCAGCCAGTTGCAGCACATCAGAGAAGTCCTTCAGGATGATCAACAAAAAAGGGTTCATTTATCCAAGGTTCTCAAGGAAAATAGAATTCAAACAGCTGAACTTCCCTTAATCCAAGCTTTCACTACTCTAGTTAAATGTCATGAAAATATTAGCAAGAGAGGAAGAGGGAATACCACTTGCTTAAATTCACACAGGAGTAACTAAAGATCAAGATAATAAATCAGATGGTAGTGACATGAATCATGGAAAAAATAAAAAAAGGTACCTAAAACATCAGAAGTAACTGTCAGATGAACTACACTTTAGAAACATAGGCAAAAGACATTTTCATTCTGAAAATGATTTCACATAGCTTTCATTAATTTCTGGAAGTCTTTAACAGTGAGCAGTAGAAAAATACTTTAAAGTCTTCAAATAGTGCCTATTATGTGTCAGATATGACACAGCTCCTATCGCTAAGAAATCAACAACATGAAGTTTCATACAACAACAACAAAAAAAGATTAAACCATAACTTTCAGCTAAAGCAGAAGCATAGGTAAAGTAGTAGCATATTGGAAATTGTAAGTGCATTTAAAGCTCTGCTCCTTTACGAACTTACTGGTAGTTTGTAGTCAGCAGTACAAGGAAAAAAATGCAGTGGTAGGCATTTATCTTTTGTATCTAAAATAAATCTCTTGTATTCCTATTTTATACTTTTCAAAGCCAAAACAATTTCTCGATGTTCAGACTGTCATAGTGCTTCACATGCATTTTCTGACGCAGCTGACAGCAGAAGAATTTGGAGCAACATTCTATAGAATCAAAGCTTCTTGGCTTCTTCAGTTCCCCTCACATCTCCCTTCAAGTCAAAATAAGGCCTGAGTCTTTCCAAACCATACTACCTCAACTATTAGCAAGATATTACCATGCCAGTGTGTTTATCTATATCCAATTAGAAGGCTGCACATATTAGCTGGGGTTAAAAACAATAGTTGCTTTCATTTCTGGCCTGATACAAAATCCTGAACTAAGGTTCCAGAATTACACACACCTTCCAGTAAGGATCAGGTGACTCAAACACATTACTCTGTCTTAAATTCTGATAGGTATTTTTATTAATAGAAAAAAAGGCACGCTGCTCATCTGTCATCCAGTATCACACAAGTCTTCATTTTCCACTGTGAAAAAGTTATCTACAGGGAATTATGATTTTTGTCCAAGAACAAGTATGAGATTACAAGTCATTCTCTCTCACAGAGAAAAGGAGGTCTCTAGCTTGCATTTGTGACTCAAATTTCTAGATTTGCAAGTCACCACTGTTGCAGAAATGGAATTTCTAAATTTCTCAAATCACCTTTGCACACTGAATCAAGTTGGACTCAGCTCTTAAAAAAGAAACAATCAATTTCTAATTCATAAAAACTCCAAAATCCAGCCAAGATGAGCTAATACTGGTGAATAGTAGTACGCTTTGGGGAGGAAAAAAAAAGGAAAATATTATTTCTAGCTTAATGAGCTCTTCAAATAACCGCAAAGTACATAATGCTTAAAATTTGAGTTTTCTTCTTCTCCTTTTGTAATCTCTGTCTTCTGTCTTTTATTTGGAGAATGATCAAGGAATTTCCTTAGAACACATGCTCCTTATTGATGTACTGTGCTACAACCAAAATGCCACTTTTATTTAGAAGAAAAAAACAAAAAACAACAAAACACCAAGATTTCAACTCCTGCAAAGTTGTGATCTAATTGGCATCTCACACTGGGCATTTTTTCTTTTATTTCTTGGGTGCAGGGGAGCTTTCTGTTTACCTATCAAAATGACAATGATACAATCTATTGCTCATGAGTTCTTTATTACTCTGAGAACATGCATGTAAATACATTTTGAACAGGCAGACTGCTTGTCTCCCCCAGCACACAAGTGATGACATACTAGACCATCATGTTTCTCTTGCGTTCCTGTCCTATTACCCAAATATATCCAAAAACTGGTTAAGAGTTAGTTCAACCAGATTGTTAGGATTCGGACAGTTAAGACTCATCTTGACAAGTACCAGACAAAGTCTGAATTCAGTGCTGACACAGTTATGGGCAATGTGGGCTGGATTATACGACCTCCAGAAGTCCTTTCCATGCTGGATTTAGCTAGCCTGCCTATATCACAGAGAAATCCTAACAGGAAATAATGACAGCTACTGAACAAGATACTTATCTGTGCTGCTGGAACCACAGTGAGGTACATGTTTAATAATTAATTGTTCAAATTACTTAAACTGAAAGAAATCATTCCCTACGCTAAGCTTCAGCTACAATAATGGGGAACTCACAAGCTGCCTCTTGGCCACAGTAAATGTATGTACAATTTTATCTCAAAAACTTTAAAAACAGATGTGGTAAACATCTGTGGACAGGGCTGCACCTGAAAGGTATGGCCTGATAAAACAACGAGGCCTTTATAGTAAAACCAAGCAACTCCCACTTCTCATTCTTATTTCCCACCACCAGTTCTCCCATCATCTGATTCACAACAATACTGTGTTTATCAGGGAGCAAGGGAACACATTTAAGAATTTCCTTGGCAAGAGATAGAGCAAGTCAACCTGATGAAGTTTAATGTATCAAATCTACTTTGTAGCATAAGCAAAATAAAGGGTGAGATGTACTATGAACTGCGGGCATCGGTAAGGGGACAGGACAAGGCATTAAAGAAAATTCTCCCCAGCAGTAGCATTGAAGCTCTTGCCTCATCCGATCATAATGCAAAGGTTTTCAGTGTTGTGGTGACGCTTCATGCTTTCATCTTAAGCAGCCAGTTACCAACACAAAAAATTCAGAAGGTGCTCTGACTACTGCGGTTCTAAAATACAATGAGTTAAAGAGAGACAGCTAAAGAAATTTGTAGGGAAAAGGAATTTCATTCCAACAGCAAACTACTGTCCCTCCATTAAAAAAAAATAAAACAGATGTGTTTTCAGAATTAGAAGTTGTATCTATAACCAGCCATGCTTTCATGTATTTCTGTAATAGCTTCATAAAGCTAAATCAGAGAACAGAATAACTGTCTTTTAGAGACTCATCCCATAAAGAACAATACATACAGGTTTTAATCACAATTCACCACTTTTATATAATTAAGTGAAGTATTTTGGACTGTTGTATAACTTTGGATTGGGTGGGTAAAAAAAAAGACCATTTTACTGGATGTCCTGGAGTAAGCACACTTTTCAAGCTACAGTGTAGTCACTGTTTTGTAGCGTAGTCATTTATAGCCAAGCTGCCTTCATAGTTAGATATACTTCCATATTTAGTTTTTTAAAAAGCACAACTTATAAGAGTATTTCTGAATCTACCATACAACTACAGAATGTAGTTTGCACACACCAGAACAGCAGCCTAGAATCTACTTTTGAGATCCTTTTTTTTCCTCTCAGTATAAGTCATTCTGAGTTTAATTAGCAGCTGAAGCAGCAGTCTCTAATTCTGTTTTATCCTTCCTAGAAGCTGTAGAGCTATATCAAAATTAGGTTGAGAAAATATGGTACCTACTGAATTGAGGGCCCACTCCCTTTGGAGTACTATATAGATGCTTATTATAAATGCTTTGTACTAGAGCTCTGCATTTTCTCCTTTTCAGTTACACATCTTTTGAATAATTTCAGTTTTACTTCCAGAAAGGTCTTTTATATAACCAAACTATAAATAATGTTTAGATACCATTTTCCCTCATAACCACCTTCCTTACAAGATGAGATTTAAATATGATTAGATAAAATCCACTTTTTTAAGACCTGTAATTCTGATTAATTCACATTTAGTATCAAAAATACAACTCTGTACCATCAAATAAGTTCTGTCTGAAAGTATATTAAATGCAGTATCTTAACTTAAAGAAACTCTATGTGGTAGCATTCCAATCAAAATTCATCTTACCAGAGCTTGACGATAGAACAGTTCCTCTCTGAGAAGGTGCTTTGATTGTGCAAGTGTTTTTATTTTCACTTCCCCTCCTCAAGGGAAACACAGATGGCACCATTTTAACCTTGGACACTGATGCATTTCGTAGAGCGACTGGGCTTTTCTTTGGTGTATTTTTCTCTTGTGCATTCTCACCTTTCACAGAAGGCATCTGCTTTAAAACAGATGATAAAAAAGCAATAGATCATGACTGTGAGAAGCTGAGGAGTACCCTTCCTGGCATCTGTAATGAAATACTGACCATACAGGTAAGTGACACATTTAGCTGTTTGCTGTCACAGTGTCCACCAAAGATGCAGTCAGTCATACCACCTGCAGTTCACAGCTTCAAAACCCTCAAATTGCTTTTGGCGACACAAAACTAGAAGTTTAAGAACAGTCACTAATAATGACAGAGATTACTTTACGTCAGAGTTCCTTCTTTCCTTGTCCCTCCACGCTTTGAGCTGTTTAAGTATGACTGTGCCCAAACAAGATTACTTTTTTAAAAATCTTTAAACCAAGCAGCTAGCTACGTTAATGAACTAAGTTGTTGCTTATCACGTCTACCCAAAACGTAACAGCCACTGTCATAGGTTTCCCTGCACAGGTCTTAAATTGTGGCAGAGAAAGAAGTAAACCTTCCCACATTGAGGAATTTAAGAATGTACCTGAGACAGATTTAAAATAACCAGTTCATAGGTAGCGCTTTATCTTTTATACAGAACTCTTGTTCTAGCTCATATATGCACTTGTTCATGACTATTCATGCTGAAAAACCATGCTTACAGACGTAAGCCTATGAGCACATACAGATGTCCTTGTAGTTTTTTTGTGATTCAATGCAATAAGCAATAATTTGGACATATTATGCACTTTCCACTTTTGATTACAATCCCCATTTTCAGAAATTAATCTGCACCTTACAGAAGAAAATGCACAAAGTTCAATTTAGCTGATTACTGAGCATTTTAGATTATTTGCTCTATGGAGTTACTGAGTCTCAGCAGAATAATTAGTATTGCAAAGGCTTCCATCTCTGAACTGGTTGAATTGAAAGCATTCTCTTCAATCTGTGATTCTGAAAGTAGTGGGTAATGTAGCAATACAAACTTTAAAATACTTCAAAATTAGAAAGTTCATGTTATTAATTTCTTCTGTAATGCTTCAGAAATGGACAGCTGCTTCCATTCTACCTACAGTACATTCCTTATACTGAGTTTTAGTAAAGCTTTTTTTCTATCGAAGCAGTGAAGACTAACAAAAATTCAGACAACTCCAGGCTTCATCAGTAAGTACACTGCCTCCATTTCACTGAGTAAACTAAGATTTACTCAGCCCTGAAGCTCTTTCCTTCTTTCCCACTGTTCCTTTTCTGTGAAACCTCTTTCAGAGTATGTGAAAGCAACATGTTTCTCCTGACAGGTAGCTGACTAGTCCAACAGTATTTTCCAATCCATCATGCATGCATACCTTCCAGCCAGGAAGTTTGTACCATCCAGTTGGCTTACTCTCCCAGAAAAAGGTATGTGTCATCTGCATAATGCATAATTCCTAGCTACTCTTAACTATTCTAATGAGTTCCATTTTTACTTCAAATAAAAGAACTAGCAAACTATTCAAAGTAGACAGTTAAACTAATAAGTTAAAAGTGTTTCACCAAATTGCTGGTCTGAGAATTTTGCATTACTTGTTAAGATATGTTTAACATTTCTATGAAAAAAAAATTAAAAACTATGTTTTAGAACTAAATTATGTTTTGAAAGAAAAAAGATTATTGAAAACAGAAGTTTATCTTTAAGATAAACTTAAAATACTCACAGTATCACTAAAATTGTACTGATAATGTGCACATTAAAGTTACATTTTTAAAAATCACAGAATCACAGAATTGTGGCGTTTGGAAAGGACCTTTAGAGATCATCAAGCCGAACCCCCATGCTGAAGTAGGTTCCCTACAGCAGATTGCAAAATCTTAACAAGTGGCAACATACAGTTTTGCTAGTTAGACTGTATTAAGATGCATGTGCTTCTATTAGAATAATAGAATCCTGACTATATTGAACTAAAAAAAAATTCACAAAAAAATTTAAACCACGGAATAAGATGAAGGTTGACAACAGTAAAAAGCACTTGAGGTCAAGTGCTAATTGCTTACTCTGAAGTTCAAAGAGTTTGCAATTTTTTTTGTTTTTATTTTTCTCTCCTTTTGGTAGGAAGAGATGCACCCCAGAAATCAATGTTACAACTACTTTTGTAGACACAAAACCCATTCCACAGTTGCCATCCAAAACCCATTCCACTGTGCAGTACAGAAGCCCCGTTCTTCAAGTGCACAAAACATTTAATTAAGTCAAGGAAAAAAGCTTACCACAGGAACTGAGTGCAGGACAAATGTTTCATTTGCCACATCTTTTAACAGCGGCGCTTCCAGAATTCCCATGTTGCAGTTTTGCTCTTTTTCACTTCTGTTTGGACAGATGTTTTGAGCACAGGGCTGCACTAAGGAGTCTGAAGTGTCCATTTCATCATTCAGCATCTCTTTTGAGTCTTCTCCACACGTTGGAAGCACAGCAACAGCCAAGGAGCACACTGAATTGGTAGCACTCGCTTCACCAGTGTCTTCCAGATTCTGCTTCAGCGCAGGTGTCTTTGAAGTCCTGTGGGAAACGGTTCTCGGATGTGTTGTGGCGTGCACTACTTGGCTAGCAAAGAGGTGTTTCTTAAGATGCAGCTTATGGGGCTTATTCACAGGCAGTTCCACTTTCATATCTTTAGCTAAATCTGTTTTCTTTTTCAGCACTTTTACAGAAGGGGACAGTTGCCTGGGGGAAGCAACTAGTGAGGATGAGGAGGCGGTTGATTTTTTTGGTGATTGAGGAGACTGTCTTAAGGGCTCGCTCTCTCTTGACTGGAGTACAGGCCTAGACATTACCTTTGGCTTCACATTTTTGAAATTAGGTTTGGGAAAATTAACAATCTCACATTTCCTTGATTTGGTTATTGATGACACAATAGGCGATCTGCCCACTGTTCTTCCCGCAATTTGACCTGAACTAGTTTTAAGTGAAGGCCTTCGGTTATGCTCTCCTACAAGCATCTCGTTTGGTCTTAGTTTAGAAGACTTGTCTCCAAGTTCTGTCACAGACGGAACAGGAAAAGTTATGGGTTTTGTTCGCTCTTTAGGAGTTGAAGTAAATAGAGCAGTATCGCTTTCACTAGCCACAGGACTGAAGACCAAAAAAGTTGCTTCACATTTCAGTTCCGGTTTAACTGTTCTCTTCAGTTTTGGTACACTGCAAGGTAGCACTTCAGACACAAAAGGAGTGTTGTGCTTATACCGAAAAGCAGCATTTCCAGGGACGCTTTGTTCTTTGGTTAAGGGTTCACTGGTTTTCTTCAATACTTGCTTTCCAATGTTTTCTACTGGTAGAAGGTACATGTTACTTCCAGGACTATCCATAAATGTCTGACCAATGGAATTCCTGGTTTCATCACAATCAGCAGTATTCTGAAAGACTTTTACTTGCTGATCTTCAGAAGTGAAGATGTATGGTGATAATTCAGCTTGTTCATGAGGATTAATACATCTAGCAGCTTGTTTTTCAGACTGTGCTGCTGTTTCCAATTGTTCTCTGTCAATGTTACTAGTATTTTCTATACCGAGTTTAACACCTGCAGAGGCAGGATAACATACTTCAAAATCAGCAGAGGCCTCTATGCTTCCTGAAGCCACTACCGTAAAAGACAAATTTGGTGTTTTTTCTGCACCCAATTTCTCTTCCTTATCTCCTTCATCAGAAGGGATTAGCATTTCCCCCAGATGCATATCATTTTGATCAGTTTCCACTGTTCCACTTACAATGTTAGTAACATCAAATGTGCTCTGGTGACAGCGTACCCTGTTTTCTATCATGGACTGCGTGCACTGCTCTGAAGCAGGATGCGGTAGCACACAGTTTGATTCAGTCTGACTGTAAGGCATTGATTGTTCAGTAGTTTGAGCTTGCATTTTTGTCACAGCCACATTACCTTTCAGGAAGTTTGTTGTTTCTTTCAAGTCACAATTCAAAGGATATACACTAGTCTGCTCAGTCAGAGAAGAGTTGCATACAGTATCTTTATCTCCCAAGAGAATTCCTCCTTGGCAGTTGTATTTAGCAGGCACCCTTGGCAGATGAAATGCTTCAATACACTGCTGTTTTAAAAGAATACTTCCAAAGTCACTCTTATCTTCAAGAACAGCATCACCTTCATTCTCGGTCACTATATTTTGGTCAGTTGAATCACCATGTAACTTGGCAGCACAATTCTTTGAAGGAAGCATAGCTTTGTCACATGTGTAGTCATTTCCATTTTCATCCCTTATAAGTAAGGAAGACTTCAAGCCATTCTTCGCTTTGTCATCTGACCTTTCATTATTCATTCTGAAGGCTAAATTTTAAACAATTTTCATTTTACACTTATTTAAAACCCCAGAGAATGCAGACTTCTGAATTTTGCAGAATAAACAGCTTTTCCCTGGAACATGTTCAGCTGTATGAGAGACATTTAAAAAGCAGTTTCTTGTTTTTGCGCTTTCCAAGAGGATTCAAAAGTTCTAGGATTAAAATGAAATGAAAAGTGATTAGCCAAACCAGGATATTACAACATTAAGCATTCTTAAGCAGTTGGTCTCTACTTGAATCAAGTGCAGCCATTTTGACAAACTTTGACCACTCTTCCCAACTGAAGAACAGGGAAATAAGAGAGGAGTTGAACATTGAATAAAGTCTCTTTCTACGACTGGGTGACCAGACTGGTAGATGAGGGAAAGGCTGTTGATGTAGTCTTTCTAGACTTCAGCAAAGCCTTTGACATGGTCTCTCACAGTATCCTTCTACGGAAACTGGCTGCCTGTGGCTTGGACAGTTTTACCCTCCGTTGGATAAGGAACTGGCTGGAGGGCCGTGCTCAACGGGTGGTGGTCAGTGGAGTGAAGTCTAGCTGGCGACCTCTTTCAAGTGGTGTCCCTCAGGGGTCGGTGCTGGGGCCATTCTTTTTAATATCTTCATTGATGACTTAGATGAAGGGATTGAGTGTACCCTGAGTAAGTTTGCAGATGACACCAAGTTGGGAGGTGATGTCGATCTGCCTGAGGGTAGGGAAGCCCTGCAGAGGGATCTAGATAAGCTGGATCGCTGGGCCAAGGTGAATGGGATGAGGTTTAACAAGGCCAAGTGTCGGGTCCTGCACTTGGGCCACAATAATCCCATGCAGCGTTACAGGCTTGGGGATGAGTGGCTGGATGAGTGTGAAGAAGAGAAGGACCTGGGGGTGTTGGTTGATGCTCAGCTGAACATGAGCCAACAGTCTGCCCAGGTGGCCAAGAGGGCCAATGGCATCCTGGCCTGCATTAGAAATAGTGTGGCCAGCAGGAGCAGGGAGGTGATCATCCCCCTCTACTCAGCACTGGTGAGGCCGCACCTCGAGTACTGTGTTCAGTTTTGGGCCCCTCACTACCAGAAAGACATTGAGGCCCTGGAACATGTCCAGAGAAGGGCAACGAAACTGGTGAGGGGTCTGGAGCACAAGTCTTACGAGGAGCAGCTGAGGGAGCTGGGATTGTTCAGTCTGGAGAAGAGGAGGCTCAGGGGAGACCTCACTGCACTTTACAACTTCCTGAAGGGAGGTTGTGATGAAAAAGGGTCTGGCCTCTTCTCCCAGGCAAATAGTAGGACCCGAGGAAATGGCCAGAAGTTGTGCCAGAGGAGGTTTAAGTTGGACATTAGGAGAAACTTTTTCTCTCAGAGGGTGGTCAGGCACTGGAATGGCTGCCCAGGGAGGTGGTGGAGTTGCCGTCCCTGGCAGTGTTCAAGAGGTGCCTGGATGAGGATGGTTTAGTAGCTTGTGGTACTGGGAATGGGAGGGTGGTTGGACTAGATGATCTTGCAGGTCGTTTCCAACCTTGCGATTCTGTGATTCTATTCTGCGATTCCCACACACCTGTAACGATATATTCCAGCTCTCCTATCAAAGAACGGGAAGAAGGAGGACACTGGCATTGAAAACAATGGGAAACAGGTCAGGGTTTTAACTAAAATGCAAACACAAATGTGGTATCCTTAAATGAGGATATGGACATAGTGACGTATTTGAAAGTCAGTGAAAGGAAAACAGCAGAACGTGAACATCAGAATTATGCATATAAGAGTGATGAAATAATGAACACTCATATAAGAAATACATCGAAGTCTGAAGTGACTTGACTGCACTTAAATACAATGAGTAGCAGAACCCTAATGAACTGAAACTCCAGGAAAACAGAGATACTTAACTGTACTACCAACCATCTTTACAGGGGTGACACAGAGAGTATATAAACCATTTCAGAAACAAAAACAAGGGGAAAAAAAACACTTTGAGAAATATTCCTAAAAATGTAAAAATAAAGCCAGAGCAATAAATAACATCAAAGGTAAGTTACTAAAAGCAAGAATTTATCATTCAAAAAGCTAGCATTTCCTCATAAACCTCATTTTCTTTAGCTGCAAACATACCATGAATAGTTACATTCTTAAAGTCTTTTTCAGATGAGCAAAAGCGTAAAGCTTTCCAGACATGCTCTAGGGCCATGAATAGTTCTGAGCATAAAAGTAGCACTCCAAGTAAGACCGTTCTAGATTTACATGAGTTTGTATGCTCATGACAGACTAAATGCAGAGAGACTTCTAGAAATAAAAGACCACAGCCTTTTCTTTACACACGACTTTTTACCTTCAATCTGAGGTAGATGCTTAAAGACCATGGAACAAGAAAATCAGCCACCAAAATAAGGCACTAATCCCCTCCCTGCTTCCTTTTCTCAATTCCAAAACAAAAATCACTGAGGATAAAAATCTGGACTAGATAGACTTGCTTAAACTCTCCCAGTTTCTAATAGCTCCAGATCCTCTGACTGCCCACTGTTATTCAACCCCTACAGCAGCATGAGCAATAGCGGTACCCTCATTTCAATTCTCTATTATGAAACATGAGGTAAGTTCAAGAATTCTTCCACAGGAGTCTTCCCTTGAGGCTGGGCAAGAACCTGTCCTGAACAATCTTCCGTCCAGTTAAGTTGATCACAGAATCAACTGTTGAAAAATGTCCGTAAACTTTGCTTCCGCTGTTGTTTTGATATATTAAAACTAGTTGCTTCTTGTTTGGAGGCTAACTCATAACACACCATACAGCTTGCCCAGCTAGTCATGCAGCAAGAAGTTAAGAGGTTCCATTTTGATTTAGCATTTGCTCTGATGCAAAGACCATTCTCACCTCTTTCAAGCGCTTTCACACAATAGAAAAGTAGGGAACTCTAGTATGTCACTTCACAAAGCTGAGGTCTCAAGAACTTAAAGAATGATACCTTAGCTTAATATGGATTGCTGATTTCTCAAAATTTGAAACAGGAGCATTGAATTAAACTTTGATACCATCAATGCTTAAGAAGTCCCAAGAAAAACAGAAGCAGGTTTGAGACCGAATAGAAAAATCAAGAAATTGTTTAAGCCGAATATGAGTATGTGCATGTGTACTAATAGAAATCTGCTCAGTCCAGGTTCCCACATAATGAGAACATTCACAAAAACATACCATTGATGCAACTATTTTTAAAGCAGCTTTTCACTTCAGTAATCAATATTTTCAATGTCAACTAGACTAGATTCAAGGTTGGTTCTGCTTTGTATAGACATTTGGAGTTTAAAAGTAACTTCCATTAAAACAAGAAGACTTCCTAAGGCTTAAAAATAGTGTATAACAAAATCTGTTATAGAAAGTTAGCTCTCAAAAATTAAGATTCTGTATCTTAAGAATAGTAGGCACTTAAATATGTTAACTGGGTCTATGAGCTTCCAGATGGTGAGAAATTCTTCTGACTTAAGAGCTGCTATAGACAAAACAACTGCCTTTCCAAACTACATCTTTCCAAGAATACATTGCTCCTGATGAACTGAAAGAGTCAGGGAATTCTCTAAACTAAATACTACTACTGAACTCTGAATTTAGTTACCAGACCTCTTAGGCTTTTCCTTTCCACAACAGATATATAAAACCTTAAGGGAACAGAAGCAACGCTTTGGAAAAAAGGGAAGCCAGCTTGGAAAGCAGGCTCTTCTAAGAAGAGCACTGTCCATCTTCGGGTGGCCCCAGATTCAGCACACACTACAACATACAAAGTAGGACTCAGAGCAAAGATCTTGCAGCTTCTATTCATCTACATGGAGTGCTGCTGGGCTGGGAAGGTTTGAACATGTGCTATAGAAGTACAGGGGACAGACACCAAGTGTCTGCTAGTTCAGTGTTGGGTAAATAAGAGTAAAAACAATATGAATTAATATAAATAAATCAAGCTGCAAGATCCCAAACTGCTTCAAGAGTGCAAGCCAGTTCAAATGTACTACACTTAAAAGGCTGACAGCAATATGACGCTTTTCCTGGTGTTCCATCTGAAACTGGATGCTTTCACCCACACAGTCACCATGTTTACTCAAACCCACCAGCTCTGTTTGCACAGCCTGTACCAAGGGACACAGGGGAGATCTGAAAGAAAAGGGTGTGCCCCTACAAGCGGGAAAGCAGCCTGGAAGTGCTCCAGGCAGCTCACTGTACTTGAATGCTATGCTCAAGGCATCTTCAGTATCCATACTTCAGCAGAAAGCTGTATTACACCGCCACAATTACCACTCAGAAGTTGGAAATTATTTTAAAATATGTTCTGGGAGAACTCTGCATTCAGAAGACTGGTCCAGTGACTTTTCTTAAAAAGTAAAGCAAGTGCTCCTCCTACTTAGCTAAGATATTTGCAAAGATATTTGAAAGAAGTGTCTAGAACTGGAACCTAGCATTTGAGGATCTGGAAGCACAGCCACCTGATCATGAAGTTCTGTGTGTTCACATGCCTTTCCTCACACTGTTTTACAGCAGCAGGAAAGGTGAAACTCACAGATGTAGGAGATAAGCACACACAGGCCGGTGACAAATCCTAGCTGTAAAAGCAGTGCAAGTAAGCAAACGTATTTTATGAGTTGTGATTAAGTGCATGATCAAACAAAACCAAAGCTACGTCTTGGAATGGGCAGATCAGAATACCAACAAGCCTCTCGCTTGAATATTCTGGTAGCTTCCATTGCTAGGACTCAATCAGGCACTCATTCTCAGCTCCATTAAGACAACATTCATGGCTAGAAGCATGGAATTTTCTGGGGGGGGGTGCAGTATGCATGGTCACTTGTGCTCAGAATTATCACTGGCTTGGCTTTTGGGCTATTGCTACCACAAACAAAGCCACTGCACAGTTTTCCATGAGATCAATATTCAGTCTGCCCCTCTTTAACAATTTCCAAGAACGATGAAGCTTTTCCTTCCTGGTTAAATTAGTTAACTTTTCAATGAAATGTTCCTGGATTTTCAGTGAGGTGGTTGGTTTGTTTGTTTGTTGTTTTTAAGTCAGCTCCCGTACAATCAAGGATAAAGTTTCAGGTCAAAATGAAAGCAGGAAGCTAGAACTTAAGACAATACGCATTCATTGTTATGGCACTCCCTTAGCAGATCAAGGTCCAAGTCCTACTTGTTGACAAATCTGATTGAACAGCTGAGCACAGATTGGACTGATGTTCACCAGCCCCATCTCAGTGTTCCAACTTATTTGACCAGATGTGGTTACATATACTGCTCACCTAGTCTAACACCTGCATCTTGGATAAACTGCTGATTTCTCCATTTCTGCCATTAAACTCTATACAGAAGCAGGTACAGGGCACTAGTACAGAACAGCTACTACACCTAGGATTTTTACCACAAATTCAGGAGCAGGGGAAAGAATGCGGGGTGTTGCTGTGTGCTTCTTTAAAATGTATATATTTTTTGTGTGCATATACACACACACACGCATATATATATATGTACAGAAAATACAATCCACTGTACATAAAATACAATCCACAAGTCTACAGATTTCTGACTAAGCTGACTTTCTGTTTACTGCTAGTCTCCTCTTGGCTGAGAAGGACACAGCCTTCATAAAGCAGCAACTAAAAAAAGGCAGAAGCTCTCTGCAAGAGCAACAACACCAGGCTGCAAAGGTGGTGGCTGAAATACCAGGCATAACTCTGGAGAAAAGAAAATAATTCTTGCCTCCTAACAGTGAGTCATGATTGACATGCTCAGCAAGTCAGAGCAGAGATGGCTTTAACCATTACCACGGAAATAACTCCTACACTAAACATTCGCCTTTTAAAATTAAGTTCTAATGCCAAATACACCACAATGCACTAGGCACCATACACTGAAACTACTTTAGGGTACAATGCTGACTTGAAATTTTTCATGCTTCTGAATTATTTTACATAGCATCTGTGCCTGTGCCCATGGGTTTGGTGTAAACACTGCCCAACATTTAACAGACATCACCAGTATTCTGGCAAGTAGTAAGATTGTGTCATTAGAATGTGACAGCTGAGGCCACAGCAAAACTGATGAGCTCCTGTTCTTGTGTCCTTTCAGATCTTCACCTAAAGCTGGGAGCCAGTTCAGCAGCTGGCTATATTTAACAACAATACAGTGTGAACTAGTTTACTGAGCACTTGGAACACTTCCAGCGTAATCTGTAGTGAAGTAAGATACAGTAAACCCAAAAGTACTATTTAGCTCTAGAGGATTATTCTGTGTAACAAATCTATAACCCAATTAATTATCTGAATAAAGCTGATCAATACATTCCCTAATAACTGAAATAGCAGCATCCTTGTCACAGTATCCTTTTGCAGTGCACATTATTCATCAAGATGCTTATGATTTCCCAAGTTAGCCAGGTCAAAAGTTTAATCAGCTCCCAGTTTTTGCAGACACAAAGATGCCTGCTGTGCAGGAGTGGGCATTCATTCAGAGAAGACTACAGCCAGCTAAGGGGAGGTTTCACATATTCTGTAAGAAATTCTACCACCGAGTCAGGAACACACTCCTGCACAGCAGTAGTATCACTGCAGATTTTAATTCTGAAAATGCTGTTATTTGCCAGTTGAAGCACAGTCGTTCCTATGCATTTTATAATATTCAAGGCTATTAATTACACCTAAGTGAATAAAATCCAATAAAACTTCAAGAAATAGGTTAACAGAAATAATATTTTTGCAGCCAAATAGGAAACAATTCCAATGCAATGACTAGAAATCCTCAAGCTGTAGTGGTTGCTGCAGATTTTCAGAAATATAGTAGCTGGATGCTACTATAAACTCTATCAATCTTAACAACTTAACTGTTTTTTCATCTGCAACCTTGTCCAGCTGGCATTTGGAGTAACTGGGCACCTCACAATTGTTGTTCCCAACCCTCTAGTCTGAAGAGAGAGGAAAAATAAACAAATCTAATGCATTGTTTTTATATCTTAAAAAAAAAAAAAAAAAAAATTATGTTCCCTACAGAGGAAACTTTCTCACAATGAGATCAGTTCTGCTGCTTGAGTTTTGTTTTCATATTTTAACTCTTTTGTAGATTTTTTGTTTATCTTTTGGTCTCAGACCAAAGATTAAATCCATACAAGACCTGGCCCTGCAGAGCAAAGCACAGTGCTCTACCTCTGTAGGGTAGAGGAATTAAACAAGAAAAATGCCACGCCAGCTTTGCAGAGCAGCTCGGAGAAAACAGCTCAATTGATGCAACACGTAGGCAGGGGGAGGGGGGTGTAGTCTCACTGCCGCTGCCCGCAGCCCTGGCACTGCTGGGCCAGGTGGGGAGAAGGGAAAACTGCGCTCCCTGGGCAGGCTGCCAGGACGGGGCTGTTTGTCTCACCCACGCAATGTGGGCTGGATTCAGACTTGCGGGCTGCTGAGCCCGTAGCTGCAGGGAGCGGGCTCCACGGCAGTGCGGAGCTGTGTGCTGCTGCGGAGGGCCCTGCACGTGCTGGGCATCAGTGGGAATCACCCCTACCTACAGCTTGTCCCATCAGTCCTTCAGAGACCCCTCAGTAGTGCTACAATCTCAGTAAATTATAACATGCTAAGACACATGTTGTGTAAATCCATTATTATAAAACTTCTTGCTTAAACTTAGGATCAAATACAAATGCCGCTTACTATAGCTTTCATTTTGTTCTGTGTTACAGCCAAATCTCTACACTTCCACAGGAGAGCTGAAGAAGTGTTTCAGCTTCCAAGTGCTAACCTCTGAAGCAGTTCTCCCCATTCAGCTATTTAGCTGACTTGACAGCTTCGCAGATGAGCAAAGATAAAACCAGGCTCTGCAAGAGAAAAGGTACAAGCAGACCTCTACAGACACCCTGAAACTACAGCTTTACATGGCCCAGATCATCAGCTTTCATTTTAGCTTAAGCCTGACCAGAATCAGTGCTGCAGGCCTGGTGCACATCCATACCTGCTGCTCCCAAGTCCGCAAGAGATGCTGGCAAGGTGCTGCTGCTATGCTACCAAGGAACCCTACTTATTCATTTTACAGCTGCACTCTACTTTTGTACTAAAACTAGGCCATAACCCTAGAGTAACTGACAGCCTAACAGCACTGAATGCTGGACAGGCAAAAACTGCCTTATGCATCCTTTGGCTGGCTGATTGGCTTTTTGGGATGTCAACCCTGTAGGAATTTGGAAGGGTTGATCCCACATTAACTTCTCCCCCTCCATCTGATGATCCACTGGTATGCACAGATCCACTCTCTGAAGCATCTTGGACTTGGTGCCCTGCTTAAACTATTCAGTCTGCAGTACTGCTCGTCTCACATTTAACCCTTATTAGCTTTGACTTCACCAGTTTTATGAACCTGATGAAGGAAAGCCTGAATTACATACAAACAGCAATAGCAGTGTGATTATTTAAAGGACACTGATCTCATCCAGTACACTTTTAGTATTGATTTTACCACCCAACTCCATTTGTTAGGAGGCAACTCTGCCTCCTGGATTTCAGCTTAAAGACAAAATACAACAATTTTCATAGCCAAATTTGTTACAGCATTTTTTTTTTTTTTTTGTGAGAATGAGGAAAGAAAGTCTGAAAAAAATTCCTAAGGTACTTATATAAACTGACCTTGCACAACTGAATACTGTGCTATGAGCACCCATAAACTTTCTCAAAATTATCTCAGTAAGTTCAAATTCACAGGACAAAATTATGTTATCTGCAAGCATGAAGTTTGCCAAAGCCTACCAATGATGTTGCCATTTCTAGATATCCATCTAGAAACCCATGAATTCATGGTATACCAACTCATTTCCAGCTCTGTTAGGATACTAAAAGCACATCTTGTTGACATAAGTACTCTGGTAAAAGAGATCCCAGCATACTGCATAATTCTGAACTCAGAGGAACTGCCTAGGCAGGGGAAAAAAAACAAAATAGAGAAACCCCAAACCACAGACACGTACCCAGAGCTGAGTAATCCAAGAAAATAAATATGGGGAAAAGTCTTGAAGCTTCTCCTGGTAGGAAAATACATCACCCTAATTGCAGAATCCTGAAAGAGAAAAAAAGTTGAGCTAAAGAATTCAAAAGAGACCTCAACTCCCTGGTGCTCCCATTTTCCATCTCTCTAATTTCAGGAGTGCTCTGTTCCTCCTACACCAGATATTTGAGGACTTCCCCAGAACAGAGGGCAGTTTCTACCTTGATATTTTTTCCTTCAAATACACCACTGGGGTTTTATTTTCTACAAGTCGTTTAGGTATAATACTGCTCACAAATATCAACTGTAAGCAATTAATGCTGCACTAGGAGCCTTCTCCAAAGAAAACTGCCTCACAAGAAGCAAGGATGGAATGAACTGCCATTTGGAATTCAGGCAATTAATTTTCTGGAAAACTATATCCAAGACTTCAGAGTTGCAAAGGAGTATGTGTGACTGTACTGTTCAAAAAGTTTTTTGAAAAATTACTGAGCAATACCTGCCTGTCAAGTAGATATAAGAACAGCTGGGTGCCCTAAGCTTTCCTGGGCTGGATTTCTTGTATCTGCAAATAAGTTCTTCCTCAAAGCAAGGTAGGCTGCAAGCAAGAAGGGCACTGGGGCACGCAACAGGGACAACCTTTAGTGTTCAGAAATTATTTCCACTTCTCTGATTGTCCATATCAAAAACTGACCAGTAGCATGGGTCCTTTGCTTCTGACTACAGATAATGATCTAAAAAAAAAAAAAAAAAAAAAAAAAAAAGGAAAAAACCCCAGCTAGCCTATGTTTTTTTTTAAAAGCAGAAAAGAGAAAAATCTTAATTCTCTCTAAAAATTAAGTTGTCAGTCAGACAAGTCTTCCACCTTAATACACACTGTTAGATCAAGTACTTTATTCACCTTCTTCACAAATCACTATTATAGAGACCATCAGATGGGAAAGGTAGAACTAATCATCTTCATTATATTAAGCTGTGCTAAAATCTCCTGAATTGTTTTACACAGTATTGTCCTCATCCAAACCATAACCAAGATCAACTGCTTGCTTAAGTTCCCAGTTTCTAAAGTTTTAATTTTTAGCAGTTTATCACCCACATCTATTTAAACAGTTGCACAGAATCTAGTTTGTATTTCTACCTTCACATCTCTGAATTCCAAGTTTGTGTGCCTATTAGGACCAAGAATTTACAGAGGCATTTTTTTTCTGTTGTTATTTGTTTCTTTGTTTTCTTTTTGTTTATCTATTTGTGCTTATTTTAACAAGCCTGCTTAGCATCAGCTTCCATAAGCAGAAGAAAAACAGCAAACCTCAGTATTCAGGTTTAATTATATGTCAGGTGCTTGAATGTTCCTTCATAAGAAATATACAATGGAAAAATATATTTAAGGTCTTTGACGAAGAAACCTCAAGTCTAATCACAACCACAGATTCAGGTTACTTGCAGGAGAACTTGATGAATTAGATGCTTGTATCTGTCTTATCCTTTGAGACAAATGGGTAACTCATTTACATTCTACACATAGAATATACCAGTTCTGGTACAGAACTATGAGATACTACTTCTGCAAGTAACATCAACTGCACGTATCGCTCTAGAAGTAATACCTCCTATTTATTTAAATGGAAACTACAACAGATACAAAGAGCACATTAACACTAGTTACTGGCAAATTCTCAGCAACAAAACTCTATTTTTCAACATAGTCACCACCAATAGCTATGCATTTTCACCAGCAATGAACCTTCATGCCATGCTCATAAAAGTCTGCACCTGCAGAGGTGGCCTACTGTTACTATCACCACTGCTGAAATGCACCTCTCACTGCCTCACTGTGCTCACACTCACTGTTTGGTCTCCAGAAACATTCAGCAAGCATCAGTGAATGTCAGTGGATGTGATTTTTTCTGCATACAGGAATTTGGTTCCACACCTTTGAACTATACACAATTCTGTGTCAGACGTCATGTTGTTAGACTGCCTCTCTGCTGCTCTCAATCACATGGCAACAAAATTTATTGCAACACTGGCAGGAAGGTTCAATCTCTACTTCCTTATCACCAACATCCAACCCCGACGTTGTGGGTCAACATAATAAAATATGAGGCATTACTTTTGGAGCAGCTCTAATCTATTTGGTAAGATTCCTGCTAGGTTAAACATCAATTCTAGTATCTGTACACAAATCAGAGATCAGTAAGTAAAGAGACTCCCTAGCTGACTACAGAAGAAGTGCTTCTATTTCCAGCAAACAATGTCACAGCACAGCCTGACTTGGACTTGGTTAACTGAAACTGAAGGACAAGCAACCATGAGGATCAACACCCCCCTAAACAAGAGCCCACACTTGCACAGAATCTCTCATGGCCTGAAGAGATTCATCTTGCACATACCCTGACGGTCAATACATTCAAAATATTCAGTATTGGAGGGGAACCAAATGCCAGCTTGGAGAACATTCCTTGGATCTCACCGCCAGACCTCTCTCAAATAGAGGCTGCCAAATTCTCGCATCTTACATCACATGAGCCACAGAGATCTGACAGCCCCCTATTGCCATTCCACCTTGCTGCTAGGATGCACAGGGCCAGCAACAGCTGGAAAGCAACACTCCTCAGAACCTAAGGATGTACCTCAGCAGCTGCACAAAGGGAACCAGAGTTGCCTGCCCAGGTGTGGCAGTAGCAGAGACAAAGAGTGCAGCTGCAGTAGCACAAGGAGAAAAATGCGGGAAAAAGGAAAAACACCACTACAAATTTCAGTTCCTATCCAGACTTGCCTGCCAGATTATAGTCCTATTTTAATATTCCAACACTGTAAAAAATTTTACAACTATCTACAAACTGGTTCACTGAGTAGTTTCTTCAGTTATGCCTCAGGAGCTGGCTCAAGTCCTATTAAAGCTTCAGTTAACTTCAGAAGGTGAGTTCAGATGTTTTGTGAAAAAGTTTCTCAGAGCACAGCTGCAGAGATGACTGTTAGAAAAAAAACAAAAAACCTAAACAGTGTATGAGAGTCACAAGACCACTTTCTGCTTAATACCTACCATTTTCAGAAAGAAACAAGATGTCAGTGCTGTCATGCTTATTTAGAGAGAATATATACAGAGAAATACCAGCCACTACTTCCTTCTCCAGCCAGAAGGTGCTTGCAAACATTTAGATACCAGTTATGTGCTTGAGTGGCAGCAACAATTTCCTACACAGAACACATGCAGATACACACCACCTGCTTACACCAACTAAAAGCCTCATGCTAAAGCACAGAGCCAATTCACAACTGCAAGCCTGGGAGCCTAGGCTGGAAGACACAGGAGCACACTTGCTTTTCAAGCACCTGAACGCATTACCATAGCCTGATTTGAGGCAGGGTTGGCCTTCTGGAAAGGCACAAGGTGTGCAAGGACCATGCAAGTGCTTTTTTCTTCCATGAATCAAAGCCAATTGCTGGATAGCAGTCAGTACCATGCAGTCACTTCAGATCCCATGCTCATTTAAATCATGATAAGGGGAAGAAATGTAGCAGTGACCACCAACCACGGGTCTCACAAGCTGCTCTCTTTCACTCCCATTTGCTGAGGAAAGGAGCAGTTCAGCAGCACATTAGCCAGCTGTGATAAAGTTTTCTCCATTAATAAAATAAAAAGCCTAGGAAAAAGTTGTGTTACCAGTCCTACTCTACAGCAGCAGAAAGCCAGAGGTAAAGATTGGAGGGATACAAATACATGCACAAAAACTAAAAATAAAAAATAATTCATCTCTTCACAGAATCACAGAAGTGTAGAGGCTGGAAGGGACCCCTAGAGATCATTCAGTCCAACCTCTCTCCTTGCTAAAGCAGCATCCTAAGAGTACACCACACATGAAAGTATCTAGGTGGGTTCTGAGTATCTCCAGAGAAGGAGACTCTCCAGCCTCTTTGTCACAGTACTTTGTCACCCTTCCTCCTCTGCCATTTCAGAGTAAGACTGGGGGACAGAGAAAATAACGTTTTGAGAATAAATATATTAGGCAACCTAAGTAATTGTAATTTTAAGATGTTACTCTCGCACAACAACCCTGCAAAAGTTGCCTCTAAGATTTTGTTAAAAGGAATTTCTAACCTTATCTGACTGCCACATCCAGTCTTTCCTCCTGCATAACTGTTTTGGGAAGAAAGGTTAAAAAACAATGCAAAAAACAAACAACTGAAAGAATGCACACAACACAGAGAAGCTAAAAGTAGAGGTTACAGTGAAGCTAAAAGTAAAGGTTAAGCCATGGCCATCTGGTTGACCAAAATCCCCAGAATCACCAGTGGAGAACAGTACCAAAGCAGAGCACTGGCACCTGAACTGGGGCTTTTTAAGCCACCACCAGCTTGCCCGTGCCTCCTGTTGGCTTTATTTTCAAGCACTGGATGCTTGTTTGTAGGTTAGTTAGTCCTGCCTAGAGTCCAGCTCTTAGAACAGAGCACTGATTACAGTTTGATAACACATTAAAGTCACTAACTGTATTCTTTAAATAGTTAAATATCTTTTGGATTATTTCTTGTCCCCATTTTCGGTATAGTCTCCCTCCTCTATGGATAAACTTACTACGTTTTCTTTACCACCTTTAGAAGTTCAATTGATCTTTCCTTCTATTTATAAATCACAAATACCAATAGCTCCTATTTCAGTATTTTAGCTAAAGATAGCAACGGACAGGAAAAAAAAATGCTTTAACAAGCAACAAAGATCACAGATCAAAGATCAGAATACAAAATTGCAATGACAAGCTGGAGCCCTATTATTATCTCAGACTCTCTACTTTAAGAGCTGTGACTTGATTGTTCTTCCCAAACTTTAACTGAAAATGGCACATTTTACTTGTTTTGCCAACACATCAACCACCCTTCCAGGAAATAATGTGTCAGCAACATATGGAAACTACTTGCATGAGTTTTTTTTGGCATTTCTCCCGAAGCCTGGCATGGTTTAAGCATTAATTGTGGAAGCCACTAATACCTCTGTTTTAGCTGTTAAATTTAAAACATCAGGGGAACATTAAATCAATGACAGTATGTGATTACCATTTGATATAACTTACCAAACCTCCCTCACTAAGGCCATCAGCTTCTAAATAATTTTTGTAACCAAAAGGCTTATTTTGGAGTACATTTAAGCACAAAGATTCAGAAAGTACCAGTAATCTTACTACCCACTCAGTAGCAAACAATAAACAGTTAAGAGCCATATATAAGAGTATGCTTCTGTATTTATAGAATTAGCAACTTCCAATTAACGCATTAGGAAAGTTATTTGGAATACAGTAGCATCTTGTAGTAAGGCTACAATAGAGGAAAGAAAGGAACAGCACAACTTACTGAAGACAAGGCCCAAGCATTTTAAGAGAGATGACTTGAGACTGAGTCATCAGAAACTTTCCTCAGTGGCGTACATCAGAAGGCAAGCAAACAGTAAGACCAAGGAAAAAAAAAAGGAAAACAAAACATAGAAGCTGGACTTTCCAGAACTCTCCCAAGAGATTTCAGCTTTCAAAGATCAATTCAGCCATGCAGCAATAATAGGCTCCAGCTAAAGAATTTTCCTTTGACTCTGCCAGCAATTTATCAAAAGCTTGCTGTGTGCTAGCAGCACATCCTAGAGCAGGTTTGATGAGGATGTCACAGACCAGGCAGGTGATATTTGCGGAGACACACACTCTGCCACTTTATGCCACGCTTACAGTGAGGGACAGGAGTGTTGCACAGCAGAGCAAGCAACCAGTTTGCCTGGCTAGGAGCGGAGCAAAAGGCAGATGGACTTGCCAAACTTCCCCTTCTGTTACTTAGTGACTTCTGGAGAACCTGATGAGCCAGAACACCAGGAAACCCAGTGATAGGTGGGTGGGTGGAGAAGCAGGAGGGGCAAGGAAAGCATTAAACTCCAGAAATCTGGAGGTCAAAGAATTACCTAATGTAGCATTATGTTTGTTATCTCAAGAGCAGATTAAAGTTAAACAGGCAGGATGGGGAAGCACTGCCCCACGCTCCGAGTCTCCAGGAGAGACACACGCAATCACGCAAACGTTTCCCACAGCGTCCCTCACCACACACCACAGGTTACAGCAAACAGCTACTCCAGGAGACAGTTCCACATGAAACAGCCTGCAGAGCAGCTTGGACAAATTTTATTTTAGCCTTCCTGAAGTCAGCCCAAGGAAAGAACAGTTGTTTGGAAACATCATATTGCAACACATAAGTCCTTATTCAGTTTTGCCCTAACAGAACTAACAGCTCTCCCTCACCTGTTTTAAGTGACACAAACCGCAGTCGCTTATCCTTGTCTGCTACAGGCAAGGAAAAAAAGAATGTGCCACTTCCAAAAACTCAGCTGAAGACTTTCCTCTGCTGAATTTCACCACATCACAGACTTACCCTACAAGTGTATAATTTGCTGTTACACCTATTTAATGTAGCTTTTTCAATTAATTCAGCATTGCAGGGAGGAATAATAATAGTAAAAAAAAAAAAAAAAAAAAAAAAAAAGAAAAGAAAAAAAAAAAAAGGGGACACATTAGTTATGTAAAACAGTGCCAAAATTATTTTCAGCCTCTGCAAGTATTTCTGTCCTCAGGCTATAAAAGAACTACAATAAATATAAACAAATACAATCTAACAAAGTCAATTTAAATATGAAATTATGACAGTTGTATTAAAAAAAACCTCTACCATAACACACTCATCATTCAAATCAAGACATTTAAGCAGCATGTGCTTACTGCCAATGTGTTAAACAAATCATTGGCTTTGGGTGCACACAGTTGAGGAGTTAAGCATTCCAGAAGAACTTCTCTTTGAACAAGAAACAGTATTTTCTCTCTGTATATTTAAATCACACAGATCTATGCTGGGCCAAGGCATAACAAATGAAAGCTACTAGAAGTCTTATAAATAGCCAAAAAATTAAAGAAATTGGAAAAACAACCTCTAATACTTCTGGAATATTCATTGGA
The DNA here is from genome assembly GCF_951394365.1 of Tetrao urogallus. Taxonomy (NCBI): domain Eukaryota; kingdom Metazoa; phylum Chordata; class Aves; order Galliformes; family Phasianidae; genus Tetrao; species Tetrao urogallus. The sequence continues at coordinate 43,026,661 of NC_136817.1, read as the reverse complement.
ATTCATTTGTTCATCTTTCACAAGTGATAGAATGAACAGGAACTGTTGGAAGTAATTTCTGAAGTCAGGAATCAAAGGTTTTGGGCACAGAATGTAAAATATTTATCTACCACCAAGAGCACACAAGAACTGATGCAATTATCTTCCATTATAAATGGCAATGGACGAGGAACCATCTTCAAGAGTTGGTAGAGAATAAGAACTTTTCTTCCTAAAAAGAGGAAGACAAGGACTGTTACACTCCCACCAGCCTAATGCAGATGCTAACTGAACAAAACATTTTCTTCTATCAGCAAACAATAAAACTTAAAGCTGACCCGTGTTCCTAGAGGACATAATCTCTACCAGTGAGATTTGTAGTATCGAAGTGTTTCCAGATGTCAAACTAGTTTGGCAAATCCAAGCCTCTTTCTGTTCTTGGAAGAACCCTGCAGAAGTTAGCCAGACAGTGACAGGCCTTGCACTTCGTCTGACACAGCGTTCTGCAACCCACTATGTTAGTAGTGGCACAAGACAACACCAGAACAGCCAAAAAAAATATAGGAATCAGAAGGAACCAAGGTAAGAACCCACTGAGGAGGAGGATATCCAGTTGGAGAATGATCCCAGCAACACCACAGGCATTCTGCACTCAGATTTCAAAGGTGCTATGTCCCATGGCTGCTTAGCTAGGACACAGCAGAGCAAGATGTGGCATATTTAAGCCATGCAACCACCAAGCACACCATTCCAAAATAAAACCACCATCGGCTGAAGCTGGCATGATCAGGCCCCTTCTGTTTTGCTGCAGCCAGCTGGCATCACCTCACATTTCCTGGCCCTCCAAGGTTACAGCTGCAAGACATCCTCACTGCCTAGTCATGGCATTAAGGGTTTCCTCAAAAAGCCAGCGTGTTCAGATGGTGCTGCTCTGCATCCACTTGATGCTGAGCAGTGTACAGGTGTTTCTCGTTTTACCCTCCCTTTGCTTACAAGAATTTCCCCTCATGAGGATTACGTGCTTTCATTCCGTTTAACTACAGCTTGAACACCTCCAGGCAGAAATGGAATCACTGACCACTGTGCTCCGAGGTTTTCCAGTGGAGGTATTTAGCATCTTAGTTCTTGCCAAAACACAGATTATTTTATTATGCACTTGTAAAGCAGTCAAAGGTAAAATGATTTCTTTCTCTAGCCCAGGGTGCCTGTTCCTCTGAATAATCACCAAAGGACAAGAAGGAAGATGCTGGTGACAAAGATGCATCTGTCTTCCCTTCATGGGATGGGCAATGAAACAAATATTTAACTTGACTTTTATTTCATTTATAATCAAATCCCAAATACATTCAGCCATTGTAACGTTGTCTACAACTATTAACATGGATGATAAGAATTACTTACTGAGTGATTCTGAAATTCTGTAGTTGGACTCAATGGTCTTTAAGGTCTTTTCCAACCTGAGGGATTCTATGATTCTACTTCATACTAGTTTTAAAAGACATAGCTCTAGTGTTGCTCACATGAGGATGCTTTCTGGCACTGCACACTTCCACTTAGACACCACTTCTTTAGGCTAAAAAGGTCACAACATAATAACATGATAATTAACATGTGTTAATTCTGTGCTTGCCACTTGCAATATTTTTCTTTTCTTTAGGATACATATAAATGAGTTTAAACAATTAACTGCCCAGAGTATTCCACTTCCACGCTTGAAGTACAAATACAGTTTAATTAGAATTGAACAAAGTATTAATCATCTGGGAAGTTACAGCAAACTAAGGTATTTATAGCTTAGAAGTTATGAAATTTGTGACTATTTTCACTTAGAGTTCTTTAAGTATCAAATTTCACATCCACACACGCTGAAAAATTCATGTACGTGTTTAATGCGAATACAAGAATTGCGAAACAAAGCAGAATGAGGACAGACAATTCTCTGTGCCCAGCCAGCCTTATCTCAGCACGCCTTGCACACTGCATCGTTCCCTCAAGTGCAGGGAGCATCCCATCACCAACATGGCGTGGCTGCGACCAGGCCACTAATAGAAAATACTTGGGATGCTTGGCAGGAACGATGAGTTTGCATCATCTGTCACTGCAGCCAGGAAAAGCTCCCCAGAGATGGATGTTTTCAGCGGAGTTCTTGGTACACATGAGGTCAGAATGGAACCAGATTAGAGATGCGGTCCTGGGGTCAAAGCCCTTGCTTTCCTCCCAGCAACAGGCAACAGAGTCCTCTGGTTTAAGGTAAAGAGCATCAGAAATATGAGGAGCTTGAATGCAATTACTTTTGGCTTTCCTCTTCAAGTTTTTCCACTTCAAGTCATAAATACCAAGACTCCCAAATTAGGTTTGAACTTTATGTTTATTAAATCATTGTTCAACCCTGGCACTTCAATCCAAAGAGAGCCAAAAACAAAGGTACCCCAAGTTCACACGTTTCCTAGTTCTCAAAAAAGATTTAGATTCCTACATACAGATCAGCGCTTCTCGGGATTACTTTTCACTAGCTTATTTTACTGGGCTTCACTTACAGATGGCTGCTCCTATTTAACCTAAAGAGTTCTGTCAAAGCATTCTGATGCCATCTGTAAAAGTTCCTTTTCCCTCAACTAAATAGGAAAAATCAAGTCAATCGCCCCCTTTTAGGACACTCTTGTCCAAGACTAGCCTTAAATTATAGCCTTTGAAGTTACTAGATCACTGCACTATTGAGAAATTTTTATTTTTTTTGGCTACACTGGGAATGGTAAGAGTCCCAGGGTTATGCACATGCTGTTCTACTTCAGTGGCAAGAAGCCAAATCCGTTTAAATATTTAAACATTAACCCCACAGTTACAATTATATTAAGAAAAAAAAAAAAAGCAGCCATGATTCCAGAAAGATTAAATTCATTCCACAGACAGCATCTTGAGTACAAAGGCCATTTTGCCACTCTCTGAAAATGACATCTGGAAGAACTGAGAACTATGGAAAAGTTATCAGAGTATTCATTACAGTTTCACTCACAGACTTCTTTTCTCCACAGGCATGGACACAAGCACATTACGTGACGTTTTCCCCTTCTGGCTCTCTATATTAATCTCCTGCACTTAAAAATGCTACTGTTTGGCTCTGGGAAACCCAGAGTTCTGAAGAATTTCACATACATCTTCTCTTTTGCTTATCCTACATCAAAAAGCAGTTAGCAAACAGCAGTCAGCAAACAGCAGTCAGCAGCATTCTATTCAGCCAGACAATGAAATAAAGCAAACATCAGATATTTCCACATAAAAATAAAATAATAGCATGAGGACTTAAAAAAAAAAAAAAAAAAAAAAAAAAAAAAAAAATACACACAAGCAAACAAAAACAAGGCTGAACTCTCATCTAAGTTTAAGAAACAAATGCCAGATGGCTCAAAGCTGAACAAACAAGCACAAGGTTGCTACCTACACTTTGTAGCAGGTTCTACGATTATCCAGTTATTCAGTGTTATTTTGTATGGATGGTTATGCCTCAAACAAAAGAAGAAAAAACACCAAGATATTTTTAAACTTCTCTGAAATGCACAACTAAACAAGAAATGTGATGTTCAGGAATGTTATGCATGGGAAAGAAGCCAGCAACTTCCCTGTGCAAGTGCTTTGTAACCCCCCCACCTCTTCTGCTCTCCGAAAAGCAGGACACTGAGAAACCTGCTGTTTATTTTCTGCTGAACGCATTTACATTTAAAGCAGCACAAAATTAGTTTTATAGGAAACAAGCACAAAATTAGTTTTATATAAGTCAACCGATAAGCAAATTAAAACAGCCAACCAGAATAGATTGCAATATATATATATATTTTTCTCCTTAAAAACCATTTTTTTCCCACTTTTTCCTGCAAGAACAAAGTCCCAGGCCTCCCCTCTGCAGTATGCTGGCACTCGTTGTGCTGTTTATAAAAAAAGTCAGCAGTTTGTAATTGTAGCTTTATTCTGACATGAATCTGATATAAACAACACTAAATATAACTTATGTGGATACTATGGAATGACCTTTACATGACCAGACTTGTTTTATCAATGACATTCATCCCATTATAAATTATAGTACTAGAAAATCAATCCCAGAGTCCATCATAGATCCCACACTGCTTTCAGTAAGGAAGCACCTGAAACAGGCAAAAGGCTGTGACTGAATGACATGGTAGAAAACAAAGCCCTCCCACTCACTGAGCACTGATAACAACTCTTCAGGGGAGGGGGGGGAAAAAAAAGCAAACAAAAAAGCCAGTACAGGCTTACTATATTTAGAAGACAACTTACCTAGTGTGCACCCCACATCAGAATAACCACTGAAGCTGTGCCACATGCCAAGCCACACCAAATGTCAAACATTCTGCTAGAAGGGCCACTCTGCCTGGTGCAGCTCCTCACCCTCACTCCTCTCAAACAATTCTGGGGCTGTTTGTCACATCTCTCAAGGCTCTGCAGCACTTTTTTTGTATAAAAAGTGCATTTTTACAAATGCATGCCTTTGGCTACAAATCACTGGACTGTCAGGATCACACTGCAGCACAAAGCTCAGTGACCTGTGAGACATGGCATTTCAGCTGGCACAGAGAGACAGAAAGAAAATAGTGATTATTATGAGGCCAGGACAGACAGTGAAAGCCATACGTGGAGCACAGCACAGGCAGTCCAAGTAAGATGGTAGCATCACTGCCTGGCAGCAGGAGCAGCCAGCCAACAGGCTGTAAGGCGAGCAAGGTAACCACTGTTTGAACATAAAAAAGAAAGAAGAGTGCAGTAAGTGAGAAAGCCTGTGCAGTACTAAAGCAATGGCTAAGGCTTCAATTCCCTTTTTGGTATGGGCAGCTTTCAGCAAGGCTTCAGAAGGCCTAATGACATAGTATCCTCCTTTAGGAAACCGAAGACAGCTGCCATTCAACCATCACCTTGCAATTAAGTTATTAAATGAACAACCAGTTCAAGGCAGATTTCCTAACATCTTACGTATTGAGATGCAGCACTATTTAGAGAAGCATGAACAAATACTGGTTTCTAGTACAACTATTAGGAAACACATGAGAAGCCTGTGACACAAACAGATCTGTTTTATGGGGCACTGCACTAAATCCATGGCACACAAACACAAGCAAGATCAGGGCAAGGAAAGACAGGTAATATTGCATGCTAACCCAGTATAGAAACAGCTCAGATATCTTGGTCTGTGCGCAAGAACTTAGAAGCAAACTTTCACCACATGCAATATACATTATTAAGTGCATGACCAGCAGCTTTTATAATCTACTGAGAAAGCTATCAAGCTCATGAAGTTTATACCACTTGGTGTTAGAACATCAGAGAGCTACAAAGGACTAAGAAGCCTGGTGTACTGCACAGCTCCAAATGAGTACCAAGAAAAGCTATTTATTACAAGAGTCTGTACACAGCAGGGACATTTATTCTGCAGCTACAAACCCCAGCACCTTAACAGAGGTGAGCCTCCTAACAGCTTAGCAAGCTCTGCCTTCCTTCCAGGCAGATACTGATGGTGCAACCCCTTGAAGGCACCCACTGCCTAAGGCCACCAACTCATGCAGATTGCACAGCCAGCCATTATTATCTCCTGGTATCAAGGCTCTGGCTGATTAAAATATTTTAACAGGAGACAATACCCAGACAGTTCAGTTTCATAATACTCAGCTGTAACAATTCCTGAACAGGTCATAGGAACAATGTATGAGCACAAAACAAGGCACAAAAAATACAGACGCACTACAGGGAGATCTGCAGCTTTGAGACACCTTTATACCGAGAATGAAAAAGAGTAAGGACACAACCAGACCAAAGTATGTGAAAGAAATTGCTTTAATTTGGAGAAAGCTTGTGAAGGAAGGATTCCAGCAATCCACCTGTAGATACAAACTCAACGAAGAACCGATCACCCGCAAGTAAGCATCAAATAGAAAGGCACTTACTGCACTCAAGGGCATGGTGAATATTTTATTGCATGATGGCAGAACAATGCTTAAAATGACAATGTTGTGATAACATATGCTGCTCTGTGAACTATAAATCACATCAGCAGCTTATTTTCCAGTACTTTCACGCTGCTCATTGCAGCTGCTGGATAATCCAAGAGACATGACAAAATGAGATTTTACAGGCAATAAAAGCAGTCCATGCTACTTGAAAGACAGAAGAATAAAGTGTCCTAAGTCTGGTTTGTATCATTAAATGAGGACTATATGAAACACAAAAAAGCTTTCTTACTGGAAGTCTGCAACAGGCTTTAGCTCCCACAAACTTAGACATATCCAAAGTACAAATGAGAAGGCGCATACACCATCAGACCGCCTAGTTACAAATGTTGAAAGCATACCTAGAACAGTGAGGTATCCAGAGGTTATAGTATCAAGAAATACTAAGCTTCTACAGAAGCCTCTTACATATCTCCAACGCAATACAAGTATCGGGTCAGCATTAAGGATGGCCAGAGATGATCTGCAGAGGCCAAACTGGCACATGAGCCATGCAATTAGGCAGCACTGCAACAGTGAAGCATTATAATCAATAGGCTTCCCAGATTAGATAATAGTTTATTAGCACTACTCCTGCATAATCGAGGAAGGGTTTTAAGTAAGACTACTAGTGGAAGAAAAGCAGTACGCAGTGCATAAAACCACACAAGAGTGCTGCAACAGACAGCCCACTCACGGTGCCAAGAACCACTAAGCCAGTGCAGCCAGAAGTGGCTGCATCACATGGCTGTAACCAGTGATAGCAAGGGTGAAGTTTACACTGTCATGCTCAGCCAAGACAGACTTAGAGAAGATCGCATCAGTGAGAAACTTCCCATATTCAGTCAGGGGTATGGAAGAATCCACAGGACACCAAGAGCTTCAGCTGAGAGTTAGAAGTAATGATGTACACACATTGTCCTGAACGGCTGCTCTAAGCACAACAGCTACACCAGGGCTAGATGACTGCTACTCAAAAGATGGAAAGGAGCAGGCAAAGGAATGTTCACTTTCCTCTCTTCCTTCTCCCTAAAGTAACTGGGAAGGAGAAAAAATATATATCCAAAAAGAGCCATACAGTAATGGTCTAACACCTACACATTTCCAAAACTGGAAGCTGCTGAGTCTCTCGAAATGAATCACAAAGTCACATTTGGGGATGGGTGAAGCACCACTCACCTATCTACAAAAAAAGACAACAGAACAGGAACACCTGTAGCAAACTGCACTTGACCTTACACCAAGAAATAAATACTTCGTTAGAGACAACAGGGGAGTCTTTGTCAAGAACACTAAACAGTCATCCAGTCTCCAAAAAGCTTTTTAAAGAAAACGCTTAGATTTCTGTGCAAAATAGCAGTGTGCAAGCACAATTTCAGCATTAATTTCTTTGACTAGCTTGTCAAGCTCACTATTTCAGTCCAACGCTGAGCCTAAATAATAATTCCTTTAAGAAAGATGTAAGGTCAAATATGAGTTTGCTTTACTACACAAAGTGGAAATCCTAATACTGCATAACCAATGCTGCAAGAACTACCTGTTCACAAAAAGCACTCCTCTCGACCTAATGGGTTCTGCTTTTATTTGAGTTTTAATTGCTCCACCAACACTAATCAGCTTTCAAACATCTGGGCTGACATATCAAGAAGGAACCATTTGGTTTTTAATCACATTTAATTAGTCCCATTTCTGGAAGAAAATTAAACAGAGTTAATTGATAGAAGATGACTTCTTAGGAGCTGTGTTCTTTTCAGAATGACTTTCAAGCTAGCTAAACCCAAACAGCAACATTCAGGTATGAGCAGAAAAAGTGCAAATCAGCAGAGGATTTGCCAAGATTAAATAAATCCTAGCAATGAAGATGCCAGAAGAGTTCATGCTTTGTGACAAGTCCACCTCCATCGGAAGAAGAGCTTCATCTCCAAATGACATTGTACTGCAGCTGAAATGATATTCCCCAACAGCACAACCTATGGCAGAAATAGGTGTTAAGTCTTTTAAACCAAGCTTCAACTTATTCTCGTTTTTTTTTCCCCCAAAAGAATACCACTGAAATTCAACAACAGGACAACTTCCTGATATTAAGGTTTTATGACTATTCATAATTTAAATGTTCATTCAGTGTTTTAATGGCAATATAAACAATCCTAACACTGGAATTTGTATTACGTATCCGTTTGGTGTATGCATCTCTCAAAAGGAATGCATATCTTAGTTACTTCCAAATGTTTATGGCTCATGACTTTGTCATAAGCTGTCTTTTATCAAGCCATTTAAAGGCCAAAGTAGACACAAGGAACTACAATAAGGAATACTGCAGCTACAAAGAAGTAACACTAAACAATACAGAATTAAAGATCTCAAAAGTAACAAACAACATCTTACTGAAAAGCATGCTCAGTTTTTACAAATTTTAATCAAGCAAATCCTTGTACTTCTCTGAAACTGGACACCCAGCTTGCAAGTACTAACATGCTGTGTGCACAGCTACTGCTCCACAGACTGGAAACCTTACTGAATAACACCTAACATGGGTTAAGCGAGAAGTTCTGTACAAAGCTTGCAAAGCAAGAAGCCAAGTTTACAGAATTCATACTTGCTACTTTTCTGCAGAATAATCATTCATCAAACAATTTGTAATTAAACCATGAAGTAGTTTTCCTAGTTTCTCGCTCTTTTTCCACCGTTCAGCAACACCAAGTTTCCGTTAATCTGTCCCAGAAGGCTAGGAGACCTCCCCAAGCTAAAAGCAATTGGAAGGACATCGGACAGATCTCAGCTTCAACTGGATGAAAGGACAGGCCAGTCACAGGAAAGGCAGCTACACTCAGAGTGAACGTCTAAGGATTCTGATGGCAGGAGTTCACATTTAAAGAGCTGCCAAACACCTATGCTACAGTCCTCTTGCAACTCTGAAGCACGCTAAAGAGTGTCCCTGCACAGTGACAGGATGCATAATCTTCAAGACTAGGGGCACCAACAGCTCGCTGTAGGCCAATTCCCTTGACACCCTCCTTGTGCTGAAGAGAGGACAGCAGTACCAAAACCTGGAAAACCTTACCTTTGAATTTCCTCTAATGAGTGGCACTTGACTCATTAGGAGCATATGGGTAAAACTCGAAGTAACATAAAAAAAGGCACATCATGTTTACTTCGATAACAGTCACACAAACCATAGCTGATGGACAAGTTTACTCAGAGCTCTTCTTTCCAAAGAGTTTCTTTTTACCTGTCCTTGCACTTTACCGCAACTCTATCACTGACACACAGATTCCTAGTTCCCCTGGAATAATGATCATACTCTATAAATTCTTCAGTCAAGATCATTCAGTTTGCTGCAATTCAATGCTAGGAAGAAGATCAATCTGCATGTCCCTTCAGTAGCTTCAGCTGTAACTCACGCAGGAGATGAACTGAGGTGAAAGACTTGTCTGAGGTAATCCTCTCACCAAATACACTCATTCAAGAGTATCACCACAGACATACAGGAACATCGTGACTAAAAGCATTTTTCTCACCAGTCATGTAGATTTGACATTGCAGCTGATCCCATAAAGGAAAAAAAAGAACCATTTCAACAGACTCTCCATCAAGAACTCAAAGATGCCATCAAACACATATATCAAGCCCAGGACACAATATGGACCCCACATACTGCCAGGAGATCAGAGAAAAATAGTTACTTTAAAAGTAACCGCACTTCCTCCTTCCATAGCTCTGGTTTTGTTTTTAAAAGGTCTCCACCTTCTTCACTGATGTGAAGATGTCAAACACTGCAAGTAAAGTGGCCCTAGAAGCAAGGTTATCTTGTTTCTTCCTGTTAGAGATAGTATAGAAAACTACAACAAAAGGTATTACAGTTATTAGCAATTATCAGCCATTACACTCCAGTGGTTCCACCCTACTGCATTACCTTCGCTGCGCAACTTATGGCCGCTGTTGGTCAACGCAGAAAGGCAACAGCCACATGCACATCCAGCAGGACCCGCAGCACAAGTCAATTCACCAAAACCCATTGTGGGTTCTAACAGCACAGCTGCTAGTGTTTTGAGTGCACTGGTTTAACTTTCCTGCAGGATTCCCAAGTACTCCCCCCTGCACATGCACGGTTATGTGTATCTGTGTCTATGAGCTAGCACTCATTTTTATTAAGGTATTTAAGAACATGGAAAAAACAATGGTGAAACCTCTGCAAATATTTGAAGATTACTGAAAACACATTGGCAACTTGGTATTTAGACTGCAGTAACCAGGAAAAAAGTGATATAAATTTTATGATTAAAAAAAACAAAACACAAATCCAACCAAATGGCAGAGCCAGGAAAACCCAACTACAGGGGAATGAAAGCAGAGACTGGAGAGCTAACAGAAGTGGACAATGCACAGCCATACTGGCAGCAGCTTGAGTTATTCCTGATGCAACAACTAAATACTAACCAAAGCAGTTTGAGGGAAGTAACTTAAGTGGAGAAACGCCAGAATAATTAGGGATTAAAGCAATTAATCAAAGGGAAGGAAAAGTTAATGGAGTATAACGTGAGTTCATACTGCTTGGTGGAAAGTTACATTCTGAAATAACTTTTTGGTACTAGAAAAAAAACACTTGTGGAAATTTAAGAAAAATTCAGTATACTATCTTGTTATTTGGAGGACAGAAAACTATCAAATAGCACTGACTTTTTTTTCCAGAAAATATAAATATGCATAGCCAATATATTCTGCAGAATAATCTCAATGACAACAGAAGAAATAAGAAGGCAGTAAACAACTTAAATTTTCCCATGCCCTTATCAGAACAACTGCTGAGTCTAAAAACATCCTCACACAGGAGTTAGAAAAGGACGAAACTCCACAGTGCAAGTGCTCCCTCCAAAAAAGCTAGGCTGTTCTCATAAAAAGTGAGAATGTTTAAAAGAAGCTGTACAACAGCCAGCTACACTTGTAAACACTCAAGAAGCTCTGACTCTTGTTTCTCCTTTCACAGGAGAAAGCAAAATAAGGAGCATTAACCTCACCCTGCTTCAGCCCCACTCCTGCACAGCCTGAGCAGCCCAGAAACTTGCCAGGTAGCCCCCAGAACCCATGGGATATAGGCAGCTTTAGAAACACTTGATTTTCCTGATTTACTGTTAAATGAGGTTATATTACAACAGTGAATTAAGAGAACAAAATGAGCCAAAGAGAGAGAGGGCCTTCTGGGTAAGCAATCATTTCAGCAATTTTTGCTTAGTCAATATCTAACATGGTACTTGCACTCACAGGGCGCTCAACATTCAAGTACAAGATGCCTCCAATCATAAAGCACTACTGGCACACCTTAACATCTTATATGAATATTAAACATATTACATTTTATGCATATATGTTACATATACATAAAATCATGTAAATCAACCCTCATCATCAAGACAGCTAAACTGCATTCCACAGTTTCTATTACAAGTAACACTATTTTGCTGGACTGCTGAGATCATTAGTTACTTGGCATGTTAGATCTCAGCTCAACGCTAAGCTCTGAAACTTACAAAAAATACCATATTCAACATTTTCCAAGATAATCTGTGCAAGAATTTTTGCTTTAAAAAAAAAAAAAAAAAGCTCACTTCTTCCATACTTGATTGCAGATGGAAGTTTGAAGCCACAAAATACGAGTTAGAAATAAGAGCCCAAAATATGTCATTACTTTGTTCATTTCTCACTTTGCCAAGGCATTTATATCACATTACCACAGTCAGTCTTAGAGCCAAAATCAGCTCTTCAGAAGTGACTATGCAAAAAAAAAAACAAAAAAACCAACAGGATGAGGCACCAAGTTATGCATTCAAATTAAATAGCAAGCCTTCACCTAAACTGCTCAGAAAGATACTACGAAACCAGTCTTAAGGTGACATTTAGGAAAAGTTTGACATTCAGTCAAATATTTTTAAAACTATGGAACCTTTATATACAGAATCACATTTATATTGTGTGGCAAATGATGCTGAACAGAGTTTTAGCATCAAAACCATCTGATTGTTTCTACAATTACAAGGCACAGTTACAAGGCAGACTGATCTCAGCCAGGAATCACAACTCGACAATATTTTTAAAAAGGGACCACGTGAATTTTAAATACAGCCTTGTTACCATGCAACACAATTAACCTTTATGAAAACAAAGCTCAAAAGCAAACTACTGCTCACCCACAGTAATTAGCAGAGAGAACTAATTGCTGGTATCAGCTCACGTGGGGCAGCCACTGCAGTGCATCACTGTACCTCCACAGAAGTACAATGTATGTCAATGGGAACAGGCAATTTTTTCAGTGCCTATTTTATTTAGAGACCCAGACAGCAGCCATACTCGTCACCCCCGCCCACTCCAAAAACATCAGTGACAAAAAGCCAGCAGGTTGCAAAAGTAAGTTGCATTCTATGCAAAGCTTACTCCTCCAAAGAGTACTGTGTGTTCCATCAGAAAAAAAGATTATAAAAAAAAACGAACATCTGTTTGTAACCTCTGTATCACTTGATTTGTTAGGTGAGGTGCAGTATTAAAAAAACTTCACATTATAGCTAGTTTTAAACTATCTCAACTTTACAATGAATTGGAAATGCCCATTAATTATTTGCTTTGCCTGCCACAGCATGAGTGTATCTCTTAGACAAATCCCACACGTGGGGGTTAGCATAGCACAGAGCCTGTCACACCTCACCTTGTGAAAATAAATAAAGCGCCCCAGCACAACCTTCACCCCGGTGTCAGATGCCAGAGCTGTGCCAGCAGCAAGGACACACATAACCCTGGTGAGAAGGGGATGCTCGGTTTTCTGCTTTGCTCCAGAACTTGAAATAAACGGGGAGGAAAGAGGTGTTGATTTTTGGGTTCTTTTTGGTGTTTTCCCCTCCCCCCCCCCCCCCCCATAAATATTAGCACTGCTGCCTCGGAACCATGGTATCGGTTACAAGCTCAGCGTCCCTCCCAAGCGTTCTCTTGTCCTCCGGCAGACGGGCGCGGAGCAGCAGCGCACGCCCTCGCTCCCCCTCACAGCCGCGCCGGACCCCACAGCGCACAGCCGTGAGGGCTTCTCCTCAGGACCCACCTGCGCTCCCCCCGGGTTGCGCACCGCGTACTGCGGGCGCTCAGCCGCTCGGCAACGCGGAGACCGAGAGCGGGGTGCCGCTGCCCTCCAACCCGGCCCCGCGCTCGCAGCCCGGCCAGGCTCGCCCCCGCACCGCACGCGTTACGCCGAGCTCCCGTTAACTGAAAACAATTATCAAAAAGAAACTTTTAAAACCTGAAGTACTCTTGCCGGCTCTCAGATCGCCGGCTCTCAGATCGCCACCTCCTGCGCTCGGCTCGGGCGCTCCCTCAAGAAGCCCGACCCGAGCAGCGCGGCGCCCGCCCACCTCGCAGCGTGCCCCGCAGCCGCACAGCTCCGTCGCTCCCTCCCGGCCCGTCCCGTACGGCGAGGGGCCCCGCACCGCTCTCCGGCCGCACCTGACGCCCCTCGCTCCGCTCACCTGGCGCCGGGCCGCCCCTGGGCGGTGCTTCCGTCGGCGGGGGCGCGGAGGGGGCCCGGCCGCACCGTACGGCGCAGATGGCCGCGAGAGGCGCAGGTAGAGAGCGGGAGAACTGGGTCAGTGACTAAAAATACTGCCCGGCGAGCAGGGAAGGAGCTCCGAGACGCTGTCGCCCCGCTGGGGCTTCTCGGCGATGCCGGGCCGGGCGCGGCGGGCACCTTTCCCTCAGGCGGCGGCGGGAAGAGCTGCAGCGCGAGCGGAGCGGCGCGGGCTGCGAGTGACGGCCAATGACCACAGAACTCCTCTTTTTTTTTTGTTTAACCGCGCGTGGTTCCGCGCACGGCGCGTCAAGTCATGAGGGCGCGCGAGCGGCTGCCTCGCAGGCCCGCCCGGCAGCCCGGCCCGGAGTAAATCATTAACCCGGGGCAGCGGAAGGGCAGGCCGGACCGCATTCCCCTCGCCTCGCCTGGCCCAGCCTGGCTGGGACGCGCGCCCTCTCGCAGCCCCGCTCACGCCTGCTCGCCTCTTTGGGCCTGGTGCTGCCGTCCCAAGCGGGGCATCGTGGAAAGTGCCCAGTTGTTCTGCAGAGCCAGCCGGGAGCTGCACGGGCCGGAGATGAGCTTAACGGTGTGCGGCCGTGCCGAAAGGCCCGAGCTGCGTTTTCTTAATGGCATAAGCTGCCAGATTTGTGCTGAGTTTATGCAAAATAGGATACGAATGGAAATAGAGCTGAAGTTTATGCGTTCAGTGACAACCGCTACAGCTTTAACTGCCGTAGAATCATAGAATCATGGAATCGCTCAAGTCAGAAAAGACCTTGAAGATCATCGAGTCCAACCATGACCTAACCATACTACCCTAACGCTAACAATGCCCAGCTAAATCATGTCTCTGAGCACCACATCCAGACCTCGTGTCACTTGCTCTTTGTGCTTCTGTTGTGTGAGTGATGGCTGCGCTCCCCTCCCAGGGCTGTATGGAGGAGTAGCTGCAGCTGTGTCCTGTGCCACACCAGAGGAAGGAGAGTGTCCGTGTGTCATGTGCTCCTGAGTCTAGGGAAAGGAGTGTTGTGTCTCAGCACTGCTGTGAGTGAAAAACAGTTTTGTTTTGTTTTGTTTTGTTTTGTTTTAAATCAGAAGTGATGCTTTTCCTGTGAAGGATACGGACTGGGTGAACAAATGCTTTGTGCAGTATTAATGAACATCACCTGTTTTCCTCACGCCTTGCAGGTTTCAGTGAGTGTGTTGTGGCTTGTGTCATACTCCTTGACCGCATGAAGGTGCTCTTTGGAGACTAGGCGCCAAAGTGGTGTGTACAGCCAGTGGGTCTGCCCATAATACAAGATACAGAAGGAAAAAATTTCATTCACCTTTACAGATCTCCAGAAGGTAAGCTCTGCCTACGTAACATCTGGGCGGAGAAGCTTTCCAGTGCCAGTAAGGCACCCTGCTGCCATAGCAGCCTCAGGGCTCATTATGTGCCCAAATAGGAATCTGTACAGATTTGGTGACTCCAGAGGAAATGCTTGACATCACACTAATTTCCTGACCTTCCTTCCATCCTCCGCTACTATATACAGTTGCTGGCTATTTATATATGATGAATATGATTCAGAATTGAACAAGCCAGGAAGACACTAAATCCTTCAACCTACTAATTAAAATAAGGGATATAGTATGATTACTTTGTTCCATCACCACATGAAAGAGTACTATTTGTTTTTATTGTGGTTAGCTTAGTAGTAACAAACAAAATATTTTATTCCTATCCATAAGAAACAATCTCGCCCATCTTCATGGGCTTCATCCAGAATGTACTGGAGTCAGCAGTAGTATGCATGGGCTTTGAATTTACATGTGACTGCAGATCTAGTGAGATGGATTAGACCAAGAGTGTTGTCAGACTACAAGGCTGAGCATTGAAGACTTTGACACCCCAAGAGTGAATAATGTCTGTCTTTCAGTGAGGCTGTACAGTGCTTCAGCCCTTGGAAGGCAAACCCCTCAGTACTGCAGCTGAAGCACACTGTCAGGCATCTGTTGCTGTGGCTGGACGTGTGGAGCAAGGAACATTGTGAGATTTTTGTGGTGTCATTAGATTACTGCTCATGTGAAATTGAGTGATAGATAGTTTACATAGCCGGCCTTTTAGCAAAGTTCATAGGCATGGCTCCAACTGTACATATGGAGGCTAATCTCGGTTACAACTTGAAAATGCCTCTGTCTTTGTTACTGTGGGGGTGGTCTGGAAAGTATCGACAGATTGCTACATCTGAAAGCTTGTCATATTGATCTTATCCCACCAAAAATCACAGTGCTTTCACTGTACCCTGTGACTGTTCCACAGCAACTTGCTCTTTCATTTTTCGTGGTCCAGCTATTTGTCCAGGCCTTTTGTACAACAGTAATTAAGGAAAAAGAACTCAGCTTAAAAAACAAATATGACTTTTAGATACTTTTAAACTGAGATAAGAGTGAGGGAATTTAGGAACAGTTGCATTGGCATTCCATAAAAATCTTCCCTAATTCAATTTTTCTGGAATTCAGGTTGAGAATGATAGAGAAATCATTACATAGAGGTTTGTCAGATCCCATCAAGAAGGATTTCAAAGAAATGGCCAAGGATTTTCAATGCAAGGAAAGAGAAAAAACCAGCAAGGCCACTGACATCTGTATAATTTTTTTTTCCGTCATTTGCCCTCGGAGATCGCTTTCTTGGGATTCCAATCAAAAGATGTTGGAAAACAGTTATTCTGATCACAGCCTCACAAAACCCCTTTTTTCTGTTGTTAACGAGCAATTTAATGACTTCTGCTTTTTTTTTTTTTTCTTCTAAGTTCTTCTATTCCTTTTTTTTTTTTTGTAAATGTATGATGAAGAATGAAGTACTGTGTTGCCTAATCATTTAAAAGGAGGGAAGGAAAAGAGAAAGAAGTAGGAAAGGCACAAAAATCTTACAGAAGGAAGAGAGATGGAATACAAATGATAACAAGGGAAAAGGCATCCAAAACTATGAGGAATAAAGTAAAGAATTTGAAAATCCAGAGCAAACAATGAAGAACATAGGCTGCATGTCTATACTCTTGTCTTAGGCCCCACATGTACTTCTGAAAGGGCTAGAAAGATACACCATGCTGAGATGATCATATGGCTGTCTTTAATAATAGATATGATTGCAGCAAGTGTAAATATATTGAAATAGTACCAGGTAACTTGAGTATCAATAGCAATAAAAATGCAGCAGCACAGGGTGGCCGAGTCAGTGTTCTTCTGGTATCTAGTGTAATGGATGGTTTTGAATAGGTTATTAGGGAACTACGTTTCTACTCCTGACTTTTAATGGTTGGTTGCACTGTACTTTAATATTATATGGTAATTGGCTAAAAAAACTGCCTTGTAACAGGGACTGAAATTCAAATTTCCCCACTCCGAGCCATATACTCTAATTGTTACGTTGCAAAATGATGCTTTGCTTCTCTGTCCCAATGAGTGTGGATTAGTTTGTTCAGAATAACAGCTTTCCAGCAGGCACAATGAAGGGTATTCCACCAAACTAGCCTCTGGCCTGGTGATGAAGGGAGTTTCCTGGGAAGTGAGAGGTAGGCATTCAGTATTGTCCATGATACTCTACAGGTTTCTAAGCTGCTGTCTGCTGGGCCTTCCTCCTGGCATGCTTTTGAAAGATACTGAAGTCCAAGTGAGACAGTGCTTCAGCATAACTCAAATGCTGTAGATGCCAAGAACATTGTAACTTCAGTATCAGGAGCTGGCAGCTCAGGTGCTTCCTACGCTGCCTGTTAGAGATTCTGGTCCAAGGTACTGGTGCTTCTGGTGTGGGGGCACCTGCCTCAGAGCTGTGGGCTGGGAAACCAATGCCAGAACTTGAGAGTTGCAGCTCTTAACACTGCAACAGATAGTCTGTTGTGGATAAGGCTTATCTTTGCTGTGCTTGGGAGAGCACTGTTATGGATTTGTTCTTGTTCAGTGGTGTGCTCACTGGTAATTCATGGCATTGTGAGGCAGACTTCTGTCAGATAAAATTCCAGCAAGCTGGAGGTTAGCATACTCTGTTGAGATTTTTCATTTTATTTTTTTTAAGGTGGGGAGAGGGCCAGTGGAGACATGTAATGAATGTCGATAACTACATTTAATTTCTTTGGCAAATGGTAAGTACTGCTCCCCTTTGTTTGCTCATGCAGACTGTGTTTAAAGTATTTCACAATATAAAGCAAACCTTTCTGGAGGCCAGTGCCAATTTTGGTTGAAGAAATGTATAGCAGCACAGTTGAAAGTTTTCATTATCTTCTTACGCTCAATTACTAATGAATATTCTTTAAATTTTTTTTACCACACGTTTCACATTCATATGACTTTTTTTTTGCCTGGGGCCTGTGTGAATAAAACAGTGTACTTCCTGCTTTGACAACATACTGATGATGTATGTTAAGAGAAAATCATTAGGAATAGCCCTGCTGACAGTGTTTTTAAGTAAAAATTTTCTTCATATGGTATCAACGAAGCAAGATTGAGTCCTATACTTATAAGCAGCACTGGTGAAAAACCAGAAAATATTTTTAAAGCTTTAAGCATTACACAGTTGTACTTCACTTAATTCCCTAATGTAATAAAATTCTTCCTTTCCAAGCCATTATCAGTGAGACAGACCCTTGCACTGTATGTGTTATTAATTATTTATTCTTTCCATTTTTTCCTAAATGCCCATTAAAGAATTGGCTCATGGCTTTTAATACAATTCTGAAGAAGAGATTCAATCGATAATTTTTTGAAATGTTTTCTTATGACATACAATCATAAAAAAGACAGTAAGTTTAATCTTCTGTGGAGTTAAGATAACGGTTCAACTACTTTACTCCTATTAGTATCTAGATAGGGATTGGTTTTCTTTCTTCTTTATACTGATGATTTTTTGAGAATTTGTATATTGTTCTTATAGATATGTTAATTACTTTTCTGTTATTTTTTCTAGTTGAAATAAAATGACTACTTTTTCCCCCTTGTTTCCATGGTTTCAGTTTCGTGAGCTTGTATAACCACGTGCAGAATGATAAATTTACTGTTTTGTACATGCAGTTGTTATCCTTCGATATTTTCCACGTACGTTATTTTTAAGCTAACTTTCACATAAGGAAACGCATGCAAAAATTCCAAACATGGCTATTTGTCTATTCTGATAGAAAAGCAAGCAAACAAAAAGGTTATATAGTGAATGGAGGGCCCAGCACATTGCAGAATTTTCAATGCACGCAAGTGTAATTGCAAATTTAATTGGCTTTGACAAGGGAATGAGAAGGGATAGTGCAGCTATGTGAGGGCATGGCTAAACCTTGCAGAAGTGTACTGGTTGGAATGGTGGCTGCTAGGAAAGGTTAAATTATGAATTGTACGTAAAAGATGTTTGAGGGATTCATATGCTGCCAAAATATGAAGATCTCCAGTCATACCTGCTGAGTTCCTAAGAGAACAGTGAAATTCTTTGTAGATACCAAGAAACCATTAAACAGGAAGAAAATTAAGAATCCTTATTTTCAGCTAATCTATGGGACTAATTGCAAGTTAGAGGAGAAATGGAGAAACTCCAAACAAGTTGCTGGTGGAGGTATTGCAGAACTAGGAGAAAGTGGTTTCATCGCTGACCCACTGCAGACCTAATGTTTTGAAAAAATAAATTTTGCTGAAGCAAAACCATTTGTATTCTTATCTGTAGCTGGTCAGCTATTTAAATGGCACTGTAGATTACTTCCTTCTGTGACTTTCCTATGATTTAAGGAACAAATAAATCATACTGCTATTGCAGCATCTCCCTCATGTGAGGCTTGGGCATGAGATTTAAGTTAGCAGGGTTTAGCCAGTATCATTTGCGCTGTGGCATCTGTGGACATGGAGATGAAAAGGCTCTTCGCCAGCAACAAAGACCTGGTGATGTGACTTGTTCTGACAGGAGAAAAGGCTAAGCTAACTTGCGTATAGCGAATGTAAAGTAATGCATGCTGACAATTTCTGCAGATCAGCTGATGGATTATTAGTTGCTAGTATGAGCTAACTTCATGGCACTTCTGAGATGACAAGACAGTTTATTGCGCCACGCTTCTCTTTGCTTAGACTCTGCTCTAACAGTAATGGTCTTTCTGTAGGCTTCTGTGGATTTCAGATCTCTACGCATGGAAATATATTGCATTATACACACAATACCTTGTTGCTGCAAATGATAGCTGGATTCACACTAGTTGGAGTAGTCCCATGTCAAAGTACTTATAGTATACGTAATGGGACAGAATCGATGGAGAAATGACAGTAATTGTGATAAAGGTAGTTCGTTCCAAACAGAGACTTGCACCAATAAAATAGGGAGGAAAAGCTTGAAGTCAGTTCTGAGTGGCAACAAGATGTTCCCATCTGAACCTTAGTAAGACAGAATAGAAGGAAACAATGCTTTGAGGAAGGTGCACTGCAGCAGCCTTTGACAGGATTTCACACTGCTTACTCAAAAGGGAACTATTAAAGGTGAAGAGCCAGACAACTGGAGAATGAAAACGTTTCCTCTTCTCTTTTCCCATCCTCCCGAGTATAGACAGATGAATTCCAACATTAATGAAAGGACGGCATGTACTTTTGATTTTGAGGAATACTGAATGCTGTTCTCCGTGCATGAAAGGTTGGATGGGATGGGAAGATACACATAGAATTTAGAGTGAAATAATCCAATGGGAGAAAAAATCCTTTTTTACATTTGTACTTAATGTGTTTTAGTCCATGTTTTCTATTGCAGCAATGATCATTTAGAGGTATTTTTACGCTAATTCATGCCTTAACCAAACCTTATTTTTCTTAGAATAGGTTTGATTAAGTATTATTTTTGCTCCCCGTTTCAATACTTGTTCTAAATAGTCAAAGAAATGTAGCTAGGGAAAAAAGACCTTGATTGCAATAGCACAGAGACTGTTGCTCTTGGCATAACTTTAATGGTTGGGCAGACTTTAGAGTAAAAAAATATATATTCCTGTCAAGGATTTCCCTTCAAGCCCCTTGACTTTCCAAATTGGGTAAAATATATTGTTGAGTCAGGTGCATCTGAAGTAAGAAGAACATTCCCATTGTTGGAAAATTTCAGGTAAATGAAAAAGGTATTGCAAATATTATGTATATACAGCACTTCTCATCTGAAATACAGTAGGATTCATCTAGGACATTGTGTTGCTATTTCATACCAAAAAGACAGTGTAAATAAATTAGTTTTTTGATAGACTAGATAAATTTTGGATTAATATTTTAAGCGTGCATTATTTTGTCTATTGTGCTGTTTTAAAGATTAATTGAATGTATAATGAACTATAACAACAAAAAAAAAGTTCAACATGAAGTTACAAGGTCATTAATGTTAACACTGTGTGGGCAGACTCTTTCTTTGTTATCACTTCAGTTCCTTTTTCTGATAGCCCAGTAGTCTTGGATAGTAGGAAGAAAATTTAAGTTGCAGTAGGAATTAAATACTTCATTGCTAATTACTTGCTTTCTCTTAGCTAAACTTAAGGCTAGCATGTAAGTTAGCCACCAAGATGCAACATCAGATTCTTCTGAAGACAAAAGTCAGTTTACTTTCAAAAGTGATTATAAAAAACATGCATGTTTTTTATTGTGATGAGTTTCTGAGTCAGAGCTGGCTTGCGCTCCAGAAGAGTACTCGTCCCTGCTGTCCACATGGCGCCCTCTGTAACCACAATCTCTTGCTCAGTCTTCTATTAGTGAGCATTTGTCAGGTTTTATAATTTTCCACAGTCTGAAATGCAAATGGTAGCAACAAATAGCATTTTGTAAGCTCGTACATACTATTAGAATTATCTGAGGAATCCTGTCTGACTGTTTATCTCATCATATGATACTTTATATGTATGACAAAAGACTGTAAAATACCATACATAATATGGATGGTATACACATTGACTTCTGGATTTTGTTTGCAATTTACTGTGAGCAGCTTGCAGTGGGTTTTAAATGGTTATAACAGGAACTGCTCACATTAAGAGTTACTGATCCTCTCTCTCCCTCTCTCTCTCTCTCTGAATATTGATATAATGGATGGTGGTGCCAGAAACTGATTACTTCCTGCTCTTTAGTCTTGCTGTCTTTGTGGAAACTAAAGCTGCAGATTTCCTTAATTAATCATACCAGCAAAGAAACTGAAGACAATAATTGTAGTGGAGACTTCTGTTGTCAGCACTTCTTTCCTTTAAATACAAAGCTTGGATGTTAGCTAGCAGAGGTAATTTTTCAAGGAGGACTTTGGGCATTTTTACCCCAACATACTTCCATAGTACACCTATTCCAAAGACCAAATTCCTTACTCCGCAAAAAGCTTCCCAAACTGAGGCATTATGCTACCTTAAACCTTAGACATTGCTAATGAACTTGTATCCAGGTGAAAAGTCTTAGGATTGCTGATTATCACAAGGATCAGACATAACTAGTAGCCTAACCTAGAAATGGAATGAGACTTAGTCCTTGAATGACGTGTTTCTTCAGCATGTTTCAAAGTATTCTGTAAAACAGGTAAACCATATTTCTCTCATAAGCAGACAAGTAGAGAACATCAAAGGGTTCAGTGACTTGCTGTGTGCTGTGGAGAAAATCAGAGGTGATGGGGGAAACATTTTTACTCCTATAGCTATGTATTGAATTGTAAGTTTCATTTCTTCATTTCATGCATTTGTTTTTTATTCTTCTTTATTTTAAGAAAATGAGATCCATGGATCAGAGTGGTTCTGTTTTTTCTCTGCCTTTCTAAATGCATATGTCCCACAAAAACGTATTTAGTTTGGTACTTGTTCTCCTCCCACTTTAGTTGGATTCCTAGATGGGTAAAATAGTGAAATAAATAGTACTACAGTATTTTATTTTTTTCCCTTCTGACAATAATACAAGTTTTGCTTAAAATATTTATTTTTATCAGATAATCTAAGAAACACATTTATTGCTGAGGATTTATACCACACTTTCGAGACTGAAACTTGTTTTTTTAATAATTAATCATGAATACACTCCAGTGAAGGCTTTCTATGGTATCACATCAGAGTTGCTTGCATTTAAATTAGTGGGTCAGCAAGACAAGACAGTGGAACCTTTTATTAGCAGCTGACTTCTCTCGAGTCTCATTTTACATTTTCGGTTCCAGCACTGTTCGGCTGAAAGAAGATATTGTAGGTAAAATAAAGGAGGTAAATAACAGAGACAGGGCAGCTGCCAGACATCAGCTTCCACTGGGTTCTTCAAAAATATCTGTATTCTCAGCAATAGTAAAAAGAATCATAATGCAGCATGTTTCCTTGTGAAACAGGTAGTCTTTTGTATTCTCTTCGAAGAGCTTTTCATTAGCTATGTCTATGGAACAGAGCTCAGTATTTTTTAGGGCTGTCATAGATGAAGAAAATGACCATCAAGTGAGAAACAATGGTAAATGTCCATATAAATTTCACTTGCTGGAATCTTTGTGGTACTGTTGTTAGCCAAGGAGGTCCATATCTCCCTTGCAATCACTTTGTGATGTACCAGAAGACCTCATAAGTGAATTTGGTAGCATTATTATTCTTTCAGGGTGTTGAACAGCCTGATGCTCATTCAGCATCTTTTAGCAATGGTGTTCTTTGTAAAGCTGCAGGATGTCTTCATTTCTCTTGAATTTGGTTTTTGAGGGCTGATTAGCACACAAATGACAGAGACATTATGAGATGTACTCAGTGAACATATAGCCTGCTATCGCATGCATTGGCAAGTAAGTCAGAGATGCTGCGTTTTTCTTTATATTCCCAGTTCCTTCCAGCTCTGACCGGACACACGTGAAGATTTTTTGTTTGAGCAGCATAGGAAAAGGTTGTTGATATTAGTATATTCTGAATTACAGAGCATGTACGAACTTACAGGGCTTCATTCCCTGTAGAATGATATATAATGAATATGTATTAGAACTTCATAATGAGGAGGTAGAATACTAGAAAGGGTTTGTTGTTACAGCTGTGTTTTCTTTGGGATACAATGTAAATGATCTGCTTGAGGAGCAGATTACAGAGCTGATTTATCCCTAGTGTAACTTCACTGGACTCAGTTGATTTGCATGGGATTTTTTTCATCCTTTAGAAAAAAATCAAACTGCAGATTATGTGACTGGATAAGCATCCAGTATGTAATGCTTTAATGTTTATTTTCTTGTTAGTATCTTGTTAATATGAAACTTCTGTTCCAGCTTTAAAAGCTCAAGTATTTTCATTTACTGTTGGGACTTAAAAAGAAAAACAAAGTAGAATTTCAAGTTATTACCATGGATTGCAAATATTGACTCTTTTTTTCCAATCATACACATAAAAAAGAAGCCCTTCACTACTGTAAAACCTTTTGCTTAGAATTTTTAGGAGTAACTTGGTTTCTCTACCCCTTTGACTAAGTACAGAGGAAAAGTAAAAAGAAAAATCAAATTCCTCTGGAAGAACATCTCTGAAGCTGTTAAGTCTCTTGTTAGGAAAAGGCAGTAAGAGATGAGAACTGCACTGAGATCTTTAATTAATCATGCTGCATAGTAGAAATGGAGAAGATTCAGTGACAGAAGACTAACCAATTTGAATGAGAATTACTGCAGTAACTTCCATAGCATATTTAAAATGTATCGTTCAAAACTATTAAAAAAAAAAGAGGAAACTCAAAATCTCCTTATCACAAGATAGAATGTTTGTATATTTCGCAAGTGTTAATAATAGTAACTTAAATACCAGCCTATCAAGCAAGATTTGCAAGACTTCATAGCAATTACATAAGGCATTTGCTGAGTACTCCCTGATTGATTTCAGAAGGTGCTTTTCCCTGGTAGATATATGGCATTTCTGCTCTCCCTGCAGTTTGGCACAGGCACTCTCACTTTATCCTGCTGATATCACAAGTTCTTAGTCACCTGATCATGAGGAACGCTCAAATGCACCATTTATGTTACAATAGAAAGATGGGATCCACTCCAGAAAGGTAACATTGAATTCAACAGTAGCTGAGATAGGATCTCTTCATATTTTTCAAAACAGGGAAGAACAGAAGAATCATAGCAGGAATGCAGAAGTACAAATACGTTAGCTTAGGTACTGTTTGGAACTTGCAGATTTGTTTGTCTGCTAATCAGCAAAATATATGATCTACATTTGAAATGGAAGGCATTCACTTAAACACCTCTGATTTGTTTTCCTGTACTTTAATTATTTACATAACTTAATGGGGAGAAGTGCTAGTGCTAATTTATAAATGTAGTATTACTTAAGAAAATGCAACATGTACAGAGCACCATCTAGTGCAAGATATCACTAGCAAAGTCTTTCTACTACCACTTGTCTTCATTAAGCTAATTTGTTATGGACCACCATGCTGAAGAAAAAGCCAGCCCTGTGGCTCTTGTGGCAATGTAATACTTGGGGACCTTCAGCTCATGGCAACAAAATTGGAAGCACTGAAATTCAGGTAATCTTTTGTGCTAATGACATACTTCTAAGAAGCATCTGCATATCTTCATGCCCATAGTGCTGGGCAGATACTCTCATTACAATAAATACTGTCCATCTAGTTATAAATGAAACTGGACATTGATTCCCAGAACATTTTAGTGACCCAATTGCCATTTTAGGTGCACCATTTAGCACCTCAAAGCCTTTGCTCAGCTTCTGCAGAATCTCAGTATTACCCAGGTTTCTTAAGCCCAGGTATTCACCAGTCATGACTAATGGGTGGGATTAAAATTTTGATTATCATTAAAAAAAAAAGAAGAAATAAAGTGTGGATTAAATAGGAGGCAGAAACAGACAATTACTACAAATCACTGAAGAAGGGTAGAAAAGAGCAAGGTACAGGGTTGGGTTTTTCTTTTTGCAAGGGCTGTGTATCAGTTCTCTTGTAAGCAACCAAATACGCGAATTGGGCTCCAGGGTTGTTTAATCAATATTTGGATAAATATTATATTTCTGATGCAATCTGTTTAGCATTAGGGTTGGATTAAGAGGAATTGCCTTAGTTAACTGAACACATAAGCAATGTAAGCTGGCTTTCATCCTGCACTAAATAAAGGTTGAAATGGGCCACAGTGACTTGGAAAGGACGATTTTTGGATGAAATACTATGTTTTCAAGCCACTATTACCATCAAGATTTATCTAATCTTCTTATGAAAATGAACAAGCATTGTAATGTTTTTCTTTGTGCATTTAAATTCTCTATTGCATATGGAGTTTGGCTGAATGCTTGAAACTCTGCTAGTTCCCTGTTCTCAGACCAGATGCACTCAGGAAAACCATCGTTTTTAAACAGCTCCATTTTTATTTTTTTTTCTAAGCAATGGCAACAAGAAAACAAGACAGAAACAAGTGGAAACTTTTGAAAAATCTAGATGTAGAATACTTTCCTGGATACTTTTTTTTGCTCTTAATGCTTCTTTCACAAGTGCAAAAGAGAACCCACTGCTGAAGCTAAAAATAAAAAAGTATACAAACTTAGATGTTCAGTCTTTTTGATCTAATGAGAACTAAAGGAACTTGATAAACCTAGCAAGTAGTAGTTTGATCTGTCTTTCTGAGCATACTATTTTTTTAAAAGCAATGAAAAACAGCTTTGACAGAACAGAACATTATACTTAAGGATGTTCAAGAATTTGTGTTAGGAACAGTTTTGGGAACCCATGCTGTATAGCTGAAGAGAAGTTTCCACTGGAAATAAGTAGGCCAGATTTTAGTGCCTCAGCTCTTTATTAGTGCATACTGGACATTTAAAAACAAGTGCTATAGCATAAAAGGGTCTTTAGCCATTCATTTAATTCTCTTTAGATTACAGTTTTTATTGTTTTGATCTCCAAAATGCTTAGCAAATGGAAAGAAACAGACAGTTGAAAATACAATTATATTTCTCTTGAACGAATGTTACAAGATGCACTTCTGATCACATTGTTCATTATTAAATCACCACTGACAAAATATTTTACTCGTTATATCCTTGATTCTTTTTCTTTAGGGTTATAAGATTTATATCAAGTGGTATGTATTCATTTTCAACTGTTTGGGAGTTACTACGTTGTCTAATGCCTCAACAACAACAAAAACAACTGGCCTTTATTCTGTTATCTTGTAAGAATAATGATTCCCCTAGAACAAGTTTATACCTGTTAAGGAAATAATTACCAACAGCCCATGTCAGGCTGTTTATACTCATTAGTTGAAAGTAAAGAGTTCATATATTTGAGAATAACTATGATATTTTGAATTACATCATCTCTTTCACATGTTTTTCATTTAGCCAAGATGATCTACTGCATGAGGAAAGGCCACAGAGAGATGGTAGGAATTAAATATTGTATTTGTGTACTGCCAGCAGTATATGAGGTGCTTTTCAAACAGCTAGGTAGGATGTCAAAGTCCTTATCCTGAAAAGTATCCAGTCCAAATAAACATACAAATGCATTTTAAAATGCGCAAAGATTTTTTCCTCTTTAGTTTTATGATATCCAGTAAAGAAAAGGAGTACGATTTTATACCAAAATGTGAGAGAAGTACTCACTCAGCTGACGGATATCATTAACATTCTCATAAGTAAAGGAGGAGGAGGAATTTATGCTGAAGCAAACAAAAAGAATTGCTGCAGATTACTTAAGTGCAATTCACATGTGTTAGTAAAAGTCTGTCTTTAATTTCAATTTATATGATTTATCTTAACATTCTCCAAACAAGCCAATCTTTCCAGCTTTTACAATTTCTACATAATGTCATCCCTGGTTTTACAAGGAATTAAAATCTTCCTCCTTTTATAGCAGCATGATTTGAAAATAATGATTTAATACTGAATGCTGGATATATGCATATCTATATATATGCACACATACTTAGGCCAGGCTCCTTCCAGTTACAGAATTACATTTCATTAGGTAGCTTCCTACAGAATGTACCTGCTTTTCTCCACGGCAGCATACATTCATCAGTTGTTTTTGTTGTTACTGACTGCTACAGTCTGTTCTTGTGCTAGGCACCCAAGCTACAGCTAGGCAAAGTTTCTCTTACAATTTTTGTTGTACAAGGAAAACATGGATCTGTAACTTGAGAACAGGAAAGGCCCCGATAGCCAAGAGAAGAACTCAGAAAAAGGAGAAGCTTGGAAGCATAAAAACTTAGTGATTGAAAAGGGCATTCAAACAGAGCTGTGGAGACTAACAAATACATTAAGAAAAGTTTTATGGAGTGAAGTACTAAGAACCTTTAAACACCAGATTTTTAGATTGCATGTGAAACCTAATTCCCTCTATGCATTATGATAGTCTACACTCAAAGCATAGCTTACATTAAAAATAGTCACAGCCTTTTGGTAAAGGTGTTAATATATTAATGTCCACAATATCTATCTGGTTACCAAAAAGAAGAATGGCAGAATTACAACCATCAAAAAACATTACATTGAAGTGATATGACCACCTCTAAAAATTCAACTGATTCTTGGCTGATAGGATCCCTTCCCTTCCTCCAGTTTCCTCCCTTATTCTTTATGCATGCTATGTATAAAACATGTTCAACAAATAAATTGGAGGAACTTACAGGCAACCAATTTCTTGTAAAGCTTTGATTTGTTCTTGTATGGGAACTGTTGAGTCACAGCCTGAACTACTGGTTGAGAACCTGGGAAAAGGACTCAGTCAGCCCTGAGAGCACAGGTGAAGGCAGTTCAGCTCTGTGACCAGGAGGGCTGGAGCCTGGCTGCGCCTCTCTTAGTCCTCATTTAAGGGCTGACTGCCAGTTGGGAAGGATCCCTTTCTGGAAATCCCTTCTTTGTGAAGCTTTCCTCTGCGAACCTAGAATCTTCTTCCCTTCCTTTATAGCACCTTTCTATTGTGCCAGTCTTTCCATCATGACACTTCTGCTGCATGTCTTTCCCACTGTATTGATTGTAATTGCTACAATTCTGAAGAAGCTACTTCCACAAGGAAGCTAAACTTAAAGGTTCTATTTAAATTGCCTTTTTGGATGCAATGCAATCCATTTTAATTTTTGAGACATAATAGTGACAATACATTTTTTCTATTAAAAAAGTAAAAGGATTTCTAGTTACCTTTCAAGACAAATTCTCCATGTTGATAAAGATATCCTTTCTCCTAGGCAAACTCTGCCATAAAGAAATAATCCTGTAGGCACATTAGCAGTAGTACTTGTACATATGGATTCATAAACCATATCTTCTCATTTACATCTCAAAACTATTAGTTACAGAGGAATTATTCTAGATATTTATAGACATAGGTAATAACCCATCTGTTTTACTTTGGATCCATTTGCCAGAAGATAAATCTTAATAAAATATTCAAACAATATTTGGTTCAAAGTGTGCTGGTCTGACCTTCATTACAACAGATTTCAGGGAGTACCACCACCCATGCCAAGTGTACCAAACTATTCCATTGTCTGTCTTTGCAGTATAGGGACCTTTGTAGTACAAACCATTCAAGTTGGCTGAGTGACACCTGGTGGAAAAGTAAAGAAAAGATAAATATGATCCCATCTAAAAGTTGCAAGCACTTCAGTTTCTCCACAAGATAAAAATTCACTATGTTGGTAACAGCCCAGTCTGACAGTTGCAGAAATTTACATCTGTGGACTACATTGCCCCTACACACAAACAGTTTAATTAGGGCACAATTGCAAGTACTCTTAACATCTTTGAAACAAAAGTTATTTCTGTTCTACAAGTTTTCTGAACTTAGTGGGTCTCCAAGTTCTGCCTGTTAATCTGTCTTAATGAAAAATAATTCCAGAATCCTTCACGTCACATGTAGCAGCAGAGCCTACAAGAAATACTCTGAGAAAGAAATGTTGTGTTGCTTATTAATGTTCCAGGGCAGCCCTTCTGATGTTGTGCAGTTACGTACATAGTGTGTTACATGACAAAACAGGAATACCACCATTAGTTTGCCTTTCAAACTGTTGATTTCTATTTAAAAATGCATTACATCTCACAGCTAGTTTAAGAGATCTATACCACTTCCATGAGTCATCAGAACAGGTATTCTATTTGACTGAACTCCTGTTTAACATACTGAAACAGAAATGCTGTTACAGGTTGTTAAATATGCTAACTGAGAACAAAACTAGCCAACCTAGCAAAACTCTTAAAGGCTTGTCTAGCTACCAGCTCAACTTTGATACTACTTTTTTGTAGAAACCAAATGAGTAAGTTTACACTTTCATGTCTTCATATGGAGAGCAAAGTATTTGTTTCTTCTGCAGTACATTGCAATAAATCAACTTATCTGCCAATTCAAGATTTTGTGATAAGTGTTGTTAATATTATGTTGTTAATATCTGGTTGTCAGACACCACAGTATTACAAAAGCAGACTTCAGAAAACATTAAAACAAAACAGTCCAAATTAAGCTTATGGATATTTTTACTGGCAAATCTTGGCTTTGCTTACACCTTATTAACAACAGTTTTGAGAAATGAAATAGAGGGATAAAAGCCTCACAGGAAAATTCTCATACATGAATGCTTATAATTATACTCAGTGCTTATAATTTAGAATTATTTATTAACAAAAATAGGTTGAAAGCTTACAAATCACAGATACCAAAAGTGACCTTGGTTTTAATAATGATGAACTTGTATCAGACCTTACAATCTTTCTAGCCATACAAATTCTGAATTGAGACAGCACCTTGTTTAAACACTTCAAATCAAAAATGATTTTGTTAGAAGAATTGTAATCAGTAAATCCTCTTTTACTTCTTTTGATGGAAACAGTCAGAAGTTGATTTTGTCAGCAGTACTGTGAGACCATAATAACCCTTAATTAGTGCTAGGAGGCACTAATGGCAAAAATATATTTTGTAAAAGTCTGGAGGCAGACTAAAGTAACTGGCTGTAGTGCAAAAACAGTTGGCATGACTACTGATACAATTTTCTGAAGCAAAAAGGCAGTAGTCACCTTAAAGTTAGCATTAGCATAAGCACCTCCATTCTTTCCAACAGGCTAATTTTTAAAGCCAAAAACCCTACAGCGGTAGTTTCAGAAGTACAGCCAACTCTCAATTATCCATTGAAATTTTGTCCGAGTTTTTTATATATAAAGTTTGTGACAGATACAGATAGATGGAGTTGTTCCCTGAAGAATTATTTAAATTTCTGCCTGGACTTACTGACTCCAGCACAGCCCTACACGAATGTAGCTACACTGTCTTCAGAAGATTGGTGAGACACAGAGCCTGATTGAGACTTGTGGCCACATGTCTGCCAAGTCTACTGCGGTCATACATGCAGTCTGCAACTAAAACTGGGAATGCTGAAGAGAGAATGAGCTCATGTCCACATGGGCCTGTAAGCTCTTCCTTGGCAGTTCTAAACCTACTGATCTTTGCATTATCCTGGAAGAAGGAAAGCTGAGTGTAGTACCAGAGAGAACCTAGCACAGTGAATTCCAAGCTGGAAATCTCTGCTTACAAACAAGTGCAGAAGAATGTTCTCTCTGCAGGAGTCCATGATAAATGCAGAGCTGAATCAAGAGATATGAGCTATTTTCTACACCTTACTTGTATCACATCCTTTGGTATTCATATTATCTGTGTTTCTATATTTCATCAGGGTAGATAGCATAGAGCTGGCTACAAAAAAAATACCTTCACAACTGGGAGCTCCTACACAAACCAGCCAAGAGCACTAATTTCTTCTATGTTTGCTAATCTGTGCATGACATACTTGTGCACTGAGTGCTTTCTTTTCTTTGAGCCTTTCAGGATTTCAGTCTACTACAATTCTCTAATATTTTGCAGCTTTCAGTTTTCTATTAAGCAAGCTTAACATAAAGTCAATAGCAAGACACTACTACTTTTCATTCTCTAGATGTACTGTCACTTTAACTTTGTCAGATACGTATCCATAATAGGAACTAGCCTGGTAGGAGTCAGCTATCTTTAGTAGTTATGTAACACCAACTACAAGGTATTAATAACTGTCAAGTTCTGTTGTAGAGCTACTTCTGCAGAGATCATTCTTCTGTACAGGCCAATCCAGTATTAAAAAAACTAAGATTTTAAAAGACAAAAAAAATCATTTAAGTGGGTGATTATTCACTGTATCACAGTTTTATACTATCCAAGGTGTGGATTCCTCTAAATCCAGTGATATCTTGGGTAAAGTATCTCCCACAGTTTATTTTCCCCTTTTTTGATATCTTCTTTTTCATGAGAACTGCAAGAACATTTGACTACATGTGAATATTTTCTGCATGCCTCAAACACTGCCAACCTACTACCCCTAAAATGTATTAAAATTATTAGTTGTGAAACTCTGAGCCAGGAGCTACTTAGTATCAGTAGTGCTGGTCACAGACAACTTACGGAAAATAAGCAGTTAAACAGGAACAAAGGATGACACAGAGAAACAATGGAGTTGATTCAGTCTGGCAGCTCTTGCCCAGTGAACTGAGATCAGAATGAGAGAGTAGTGTGCTTTTCTGAGCTGTATTTTAAGGCTATTACCCCGATCATTTCTGTTCATATATTATATGGCTGTATTTTGTATGTGAAGTATGTGAAACAATAGAGCTGCCTATGTATATGATGCTATCATTATCAGTTTTAGTCTTCCTTTTAGAATTGCTATTGTATAGGTAAGTAGGGTTTAAAATTCCTGTTAATGAAACCTATTTAAAATTATTTTCCTCTCAGTCCAGTCGCGTGCAGTGACAGAAACTGAGTGAGCATATTCCCATCTTGGTATAGAAGGAACAACAAGAATGAAGTGTTAACAGATAAAAATATATATATATTGCTTGTTAACCCAGCACTAGCTTAACTCATCAGCTATTCATCAGTACTGCCACATCTGGTCTAGTGAAACACAGGAGAAATACAAGAATGAAGCACAACAGGAACATATCTGCATGACCTATTTATGTAAATGTTAGTTTCCTTGAAGGGACAGAATTGTCTCCACCTTGACAGAATGACAAAGCCTATGAGAAACACTGTTTCATAGATAAGCTTGGTCAGTGCAGTAAGTGAATCTCGGTCCTAATAGCACTGGAATGTCTGCTAGTGGTCAAGGACAGATTGCAAGTATAATACGTAATGATTTCTACTTATCTTCCAGCAGATATTGCATGAATACAGGTGAAGTAGAAAGACAATGCAGATATAAAATCAAAATACCTGTTAAACCACCAACCAGCCTTCTCCTCTTCAGCACAATTGCCTTCATAGTTGTCATTGTCCCTGTCTCTAGTACTGAATTTCATTCCGCGATGATCAGCCCACCATTTTACTTCAGGATGAAACCCCCCAGTTAGGGAATCACCAGCTGTACCAGAGTATTCACCACAGCTCATCTGATAGGAGTGCTAATGAAAATTGTGAAGAAGGAAAAAAAGTAATCCAATGTGCCTTCAGTATGTCAGGGAGTAAATCTGCAAAGAAATTAACTTATTCCATTTGCTACTATTCATGTGCCCAGGAGTGCCATGCCACTGAAACATTGTGCTAGTGAATAAAGGAATATACAGATGCTTACCAGGGTAAAAAGCATTCTGTAATTTTATGTAGAAATAATAAAAGCTATTAGTTGGTGTAGAGTACATATTGAGAAATTATGCACCATTATTTCTGATAATAACAATATCAATTGAAAAATGCTTGCATCCATAACTGCTAAAACTAATGATTCATACAAATTCCACAAGGTATGAAATCAGTACATCCATATAAACCACTATTATGACATACTTGAAAATCCCAACCATTTGTAAGAAAGAATACTTTTTAACAATGCTCAGCATAAATCTTTATGAAAATAAAGGCACATGTATGTTTATTACCTGCTTATTTAAGTCACATTTTCATTAAAATCACCAGTCATATCAACTATTTTATTACCTTTTCATCTGCAACTCCAAATCTTGTATATTGTGCATAACGCCGTTCTCCTTCAAAATCACTTAGATCAATTCTTAAAGTATAGTTTCCTTAAGAAATAACAATAGAAAATATTTTTGTAAAACTAGCCTATCTTGCTACTTCTCAGAACAGAGTATTATTGTAGAATATTAAAATACTAATTATGTTTTTAGTATAAATCTTATCTGTATCATATCTTTTAATCTTCTTTCATTATGCCTTTTGAAGTAACATCTTGCTATGTTTTTCTTTATTCACACAATTCACCTTAGAAAGTTTTAGCTTTATTCTAACATAGATTTTGGCATGTAAACAAAAAAGGCCTTATGGATTTTATGTATTATTAAGGCATTTGAAATAGTGAGAATCAATAAATACGCATACACTTAAGAAAACAGTATTTCTACACTCTGAAAATAAGAGTTAAACCAGGATCACATGCTGGTGTAAGCGTTCAGAGATTACTGATTCTAGCAGCTATGTCCATTTACAGGACCTGAGAATCTGGTCCTATATATGTAAGTGGAAATAGAAATGAATGTATATATATATCTCCCACTACACTGATCTAACATTGTAAACTTCCTTGAGTCCCAAAGCCTTTACCTATGCTGCGATATAAATTGTAGATAAGCATAGCTTGCAGCATATTTGAACAGACCTGAGCTACCTTTAATATACAGTAATAGTAAAGCAATCACAGCAGTGATCCCCATGCATATTAGCTGGTTAAGTCAATAGGTAGCTTTTGTATATTCAGCACTCTATAGGAAAGCAAAAGTTGTCGTAGATTGAGTAACTATTAGAAAAATCGAAATAGCTTTTCAATGTTAGCCTAATAAAGATGAGAAGCCTAGATTTACCTTCACATAAAACCATATGCAGTCATGTAAATTTCTGACTGCAAAATGGGTAGAGAGTTGTTTTAAGGTATGCTCCTGACTACTGTTCCCTGTTTTGAAGGATCTCCCTGTATCCAATTGGTCCGATGAGAGCTTTCAAGCTTTCGTTAGAGAATATTTTAATTTTTTTTTTAAACTACAGTTCATACAGACTAACAAACAACTCAGGATTCATGCTAACAATAAGATGGCCTGGAAAGAGAAAAGGAGCAGAAATAATAGAAAACTATTATCACAACACAAATCTTACCTTGATTAGTCAAGTAATGAAGATTCTTATTTCCAAGCCAATATTCACCATTAGTCAAAACAAAATTTCCAAAGCCTTCTTCATAGTCAGTCCAGCCTCTGTACATGAGTATAAATAACAAATTTAGTAAGCAAAAAAATAAGTTTGTTTCAGTATTTATTTTGTCATACAATCACAGACCGCAGAATAATTAAAGCTGAAGGGAAACCTAAGGATGCCATGGCAAGGAGTCTATTTTTCTCAACAGTCTCTCAAACAGCTCAGCTCTTAGTGACCTCCTTGTAGACACAGGCAGTCTGCTTTTAGACTGTACTGCAGCCATCCCTCCTCCAGGCTGAAGAAGCCACTTCCTGTCCTCATAGGACAAGTGCTCCAGCCCTTGATCATCTTACTAGTCTTCTGCTACCTATTTTTCTGTCTTACATTCTGCATACTGCACCAAGTCCAACAAGACCAATGCTAGAATAAAAGTTTTTAAAAAATTACATCTTAAATACTTTGGTAACTTAAACTAAGAGTTGATCTGGATCATACAGGCAGTCTGTGATAGATCCAAAAACGTTACCTCATCTGGAGGCTGTCCCACTGAATCACTGTTTTTGCTTTTTATCTGAGATAGTTTATCCATATAATTCTGAAGTTAATCAGTAACTTATCTCCTTCTGGGTTATTGTTTCTCCAGTTTGTTTCCAATTTTAATGACCGAGTCTAGTACCTACCTATTGAAATTCTGGCTGCCATCAGAACGTCTCTGAAAAACAGTCCAACCACCCCCTTCAGACATGTCACAGAAGGCCAGGAATTCATTAGGACTGTGGGTAGGTTTCATCTTGTAAAATCCACTTTGCTTGTGGCCATCACTGTAGATTTCTGCACAGTCTGTTCACAAAACATCCATTGAATACAGTGTTTAGTTCTATACTTACTAGCAAAACAGAAAAGTCAATAAGGGAAATCAAGTCATATCAAGTAAGAGGCACATACAAAAAAAGCTAATAGAAAGCAAATACCTCACAAATACATTTTTATGGCTTCAATTCCTTTGGGTTAGGTGGTGCCATTTTAATTTACAATGGTGTAATCCACACTGGAATCCTGTTACAATCATAATTCTCCTACATATAAGCTATGCAATCTTCAGAAACAAAGATGTTGATGTAGAAGCACAGGAGAATTGCCAAATATGACAGTATGGAATTACCAGTGTTAGAAAGTAAACAATTACTGGACCTAATACTGTTGTCCCTTGTACCACACAGGTCCAAATATACACAGAAGTCTACCCTACAAAAAGTGTTATGTATGTCTAAAATGTTAAATTTGGCTTCATACCATTTTTCAGTCTGGCCTGCAATGGTTTCAAGGACTAATCACCATGTAAATCAGCATTTCAGAGGTCATGAAAATATAACAGTACTGCAATCATACCATCTTATCTCTTTTCCCTCAAGGAGTTTAGAAATGAAAGCAGTTATTTGTTTATATGTAATCTACCATCAAGCAGTCACACAGGAAAGCAGTATAGTTTTCAACATTACTGTTTTTCCTGGCAGAAGTGAAACTGATTAACTGCAAGATTTTCCCTGAATTCTTTAAGAACATGTTGGCTGAACTTGCAGGCTAGTTTGGAACTTCATGAACTACAACATTTCTTCTCAGTGAAAGCATCAATGAAGACTAGACATAGAAAATACGAAGAGCTTGTAATGAAAACAAATAGCTATGCCAGGATTTGGACAAGTTATACCAAAAAATATTTAAAATATTTAAAATATGACAAATAAGATGTCTCTGCAGAAATGTTTTGAGTGGATTACAGAAAATAACTTTTCTTGCATCCATTATTTTCTCAGTAGGTAAGCAAAATACTTAGGTGTATTTTAATTTTAAGCAAGTGTATTTACTGTGGAATTCTTCCCTCACTGTATAGCTCCAAATTATCCAGATTTATTGACCTATAAAATGTAACAGCAGCCTGAATGAAATAATGCAGTATCAACAAGGGAAAGCATTTACCAAGCTATTAGGAAAGTGAAAAAAATAATCAACAGAAACCAGAAATAACTTAGATCTGTTATCCAGAATCAATTTAAAGAAAATTGAAAAATACACTTAAGAAAGGACAAAAACCTTTCAGCTAAATGTGTTTTTAATATTTTTTTTTTTCCAGTAACAAAGAAGTTAGTCATAATAACAAAAGTGTCTTCCAGGATGCTGAATACGTAATTAAAAATAGAGATAAAATTTGAAGTCAGACTTACAACAGCTTTTAATTTTACTTCAGTGGTGCTTTATTACATGCTTTCTTATATGCTGTATTTTCTTCCAGAAGCAAAAGCACTACAATTATATTCAAACCCATGTATTGAGTATCTTAGAAGTTTAGACTCTTCAGCACAGGACAACTAGAAACCAACACCAACCAAGAATCAGACCCCCAGAGTCTACTTACAATCCTATTATTATTTTTTAAAAAATCCAAACAATATTATTTTAGAAGAGTTTAAGCCTTACTCCAGCTATGACAAGTTAACACACTTTGCCTTCTTCCACTGTCGAGGGACCCAATCACCATCAAAACGCTGTTGAGGATACAAAGCCAATTTAAAACCTGGACTCTACACCTCCAGAAACAGTGATGTCTTGAGCTGAATTTAAGTCGGTCACTATTGCAACATAAAGAATATAATTAAGGTGAGGTCCAGACACCATCATAGCAAGCTCACATGGATGCTTTCAGGACTTTACAGGTTAGAACTCATACCTGCATACCTATATATATATATACCATAACATATACCTATGTACCTCATGTACCATATTCTGCAAGAACACTGTACATGCCTTTCTGAATTTGGGATTTGGTCTTAGATGTTGAGCATCTTCTATTTAACTAAACTAATTAAACTAATGACCACGTGCCCATCCTTCTCATTATCTTTCCTATTCTGCAGAGACATCTTGTTTCTAAACAAGATACTTAATTAGCAGAATATGGAGAACTTAATATATGCTGAAGTATTGCTCTCATACAATTAACTAGTCTCTAACTAGTCTAGAAAGACAAAAGTCTCTTATTTCTTTATTCCAATTATATTTCAATTAATTTCAAAAATATTTTGATTTAAATTACTCTGCAAGTGGAATCAAGCTTTCAGCTCTCAAGCAAGATTCGAACATTCATTCAAGGCTAAAAGTCACAAAACACTATGCTCTAATATTAAAGTAGGAGTAATATTACAACAGAGCATCTTTACTGATAACACAACAAAGGATATTTTAATATTCCTTGTACTATTAGCTATTTTATGCAAGACTGTCATACATTGTTAACATTGACAGTCATTAACATTACATTATGCATCTTAAAGGCAGAAGGATTAGTAAGTGCACTCTGAGCATCTTCTACAAATGTTTAGCCACATCAAGCTTTAAGATGTGCTGTTGGAAGATCTCTGTAGATTTAGGGTAGTAGCACTTTATCTCCTTCCCCCAAGGCTTTCCAGATAATTTTTTTCCACCTGCCTTGTCTATATTAATGGAAATGATTCTGAAGTTAATTATAGGAGCTACTAGGCCTAGTATATTCTACACTACAACAATGATTTTACCACATACAACAGATAATTACAAATTAAGAATTCTAATAATTCTAAGAATTCATCTAAGCATTCTTAAATGGGAATGCTTGAAAGCTTTAAAACTCCAGTGGTGCTGTACTTACAATTCTTTAGCATGATTTGTACTTTCCTAACAGAAGACAGTTCTGTTCATAGTGCTAATCCACAGAAACTAATTTCTCCCAGTAACCAGCATAATTTGCAATTGGTTTTATTTTATGGGGAATGGGCCACCAGAACTATTACTATTGTAGATAACAATAGAATTGTATCTTATGGTTAGGTATTGTTTTTTATTTACAGTATTCCTTTAAATGAGAATTCTCTTTTATATTGAGAGAAGCATTAACTTCAAAATGACTACTGCTTGCAGGTGAGAAAGAAAGGACTTTAAGATAGCTAAGCTTTTGGGACTATCTCTGTCAAAGAAATCATCTTAAAATCTATCCAAAAACCAACCATATGAGTAGGTCATATATAACACCTCCTGTGTAATCTAATTTCATCATATTTCATTTGAACAAAATAGAAATCAAAATGTGGATTTTCTAGGCCACTTTAAAGGTATAGCTCTTTGTATCAAGTACAGCCTTCTGCGTTATCATAGATGACAAGGTGTTTGTACAACTTTGTCTTGGTAACATAAAGAAGGTAACAACGGCTGACACGATAGAGATGTGAGTGTACGCTGTCTCTGAAAAAATATTGTACTCACACACAATTATTGCCTCTAAACTGATAATGCTAAATAATAAATTGCAAGTATTGATATTTTCTGAAAATGACAGTAAAGCTCATTAAACAACCAGGAAACTGCCAGGTTATTTTTGAGAAAAATCAGCTTGAAATGTGTAAATGTGTACAGATGAGGATAAGATACCTAGACAACTAACCAGTTAAACCAGATCTCACACTTCCAATAGTTGCTCTGTCAAGATCAAGACCTACCTCCAGACCTAATCCTTCCCAGTGAACACCACAAAAAGCCCGTTTGCAGGCTACTGGATTGACAACATAGGGTACAATAAGTAGGATCTTAGAAATCAAATGTTTGTATGTGAACTTCCAGGAGATTTTCTCACTGAAACATGGATTAGCAGATTGCAGGCTGCAAGATGGTACACAAACCATTGCACTCATATTTCCATCTCCATGAGGTGTGTGTGAACTGGGGAATCTGCACTTCCAGAGCAGTTGTGAGTAACCCACCTCTGCAAGAACAAGTGTGTGCCTGGGGCCCTGAGAATGTAAATGTGAACTGAGATAGAGCAACAGTTCTAAATCCTGTGTGTTAGAACTTCTTGAGATAAGTTAAGGGATGTTTAAAAATCTGTAATAGTTTACTAACTTCTGTAAATGCCTTCTTATTGCCTTTTTCTCTGTTTTATTGCTGATAATGATTCTAAATGTACTGTTCAATGATCATTTTTTAATTATGCACTATTAATAAATTAATAAACCTCTTCAATCCTGATTTCATTTATATCATGAGATGGAAATATTTCCCCCAGGACAGCAGGCCTAAATAAGAGATAAACGCTGTGCTTGAAACAAACAATTTTCTGTGAGTTGTAAGACAATACATCAATGGATCTGATTGTGCTAAAGCTTCCGGGTATCACTACAGTGAACAGAAATGAATAGCTTCATTTCTAACCTGAATACTGTCTTTTTCCTCCCAAGTCAATGACACTGTTTTCATCTCCTCTGTCACTGTACTGTATCTTTTTCTTCTCTAAAAGCTGTATAATTTTTAACTGCTGCTGTTTCACACGATGTTCCAGAAGTCTCACCTGGGCCTGAAGTTGTAGCTGCTCTTGAAAACAGTTCTGTAGATCCTAGAAAGGAAAGCACCTTATTATAAAAAAATACTTTTTGTTGAGTCTAACATATGAAAAAGAAAATAAAATCTAATATGAACGAAGTACTTTTCAACAATTCCCTACAGACCTTATGTTGATTTCCACCCCAACTGTTACCTCTATTTGAAGTGATTTGGTATTCTAGAGTGTGCAGCCACGAACAAATTCACTTTAGTGATTCAGCTACCAGTTCTCACTGGTAAACATGCACATGGGACTCAGCATACTACACACCTGAACCTATCGTAATGATCACTTACTTCCTGCCAACTTATCATTTACAGGTATTTACTATCCACAAAAAAATGCTGCTAACATTAAGATTCTAAAATTCACAGTTTTAAATAAATTCACATCTATACTTTTTCAACTTTATTGTTCATTTTTATTTTTAAATGTTAAATTTTTAAATAAATTATTTTTAAATGCTTTTATGTCACATACTTCTTATGATAAGAATGATAAGATCATAGGAACAAATAAGAACAATAAGACATAAATATTGTAAAATTTAGAGCACTTTTGTCTTGCTAAAATAAATAGCCCCTAAGAAACTACAAATATACTCATGAAAAATAACAGCTTAAAGCCAGTATTGTACTGTGACTTGTGCACATAATTTTGCCATGCAAGAGTAGGGAGGATGCTGCAGTTCTGATATGATTGTACCTTCTAATCACATGAGCTAATGTGGTCTGTAACAACTGCCATTCATATGGAAGATTACAGTATGTTACAACACTGCCATATCACACTTAAGGAATAGGTAAATCTGAAGTAGCATACTTATATCCACCAGCATCAGTATATTGCCATCATGCTCAGGCTTCATTTGTTTTTCACAAACACTACCACCAATGTTTTTGTCACTTTCTTGCTGAAGTGATTTTTTTTTCCTTCTGTCTGATACAGCTCTGCACATTTCTATGCAGCAGAAACATGGTTCTGGTTGGATATTTCTCTGTAGTAACATTAGTAGTTCTCTACAACTTCAAGAATAGACTCTGAATTAGCTAACAGTATTGATAAGAAACAGCATTTTATTTTTAATTCATGTGGAATTTTCTCATAATTTATTTGTAGCACTAGTTAAAAATCAGGAGAACTCCTATTACTGCCATGAAACATACACACAAACTGTCACTATTATGATGTTATTTCTGACAATGCGTTGCTGACATGCAAGATAATTTGTTTTTTGAATACTAGAATGCAATTCACTTTCAACTTAAGAAATTAGCTTGGTAAGTTAACATCAGGAGGTGGATAGTATATACCAGGGAGGTGATGGAGTCACTGACCCTGGAGGCATTCAAGAAACATTTGGATTTTGTGTTGAGGAGTATGGTTTAGCGAGTACTGTTGGTAATAGGTGGATGGTTGGACTGGATGATCTTGAAGGACTCCTCCAACTTTGGTGATTCTGTGGTAAGTTTCAATAAAGTATTTGAAGCTGAAAGTATTTACGTCCATGGTTTTATTAAAATGGTTCAAAACCATCATGGTCCACTTGACTGTAATATTCAGTCTCATAGAAAAAGTGTGTTGACCACACATGCTGGCTAGACAAAATGATATTGAGTATAGGCCTCTGCTGTAAGTACTGCTGCAGATTATCACATGCTTGCTAAACTGCAAACTAATACATACAGTAGAATAAAAGAAGAGGATATATACAGGTGGCAGGATGGGGCAGCACAGCTACCTCCCTGCAGCTGAGCTACCCATACTAACCAGTTTTGACAGCAAACTTGCCTGCAGGCTCCAGCTACTTGCTACTGTAATCCTGAGAAGCCATTAAAATGTTTAACCACAAGGAGAAGTTGTAAAGTGAGAGGCACAATTTAGTAAGTGACTGTTTTTGGAAGGAATTATGAAAATCATCTAGTGACCTAAAATCCCTAGAGGCCCATCTTATTTTAAAGTACTCCCTTTAAAATCTTTCAGAATCTACCCCCAGCGTACTGCTTTGTGTACCACTATAAAACACCTTAACAGGCTGTAACTTGCTGCTATTGCTTTTGATTGATATGAATTAAAGCTGTTATAGCAGTGAAATATTTTAAAAATTGGAATTTGATTGTGACTGTCTCCAGCAGACAATAGAGCCCACAGTATGAAAATAAAATGAAGATAAATTGCTCTGTTTCAGTGAAGTAACTGTTTGCACTACATGTTGAGAAGCAATTACTTAACAATTACTGACAGCTCTGCTTGTGGATATGCAGTCCCATATTTAAACTATTACTGTATAATCACAATCTTCATTTGACGCCATAGTTGCAAGAAATACTTAGCAGCTAGAGTCTTCTCATTAAAACTGGTAACATAGAACAAAATAACTTATAAAAACCGTGAATACACACAAACTTAATTTGAAGCATTCTTGTCCTCTATCTTTAGACTATAAATAAACTTAGAAGAAAAATCTCAAATGATACTAGAATACAAGTTTTTAGAGATAGTTTTGGAACATTCTCAATTCTTACTATCAATGGCTACCTATAACATTTTAGCTGAAGTATCAAAAGAAAGAAAGCCTACTTCATAGCAATACCTTTTCCTGAGTAATCACCTATTAAAATCTAGCAGATTTCTTCATTTTATAGACAAAGACAATTACAGAAACAAATACTCCCTATTATAAAAGCAGTTAGGCAAGTAAAATGCTTCCACAAGGCAGAGTAAATAAAGCACTGTAATGTAATGGAAAGCACAACAACAATAATGGAGTAACACAGTCACCAATTACAACAAGTAAGGATGAGCCCAAATACAGCAAAAATAGACAACCTACCCTTAGAAGACCTTAGATAGACAAGGAATACCAACAAGATATTTACGCCTCTACTGCCAACCCTTAAATGAGGTCTGGGAAGAGGTGGATCCTGACTCCACCCCTTCCTGTCACTCAGGTATATTGCATGCACCTGAGCTCCCCTAGGTTGGTCCTGCCCTCCCACCAGGTGCTCAATCACTCTTTCAAGCTGTGACTTTGTATTTCTGCTAAAATATGCCACAAGAAATTATGCTCACCGAGTTCTAAGTTCAGTAATTACACCGGTAATTTTGAATCAACAATTCAATCTGCAAGGTCTCTGACTGTTGGGATCTTAATATCAAAGTAGGAAGGACATCCAAAACTGATATAGGATTAGTGACTGTAGCAGAAATGCTAAGTCATGGCTCAAAATAATGACTGAGCACCTGGTGGGAGGGCAGGACCAACCTAGGGGAGCTCAGGTGCATGCAATATACCTGAGTGACAGGAAGGGGTGGAGTCAGGATCCACCTCTTCCCAGACCTCATTTAAGGGTTAGCAGAGGAGGTAAGGGAGTCTTGCTGGGGATTATTGCCTATCTGAGATCATCTGAAGGTAAGCAGTTTGTTTGGTTTTATTTATTTATTTGTTTTTCCCCTTTGTTGTTATATTTGGGTTTGTTTTTATTTGTTGTAGCTAAGGGTTTTGTTACTCTGCTATTATCATTGTACTTTCTATCATATTATAGCATTATGGTGAGGCTACAAGTGTTTTGGTGGAATGAGCATGTTTTAGTATTTCTGTTGGTGAGGTAGAAGAAGGCATAAAAGGCTTCAGAAGATAAAGGAACCACAATCATTGTTTTTTAGTGCAAATTATAATGCAAGTATGGGAACAAAGGAGAGCTGTGGATCTTTTTAGATGAGAAGTTGTATGGCTAATCAATCAGATAAAAAGTAACAGAAACATTCATTCTTTGTATTAGTAGGCTACTTCTG
Organism: Tetrao urogallus; assembly: GCF_951394365.1. Lineage (NCBI taxonomy): Eukaryota > Metazoa > Chordata > Aves > Galliformes > Phasianidae > Tetrao > Tetrao urogallus. The sequence goes on along the minus strand of NC_136817.1, from coordinate 42,982,848 downwards.
CAGCTACCGAGCTCATTACACACCAGCAATTTCTGAGTATTGCTTGTCTGTAGGTGTAATGCTCAAAACTGAAGGTGTTACTTTGAGTTACCTTTACCACTAAATGGAGCAACTGCGTTCAGTGCATTTTCTTATAGTTTCTGTACTAATGCATACCTCTGTAGTGAAGCAATTCCACTGTATTCTTTTCCATACTAGTTCCAGAAACAAACAAACTAAATTACTTTATTTGATGCTCTTACCTAATTACTTATACCCTGTTGTATATTTATGTGCCCATTTTTGCTTTTTGTATCAAAAACTTGTCTCCACTGAATGCTGAGGTTATCCCCCCCCAGTTCTTCAGGTTTGTTTTGTATTATCTTTTAAATCAAAGAGTTGGCTATCAAATCTAGTTGAGGTGTTTTCTAAGAACTACAGAGAATAAGGTATGAAGTATTTAGAAGGAAGCCTAAACACAGTGAATATAACTTACAGAGCTTGTAGTGGCAGCTGTCAAGCTAACTGCAAGGAGAAAATCAATCACTATCAAAATCTTCATTCTTTCAAAGCTGTGAAGTAGAGGATCAAAGGAAACAGTAATTAATGTAAGTGTTAAAGCTAAATATTTACACTTTTTATGTATCTTCAAATATTATTAGAAATAATCTAATTAACCTGTAATTATATCCCTATATCCCTGTATTTTACAAGTACAGGATGTTTATGCTTTTGTAGTGTGTAAATAGTGCAATCAAACACAACTTAGAGTGAAATAAAAGCTATTCTTTTAGGCTATTATGTATTAGAGGTTTCTGCTAATTTCAGGACTGTTGTTGAAGGTTACAAGGAGACACAAATTACTGTGAAATAGAAACAAAAAAATAGCCCTTTAAAATACTCTAAAAAGCAGGACAGTATTCCTTGTTGGTTTTCTAAAATTAGGATGAAAGCCTCTCTTAAATTTAAGTAGTAAGAATATGAATTTAATTAGTTATCCTTGAAGTAAGGAAAATCTCTTGTGCAACTTGTGTACCAGGAAAGGATGGAAGTAATTTTTCTATCACAGAGTAATTTCTGGATAAAATGTAGTAGTCAGCAGCTTTTAGTCTAATGGTGACAACTTTTAGTCTAATGGTGACAAGTATCACGTCTGTCAACTGACAGCTATGTATACTTTGTATTGTATGAACTATTCAATTTTAAATCCTGCTGCTTCATATGAAGATTATTTTATACGATGACAAACAGCATTGTATCTGACTGCTTTACAAGCATTAGCTGGTATAACTTGAAATATTTCCAGAATGTAGATTATCTTTCAATTCACAGATGACCAAGTTCTATTTGCATAGACTATACACAAAGCAATTTTAAATTAATTATTTGAACTGATTCAAGTGATCAGATGAGGAATTTTTTTTTCTGGTGAGATGAATTCACAAGAACTGTCTGGCGTTGACTTCTGTTGTTAATTTGGATTTCAGAGTGTTTTTTTTTTAATAAAACATGCCTTTTCATGAATTATGACTGCAGTAATTATGGTAATGCAGCTGTTGCTGTGTATTGCAATGACACTGTCTGTTGTGGTAGAGTAGTGACCAAACAGCATGTTACCTGTCTGGGCAGGCTACAAATGACCTGTATTTGATTATTTCAGCCCTTACTCCATATCAGGTTAAGTATGTCACATCAAATCTTGTATTCATAGGGTCTCTGTGTGTCTCTCCTGTTCCCTCCTTTGGACAGATAAAGAGACAAACATGGACATAAATATAGGGTGAGTGGGATTTCTTGGCCTGCTCTGACACAGCACGGAATACCAAACTTTTGGGCTAGCTTTGGGAAACGCCACTCAATAATGAACATTTTGTTATATGCAAGATGTTTAGTTGATACCCTATAATCAACCTGTGAAAATCATGCTTTAAATCACCTCAAATTTATTTTATAAATTGTATTTCAGCTGTCATTTCATTAACTGTAAGTGTTCTAGGGAGAGTTTTACTCTCTGACTACATAAAGCATCAAAGAATGGAAAGGAAACTGAAGGTCATAAGGTCAAATATTTTCATTCTTACATCAAAACAGTACAAAATTAATGCTTTACTTTGTTTTCTAATCTGTGGAAGAGAGAAGAGTTGTAAGATCTGTTGTGTCATTCACTTGGAGAATAGATCTCCAAGAAACAAATAAAGAAAGGGGGAAAAAAAAAAAAACAGAAATGACCCCACCACAGAAAATGGAAAACAATACATTAAAAATATTAAGGAGTGTTGTTCCTTCTGCAAGAACACCCAAATCTTAATCCATGTCTCAGATGAAAGCAAGTGCATACTTGATTTCTTTTTTGTTGCTGATGTTGGCTAAGTCTAAGGAGACAGCTTTTGCTGAGGTATTCAAAGCTTTTGTTCTAAAACCAGTTTGTTTCATAAAACCAGTGTTTGCCAGTTCAAATAAATAAAAGTAACTTGTGCTGGAGATGCTCGTTGCTATGAAAAACATCTCAGATAATAGACATGAGGCTTAATTAGCACACATAACAGAATGCTGGATCTTACTGAAATGTTTTTTGAGTTAAAAGCACAAGCCCTTAATAGCTGCTTTCTGTATTTAGTAAAAGGGAGGTTTAAGGGCAAGTCTTGTGAAACTTCACAGTTTTATTTGAATCAAATTATATGCATAGTCTAAGATTACGCCTGGATATGTACTTTTATGATGATATGGAAAGATTTCTCCCATAATTAAGTTATTAATTTATAATATAATTAACTTTCTTTCTGCATAATTAAAGTTATGGAAAAGTACCTCTAAAGATTCCTGCATTTCTGTACCTGAGCTTTCTTTACAGGCAAACATGAGAATCTGTCTGCCAAAAGCACATCTACTGATTTCAAACCTGTCTAAATGATTAAACTCATGTACAAACTGTGCTTTGTTAGCACATTGGGCACAAAAATTGAGCTCATTTCCTTATCTGAAGAATGGACACTCATTCATGATTTTATCCATTTCCAGGCCTGGAAAGCAACCCTTATTCAAGAGCTATGCATTATTATAAACTAACGAACTACAAATTTGAATATGAAGTTTATTAACAAACTAACTAGATAGCACAGCATATTAGCTAGATACAACTGAAGCAACACATTCATCATTAGCAACATGGTACGATGTCATATGGCCTTTACAAATAAACTACTTTTAGTCCACAGCTATCCAAATTATGCTAAATTCTTTCTTCCTCCCTCACAGGTAACTAAAATATTTACCTTTATCCTCTGGAAAGAACTCAAAGCTGTTAAATCTTCTTAAGCTGATGCAAAGAATTCCAGACCCCTTCCCAGACTGCGATTGTTTTTGCTATTAAATTCTGTAGTGCTGAGGCTTACATCTGCTATGAGTCAGTGGGCAGGAATGTTACTGAGGAGCTGCAGTTCTCAAGACTGATTGCAACATAAGAAGGAAGATAATTCTTTGTTTAACACAGCAATTCTGAAATAAAATAGACCAAAAATAACAAATAATCATTTGCTTTCTTTTACTGCTGTGATCTAAGAAATTGGTCTCAGAATGACATCCAGCTTTCCTGAAATGGAACCTAAATCTCTTAGGCTTCAGAGCTAAAAAGAGCTTAACTGACTTGACCGATCAGTAACACTCTCAGAATATAACTTAAAGGTTAGAGCTGATGTAGTAAAAATCTGCTTAAAACAAACAAAAGAAAACAATACAGACAACGCCAAGGAGAACAGGGAGGAAAAGAGAAGAATCCTGTATGATGTAGTTATTTTTTAGCTGAATTGAAAGGCACCTGGAAGTGTGTGAGCTCAGTGACTCAGTTGGAAAACATCAATTTGTATATAACCATCTTAGATCCAGATGAATACAACAAACTTTTTGAAAAATGTGATTTGTTCTGAGTATTTGCTCTGCAATTATGCTAGTTCTTTCCAAATAGTTCAGCAAATGACTTTCTGGACTGCTTCTAGACAAAGTGTGCTCAAGGAAATACAGAACAACAGAAATAAAGATCTTTACATTCCACAGATACACTCTCAACTTACTTTTGAAGACAAACATTTGTTGAACCTTCAATTTTTTTCTTATCTGGAACCCAATTACCTGGCAGTATCTCTCTTTACTAATTACATTACATTTTAACTGAATTGAATTTAAGTAATTAAACAAACTCCTCATGAACGACCAACACTAAGAATCATTAAAAAGAAGTGATCAGCAGTTAATTTTCATGGAGAATTTCACTATGGTTATTGACTTTAGGAAGGAGGTATTGTAACTGTTCATAGCATGGCTCCTGACTTAGCTTGTAAAAGTATAATACTCAGGGTATAGGCTCTAACTGAGGAAGTAGAAAAAGGCATGATGTTTTCAACTGGGATTTATTAAGGATTCAAACAAATTATTGAGGACTAGAATTTACCATTTAATGTTTTTGAACTAAGACTAGATGGCTAGAATTATGGCTGTGGTTCAGTTAAACATGACTAAATTCAGAGCAAGAGCTATGTACAGCAACAAGTCAAATCTGTTATTCAAGAGGTCTATAAGCTACAGATCAACTGAGTGATTTTACAAGAATAAATATATTAAATAGAAGATTCTTAGAGTCTGTAAATAGAAGTAAAATAAGCACAGAAGGAAAAGACCTGGCTGCTCACACAAACTTCCTTTGGATTTGCTGCTCTTGGGGTGGTTTTCATAAAGTGTAAAAACACATGCAAGGATAATTATTTTTTTTCAGGTTTTTGACAAAAGTACATTTAAAGAATAAAATTATATTGCTCACTTTAACACTAAACCACATGCTTATTACCTCCCCTAAGCGAGGCAAAATTCGTTGTGTTTAATCCCTTTATTTTTGAAAAAGTTTTTGGTAAATAACTAAAAGTAATGCAGTAGACTTTGCTCCAAATGTATTAGACCTTTCAGCCATGTATTTCCTGAGATATTTTAGCTGGTAGCAGTTCAACAGCTTATAAAATCAGAAAATATGGGATAGATAATGTTTTCGTATCACCCTTTTATCATTTAGTCTTAAAAGAAATTGCAAGCTCATGAGAAGCTTTTGTGGTACAATGAGTCACTAATTTTCCATGATAAAATCTAATATAGGTGTTAAATGCTATTTATAAAACTGACTCTTATCTAGGAAAGTTTTAAATCACAAACATCACAGAGAAATTTGAGAGGGTCAAAGACTGTACAACGATGACATGGTAACTTCGTGCTTGCCAAAAAACTACTTCCATTCCATCTGTTACAAATTAATTTGTTTGTATTCTTCTCAGGATTGTTTTGTTTAATGCTAAGGGTAAAATAGAAGACATGTAATGGACTCCATTTGAGGCTTGACTCAAATCACATTTGAAAACATGCATTCAGCATTACATATCCAACAAGGGGCAAACGGTCTTTCACATTTTCTAAACAGTAACAACAGTATAAAGAAAATGCTTTTAAGTGGCTGTTTAGTTTCTCAGCTTAGCCACCAGGCTTTTTCTGAATATGGTACCTAGTTATCCCCAGTAATGTGTAAATGTAACCATTTTTTGTTTTTCATTTTTTTCACTAAAACAGAGCTGAAATCAAAGATAAGCCAACTTCAGCTTTATGCATTTTTTCCTTTGTATGTTTACCTTTTTAAAGGTAGCCTCCTTTACAATAGTAAGTGTACAATTTTTTCCATTGACTAACTCTAAAATTGTCTCCCATGTTTATAATTAAATCTGGTTCAGTAGTTATTGTAATTGATAATGTCAGTTGCCAGAATACTGTTATATCTTCATGTTGTAATTTTATTCCACAAATGAAAATGCTACATAAGAGGTTTACGCAAATTTCTATTTCTCATGGCTATCTGCATAGCTGGCTGCCATGTTAAATGGCCTCCAATCCTCCAGAGACCATTGATGAAGGTGATTATAATGCCCTTCATTTGTGTGGAGCTACTTTAGATTGTTCAACAGTTCACTTGGGTTGTATTTACTGAAGATTAACTTACAAGTTCAATGAGTAAAAATAAAGAAAAACTACAGTTTGGCCTGTAATAAGTTATAGCCACTGAATTTCTAGAAGTTAAATATACTTATTAGGCATTTTATGCTAATTTGGAGCCACATATGAAAAAACAATGTGATACTAACTTCAGCATTAATATTCTCAGTGATCCTAGTTACTAAAGCTATTCAACACTTCAAAATTCCAAAGGAATAATTAGAACAACATAAAGGGAATCTTACTTACTTAAAAGACTGCATCTCTCTTATGTGGACTACTCATTCACATGAAAGATGGTTATATCAAAGTATTAAAATAGCTACACAACCATACAAAGTTAAAGTGACATGCTCATGAGGTGTTCATGATGGGCATTTTTGATGCGATTACTATTTATAGGATAGCCTATGATGTTCTGCATATATACACGTAACAAATCATCAAAATGACTCAGTATCATTGTTCACTCTTCTAATTCTCCACATATTTGGCACTACCATGAGTTCTTAATTACTTTCTTTCCCACAGTTGCTCTACTGACAAATTTTTCTCTAATTGTTGCCTTCCTCCAGTATTTTACTCTTCTGCTTCCTTCATTCCAATGATGTGCAGTTCCATGAGTAATATCCCATGCCACTTCAGTGGTGCTCAGGCTTCAGGAAAGCTACCTGAATCTGTGGTCCACCAGAGGCCTCAGTCTTTAGAGCAGGCAGTGGCCATATATTGTTTCACTTTCCTATCTGCCTAAGGTATGTAATGCATTTGTTTATACATCACAGTTAATTATTCCCCTCATGAAGTTTATGAATATTTGCTTTTCAATACCAGATGAACAAGAGTGCTACACGCTGATACTTTACTTTTGGACAAAAACTTAACAGCTCTTGATTCTTTTAACATGCGGTCTTCAAAATGGCTTGCCACAATTCCATTGAGAGCAATGGAATATTCAGAAATACTGAAGTTAATGTATAAATTTCTACACGTTTCATCCACTGCAAATTAATTGCACAGAGTGACCAGGACCTATGACTGCATTGTACAGTACGTAAATAACAGATCTAAGTTTTGCGTAACTACATGATGAATTTGAAATGTTAGGATAATGAATGTGATTCCCTGATGAGGCCAAAAATTGAAATGACAGCATGAACTTATTTTTTTGACGTACTGTTCTAGTACACAACAATAAACTTCAGTATTTAAATAATTAACCTCATTTTGTGTAGTCTTTTAAGAAACAGGTATAAAATTTAGACATATACAGAAAGCAGCAACAAACCTTCATTGCCATGGACAGGATGGAAATTCAATGTAATCAAACATTTTATAACACTCTGAATATTGGGAAACCTTAACATTTCTCATTAAAAAAAAAAAAAAAAAAAGAGCAGTTCCTCTCATAGATAGTAGCAACAGCAGTATTATTAGCATAGGTAGAATATATAACAAGTTTAAAGTGTAACAAGCATCTAGATCTTTATACACCTCAAATATTAATTAAGCTCTGCTGTGTGGAAGAGTATATGGTTGACAGGCGACTTGCTGAAGATCTTAGTGCAAGAGCATAGAAGGATATTCTTGTCCTTTGATTCAATTCAGATGGAGCAATACATGTGGTACTTCCAAGCTATGCAATCATTCTATCTTCACATATCTTTTATGTTTTCATTTTTCCTTCAGTCTGTCAGGTGTTTAGATAGCGACTCCAGAAATCTAAATAGCCTGGACAGTGTTGTAATGCACAATGACCATCCCAGATATTATGAATTGGAGGCTGTTCCTACTTACTTGTCTGAGGAATCTGCAAATATGCCTAACTCAAATTTATCATTTCAGAACAGCCATTTTTAAGTGCTTTTGCTATCCAGGGAATGAACTGCAGATGTTATTACTGAACCAGAAACAAACATAATAAGTAGATGAGACTGTCATAACTGAGAGTACAGTGTATCAAAAGTAATGCTGAAGTAAACACAAAGATGGACGTGCAGATTAAGCACTTTATTTGGAGATTGTTTGTGAAACTGGATCTGAAATTAAAAGTGGAACAGTGCTTACAACCTTGTTAGTTTCTGTGCTACAGAGACCTTCTTTAAGATGATCTTCAAAATGGGATGTAATGGAGCCTGCCTTGAAAGCAGAAAATGAGCATATGTATTCTCCTAGGGCTGCTTAAGCAGGGCGACAGCAGTGCTCCTGATGTGTTTTGGTTGTGAGAAATAAGCACGCTTAATAAAACCAAACTGTTTACATCTTGTCTCCACCCCATCAATTATACAACTAGAAAACATCTTTCCAATCTAATATTATGCAAAAATAGGAAAAAATAACTTTAGTACAGTAGTCTGATAGATGGTGTGTAGCCATATTTCATGGCACACAGAGATTTTTGGCAGTTTCATTTTTGCAAAAAAAAAAAATCTTTGACAGAATAATCAGAGCAGACAACTATTTGAACCAAATGCTGTGGTAATTACTGCCTTTGCTGCAATGTAGTTTAATACAATTCTCCCCAATTTTCACATCTCTTCACTCTCAGTTAAACTCTAACCTTCATTTCTCGTTGCTAGTCTTCACACATGTATTTTGTTTGCTTTCTTTCCCTTCAGTATAAAATAAAGCAAAATTAACAAGGTAAGGACAGCAGATATAGGAAAAATCACATCTCTGACAGTCAAATTTAATTAGGATTGAAAGTTACCTCAAAACATAATTTATTCAGTTTCTGTGAGGATGCATTCATTAGCATGTCTGCTGATGGAAGGACTTATAACAGAAATCTTTGCAGGAGGAATTAGTGTCATTCTATAGGCTTATAAGCATAGAAATGGGACTTCCCAAGAAAGAAGTGTTTTTGTTTGTTTTTAATTAACAAAACGTTCTATAAGCCATATTGTATTGGTCCACAGTTCTGTCCAAATTCTGAGATGTTATTTTAGGACTGTAACAGAGAACAACTTAAAATAATGTTCCTTGTAGTGCAATCTAAGGTTCCTGAGTGCTTATTATACCTTTTTTAGTCCCTCACCTGCAACAAAAAAAAATGGTGTTGAGGAGCTGGTAGTGTTAAATTTCTTTGGATTTATTTACTTATTTAAATAAGAAAAAACTCACAGCCAATTCCAGAAGAGAGATAAAAAAGTAAAAAGAAGAGAAAAATAATTCTAATGGCAGGTGGAAATCAATACAGTGATCCTGTAAGGGCTTAGAAGAGACACACTATCGATATATTATGTGTAATTGTAAGGAAGGGAAAACACACAGCTATAACATTTAGGTCACAGTAAATTCTAGTATCTATTTAATTTATTGGGTTTTTTTTTGTTTGTTTTTGTTTTTCCTTATCTTGCAATTTTTTATCTGAGTGTATTTTAAGAGTAACTGCAGAAAAAAATACAATGGTAGTCATTCTACTATGGCATTTTTTTTTTCTCTTAAATTCTGCTTCCCCCTGCTGGTCAGTGGAAGGTATGCCACCATGACAATACAAAGCCAACAGCAGCCTTGTCAGTACTGTGCTGAGCATCCAGGCATGGTACCCCAGGCCAGGATAAAAGGACATTGGTGAAGTATAATATAGTTGAATAACATCTATTCATTACATGTAGAGTTTCTCTGTTGCAGATTCTTTTTGAAGTGATTTCACTTACAGATGTACAGTCATGTAGCCAGTGGTAGAAATTGGAGCAAAATGCTGTGATGACTCACCTTTCACGTACTACGTGTGGTCCAGAACTGTTCCTTCAACTCCCAGGCAACTGCTGGAGAGAAATTTATTTATTTATTTATATTTATAGAAAAATCTTTATTTCACGAAATTTGTTCCTTTACTAAGTTATAGCTAAGTTATATACTAATGTGTCATTTACTATTTTCCCCCTTGGATCAAAGCACATTCATGCAGATGATAATGCGTGGGGATTTAACTATACTTCCAGGCAGTATCAGTAGAATGCCTTTAGCCCAGAATGAACCATGAGGCTTAGGCGATACTTTGTAAACTCATTATTCCTTTTCCTTTTTCCCCTATGTTCCCCCTTCCCCCAAAGAACACTGTTAAGAACCCAGACCTGCAAACTACAAGCACTAAAGCAAGTAGCTGAGCAACTACAATAACAATGCAGGAAAAGCAGAAAAAGAGGAGGGATGGATTTTAAGGATTCCCACCTTTCCACTGCTGTATTTTTTCAGCTATGAATTCTTACGGGTGACCAAACAAATGCAGACAGAAATACACTCTGTAAGTCGATATTGCCTCAAAGAAAAAGGACCCTGGACGTTTTTCACGGCTTGTGGTTTTGATGTTATTATTTTACTAGTCTGGTAAAGTCACTTACAGAGTACACCACCGTTTTCGTATTTTAGAAGCAAAAAGTGCCCGAAGATACGTCAGCGGGCAACCGCCGGGCCGCCAGCGCTGGATACGAGCCAATTCAGTTACGGTCCTGAGAGCTGTTCTGACTAAAAAACTACAGCTCCCAGGAGGCCATTGCGCCCGGGTAGCGCAGGCGCGAGAGCGCCCCGGGAGCGTGCATTGCATGCTGGGATTTGGAGTTCCCGCCGCCGTGCGCTAGGGCGGTCCTCAGCCGATAGCGCTGCGGGCCTGAGACTCGTAGAAGCGCGGGAAGAGCCAGCCACGCCACTCAGCCGTCACGCGGTGCAGCGCAGATGGCGCTTGCGCAGCGCGGAGTGGCATGAGCGAGCCGCGTTACTAGGTAACCGTGTGTATCCGTCCGCGGGGGCCGCCTCCCGTTCCCCTGGCGGTGCGGCGAACAAGATGGCGGCGGTGGCCTTTGAGGTAGCGCTGTGAGTCCCTCGGCCTCCGCTCTTCTTTGCGGCTGGAAGGTGAAGTCTTCGACTCGGCAGCCCGGGAGTGGTGAACGGCGGTGGAGGAGAAACCGGGCCCGGGTGCCCTCCTCTTCGCCGCGGGGTGAGCTGATCCTCTCGGAGGCCTTCGGGCGGCCGCCCGGCGCGGGGTCGTGCGGGAAAGAGTCGGCTGGCGAGGAGGGGGGCTTCGCCTCGCTGCTCGGGGCGGTGGCGAAGGCGGGAGGGAGACAGCGGGCCCGGAGACCCCGCGGGGCGGTAGGTCGGGCACGCCTGTCCGCTCTGGGGAGAGGCGCGTTGCCCTCTCTCCAGGGAGACGCCGGCGGGGCGTCGGCAACGGCCGCGGCTTTGCCCGAGGCTCGGAGGCTCGGAGCAGAGCCCGCCTTCCTCGCTGCCGCGGGCTCCGGCGCTGAGGGAGCGGGAGGCCTTCGGCGCGCCTCACGAAGGCCGTCGAGCAGCAGCGCTCGTGACGGCGGGACCCACCGGGCCCTGAGCGCGCGCTGCTGCAGCGGGTAGTCCTTCCTTGGTCCGGGTGATTAGGTTTGTGGCTCTCCTGGCTTCCGTGTGGGCTGTGCTGTGCGGGAGAGAGCTTTCTCTGCCATCTGCGTGTCCGTATTGCACGGTTGGCAGTACTGTGTAGGTGTGTTCGATGACTTAATGCTAAATTGCAGTGCTCAGAGTGGAGTGTGTATCTAAAAAGCTGAATTTAAGATGTACTTGATACCATCTTCCATCTTTATGTGATGGCTTTTTATGACTTTGGGTTTTTTACTTAGCCTTTTCAAGCTTCTGAGCACAAAGGGGAGTATTGCTCACATCTCTTGCAACTGAGATGAATGCTGTAGTAGAAAAGAGTGCCAACAGCGAAGCCACTGCAGAAAAAAAATCTTGCGTGTCTTCTGTATTTTCATTATGTTAGCATGTCTTCTTATGATGCTTCTGGCAATTTGCACATTGCTGTAAATTGCAAAATGTGTGTGACTATATTTGTGTAGATGGTTTGATGTGTAAATGTTGTGACTTTAATCTCGTATGCTATTTTCTCATTGCTGTAGAAAACATACTTGAAAGGGTTTTCATTTCCCTGGTAAATACTGCGAGGTATGTACATGCAGAAATAGAGAGAGCTCTCTTATGGATTCCTCATTGTCCAAGGAGCTGAGACTGTTACTGCATTGCTGCTTTCAGAAATAGAACAATGGAAGGACTCCAGAGTGTTTATAGGAGGATTTCATCTGGAAATAACTGGTATACTGGAAAGTAAGGCAATACACAAATTAGTAAAATATGTTGGGGATGAAAAACAACACTGCTTAGGTGAGAGCTTCATCTCCCAGAAGAAAGCCAGCTGAACCTCTTTGATTTGTTACTGCATTGAGAAAAAATCAGCATAGTTCTGTGAATGTAAGTTTCCTTGTATATAACTTGTTTGGGAATATCCCAGACGATAGTAACAATGTTTAGAGACGACTTGTCTGAGAAGAGCACAGTGCAGTTAAAACATTTTTCTTACACTCCACTTGCTGGAAGCAGTAACCTTACTTCTGTGATTTTTGAGCTGTATATAGTGGGGTACATTGGCATGCACCTTACCTTTATATGCTGAGAAAACTACTCAGAGTGTTACTTCTAGAATTAATCATAGAATGGCTTGGGTTGGAAGGGACCTCAAGGATCATCAAGTTCCAACCCCCTCCCGCAGGCAGGGGTGCCATCTGCTAGATCAGATTGCCGAGGGCCCCATCCAAACTGACCTTGAATACCTCCAGGGACGGGGCATCCACAGCCTCTCTGGGCAGTCTGCCTGTTCCAGCACCTCACCGCCCTCTCACTGGAAAACTTCTGCCTGACATAGAATCTAAATCTCCCCTCCTTAGTTTAAAACCATTTCCAGTTGTTCTGTCACTATACCTGTGTAGAAAGTTGATTTCCCTCCTGTTTATAATCTCCCTTTAAATATTGGAAGGCTATTATGAGGTCTCCCCACAGCCTTATCTTCTCCAGGCTGATACCTGGAGCAAAGATAGTTGAAGATAGTTTTTTGTGAAAATTTTAGATTAAATAAATATGAATTATTTTTGTATTAAATGAAGCTTAATATTTTCACTGCTTTTTTTTTTTTTTTTTTTTTTTTTTGAGTTTGTTGGTATTTTTTTCAGTGGAAAGTAGGAGAAAATTATTTTACTGCAGTTTTAGGAGAATTATATAACAGTATTATGAGGAAGTGGCTTACTGAATTTGAATGTAACCCCAGATGGTCTCTAATCTCGCCATGATGAACTCATTATGCTTAGTGGCAGAGGTCATCACGGAGTGCCTGTTAAAATGTTGGGTTTTGCACATCTGTGCAGCTGAATGGTTTTTCTGTAATTAAAAAGTTCTTAAAAAGGCATAGCTGTTTTCTAAAATAAGCCTTATTGATAACTATGGGTTTGTTTTGAATGGTTGTCTTGTACACCTTGTGTTGGTGGAAGAGTTTCCCTGTGAACTTCTTGTAAGATGTTTGCATTTTTACATGAAAAATGTGAAAGAACATCATGTTTTTATTTTCTAAATTAATTTGGTAGTTCCCCTGAATGAAAATTGCATAGGATGTGTGGTTTTATAGGTTTACCTTATGTTTTGCTCCTACTGATGGCATGGCTTCTATCTGCTTTCCTTGAGCCAACAGCCAGAGCATATGCAGCTGTTTGATTACAGAATCACAGAATTGTAGGGGTTGGAAGGGACCTCCAGAGATCATCGAGTCCAACCCCCCAATTTAGCCAGATGGGGGAGCCGTTTTGATTCAAAATTCATGGTTTTTTTTTTTCTCCTTTTCAGATTTTGTTTGTTGGCTAGTTTGTAGTTGGAACTCTCTAATTGTTTCATCACAGAAGTTAGCAAGTCCAAGCAGAAAAGGGTTCTGAATGAATGTGCAAGGACAGTAAGGAGCAGATCTGCGTTTCCAAAGTAGCAGACTTAATTATATGTGCACTGTGATTCTGATAGTGAGTGTAGAAGCTAATTACTGTCTGTTAGCGTGGCTGAGTTTGATCCACTGCCAGTTGCAGATGTTATGGAAGAATGGCTGTACCTTGTAGATCCCATTTCCTTCATGATCCGGTGTTTGTTTGCATAAAAATACTGCCTTGTACAACTGAACCTACTTGAAAGACTGTACTGTGGGATTGTGGTGAAATGCTGTAAGAGTTAAACAAGATGCGTGCCTTTAAGCTTCGTTATTTCTTTTTTGATTGTGCAGATACTAAGTAAGATGCAGTAAAATGCAAAGAAATAAAGTTTTTCTTCATTTTCCAGTTAAAGGCAAAGCTAGAATTATGTTCCAACTTCGTAGTTAAGCTTACTTTGAGAAAGTAATTTTCTGCAAGACTGTTTTTCTTGTGTGTCTGTAACAGAACTTTCTGTTACACAGATGTTATAAAGAACCAGTTTGTAGCACAGTAGAGCTGTGTTAGCAGCAGTTAAAGTTCAAAGTTCTTATTGCCTCCTGGTGGTGGGTACAGCTATTGAGCAGCCTAAGCAAATTTCTTCACTACAAAGGAATACTTTGTTTTTGGTCTTCCAGCTTAAACAACTTCACTATTTGCGTCAAAACTGGAAATAAATGTGAAAAATTGAAAAATAACAGATTCCTTTTGCTGCACAGAAATACACTGTTAAAGAGAAAATCAAAGTTGTAGGAAAACTATTTTGTTTTTGCTAGAAACTGGTGTGTAAGTAGTATGGCACACCCTGCTTAAATAACTTTTAGTAGGGAAAGTAGGAATGCTTTTATTGATGTCTGCTTCTTGTGTGTTTTATCAGCAAATATTGCCTTCAGTATTTTGCTGTTAGCATCTTAAAATTGAAAAAAAATGTCGAAGTTCAACAAAAGTGAGCAACTTTGGAGGCCTGGTATTAAATAGATGTCACTGGACCTAGAATTGCAGGCTTGATAAATCTCAAAGTAATCTTTGCAAGGACTTATACAGGGTACTTTTGAAGTGAGGGATATTAAGATCTTCAGAAAAAAACACATTTACTTCCTAAGAGCAGTGAGTTATAAAGAAAAGCTGGAGATTATGAAGTCTGTGCAAAAGGAACAAAAAACATCTGCAGCAGCCTCCCAGCTACTTCCTTCATGTTTAATGACAATATCTGTACTACGTTTTTATTAGTGGGTTTAGGTTGTTAGAATATGTAATTGTCATATCAGAAATCTCTGTGCAAAAAAACTCTACATAAACTGACTTTAATGCAGCTTATTTCTTTCAGCTGTTTCTTTTAGATTCTTTTTTGGGTGCTTGTCATGGCAACAGGAGGCGGCCCATTTGAAGAAGGCATGAATGATCAGGACTTGCCTAGCTGGAGTAATGAGAGCCTTGATGACCGGCTGAACAACACGGTATGATTCACCTTAGCCCTCAGTTGTTGTTTTATGTGGTACATTGAAAGAAACAAGCAGATTCTGTTATGACAGGCAACAGTGCCAAACTGAGCACTGTCAGTACAGCTTTTCAGTTAAGTATCTATGAAATCTAGAAAAGTAATTGAGGTATATGTATGCAACTGTTAGGTATAATGCAGAGATTGTACACTCCATAAATGTATTTATGGGAGGTGTTCTGAATAAAATAAAGTAGCTAGACATACAAGCATGCTAGTATTGTTAGAACTGAGAACTCTTATTCCTAAGAGTTCTACCCTGCCTAAGAGTATTTGCCGAAGAAGAATTTTGGCTTTATTTTACACAAATTATTATGAGCTTGTATGGGTTAGAAATTGCCCGACAAGTTTCACATGAGTGGCAAAAAAAATATTTTTTATTTATGATTTTTAATTTTAAAATAGAAGTAAACTCTGTTTCACTAAATTTAAAAGTTTACTTTTTTGTCTACATGGATAGTAAATGTGAGTTTTCTTCTTTTCCTTTCCTTTGTCTTAAGGACTGGGGAAGTCAACAGAAAAAAGCAAACAGATCATCAGAAAAAAACAAGAAAAAGCTTGGTGGAGAAGCTGAAACGAGGCTTACTAATGATATATCTCCAGAATCTTCACCTGGAATGGGACGACGAAAGACTAGAACTCCTCACACTTTTCCTCATGCTCGATATGTGACCCAGATGTCTGTTCCAGAGCAGGCTGAATTAGAAAGACTTAAACAAAGAATAAACTTCAGTGATCTGGATCAGGTTTGTGTGAACACTAGCTTTCACTATACATATATGTGTATATGTGACTACAGAAGTTTTTCATTCATCTCTTAATAATTTGTCAGACAAATAAAGTAGGCTTTCATAGTGCATAGCTTAAATGCACTGTGGGAGCCAAATAGCAATTCTAGTTTCTTAACTTGAGGAAAGTTTGGAAACTTGGCTTTTCTGGGCCTTAGGCTCTCCCAGCTGTCTTTACTTTGTTCCTCTCAATCATCAACAAATTTCATCTCCTCAAACTAGTATTTTTTATTCATCATACTTGTCTGTCACTTAAAAGTCTGTTATTTTATTCTGAAAGTTTGCTCTGAAGTGGCATAGTTTACGACTCTGAACACTACTATCACTGCAGATTAAGCAGAGGAGGAGCAGCTGTAGAAGTTGTACCTCTGTAATGTGGAGAAATGTATGACACAAATTTTTTAGCCCTAACTGCTTTGTTAGGAATATTGACATGTTTGGCCCTCTCTTGTCCAATGCAATAAGTTGGAGAGGTTAATTTGTTAGCACAAATTTATTGTTTCATTACTAACAATTCCAGAATAGAAATTTGTTAATCTTTGCCAAAGCTTGTTATTAACTTGTTAGAGTTGTAATGATTATGTTTGAAGTGTGATTCATTAGAATATAAAGCCTGGGGGAGCTTCCTCCAGAAATGTATGTTACGGGATCAAGTAGCTATTCAGAAGTTTCTAAAGAAAAGTTTGAGATAGCATATCCTACAAGCTATTATGCTACTTTAAAAATATGTATGTGTTCTTTCAAATTTACTTGAAGAAGTAGGGTGCTTTTCACTAAAACAAAGGTAGAGGCCAGAGCAAGGATGAGGAACTAAGCTCTCTGTGGAATTACAGAGCTCTTCTGCTTTTCAGGTTTTCCAAGAGTGTGGGTTGCTCTCTGAAAACTGTATGACAAAGATTACTGGCACTGTTTAGCTGTTGTCAAGTCAGTACTTCATGAGGGAACTATAAGATCGCAAATAAACACAATTATTCTTTGTTCTCTTTGTTCATAGAGAAGCATTGGAAGTGATTCTCAAGGCAGGGCGACTGCTGCTAACAACAAACGTCAACTTAATGAAAGCAAAAAACCGTTCAACTTCTTGTCACTGCAGATAAACACTAACAAAAGCAAAGATCCTATGTCAGGTTCCCAAAAAAAGGAGAGTGGGGAGCCATTGCATTGCAAAGACCTGTTTGGAGCTGCTCTAAACAAAGATTTCTTTCAAAATGGTCAGCTGTCTGTTCAAGAAGATGGAAGAGGAGAACCAACTATGGATAGTAGCCAGGTACCTGTATAGCCTGTAATGTCTGTGGAATATGGGCTCTTCAAATGGTGTCAGTTCTACTATTATTTTTCAGTGTTTTTGTAAATTTTTAGTGTGAGTGTTGTAGTTTATTTTGTATTAGAAATATTCTTCCCACAGTTCTAAGAGGCAGACTGAGGAAAAGATTGAACCAAAAGCAATGTATTGTCCTTTAGAAATCTAATTATTAGAAGGAAGTAAAAGAAGTTGTATTTGATTGTCTGTTATAGAGTTCTAAGAAATAGTCTCATAGTTGAGTATTTTCGTGTTAGTACTATCAGCTTGGTTCTGTTTAAGCTGATGTCAACAAGAAGCCCTGTGCTTCAGCCTTACAATTTCATGCATGCTTTTATCTGTTCTTAAAGGCTTTTATCTTTTAACCACTTACATAAATGTGCTTGTATGATTGAAAGTACAGTGTGTTACTTTATTATTGCTACTTGGCTGTTGCTTTCACCTTGTTTTGTGCATTAAATACCTTACAGCTATTGCTGAATGCATTCAGTAATTACAGTGTCTTTACAGATTGTCAGCAGACTAGTTCAAATTCGCGACTATATTGCTAAGGCCAGCTACATGCGGGATGATCTTGTAGAGAAAAATGAAAGATCGGCCAATGTTGAGCGTTTATCACACCTTATAGATCACCTTAAAGAGCAGGAGAAATCCTATCTGAAATTTTTGCAAAAGATGCTTGTAAGTTTAAGAACATAATATATCTGTTTCTGCACTGTAACCTTCAGTTTATTTTTTATTTTTTTAAAGAAGTTGACTGTTGCTGTTTCGATGGTGCTACTAGGGGTGCTGGTTTATAAGATGTAGTACCTTCCATAATTCACTCATACTGCTCCATTTATATAGCTTTTTGTTTATGCCACTGAAATATTTCAGGCTAGAGAAAATGAGGATGATGGTGTTTGGACTATAGATTCAGCTGTGGGATCTGGTTCTATAGGTGAGAGCACATCGCTAAACACTGATGTGCAAGCTGAGGCATCAGATACCATGGTAAGCTGCCTTTTAGTAATTCAGTAATTAAAATGCCAGAAATGAAGTCTTATAAGTGTTTGCTGTTTTATGTTTTTTTTTTTTTTTTTCTTTTGGTTGCTGTGGTGGTGACATGATATGCAGTTCCAGTTAATAAATCCCTTAGCCTTCTGTTCAGGAGGTATCCCTGTGTGCAGGATTTTTTCAGTATAGATGGGAACAATGATTCTGTCAAAACAACATAGTATTTCTTGATGAATTTTTTAAGATAATCTTTAACCTTTCCTAAAAGTAGATTAGAAGGTTAAATATGTATTTTGGCGGAAGGATGCATGCATGACATTAGTGTAGGAGTGAATAATTTTCTATGCATCTTTTCATCTCTTAAGTTTTTCTGTTGATAAGGAACCTTGTTGTTGTTGGGTAAGATGAGAGGGTTATAAATGAACTATTAGTGGGCCATTGGTTAAGTGTCCTTTTAGTAATATGGTAGAGGTATTGGCTTAGCTCAGAAGTTTCTTTCCTTTAGTTGGAGGGGTGGGTACCTTTTAGAAAATATATTCTGAATTAGTTCTGAAGTACACAGACCATCTCCTTTCCTATCTGTAGAGTCTTTGCATTGCAAGCAGTTTTTGTTCTAGATAAGAAAGCATTTTAACAGCAACTTCTGTATTGCATCTTTCAATACTTTTCAGAGGAGAATTAGTAGTTGGTACTGTTGTAGCTAGTTAGTACTCAGAGTGCTCTGCAAATGGTAAGTGAAGTGCTTGGTACAAAAGCAGCAGATACAATCTTAAGGAGTCTTTGTAGTTATGTTTAGTTCTGGAAGAACTCTGTCACTGTAAGAGAAGTGCAATTATATGTATGGAGTGTATGCATTTAACTTCATAAAATCTTGGGGAAAAAAAAAAGTAGAAAAGGACTGGGACAAATTTTAAGATAGATGCATGAAAACTTGCATTTTTCTTCACAAAAAAGGAGTTTGTTTTCTATTTGATACTTCATTTTGTAGTTAATTTCTCTTTTTATGCAGAATGAATGCTCCTGCTCTATAAGGTTGATTTCCATCTGGAGCTTCATTGCTAAAACTGTAAGAAAGAGTGGAACTATCTCCTGTTTAGTAGGTTTTATTTGATTGTAGTTTTCAATATGTGACAAGATAGAAGTGGATACGTTTGCAGTTTAAAAATGCATGTTAAGCCAGAGCACGTGTTCAAAATGTAATATGCTTAACTATTTAATAAAGGGGGAATCTTCTAGTATGAGCACTTGTCCCTGCATTGAGGACGAACTAGGGGCATTCAGCTTCACGAGAACAGGTTACAGATGCTGATGTTACAGCAAACCCGAAACGGAAAAGTGTCTGAGTTGCTCTGGCCTTGTAGGATTTAGAGCCAACAACATGGATTGCCTTCAAAGTTGCGCTTCAGAAATAGTATTTTAGTCTCTAAATCGGGATTTAAACATGCCGATTTTTCTTTCATTTTTGTCCCTGTTAACTTGCTCCAAATGTATTTGTTACAGTCAATGTTTCTATTTGGCTTGCTTACCTGTGTTCATTCGCCTTGCCACTGATTTTCTTTAGCTGGAGCTGTTTTCTTTAAAGGTATTTGACAACTTTCTCTTCTGAAGTCTTAATACTGACAGAGAAAATAATACCTGTAACACGTAACTATATCAGCTGTGGGAAAGGTGTTCTGATTTTATGTGATGTTAGGTGGCTCTTCCTGATTTCCTAGAAACAGAACAGCAAAACATGTAAATCAAATATTAATCAAACAAAATGTAGAAATATTAGGCTTGAAAAATGTTTTTTGTTTATTAATGAACACAGGTAAATCTGGTGTTTGAGTTAGCAATTGAGTGAAAGTTGGAGGCACATACCGCTTTTCCCTTTCTTCCCCTTCTTCCTGTGTTGATTTCATTTTTCTGTACTCTTATTTTCCCTTTTCTCTGCTATATGTATGTAAGATAAGAATTTAGAAAGAATGTTCAGCTCCAGTTGTATTGACACTTCTTTGAGAAGTGTTGAATTCTGGATGTATTGTCCTTTATCTTCTGGGAAGCTGAGTGTTCTTTTTTTGCCCAGAAATATTTAATAAGACACATGCTTCTATCCTGACTTTCAGTGCTGGATTTGTTTCACACTGGGAGAATTTTTTTTATTTCAGGAAATCAGCCTTGCATGAAAAGATGTTGATTCTTTTAATATTGTGTTGATGTTGACTCTTAACAAAAGGAGGCAATCTTTTCAGTGTTTTTGTCTCTGTAATATGATAAATCAACTTAAACAGAAGCAGGACCTTTACCAGTGGATGTCTCCTTAAAACACTTAATTCCTGAAAAGGTTTTGAGACAAATTTCCAGCTATTAATTAACGTGGGCCCCGGAAAGTAACTTTTCTCTAATGTATTTTAACCATACAGCACGCTTCCATTCCTTCAGATTTGTTTCCACGTGCTTGGAAATATGTTATAGAGGGAGTTCTTGTTTTGAAATTGATTTACCTAAGTCTGAAGTGATTTATTGCCTATGCCAAAAATACTGAGTACAACAGTGAACACCTGTAATACGTTCAAACAGAATAACTGTGTAAAACTTTCTACTTAAAATACATTTTAAACTAGTAAATAGTTGGAGTCTTGTATCATTTGAAACACCATGATGCTGTGCCTTATGTTGCTTAGCTTTAGCATTCTTATATTAATGTGTTGCTCTGAATTTATGCTTCGAAGGACAGAGGGATGCTTAGGTTAGTCTTTGGGGTGTATTAAATGGCTGACTGTTTCTGAAGAAAACGTAATCTTGAGAGTGGTAAGCGTATCTTGATGATACAGGTTTTTTTCTTACTTTATGTCTAAAACTCCTTGATGAAGAGGACTGAAAAGTGAAACAGTTTCACCTTTAACTCTTGCCTGACTTTGACTCAGTTACATTCTTGCTTGTTTTGATACCTCTAACAGCAGTACTTTCCAGATAAATTATCCTGGTTATGGTAATGTTCTTCTGTATCTTGCAGGCCAGAGATCCTCAACAGGAAGCTAAAGAGGAGTTGGAGAACTTGAAGAAGCAGCACGATTTATTGAAAAGGATGCTACAACAGCAGGAACAATTGAAGGCTCTTCAAGGAAGACAGGCAGCTCTTCTTGCTTTGCAGCATAAAGCAGAGCAAGCAGTTGCTGTTGTGGATGAGTCTGGTATGAAAGCATCTCTAATAGTTATTTTAACTTGCTGATTGAATGATTAATGCTGGAATTGTAGAATACATATTAAAAGTTCTTTAGTAATTCTCTTTGAAGTCTTACTGCAAGGCTATAATTTAATGTATTTTTTTTTTAAATAATATTGTAAAATGACAAGTCAGTTAAAAATGACACAGCTGATTTCTGTTGTTTACTTGTAAAATCCTAATTTTTTTTTTCCCCTAAGAATTGGACTACCATGTCAGGTTAGGAGACCGCCTCTTGTCTCTGTTAATGTATTAAGGCATTTGTAGGAAACTGGAGCATATGGAGGATGTTGTCTCCCTTGCGGCAACCTTCTGGGCATAGGCAATTAGTAGTTTGAAGCTTTTATTTGCTCTCTTGTTGTTGTTTGGTTGGTTGTGTTGCTCTGGTTTGTTTGTTGTTGTTTTTTAATGGGTGGCTTCTTGACCATTTAATAGCCACTGATAGATTAATGGGTTACTCAGGAAAAGGAGGAAGTTACTGTAGCAATTACACAAGCAAATATGAAAATAGATCTCTAAAATTGTGGATGCTTTTGACAATAGAGCACCACCATTATTACATGACCTTCAATTTAAAAGCGTTCTTCTAATAGGTCTTCATATACTCCCAGCTTTTTAAAACCTGTCTTTTGGACAGAGGCTTCTCTGTGATATGCCTAAAGGTTGCCAGCAGAGTTTCTCAAAAGTTCTGTCTTCGAAGAGCAAAGAATTGCACTTGACTTGGTGTGCTGTTGACATATGAGTTGTCTTAGACCTGTTTGTTGCAGTCTAGTTCTTTCAACTTCAGTGTTAGAGTTCTGCATGTAACATCGTTTCTTCCACTCCTCCACAAATGCTGTTGTATTTTCTTTGGGAATTAGGTAATCAGAGTTGTGTGTGGTCCTAAGAAATTATGTCTTTGCATGGAGCAACTTTGTAGTTAGGCTGCTAGAGTTGTGTGCCTCTTCCTCATAAAAGTTGTCATAAAGCTTAACTAGGGGGCAGGCTGGAAAACTAGTTCTTATAACATTTGCTTTGTTTTTTTTATATTTTAAGTTCTGAATTTGTAGAAATAGAAGCATTGATATTTAAATTTTACAAAAAATACAAACCCTTTAAGTTCTGTATGCTCACAGAACAAAGCGTTTTCATCAAATGGTCTTTATTTTGTTTCTGTGAACAAGTATTTACATTTTTCCTGCTTTTTTCTTCATGCCCAGTTGTAACAGAGACAACAGGTAGTGTTTCTGGAGTAAGCCTTACATCAGAATTGAATGAAGAATTAATTGACTTAATTCAGCGCTTTCATAACCAACTTCATGATTCTCAGGTCAGTCTTTGTGTTGCACACTGAAGTTCTACCACTGTCTGTTTTTCTTATTCTTTTGAACAGTTAAATATTTGTCTTTTTATTCCTCTGCTGGTAGAGTAATTGGAGTTCCTCCAAACCTGCAAGCTCAGCATCTCTGTGTTCCTGAGGGTTATCTATTAGCTAAGTGATGAAGTTCTTTGTTCTGCTGCTGAGCTTATCAAATCTATGAGAGGCCTTTTTGTTCGTTAGAATTTATTTTGCTTTTTACCCGTGGTGCTTTGAATGAAATGAAGTTATTCTTTTTAGACTCAGTCTGTACCAGACAATAGAAGGCAAGCAGAAAGTCTTTCACTTACCAGAGAGATTTCACAAAGCCGAAACTCTTCAGTGTCAGAACACCGGTCAGATGAAAAGGCACAGCTTTTCAACAAGATGCGAATGTTGCAGGGGAAAAAGCAAAAAATGGATAAACTGTTAGGAGAACTGCATACGCTTCGTGACCAACATCTAAATAATTCCTCCTGTAAGTTTATTTAAACAGAATTATCCATTTTCAAGAGTGCAGGTTTAAAAACACACAGCGTGTATGTTTTTAAGGTGGCCCTGCAGTTGGCTAATGAATGATCGCTGTGGTAGGTGATGAAGCTGTGATGGGGCGCGCAGTATTGCATACCTGGTTTTTAGTGCAGTAAATATTTCATACTTGCTGGAGAGCTTGACAAGCAAAATAGATAGCACTTATACATTGTAATATCATTGCTGTTGATTTGTGAGGTTGTGATAACTAAGTTGTTTTTTTTCCAAGGCTTATCAGTGACACTTCATATAATACACTGCACAAATCAGAATGAGAATGATCTGTATATTATCACATTACTTCTGTATTTATGTACTGTGTGCTTCTGTTGTTAATAATGCTACTGCATGGTGGGGTTTGATTTTTATTTTTTTTCCGCTGTCCAAGAACTTTCTTATCCACTAGTGGAATGTACTTGAATGTCAGGTCATGCCAGAGGAAGTCAGCTGTCTGAATGGACTGGGTGTTTTGGCCTGTCCTCAGATGATTTTTCTATTTTTGAAGTCTCCCATGTGGGCCTACTGTTTGCTATATGTTTCTGTTTCTAGACTTGCATAGACATGCAGGACATTGCATGCCCTGGTGAAGCTTTGTTCTATGGCTGGAAACTGGTGAAAGGCAATTATAGGGTACTCTGATTAAGACACGAATCTTTCCAGCTTGCTCCTGTAGAAGAGTAGACTGGTTTGATGCTTACGTTTCTAAAAGCCATTCTTCTTACCTGTACTTAACGTGCACTGTTTGAGTGCATTTGGTTATGATTTTTATATAGCTGGATAAAGTAAGCATATCTCAAGGCTGTGTTCTGAAGCATGTGGCTGTAAGAGCTTTCCAGTTGAGGAAAGAAAGTTACTAGAACTCTTCATCATTTTAAATGTTTAAACATTAAATTTCATCAAAAGCAATTCAACCATAAGTTAGTCCTTAAAAGAACTCTTTGGGCACATTGACAGCTTGAAAATTTCCACTTAACGTTTGATAAAGCTAAAAAGAACTGACTTTAGGCAGCTTCCATAAACAATACTTTTTTGGTTAGCATTGCCTGTCATGAAACTTAATGCAGAAGTTGTTCCTCGAAGAAAAGAAGGTGCTAACTGCTGTTTTGAATGCTGTTAATATTTTCTGTAATTACCTTTTAATGTAATTTGGTTAGGTAGGTTCCTTTTTGAATGCTGTTTTCAAGAGGTATGTTTCTTCTTTATAGTTTTTCCAGCTTCAAGTTCTCCTCAGAGGAGTATTGACCAAAGAAGTACAACTTCAGCTGCTTCCGCTCCTGTGGGCATAGTAACTGTTATCAATGGTGAATCAAATAGTCTGGCATCTGCTCCCTATCCTCCTGATTCCCTGGCTTCTCAGAATGAGAGTGAAGAGGATGACAATCTAAATCCAACAGAAAAGCTTCAGTAAAAAAAATATTTATTTATTTGCTTTAGTGGTTTTTTAGCATTGAGTTTTAGGTGTGTTTTAGTAAATTCTGTATTAAACTGTTTTGTGTTTTAATTTACTTAACAGGCTACTTAGTAAATGGTCTGAGACAGTAAAATGCTCCTTAGCTTCAAGCAGAAGTTTATTACAGTAGAAAAATTACAGTAAATGTTAAGAACTATAAATGTACCTATCTATTTTTTCAATTTCCATAGATTTAATTAATACTGCCCTGTGTTCTGTCTTCTTTCTTTTCCCCTCAGGAAGCTAAATGAGGTTCGTAAGAGACTGAATGAGTTACGTGAGCTAGTTCACTACTATGAGCAAACATCTGATATGATGACAGATGCTGTGAATGAAAACACTAAGGAAGAGGAAGAAACAGAGGACTCAGGAAGTGATTCTGAACATGGGGATCCACAGCCTGTTACAAATATTAGGTTATTATATATTTTGTCATCCTCAGTCTTTGTAGCTAAGTTGTCATAGGTTTCCTGAAGCAATGCAAGATTTCATTGAACAAGAAGTAATCAATTTTTCACATGAAATTTTTGGAAAAGTTATTGTAAGGGTTATTTTTATGTAACTTACACAGATTAGTAATAATCCTATTCTATTGCAAATGCTGATCTGTAGGCTCAAGTACTGAAATGTGTGTGAAATTCCTCTGGAAGATGAACAGTCCCAGAGCTAGGAAGTTCAAGCAGAAGCAACCTTCAGTGTATAGAGTCATTTTGAGCTATAGTAATAGGATAGTTGTGTGCATCTCTGCAGAAATCAATACTAACCTGGTGATGAATCATACAAAGCTATTTATAGAAACGTACACCTTGAAATCCTCTTGTAGACTGATACTGCTGCAGTTTGAGTAGGGAAATAATTTGTAGCTGCTTCTGATTTTCATATATTTATCTATTTTTTGAGGGGAAACATGTCTGTATGAGAGATGGATATTGAGAATTCTCAATGTCTGGGCGAATTTTGCAAGTGAATTTTAGGAGATTTTTTCTTTTTTTAATTCCAAAGGATTAAGAAAATAAAGACATTCATAAAAGTGAGTCAGTAAAATGGCTGAAGTAGTATTCCATCAAGACCAATTCTTAAGAAGCTAACATGAGTAATGCATTTCACCCTAGAAACCCTCAAGGAATCAGTAGTTGGAGTGAAATAAATAGCAACTCAAATGTACAGTGTGGAACTAATAACAGAGATGGAAGACATCTTAATACAGACTGTGAAATAAATAATCGATCTGCTGCTAATATAAGGACTCTAAAAATATCTTCTACTCTAGGTATGTTCTAAAATCTTCTAATAATTTAGGTCTTAGTGCATCTGTGATTCTGATAGCCATGCAACATTTGGGAGAACTTTGTTCGAAGTGTTTGAGTATTAACAGTAGGCTGGTATTTTTCTGAAGTGTAGTAATTAAATAAAAGTAGGCATTTCAGTAATGTAATTTGTACTGTTTTGTTTACTCCCCTCTTCCCTCTCCACATCTCCAGACTGTCATAATAGGGAGGATGACAAAGATACTGACCTACCCCAAGGTGACGATGATGAAGTGGAAGAAGATAGAGCTAGTGAAGATTCCATATCTAGTCACAGAAGCAGCCTGGGTGATGTTGCAGGAGATGCTGAGTTTGAGCAGAAGATTAATAGGCTTATGGCTGCAAAGCAGAAACTTCGACAGTTGCAAAACCTTGCTGCTATGGTGCAGGTATTCTATGACTATAAATCCATGCATGAAAATGTAACTCATTATTTCATGTAATGTGGAACTTTTAGTGGGGAAAAATTCTGCTAGTCTACAGTATAGAATAGACTGGGAAAAAGGAGACAATGGTTGATTTGTCTGAAGTTGAAGGTGACACTGAGTTCAAATCTGGAATTTTCTTGGGATGCTGATCTAAGACAAGAATGACTGTAACACTTTATCTTGGCACTGGCTTTTATGAACAACAAAAAACCAACAAAAACAAAACAAAACAGGAAGTCTAGTATTCTTTAAATTATTTTGATCTATGGTTTTAAACTTATGATGGATGTTTGTTTTAGTTTTGGAATCTTAGGTTTTGCAGTGTTATATTGGATTTGATTAAAATCTTCAGATCTATTTGAATTGTTGCAGTATATTGGAACTGAGATGTTTGGGAAACTTGTTGTTTATTAAGGATTTTGAGAGCCAGCTATAAATTTGAAAGTGTTTTTAATTTGAATGTCTTTTTTATATTCATTATTTTTGTTAAAAAGAGCTTTTCTTGAATCTTATGTCTGTGTGGAAAACTTAGATTTAAAGATTTAAATTTCATATCTGCATACTGAGTGTATGTAAGTATGACAGACCGTAAAGGTTTTTTGTCAGAGCTGTAAAATCAATTTTAGTACATGTTTTTTTTTTTTTTTTTTTTTTTTTTTTAATAATAGTAGCAATATAGATGATGTATAGCTATTTTGAGACTACATTGCTGTCAAAATTCCCCGCATCTGGATTGGGCTTGTTTTTTATGACCACTACAAAGATTTTTATCTGTATAGTGTTATAAGTCAGAATTAAAGAGAATACAGCATCTTAAAAAGAAAACACAGAAACATACGTTCAGTCTTCATATTTGAAAGGTTTGAACCTTTGTGCTTAGTAACAGTGTTGTAGATCTGGATGGCTACGTTGTGCTTTGCCAGTGATGATCTTTTCAGCAGGTTCTATATTCAGAAAGGTTGTGTTGAAAGAAGAATGCTGTGGCTACAAGAATTTTGAGATTTAATTGAGAACTTGAAATGAAAAAGCTGTAACAACAAAAAAATGGAATAGGAAACCTTGCAGAAAATTGTTTCTAAAATATTTGAAAAAAATCACTTTTCAGAGTAGTTTGTTTTATTTTAAGCTAATGATACTTCATGTAATTATTATTATTACAATAATTAATAGTCTTCACCTCAGTTGTCTTCTATTCTCCTTCCACTATTTTTTCTTGATGTGCTCATGTATTTCTATCTTCTCAGTCATTGGTGTAAAGTACAATTCAAGTGGTTCAGGCTCCCAGAAAGAGGCACACATTATTTTGTGTTTATGTCAGTAGTTTCACCAGTTTGAGTTTTGTAACTTTGAATTATCTTGTTAAGATAATTTAAATTAGCTGTAAGTTGGGGTAACATGAAGATAATGACCTCTTTAGTTTGAACGGCAGGATGTTCAGACTACTTAGTTAGGGGAAAAAGAATTGCTTTGATAAAATGAACTTCTTATATTCAGTTCATCAGTTTGAAAATAGTCTGATTGCTTTCTTGTCTTCCTTTCAGGATGATGATCCAGAACCTCAAGTACTCACTGCAAATGCATCTAACATGGGTGACTTTTTGGGTGAGATGGAAGAGAGAAAGCAACAACCAAACAATGTTCGAGTTAGTACCAATAAGTTGCAAAAAGATGTAGGACTGAATGAAAAAGCAAGGTATGTCTTTGTCTGAGGACCATAGAATCTTTCTTTAGATGACTTCTTGCCAAGTAATATGTGGGTAACGTATCCATGCAGAGAGAAGTTTTATGAAGCTAAACTTCAGCAGCAGCAGCAGGAACTTAAGCAGCTACAAGAAGAAAGAAGAAAACTAATGGAAATTCAAGAGAAAATTGAAGTGTTACAGAAAGCTTGTCCTGATCTTCAGGTAGGTAGACTTTCTTTCTTAGGCTGTTGAAGAGTGAAACATTATTTTCACACCATTTTTCCCAAGTAAAAAAATCTTGCTTTAAAAAACTTGTTACTAATTGTGTTCTACATTAAGAATTTGGATTTCCCAAGCTAGAAAAGAGCTCTGGCTATCTAGTTCCATTGAAGTTCTTGCTCAGTGATTGTTATATCAAACTCTAATTTCACTGTTCTTTGTCCTCAAAAATTGCAGTGTTAAAGTCTCCAAAATGGAGGACCTTCTATATTATTTTTAGTTTGGAATTTGTCTGTCTATGGTATCTGCTAGTCACTGCATCTTTATTCTTATTAGTCATTTGCCTGTTCTGCTGCTGTCAAACAATACTGTGTCTCATAAACATGATCAACACTTTGTTGTATTCAAACTGAACTGCAGTACTGTACTTTTTTCATACTCCTTAAAGATGATTTCATATGAAATGAGCAGTAAATGGTCAACATCGTGTATCTACAGCATTTTACAATAATACATTAGATTAAAAACAAATTTTGTTTGTTTCTGACTAATCTCTGAAGTAAGTACTTAATGGATTCTAAAATTACTAAATAATTCTGCTATCTGAAGAAGCCTGAATTGTAAATTTTAGAAGGTTAAGCTGTTTTGTCATTCTGCCTTTTCTTTCAGTCTGCTGGCCTGGGTAACAGTCCAGCAAATAGACAGACTCCACCAGCAGCCTCAAATCCAGTCATGAATGAGTGTAACACAGCTGGCAAGCCTTTACTTGAATTTGGTGAATCTGTACCAGTAGGCAATGAGGTATTTCATACTTGATATTCTGGTACTTTATGTGGAAAGGGGGAAGAAAAAAAAAAAAAAAAAAAGGAAACTTGGACATATTATTTTAAGTACTTTATATGAAGAGAGTGTAATATAGTAGCCATGATAATGAAATGTACATAATTGATTTACTTCATTTCTGGAAAGAAGTAAATATTGATAGTGCTGTACTTCATGCTTCTGCAATATTTTTTTTTTCTCTATGATGTAAGTGTAAGAGGTCAATAATGTGCATTTACAGCATTATATAATATATTAGATAAAAACATTTTTTTGTTTCTTGACCAACCTTTGAAATGAGTTGTGGGATTAGAAAGTGTTCTGTGAAGCCTGCACTATTTGTCTTATTTAAAAAAAAGTAACTATCCTCATTTGTTTAATTACCTTTTTACATTCTAAAATGGCTCCTAAGATGGCTCCTACTTGGGTGCGTTTTTGTAGTGTGATTGATACCAGTGCCTGGACAAAAATGTCAGTATAGTACCAAAGAGTGAAATTGTAAGGTTTTACTTGAGGTTTTTTTGTTTGTTTATACTCTGATGCTTTCAATCTTATTGGAAACAGTTATGGTCTGAGATGAGAAGACATGAAATTCTAAGAGAAGAATTGCGACGGAGAAGAAAGCAACTCGAAGCTTTAATGGCTGAACATCAGAGGAGGAGAGAACTGGCAGAAACAATATCTACTGTTGCTGCATCAGTTAAAAGTGAGGGGTCAGAAGTTCAGCATACTCCCCAGCAGAGTAGGACAGAGAAGTAAGAACATGAGTTTCTCTTTGCTGTCAGTCAGTGGGTGATTCTGTTATTTCGTGACGTTTTGGTCTTGAGTTACTTCTCATTTTTATCTGAGAATTGTTGGGTGATGGTATAACAACATTAGATGGATTTCTTGACTTCTAAAGTCAAGTTGGTCACATCCCAGTTCTTAGGATGTTTTTTTTCCCCCCCAGTGTATTTCTTCTCCTCACTAAAGAAGAGAGAGGAATTCCTGGAAAATGCCAAATGCATGGAGTATTGTTTCCTCATCTTTACAACATTTGTAGAGAGAGTAATTTTCCAAAACAGCACGATATTTTACTCAATTGTTCTGATATCAGAAGAATACTAGTTTTATTTCTGTTAGATAAATGAATTTTGGTGCATCTTGGTTAATTGGTGGACTTGTAATTGTCAAGAGATTGTTAAGTTTATAGCAAACTATTAAAACAAAACAACTTCTTTCCCAAACATGTCTCATTTTCCATGTTCAGTAGGACAATGGCTACCTGGGGAGGTTCTACCCAGTGTGCACTAGATGAAGAGGAAGGAGATGAAGATGGTTATCTCTCTGATGGACTTGACCAGGCAGAAGAGGAGGAAGACGCGCCAAGTATGAATGACAGCTACTCCGTTTATCCCAATAACCAAATACCAGAAAGTGTGTATTATCTTAAAGGAAATAAGGACAGGTAAGTGGCATTACTTGTTAATTTAATGCTTGTGAGGGTGTTTTTGGAAGGGGTAGAAAGACCGTTGCACTAAATGCAAAGCACCCTACTAGATCAAAGTGAAATTTCTTTGTGTGCTAGTGAGATGTATGCAGTGGCATTTCCTTATCTTAGCCTCTGTAGCTACAATGTGTATGACAAATTTTGATTATTCTGTATTCCTGTGTTAAATATTGCCTGCCATTCAGTTACCTTGTTGTGTTGTGTTACAGCTCCTCATGTTGTGTTTCAGTCAGCATAGCAGATGACTTATGTGAATTTTTGGTGTCTCTTCAAAATCAATGATTCAGAAAATTATAATTACTTTCCTCTGGTTTTTATTACTGAAAAACGATCTTAATCAGTGCTAATGCATGGGACATTCTGTTTGGAATCTGTGCTGCTGCTTACTGCATTATGTTGATTGTTCTACATACAACTGAAAATTTGATGATTGAAGCAGCCCTAATAGGAAGGTCTGAAATGTCAGCTTTTGTTCTCATTCTTACTTTCTGCTTCTTCCCTGCCTTAGGTGGAAAAATTGCCGTCCTCTTTCAGCAGATGGGAATTATCGACCAATGTCTAAAACTAGGCAGCAGCAAAACGTCAGTATGAGACGCCAGGAAAACTTTCGGTGGATATCAGAGCTTTCTTATGTGGAGGAAAAAGAACAATGGCAAGAACAGATCAATCAGTTGAAGAAACAACTTGAATTTAGTGTTAGCATTTGCCAGACTTTAATGCAAGATCAGCAGGTAGGCATGAAGAGCAGTTAACTTGGTGTTCTAGTTCAGTGTTTTCCTAAATTTTTCTAGTGATAATTTCTAATTTTGGTAATTTGGTCTCTGTTGTTTTCTTTCCACAGACCCTGTCCTGTTTTCTACAGACTTTGCTTGCAGGCCCATACAGTATGATGCCCAGTAATGTTGCATCTTCACAAGTACATCTTATTATGCATCAGTTAAACCAATGTTATACTCAACTGTCTTGGCAGCAGAATAATGTCCAAAGGTTTGTATTAGGATTTAGCTGTATAATTTGAAATGCTTCAGTATATGCCTTTGGTTTTTGGCAGATGACCTGGATAGATTCTGGATTCTAACTGTGTCATGGAAAGATGTTGGAAAAGCTTTGTCCTTGCTTAGATTTTTCAGTCATGATGTGTACATAGTAATGCTACGTTTGAATGTACTCCTTACATCTTCTGAAAAAACAATCTTTTTGAAGTAAAAAAAAATAAAAACAGTAGCAGTTTCATTTCATGGTATGAAATTTCAAAATCTTCATCTCTGTTTTGTGCTTGATAAGTGATATGTAGCTACCAGCCCTTTTTGCATAATGTTTTAAAGTAATTTAGATGGCAGTTGCTGCAAATACTTTGCTTGTTCTGTTGTTTCCATGTAATTTTGTTTCCAAGCTGCTTACTTCTTGCTGAGTGATTTTTTTTTTTAATCATTCTCACCAGCATGTTTAATTTCTGTGAATGTGACCACAATGACAGATCTGTTGATTTTAAATTGTGTGTGTCTGTTGCTTAGAATTAAATAAGAGCTACTTTTTGTCTGGCCAAATGAATTTCTTTACGTATGTACTGAAAACATAGTTTGTGTGTGTAAATGGATACATGGATAGGTGAAATACAAATCTCAAATCAGTGAGTATAATAGATTTACAATTTTTTGTCAGCCCGAGCATCAAGGGCACACTTAGTGGCTATGCTGGCTAGTACCAGAATTGCTGTTGAGTCAAGGAATTTCAGTTTAAGAATTGTTTATGTTACGACTTAGTGTATTAAGTTAAGTATTAAGTTAAGCTCTATTAGTGAAATTGTGATTTTTTTTTTTTTTTTTGCATGGTGTTGTCTACTGCTACCAATCCTGCTGGTTATTGGATTTCTATCAAGTTATTTTCTCTTGTGGTGTTTAAATTTTGAGGCACTCTTTTTCCTCCTTGTTTTCAAGATTGAAACAAATGCTAAATGATCTAATGCACCAGCAAGAACAACAGTGTCAAGAGAAGCCATCAAGAAAAGAGAGAGGCAGTAGTGCACCATCACCTCCATCTCCTGTTTTCTGTCCATTCAGCTTTCCTCCACAGCCTGTGAACCTGTTTAATATACCGGGATTTACTAATATTTCTTCATTTGCTCCAGGTGAGTATTACTGCAAGTGTGAAAAGTAATATGTTTTTTTTTAATGTCTGCCCTCTCGTTCAGTGTTAATTTAATGGAACTCTGTCTTGTCCTTCAGATTGAAATTGAAGTACTTGAAGTTACAGTATTTATGTGAAAAGAAGTTTGTATCTCTTTTGGTTAGGACTTAAAGTGCTTATTTTGAAATATGGCAAATAGCAATGTGTTACCAATTTTTGTTTGTATCGGAATTATTGAGTAACTACTGATTTGGATACAGTGTTCCTAATCTCATTACCAACTCTTTTACTGTTTAACTTGAAAAAGGGCAAATAATGTATTCTACTGTGTCTTTAAAAAAAAAAAAAAAAAGCGATTCCTGAATTGTCTTAAACAGTAATATTTTAGCCTATTTAGAAAATCAGCATAATCTGAAAGCTACCAGCTATGCCTCTCAATTATTATTTAAATTACACAGAATCTACACAGAAGAGTAATTATGCTCAATTTGTTACTTCGATGAAGATTCTGAAGTTAAAGTAAGCGTTATATGTTCTTTGACCATGTGAATACTTGCACTGTTGGAATTTTCCTGTGAACTTGATCACTGAAGAGCTGGTAGTCTTCACACACAGAACTCTGCGTTTTTTATTTTCTTTCTAGGAACTTACAATTTTTACCTCACTTGTAGGAGTGAGTATTCTTGAAATGTCTTCATCTGTACACTGGTGGAGTTGTAGTGGTATGTGCAGTTTCCAATCACATTTGAAACCTGCATTGAAGATAAATTTCTCATAATTGCAACCTTTTCAGGGCAAGAGTAGTTTTTTCTTATTTCCCTACCACATTTTTTTTGTTTCAGCATTACAAGGTGCCACTCAATGTCTCAGACTTGACATACAGTGTGTGGATAAATGATGTAGTAACTTATGTCATTCTTGTTTATTTTGTAGGTATAAACTACAATCCAGTGTTTCCTTCTGGCTTTGGAGATTTTGCACGCAGTGGTTTTCCACAAAGCAGTGAGCAGCAGCAACATCCTCTAGATCATAATACTTCTGGAAAAACTGAATATATGGCATTCCCCAAACCTTTTGAAAGCAGTTCCTCTAATGGAGCAGAAAACCAAAGGTATGTTTTGTCACAGTGCAACTCTCCTGTAACCACTATTGTTACACCTTGCTTTAGCCCCACAGGACTAGGGTTCTTTTTGGGAACTTATGTGTAAAGTAAGTTAACTTACAAGATGAGCTTTAATTTTTAAGTTTCAATATTGAACGGTTGGACTGGATGTTCTCTTAGGTCTTTTCCAACCTTGGTGATTCTATGATTCTATGATAATATGTTTTTTTTTTTGTTTTTTTTTTTTTTTTCCTTTTCATTTGTGTTCTGTTTTTCTGTGTATTAAGTCATGTATTGTTTCAGGAATATTCCAACCTTCAATTTTAGTGTTGTAGTATTCTGTGATACATTTTTGTCTGTGGAGGGAGGTTTCTGTTTTGAACTTGAGCAATCAAGATAACAAGAAGATAGAAATAGCTTCAAAGTGATTTTATTTTTTTAATGCTACTGTAGGTAGTAATGAATATTGTTTAAAGAGTGTTTTGTCTTAAAATACTCTTGAGTGTAATTCAAGGTACATAACCATATTCAGGTTGCAGTCAGTCAGAAATGTGAATTTCTTCAGATGTCTTCATTTTTCCATTCCAAGAAAGGAACTTGCTACATGTTTTTTAAATGTCAGTGTTCAGCTGATGACTGAGTAACTAGGGCAGATATCTTAAGCTACAGATGAAACTCTTTGTTTGTCTGGTAATACATGCTGCTTCTGTCTGAGAAGGCAGGTTGTGATATGTTATTTTTTCCTTTTGATGGAAGGAGTCATAGGCAACCTGAAGATGAAATGGAAAAAAGATCAACTTGGCTTAATGATAGCCAGGAAGTGAAAAAAGATGATCAATCTCAACTGAAAGCAGGCTTTCCAGTTTCAGTACAGAGCACTGCTTCGGGTCATAAAAATCACTCTGATACGAGCAGGAGAAGAAACTTTGATGAAGAGTCCTTGGAGAGTTTTAGTAGTATGCCTGATCCAGTTGACCCAACTACTGTGACAAAGACATTTAAATCTAGGAAAGCTTCAGCTCAGGCAAGCTTGGCATCAAGAGATAAAACACCCAAATCGAAGAATAAGAGGAAGAATTCTTCTCAGCTAAAAGGCAGAATTAAGAATACTGGTAGGTTGCAAATAATCTTATATGCTGTGGCAAACTGAGTATGGATTATAGTCTCTGCATTCCAGAGAATTTACTATCCGTAAGTGGTATTTATAGTGAGTTCTTGAAATACATCTTACTGAAATATGAATTCATTTTTGTGACACAATTACACTAACGTTTTTGAGTATTTCAGCAAATAAAGCCGTAAATTATTAGGAGTCCTGGTTTGAGTGCATAAGTGGGTACAGATGCAATAAGAGATGAGGTGCCTTCCTCTTCATTAAGTCTTCATGTTCTGACTGAATGACTTACTGAGGAAGGTATTTCAGTAAAATACAGAATCAGTTTAGAATGAGATGGACACTGCTAGCATGCATACTACTGCTGCAATCACTGAGAATTTAGTGCTGCTGTATCACCTCAGCAAACAAAGGAAAATCTGAAAGATAGTTGTTTTTTTCATTTTGAAATTGCCCTTGAACCTTTGTATGGAAGTAAGAAAACTCTTTGTGATTTCCCTTTCCACTTCTTCCCATAAGGTTATGACAGTGCGAGTGCTTCTAGTGTGTGTGAACCCTACAAAAGCACTAAAAGTAAACACTCTGAGGAGGTTGTTCATGCAAAGGTGTTCAGCAAGAAGAACCGGGAACAACTGGAAAAAATAATTAAATACAGTAGATCTACTGAAATGTCTTCAGGTATTCTTTTCTGAATTTTAGTAATTGTTATTGTGTAAACTTTGTGTAACTATAATTAGTTACAACTTTATTGCTTAAAAGCAGTGTATTATAACAAGACAGCAGTGATGCACTTCAGCTTATGTGGATTTTGCTTTTTAATTTCTAAGATTTCAGTAAATGTAAATGCATGTAATGTTTGGGTACTGACTGATGTTGTGTGTTTACTGTAGATTGGGTACTTGATTAAAATATTCAGAAACAAGCTTTAACTTGAGACAGACAAAATCCTAGTTGATCAAAAATCTTATTTGTTGGCATTTCTATGAACAGCAGATGAAACTGTTCACCATTCTAATGACATCTGGTACTGCATGCTTGTTTTCTTTGTGCTTAAAGAAGCTTGATCAAGTATCATTCAAATTAAATCATATCATGTAAACCCTTACATTTTTGCCATCTGCACTGCTTTTCTCGCATCTGTGTCATAAAAATACTCTTCTGTGTCTTTTTAGATTCTGCCAGTATCTTGTTTGAATCATGCAGATGTTTTAGTCATAGTAGCATGATGTACAGCTTTGTCAATGTAATTGAGTCCACGCTGAGAGCTGTTTATTAGTGTTTATTATATAAACTTTGCCGGTTAAGTTTTCACAATAAGCAGCGATGTGGTTTGGATGATTAAGCAGTCTTCCTCCTGCTGTTTTGTATAGACCCTGTCTTAATTTCTGGTGCGCGTTTTTGTGTTTATCACTGTCTATCCCCACTTTCCTACAGCACATGCTAGGAGAATTCTGCAGCAGTCTAACAGAAATGCATGCATTGAAGCACCAGGTAATGCATTCATTGCTTAGCTTCAACGATGTCCTGTTATTCTCCCCCGCTGCCTCCTGCTCCCCTTAGCTTTGGTCCTGTTGCTCAGACTGTTTAGCAGATGTTCAAAACTAGCACAATTGCAACAGCTTCTCTATAAATGAGGTAAGAGGCAATTCCATGTAATAAGCATGGAATGCAACAACACAAACTGCCTCGAATTATAGTTGTGGATAACATGTCTGCGTGTTCGCAGTCAGTCAAAATTAGGCGTGGAAAATAGGGTCTATGACAAAAAAGTGATGTAGGCATTTTTTGTGTGGAAAATCTGCTGTTATAATTTAGTAATGGGCAAGGGAAGCAATCTTCAGTGTTTTATAACAGACTGAAAAAGCTTGCCTCTGTGGCTAAAGCTGGTATACTATTGGCAGAGAATCAAATTTTACAGTAAAATTTTCTGCACTGCTTATAATTTAATTAACTTGAATATTAACAAACGTGCATCTGTTAAACTCTGAGTTTTTCAAACTTTAACTTTGTTTTTCCATTCAACACGTGCCAAAGTATGTTTGTATTAACAGAAGAGTTTTTAATATATATATATATATGTATGTATATATATGTATATATAAGGATGATACTTTCAATTCTTAAAGGAATTTGTGACTTACTAGCATTTAGAGCTTACTAGAACATTATGTTCTTGCAAACTTGTAATGGTGCTTAGAGGTAAGAGGCTTTATTAAATATCAGAAAGGCATGGAAATATAAGATTTATGTGTGGGAGATGTGGGAAGGTTGAGACCTTTGGATTTTTTAATTGAAATGCTTTAAAAGTCTGTGTTCAGCACTGAATGCCTTTCAGAACTGAAAGCAACGTTGTGGTGTGTGCAATATTCTATTCAATAAAGAATTCTTCCTTAAGATACTGTTTGGAACTGTAAGAACAAAGTGTGATCGACACAAATACTGTATGTTCCATACTTACAGGATTTCAGAATTACTTTGTTATGTTCAAGTCCTTATTGCCTTTAGGAGATGAGTAAGCTTTAGGAAAGTATCTGTGTAATGGAGATCTAATTCTCTTCTATTAACAAGCAGATTTTTTTCAACTGGATTAGTGTCATGAAATGATCTTTTGATGATTTTTTTTTTTTTAATTATTATTCCTTGCAGAAACTGGTAGTGATCTTTCTATGTTTGAAGCTTTGCGGGACACAATTTATTCTGAAGTCGCAACTCTTATTTCTCAAAATGAGTCTCGGCCCCACTTTCTTATTGAACTTTTCCATGAGCTACAGCTGTTAAACACAGATTACCTAAGACAGAGGGCCCTATATGCTTTACAGGTACGCACAAACTTTAGAGTCTTGTGTATCAATTGAAGAAATCGTTGATGTTCTTTTTACAGTACAGTTATTTTTTTCAGGATATAGTGACCAGACATTTATCTGAGAACAACGAGAAGGGGAAATGCATAAAATCTCTAAATACTGCAACATGGATAGCATCAAACTCTGAACTCACTCCCAGTGAAAGTCTTGCTTCTACAGATGATGTAAGCTTTCATTTCAGAAGCTAGTTCACTGTCAGCTTTTCCTGTTTTCAATTTATGTACCAAAATATTCATAGTGATGACCGTAATTGTCTAAAATTCGTAAAAGCTTTTTGTGTGGTAGAATTCTTTACACTAAAAATCACTGATGTGTAAGGGAGGAACGTAACATGGAAAACAATATGGACAGTATAAATTGGAAATTGATTTTCAAAAATAGCCAATATCTGTGAATAAGGTCAGTTACAAGGTTCCCAATGAATTTATTTATTTATTCATATTTAAAAAGCTAACAAGACCTCCACCTAGTTTCGTATTTGCTTACACAGTTAAAGTATTTGAAAAAAATATGCTAGAATTGCCTGTTTTCAGGATATGACAGCCTGGTGACAAGCCCTTAATATCACAGCATGTGGCTAAAAAAAGTTGATGGCTCATTCTCACATCTTTGAGAGTATGGTGCATCCCTGCTTTGTACTCAGCTGATGAATGTTTTTTAGGAAACATTTGACAAGAACTTCCCTACAGAAGCATGTCAGGACTGTGAACAAAATGATGCAGACAATGGGAGTACTATGTCTACATCTTCACATTTTGAACCCTTTGCCACTGATGACCTTGGTAAGAATTGTGTGATTTACATCACAAGTATTATTCCTTCACCTGCTCTCCAGAAATGACTACATTCATCTACTCGAGTTACTTTCATGATCTAATATGTAACCACAGGTTTTAATACAGCACTTTGAGCAATTAGACACTTGATGAAAGTTTGTGTAAAAGAACATAATAGCAACTGCAGTTGTGTAAATTTCGAAACCTACAGCATTACATTTTTATTGTTGTATTCTTGTCTATCCTTTGAAAACTTTTTATTTAGATTAAAAGATGTTTTTATTCTAAATATAGGCAACACAGTGATTCACTTAGATCAAGCTTTGGCTAGGATGAGGGAATATGAGCGTATGAAAATTGAAGCTGAAAGTACCCTTGGCTCTGAGGGCTGCTCTAGTAATTTTCAGGGTGCTACTGCTGCTAAATTAGAAGGTATGCACATATATACATATTTTACTTAGTTTTAGAGAATAAGTATTCTAAATATCAAGAGTAATTTATTTGGCTGAATTGTTTTCTTCTTCCTTCATATTGAAAACAAAGTTTTGTAGGTTCTTAATGTACTTGAGTAAATATGATTCACTCTAAAAGGAAAATATATATCTTTGAAATTGATATTTCTTTAATAGTAATGTTAAATGACTTAGATGCGTACACTTTTTTTTTTTAAATGAGGTCCCAGCACGAGTGAATGTCTTTCTGTGCCACAGTCAAGTGATGTTTCTGCTGTCCCATGTCCTCGCATCGACACTCAGCAGCTTGACCGGCAGATTAAAGCAATTATGAAAGAGGTCATTCCTTTTCTGAAGGTAAGAACTGTTTGCAGTAGTGTGTACTAGAAAAATAGGAAGAGGAGCTGCACACTTGCATAGAATACTGTTGTTTACATTGAATTAGTAGAAAATGTGATAGCCTTTCCATGTTTTAAGACAATAAAAGTAGCTTTTAAATGTTAATGTTTTGTCTAGTGTGTTCTAAAGCAGGTATCTTTGCTTCCTTTTTGTACCCATGTGGATATATTTCAGTTTTTGAAAGGCAGGACCAAAACACTGGATTTATGTTTGAACAAGTTTATAAATAAATAAAAGTTGTTACTACTTGGATATGTGGTTACCATCAAATATCTTTCAAATTTCTACTTCTGTATGAAATGGATAACTCATATCTTAGCAACAGCTGCCAATGTATACTGAGTTACAGACATTTCTGACAAGGAAATAAGGATTAAATATTCCAGTGAAGGAAATGGTAAGGCTTCTCGATTGCACAGGGCTGGTGGACTTTTGTCTCGTGAACAGAGATTTTTGTTTGTAGCTGACCCAATTGAATAGAAATATTTGGAAATGTATTTCTGAAATACTTGCTCAGGTGAACTGGTAATTTTAACTCAGCCTGTTGCACATGATGTGACTTGAAATACTTTTGAAAAACAGCCAAATTGTTGATTTTCATCTTTTTGGTGTTTAAAATATCTCAGTATTTGAGATGATTAACTTCTTAAAGTGTTAACAAAGCTCGTTCTGTAATACTTTTTTAGGAACACATGGATGAAGTATGTTCTTCTCAGTTACTGACATCAGTAAGACGTATGGTCTTGACTCTTACACAACAGAATGATGAAAGTAAAGAATTTGTCAAGTTCTTTCATAAGCAACTTGGCAGTATTCTTCAGGTTAGTAGTTTTCAGTTGGCGTTTATGGTACCAAATTGTTTAAACAAGATTACAAACTATTATATACTAAACTGATTTTCAGAGTTACTAACAGTATGACAAGTAGTTAGTGTTTGAAGTGTGAAAGCTTGTTTCAGAAACTGAAGATTCATTTCTTTTTGCAGGATTCCCTGGCAAAATTTGCTGGTAGAAAATTAAAAGATTGTGGGGAAGATCTTCTTGTGGAGATTTCTGAAGTATTATTTAATGAATTAGCCTTTTTTAAACTCATGCAAGACTTGGACAGTAACAGTATTTCTGTAAAGCAGAGGTGTAAACGCAAAATAGAAACTGCCGAAGAGATGCAGTCTTATGCTAAAGAGGTTTGTCTTCTTTCTTTCCTTTTTTTTTTTTTTTTTTTTCTTTTTAGTTTGGCTTTTCTAAATTTCTTAAATGTCTGTTTCCCAAACTTTGTATATGAGGAGTGGTGGTTATTTGCTTTTACAAATCACTTCTGTGTAGTCATAGTATTGATTGTGTAGAAACATGAACTGTTTTCCACTTTAAGGGAGATTTCCTGTATTACAGTTGCTGTCTGCCACATGTGTGTAGACTTTGATTGAAGGGAAATTGTATATGTGCACATCCAGCCATGGAATAGTATTAACATCTGTCACCAAGTAGTCAAATTAAGTATTTTAGCATACGAATGTACCAATTCATCATCTCTCCATCTCTTCCTACAGCTTCCCTTGGAGTAGTTTTCATACCATCTGTTTTAGCTAGCAGTTTTTAGGAACTCATTTTGAGTTATGTGAACTGTTTACAAAGGAAGCACTCAAACAGATCGTGTTAGTGTAGCATTTAATTAAATCAGTATCTCACTGTTTCTTATTTCGTAGTATAGTTATGACTCACGTGTCCTTTAAGCCTTCTTTTAGAAACACAAATAAAAATCCCTCAAGTCAACAGTAGATAATGTGAATCTGTCATGAACTATGAAGTCCAAGTAGTTTAAAGCATAGCATCAGCTAAACTTAAGTATACTTCAAATTAGACATACTAGTACTTGTACCTACCTGGAGACCTTCTTTACCTTCTTTAAGGAAGTCTATAGAGATGCTCTGAATCGAGAGGGATTTGGGTATGATTTCCTACGTTATGTGGATTGTTGCTTTGTTAGATGAAGGATTGGTTTGCCCCGTGCCATAAGAATGCACGGAGGCAACTTAG
The DNA here is from genome assembly GCF_951394365.1 of Tetrao urogallus. Taxonomy (NCBI): domain Eukaryota; kingdom Metazoa; phylum Chordata; class Aves; order Galliformes; family Phasianidae; genus Tetrao; species Tetrao urogallus. The sequence continues at coordinate 42,941,173 of NC_136817.1, read as the reverse complement.
ATCTGGCATTTATTTTATTCTCCTGAATTGGAATTATGGTCAGTGCTTGTGTTGCTGTTGTAATTCAGATTCAGTGGAGCCAGAGATGAGCCAGAACTGGCAGTCCTGGCTGTTCTGTACAGATCCACGTAAATACCTCTGTACAGTTTTTCAGAGTTTTCAGATCCAGGATCCTGACTGAGGCACATCTGGTTTTGCTCTATTTTGTGGCTGTCTTGAATCCTGCGAAGTAACTGGTTTTAGATTCAATGCTTAAAAACATAGCTGGCTGTCTTGATCAGAGTTGGCGTATTTAATTCCATAGCTTAATTATGATTTAACCACAGACTGCAGAAACAGCCTGTGTAAACATTCTTTTTCTATTATTTTTTATTTTTTAAAAAGGCCAAGCATGCTTATAATGTTTTGTGACTCTTAAATTGAGAAGATGTCTGTGTAAACATCTCATAATATAGAATTCCTTGTTGCTTTCCACTGTTTTGACATAGCAGTTCTTGGTAAGACTGGAATTTCTGGCAGTCTTCCAGGAAGCCTTAGTTTGGTTCAATATTTTTCTAAGTTACTTCAGTCTAGAATTGAAGACAGTTTGTATTTCTTCTAGGCAGAAAAAGGTCTCCAGGTGGATGTTTGTTCATTTACTGAAGATATCGATGAGGACAAAGTATGTTTATGCTTCTAAACTGTATTTTATTCCTCAGATAATTTCACAGTTCACTTAGTGTTTTCTGTCATACAAATCCAGTAGCTGTAAGCAATCAATTTCTTAGTGTTTATGAATTTATAAAGCATCTTGGTTTTTATCTTCTTTATGATATTTTCAGTGGTTTACTTCAATGAAGTAAATGAACTTCCTTTGTTTAATTGAGTTGCCAGTATGGAAAATGACTACCAAAAAAAAATCTGCCTTCACCAGTTACTCTGTTGTATGCCTTAGTAAGCATAACTTGTATATTGTCTCCTTAGTTATTGCCAGTGTAAAGACTGATGCATTTCTCATAAAATATTATCTTCTTATCTTTCAACAAGTGCATTGAGATCAATAAAGACAGATAAGCATCCTTAATACTGCTAATTGAACTTTTGTGTAGAATGACTTTTACTTTAAAAGTGATAGTTTGAACGTCTAAAAAGAGCAAAGTTAATATTGAATGCTGTGCAACTGGAGTGATTTGTGTTCTTTCTTATTAGCTTTAGGCTAGGAGCTTTCTTTACTAGTATTCTTTTTTCTATATTATAAAACAGCTATGAAAGTTTTCTTTTAGGATTTGGTCTGGGGCTGTTCCCCCTATTCTCAACTCAACGCATTGAGAATTTAGTTATTCCTTTATTCTTTAAGTAGCAAGGACAGTGAGCTGAGATGGTTCTTAACTATTTGTAGCAGCAAGCATTTTCTTTTTTTAATCTTGCAAGTAATTTTTTCACCTCAAGGAGGAAGGAGTTGTTGTGCCTTATGGCACAGAGTGGTTGAGGTACTGAGTGGCCTGTATGTTCTCCAAGTTAACAAATGTTAGGAGCTAAAATATTTCCTTTTATTCTTTGTTTCAAAAATCACTTAAAGTCATTGTGTATGGGGGCAGGGGTTGTATTTCAAATTTGTATCCAACCAAGGATAAGATATAGGTGATGTATGAAGTAGTGTTGAAAGCTTTCCTGTATGGGCTGCAGAATCATAGAAACACCAAACATCATCCAGTCTAACCATCCACCTATCACCAATATTTCCCACTAAACCATGTCCCTCAGTACAACATCTAAGCATTTCTTGAACACCTCTGGAGTTGGTGACTCCACCATCTCCCTGGGCAGCCTGTTCCAGTGCCTGACCACTCTTTCAGAGAAGTTTTTTCCTAACATCCAACTTGAATCTCTCCTGGCACAACTCGAGGCCATTCCCTCTAGTCCTATTGCTAGTTACATGGGAGAAGAGGCTGACCCCCCACCTCACTACAGCCTCGCTTCAGGTAGTTGTAGAGAGCAAATAAGGTCTTCCCTAAGCCTCCTCTTCTCCAAACTGAATATAAGTACATATACAGACTTGTATGGGCATAGAGTAAGTGCTTTCTTCTAGAGCTAGAGCTTCTGTGATACTACTTTGTAAGTAAAATTGGAAATCTGTGTATCATTGTTTTTGCTTGCTTCTGTGTAAAAGATTCCTGTAAGATTTGGAGCAAAACTCCAAGCTTTACTTGAGATTTGTACAAAATTTTCTCACTCAAGATATTTAAAAAATCATTCAGCAGTGGAACTGCTGGGTAGCTGTCAAATAAATGAAAATGAGTAGTTAGGAATATTCCTAATGTCTACTAGAGACCCTTTAGTAGCGGAGGAAAATCAGTAGAAGGTAACAATGCCAGTGTTTCTTTCTTCCTCTTTTTAATGACTGAAATAAAAATGCTTAAGACTAGTTAATTGATATGAGCCTTTTCTGATAATTCAGTTGCATCCCTTCTGGTGTGTCTGAAGTGCACAGTACTGTCACAGTACGATCTGATGCTGTTTCTGAAGTGGCTCTGTGATACTTGTTTCATGGCTATCTGTCCTTAAACAGTAGCTTTTAGTCAGTAGATTTTTTTTATTATTATTTTTGAGGGGAAAAAGAGGTTGCTCTTTAGGGCAGGAACCATAACTTAATCTTTAGATAAACAAACATGAAATTGCACAGTGTTCCTTGTTTTCCTAGGACAAGGATGAGACTGAAATTGTCAAACCAGTACAGGGCTTAGAAACGTATGATGGTAATGAAGTTCCTGAAAGCATCAAGTCTGATGCTTCTGACCAAGAGGAAGATGAAGAAAGTGAGAGTGGCCCAGTGGCAATAAGTAAGTGTTTTCTATGGCTCATTATTCAGTGCTTTCACCACAGCTTTAACCAACTAATTTTACAACAGAATTTTTGTTAAGCACTTCTTAGTAACAGCTTCTGTCACAAATTTTCTAGACAGATCTCTTCCAGTAGAAATTCTCCAGAACTGTATTTATTAATATCTTGTTAAGAGTTAGATGTTTCAACTAGAGGAGCTTCTGCTCTTTGTAATTAGTAGATCTGAGAACAACAGCTCATGGTTTGGTTTCCCTTATATTTTCATTCTTCACAATAATTTGTTTAATAACTAACACCCTAACACAGTAGTGAGTGATTTTTTGGCAACATGGCTTGTACAGATCGTTTGGATCTTTAAAGTGTATCATCACTATAATAATATGAAAGAATACTTTGAAATAAGAACTAGTCAGTGTGGTAAATCTCAAAATGGGTTTGGATTTGCAGCCATCTTACTCTGTCAGATGTATCAGTGAGAGTTCTTACCGAGAAAATTGAATGAGTTAGATCGGTACGTAATTACAGGATGAAGATGGTTTTATGCTTATTTACCCTTAGGTTTATCAAAAGCAGAAACCCAAGCTCTCACTAATTATGGCAGTGGAGAAGATGAGAATGAAGACGAAGAAATAGAATTTGAGGAAGGACCTGTTGATGTGCAGACATCGTTACAAGCGAGCAATGAAACAGCAACTGAAAATGAACAGGTATCGCCAGGGTTGTAAACACAGAAGAAACCTAAGCCATTGCATAACTTTTCAGAAAAATATCTTCATATAAATCTTTTTTCTTGTTGCACTGATTTCGTTATTGTTTTATATGGATGTATTTCATATGTAAATACTCATAGCATATATTTGCATGTGAATACTGTGAAATATGTGCACGTTTTTAATACTAGTTAAGACAAAAACATGGAACGGGTGTTTCTAGCAAAGAAGAGTGCGTTAGACAATAAACTATGATAATCGATCAGTAAAATTTGTTCTAAGTCATTTTCACCTTCCCCAATAGACTTCAAGCCAGGAACTGAATAAGTCAAAAGGCAGTGATATTTTGTCATCTGAACAACAATCTGTTAAAGGTAAGACCAGTATGAAGCTAATTGAGAGATTAACACTTCCATATGAATTTGCATACTCTGAGAATTATCTCAGACAGTGTCTGATATATGGAACTAAGAGGAAGATGATGAAACTTGCCTGAATTTACTAGGCTTTGTTGGTTTTTTTTTTTTTTTTTATGGAACAGTGTCATTTAAGTAGATACGTCTGTGTTGATACAGACACAGTAAACCTTCTGAAGAGGAAGCCTGAAGTAATCTTAAGTACATAAGTGTGTTATATTTGATGTTTGACGCTAGCATGAATTTCAGATAATTGTTGCAGCCACTGACGCACAATTGTAGTTGAGTAATTTGTCTGTAGTATTTTGATGTTTGGATTTTTCTGGTGCTGGTTTTTTCTACCATTTACTAGCAGTTGAAATAAGTTTATAGTTTAAAGATTTATTCTGAGATGTACCTGAATAAGAACTAAAAAATTATTTTCTGTCAAGACCATTGCAGCCAGGTTGTATGGATGTTTCTTCTGTTGTTACTGCTTCCTTTCACTCTGTCTTGCTGTTGAAAATACTAGTATAGTTCACCTTCATTGCTCATTTGTAACTGTGAATCATGATTTAAGAAAAAATGTAATTTTGCATGCTCAGAATATTTTAGTGTCTCTAAACATTAAAAATAAAACTTTAAATTTAAACTTAACTGTGGCTTCAGGTGAACAAGATGCAGCTACAATTTTACCTCATTACCTCAATGTGGTGGAGAACACGCCACCTTTAGCAGTGAATGCTCCAGAATCGTTTATAGCAGCCAGTATGAACGCGGACGAATCAAGCTCATCTTTACCAGAAAATGAAACACAAATGCTAGATGCAGCATGTGTAGTAAACAAGTCCTCTGCTGGAAGTTCAGAAAGCTCCATGGCTGGCAGTCCTGACACAGAGTCGCCTGTGTTAGTGAATGAATATGTGAGTATATTTCAGTTGACGTGCATCTAAAAGAACTTTTTTTCATATTTCAGTATTTGTGGTTTTCAATCTTGTACATTTTAATTCTACAAATTTAATGTATGTGTTTCTGTTTGATGCACTACTTAGTGTTTAAAAATCTTTACTTTGAGTAAAAATAAAACAGTGGCACTAAATGTCACTATTTTTATTAACAGGAAGCTGGTTCTGGAAATATAAGTCAAAAATCTGATGAAGATGACTTCGTGAAAGTTGAAGACTTGCCCCTTAAACTTGCAGTCTATTCAGAGGTATTTTGCTGAGTTTTGTTGGGTTATTATTTAGAAGTGCGTGCCCTAAATATCTTACTTATCAGGACAGCGAAAAGAATTAGGCAGAACTGAGTTTTGTTTTACCTGTTATAAAGGCAGATTTATTGAAGAAAATAGCATCAGAGGCCCAAACCAACAGCTTGTCTGATGAATTATTGGATGGAGGTGGGCAGCAAGATCGAGAATTAGTTGGAGATGCCCAAACTCTGAAAGAACCAGGTAAGGATTATTTTCTAAATCATCTCCACGTGTTGGGAAGACATTTTAAACACCCTTAGAGTTTACATATCTTATTATTGCTGACTAAAGATAGAAATCACTGTGGTGCTGATATTTTTTTTTTATCATTACACATTAGAAAACAATCTATTGGTATGAACAGATTTTGCCTTCGTTGTCCCTTGTATACATTCCTGTTAGATTCTTTGACTAAACATCATAAAAGTTAACATTTAAATTGCATAGTGTAACTGAAGTGTTTTAAAACTTATAAATCAACGTTTACATTTCTTGTTATAAGCTTGTTTTAATATTTTACATTTTAATTGCTATTTTCTAATTCAGTAATGCTCAATATAACTTGTTGGCAGATTGTTCAGTGTTTTTTGTAATACAGAAGTTCTACTGAGTTTACAGAATAGCAGAATCTCTCTTTGGGAAAAACAAAATGATTTCTGTTATAAGGAATACTGCAAATTAGAAAAACTCTTGATGTGTATGATGACAGTAAATATTTTCATTGTCATTTTCATGAAACAACTTCTGCAGGTACAAAAACTTTATGGTAATGTAAGTCAATTTATTTATGGTTTGATAGGATACTGATGTTGTGAAATGTCATGGTATTGTTCCAATTATCAGAGGTGAGATGACTTGTGATTTATGGATACCTGATGTAAGTCTCAGAGAAGAGTAAAATATTTGCCTAGCCAGTTTATTATTATGAAAGTTTCAGTTATGTAGAGCTGGGATAGGGAGTGGGGTGAAGAAAACAATAATAAAAAGATTAGAAAACAAAAGTAAGGGTTTGTTATAGGAATGCAAAGATCATCACAGTGTCACAATGTTCCATGAGTCTGGTCAGCAGCAGTAGAGGGTTGGGGTGCAGATTCTCTCTCTGTTGATTGCAGGCTGAAGGGAAACACAAAAAGGGAAAAACATGCACATATTTTTGTGGAGTGTGTGTGTCTATATACATATATATTATATACACTGTCCAGTTCTTGGTTGCCTATAGTGATGGCACACCTGATACAGGTGCAACATCCAGTGCAGGCTTATCCACGTCAGAGAAGCCAAGGCCTCCATGCTAATCCCAATTCCTCAAACAACATAAGCTGACGAAAGCATTTCTCCACTGCAGTTGTAGTGACAGCATAGAATCTTCCAAGATAATGCGAAGAAGCATCTTGCGTTTCATACACTGCCTATCACCATTTTGCTTGTCATGAGTGTGCTAGCAGAAGTCCATCTTCTCAATCTGGTGAATATGAATGCGGAAGCCTGATGTAGGTACAGTCTGGATAAAAATGCTGTGCCACAGAAAATCTGTAGCTAGCGACTAAGACAGTGTTCATCTGTGTAAGTGGGATATATCTAGCTTTTCTTTAAGTAGGCCATGATTTAAAGTACTTGTGGAGAAGAGGCGAGGATAAATATTTCTTGTAAGTATCCATTATTGATCATATTCTTTATTGAGTTGAAGTGTGGTTAGGGTTCTGTCTGATGCTTTGTTAGCTACTAGACAATAATGAGTATATTCTTTATTTTACAGAAACTTTTGGAGCTCAAAGTGCATGAGAATAATCTGAAGATACCTGCATATGTGAACTCTATACAAATGCATATGGAAAATCAGCACTAATTTCACAAATTCTGAAAGTGTATAAAAATGTAAAATAGTTTTTGACATGCTGCCTCTTAGAATAGTAGGCTAACTTCTGCCTGTGGCAGTTTGAACAGCTGGAACTGAATCTTCTTTTATTCAGTTTTGCTGCACTGTTCTTTTTCTGTCTTAATCTTTTTTATTGTGACTTGTTCAGTAATTTTAAAAATTTGTTCAAAATTGTAGTTTTAAATAAAGTTTGGACTTGTCTGTAAATTTGTCTTTTGGAAAAATTTCCTCAGGCTTATAAAATGTTATGAGGAGTTGTTGGAAGCTAACTGACCTAAGTGTTGGTGTGTTTATAGTTTGCTGGTCCTGTTCAGAGAAACGCTGTTAGTTTTCCTGTGAGAAGAAACTCTTGTCTCACAGCTTCTCAATCTTCTACGAGTGTGACATGTAAAAGTCTGTGTCTCCTCCTTGCCTTATAGCCTAAGTATAGCTGGCCTGTAAAAATTACTCTCGTTCATGGCCTGTGGAATTAATATCTGTCAGCACATTTGTTGGAGGCGAAGTAGATACCTTGCTTTGTTGTTAATTGCAGAAAACATCTATTTTTTTATTTTATTATTTCTAGTTCTTTATTATTTTCTTTTCAATATGAAACAGGATAAACTTGGCTGAAAATTTTAATATCCTTTCACATGTGGCACTTAAAATTGCTGTAAGTGAATACCTGTAGAATTTTTTCTTTAAGTATTTAACTTTGTGAATGGTTTTGGTTGTAAAAAGGAAGACGTATAGAAAATTACTATTGAAGTTACCGTGTATTTAAAAAAAATTAATAACAAAAAAAGAGTTTAAGTTGGCACCTAATACAGTCATGGCAAAGGCAGAAATAGGGTTATAGAAAAGTAGATTGAAAACTACGTCAGAATAAAAATGTTATTTGCTCTTTCATATTCCTACTTTTATCAGAATTCCTAGTAAGAGGAAGTCATAAAGTTGAGCTAGAAATAGTTTATCTACTGGCAGTGTAGTGATCCAGTTCGCCATTTGTTAGGACAAGACTGTTTTCAAGGCAGTCAAAAAAGTAATGATTACCTTAAGTTCAGAATTTGCTTCCTTTTTGGTTAGTATTCAGTATGGCTATACTGTATGGAAGACATTTTAGTAGTAGTGAAGGTTCAATATACACAAAGTAGAATGAAGTTTGAATAAAATGAGTGTGATTCTACTGTGATTTCCCTTTTTATTATTTTTTGATTCTGAGCCTCAGCTTTTATGAATGGATTTTTAAGTGGCAGATCAGAGATAAGAGGTGATTGTAAAAGCAAAATTATACATATTAAAAGGTTTAAAGACAATTTAGAAAGCAAAATTATACATATTAAAAGGTTTAAAGACAATTTAGTTACCATGCAGGCTTTAAAGTCACTGTGATGCTGCATGTAGAGGACAAGGGAAGTACAGTCACATAGCAAGCTAGTGAAAATGAAACAAAATGAAAGCTTTTAATCACTAAACGAACACCAGAATCGGTAAACCTAAAAAAGGACGTAATCTTATTTTGGCAAAATATTGTTTACACATTAAATGTTAAGCTCAGGAAACATCATGAGCACAAACCATTCCAAGGTGAGCATTCAATAATGCTATATATGAATAATGCATTTTGATGGATTTGCCCTGTTCTGGTGATGAAATTTTGAGCAAAACCTGTGATTGGATTCTGTGAAGATTATCAACACTTACTGAGACGAAGGGGTAGTACAGTGGGCCACTGCCTTTGCTTTGATGAGGGATCAAATTGCAATTGAGAAAGTGTGCATAAAATCCATTGTGACTTTAGAAAATGAGGCAATGCTTGGCAGCATTAGATAAAATTGCAATTACAATTGATGTTGAAGCAGAAAATTATCCTGCAGGAAGGGTGGTCAACTGTAATAGATGTCAAAACTAAGGAGGGATGTCTAGATGTACAGATGGATTGGTTAAATATAATTTTGAATGAGAAAAGATAAAGAGTAGTGCTTACCGTAAATACATTCAGCGCTAACAGTGTATGCTCATAGAGAAGGAACACATCTCCTTGTCACACCAGCAGGAATGATACCACTGCTGCAGGTGGGCATAGCAGGGAACAATCTTTCATGGTGTTAAAAATAAAAGACCTTGTACTCAGGATAGCTCCTTGTAGGCAGTCTTGCTCTAACAGCTTCAGAAGCAATAAAAAAAGCTGATAGTGCACAGTGTAGGTGAAGCCTTTAATTGCAACTTCAGGATTGAATGTTCTGTTTCAAAATCCATGGAAGAAAATGAGGAATTGTTTTTAATTGTGAAAATGAAGTTGATAATAGTGATAAGCATCAGGAAGATGATGTGTTGAGGGGAAGAAAATGGCAATAGTAACCAACCATAAAAAATATTAGTGAAAAGTTCTTCTCTTTATTGTATGCTGATTAGAGATGTGAGAGTGACTTCTTCTGTATAGCTTTGCCAGAGTCAATTGTATTATCGTGTTTGCTCTGTGAGTTGTAATTGCTTAAGGAAATCTTGGTTACAAAATCTTAATTTGAAGTACAAAGTATTCCATGGCAGACTTCTACATAGAGGCAGCATTTTTTGCCTTAGTTTTTGCTAGTAATTTGATAGGATTGAGGGTTTAAGGGTTTTTGTTGTTGATTAAAGTAGCCTAATAAGAATTGAAACTGCCCTTGTAATTGTGTTCCAGTTCAGAGCACTAGTACTGTAATGCATAGGCTGTACCTCAGGCTAACTGCCCCAGTTAATGAGACACAAGACAGGAGAAAGAATTGACACTCACTGTTTTCAAACAAGAAATTCTTGTCATAGAGTAACTCGTCCACTATTGAAAGTTTTCTTCAATAGTGGATGAGTTACTCTGTTACAAGTGAAGCCTCTGCCATTCTTCTACCTCTGACACTGTAAGTTAAATTCTCTTCATACTAATCCATCTACTTTTGATATTCCTTTGTTCACACTTTCTCTCTTCACAGAATCCTAGAATAAACGAAGTTAGAAGGTATCTTTGGAGATGACTTTGTCCAACCCTTTTGCTTAAGCAGGGCCACTTGGAGCCTCTTGCGCAGGACCTCATGCAGCCAACTTTGAAATCTACAACTCAGGAGACATTACAACCTATAGGGAACCAGCACTCAGTCATCAACAGAGTGAGGAAGTATTTCCTGATGTTCAAACAGGTTCCTCTCTTGGAAGTTTGTACTCTCATATTCTACTTTAATTATTCCTTGCTAAAATAGTATATTTGCCAAAGAAATTAAGCTGTATCTTATACTCTGATACCAATGCTTCTACTCTTATGTAGTACCAGTCAAGTAGAATGTCTTTCTTTCCAGTAGTATTAGAAAGAATCTCACTTAAAATGAGTGCAGAAGAGTATGAATGGAAATTTCAGCTTGATAAACTGCTTGCATAGCAATCTGGACCAAATGAATATTACAGTACATTATCTATTTTAGGCATCTTGAGGGGGGAAAAAAGTGTGAAAGGCAACTGTTGGGGCTAAATGGCTGTCTTGCAGCTCATGCCTGCTGTACAGCATTCTGTAATGAAATAACATTGAAATGGGAACAGATATTTTTTGAAACTGTTCACAATTCTGAATTTCATTGTGCTGTTATCCCCTGAGGAATAGCTGTATGGAACAATAAGTGAAAAGCATTTTTAGGGTTTTTTTTTTCATTTTGTAACTTTTAAGATGAAAGTTAACATACAGAACTGATTTTTCTTCTACTGCTAACAAAATTTAGTAGCAGCTCTTTGAACTGAGAGATATTACTATTGCATAGAGAATGGCTTGCAAGCCAATATTTAGGAGAATGTACTGATACAGAGTGAAACCAAACCCTATTAGAATTTGATTCACTTTTGCAAATTCTAGGAGGAAGCTACTGTACAATCAATAGGTGTACAGAGGTTAGGCTAAGTAGGATTATCACAGTGGTAAGATAATAAATGAAAAACGCTCACTAATGTTGTAGGCTCACAATAAACTCCATGAGGAGCAATCTCCAGAAAGAGATCCTTCCTCAGTGGCAGTCAGCACTTAAATGAGGTCTAGGAAAGATGGAGCCAGACTCCACACCTTCCATCACACAGGTGAATTGCCTTCACCTGTGCTACTGTAGCTGACTCATTGCTTGCCACAGGTGGTCAATCAGAGGTTCAGGCTGTGATCAATTGTTCCCATACAGGTACAATGACTTTTTTTTTTTTTTTTTTTTTTTCAAATAGATTATGACAATGCTTTTGAAATTTTATTTTAATCAGATCACAATATTCAGTTGCATTTTGGAATTATTTATGCTCCAAAATTACTGATTAAAGCATTCACAAAAAGTCTAAGCACTAAAACAACAGAAAACCCGTAGTAACTTTGGGCTCTTTTTCTGCAGTGCTAGTGTTTTGAACTGTAGCTACCTCCTACAGGTGATATTTCTTGCTAACAAAAGGCATTCAAACAAAGCATAATTCATCTGTTATGAATTTAAGATCCTGAGTTAAATGATCAAGCTAACTTTGTCTTAATCCAAAAGAAAACTTTACCCATTCTATACATTCTATGTATATTCAGTGCAATAGTATTTACTCAAACACAGACTGGAACATTTCTTGTACAACTTTTATATAAGCTTCTCTCTCTTCATTTGTCATGAGAGACACAAGCTCTGGATTTTCACAAATTTCACCATACGAGTAAGGCTGAGCAGCTACCATTAAAATAGGATCTAGTGATTCTTGCTCTTCCTCTTGTTCAAACTGGCTGCCTGCTAATTTTGTTATTGTACTTGAGTGTTTGGCATTTTCAGACTCACTGTCACTGCCTGATTCAGGTAACTTGCTTTTGACAGCAGGAGCATAGTCAGTGCTGGACAATGACTTCATGGATTCATGGATGAGAAGAGTCTTGATGATTTCATTCTCGCTGACAGTTTCTTTAACAGTTTCTTCAGCTTCTTCAGAAGCATTTGTTCCTAACACACGATACGTTAGAGCTATGAATACTTTTAGTTACCAGATACTATGTAAATGAAATATTTTTTCCTACTTTGTTTAGCATTCTCTAAAATGCAGGCATTTTGAAGAACTTTCTGCTTAGAAGTAATACCAGTGGTGCCTGGCTAGAGTGAGAACATTTCAGGATATGGTACTTAACTTCTGGCTTTAGGATTATTATCTAAGCCACTCTAAAGAATAGTTTTCAGAAACTAAGTTTTGATAGTCACTAGACCAGAATCGGAGGGCTATTGTATATTATGAACCAATTTCACATCATTTTCTAGGAAAACTACATTTAATTGTAGTAAAGCTGCTGAACTATTTGTCAGTGCTCAAAACTTACCAGCATTATTGATGGTAGCTGTTGTTGCTCCTTCCACAGTGCTCTCTGACATCCAGATAGGTTGCTCTTTAGTTGCTTTTTCTTTCTTTTTTTTCTTGCACTCAGAATCTTGGACATCAATAATTAAGTTTTGACTATATGTATTGCCAAAAGAGGAAATTTTGGTGGCCCATTTTTCAGGTCTACTGCAGGGTTCCGGCGAGCTTGAACATACCTTCTGGTCAAAGCTAAATGAAATGTCATCCATTTTGGACTGATGAAATACAAGCAAGACCCTCACTTCCCATTCAAACCACCACCACCACCAACAACAAAAAAAACAATAAAAAACCCCACCAAGAATGAAGCTTAGTAGATGCCTAGCTTTAATAGGTTCTCTCTAGTTTTAACTAATTTTCATTGCCCCTTATCTCATAATAGAGGCAAGTGATTCTGACCCACTGATTTTTTTTGCATTATTTCTGTAGTAATGCATTTCTAGATAAAGGATACCTATAGAGTAACATTACTTTATCATGGAAAAGGCTGTGAACTATATTCACCAAAGGAGAAGTCTAGAATATAACTCCTTAAATAATGTAACAAAAATAAAGCTGTAAATTTATAACAATTTAGATGCCGTAGATAATAACTGGCTTCTTCAGTAAGGAGTTTCCCATTATGTACAGTCAAATAAAGCAGGCCTTTAGATTAGGTATTTCAAAGATGGTACAACTGGAAAGTTGTTGGAGAGGCTGTATTATTAGGAGATAGGAGAGTTATACCTTTCTGATATGCCTGGGATTGCTGTTGGCTGAGGTTCCAACAAGTCATATGGCAGAACAGTATCTTCTGTCTCACGCAGTAGCACGAAGATAGGTTCCATCTGCTCATTGAATTTTGCTAGCAAGGTTCGAGCATCTCGCTTAGGCAGTGCTGAGGCATCTTCCTCTACTTCAGTATTGCAGTAAGTACAACGGAAAGTCTCTGCAATGTTATCAAAATTGAAAAAAATCTCATGTTCATAGAATACAAAAGATAAACAGTAACTTGTTGAGAAGTCCTACCTGGACAGTTTCCAAAATACTCTAAACTTTACCAGAGTTTTTGCATTTGTTCATTTCATTCAAAGGAATTCAAATTCTAGCTTTTTTTTTTTTGGGGGGGGGGGGGGGGGGTAGGGGGGTGGAGGGAGTGGTGGTGTGTAGAGGTGTATGGGAGGGGGAGGAGAAAGACTATTCTCATGTTAGTTGTACAAGAAAGAAGTACCCATGCTGGGGGGAAAACTTAGGTTGGTTAGACTTGCAGTAGCATTAGATACTAAGGGGGGGTTTTTTTCCTTGTTTTATGATCTTTTTCTAACTTCACAAACATATGAAAAGACATTTGCAAGCATAAAGAACATCTGCTGGTTTTAGTTTGAAGTTCCACAGTTCAAAAAAGACTTCATTAAAACATATACTAAGTCCTACATTTGTGTCTAAATGAAATAATCACCAGCCTTCATCTTTGCATTTCAGTAGCACATCAGTGTCTCTAGGATGAGAACAAAGCGATAATTTGCCAAATGACAACATGCTAACTTCACCTTTGAAATTTCAAGTTAATCACTGTAAAGTATGGGTCATTCTCACTGGCTTTGGCATCCTTTCAAGGTGCCATGACCCACATGTTAGCATTGTAGCTGCATTTAGAGTAATATATTGCAATAGAATTCCATTTTTCCTCCTTTTGAACAAGTGCTCTCTAGTTATTTTGATTTTAAGGAGGAGAAACCCCGGACTCTGATGCCACTTCTGCTATGGATGTGTCATGTTGCCCTGTGAGGAGCCTGAACTTCTCTGTTTCCAGTACAGGACTGAAAGAACACCTCTCCTCTGCTGACAGTCTTTGTTGTGGTTATTACAGTTGGTGGCTGCAAACTGCTTTATCCATCTTTATCCATCCAACTCTTCCATCAGAAACATCAAAGACACAAAGATTAACTTAAATTCAGAGTAGAGTAACATAAATATGTAAAGACAGATGAGTAGTCTTAATCCAGGTAGAGTGTCTAATTCCTAGCAAGGTGAAGCCTAAATCTGGTTCCCAACTCTGGATCTTACACTCAAGATTATTTTCTCTCATTGGGCCTATTCTACAAAGAGCTTTTCCTTTTACCCTCATTTCCCAGCTTTTTTTCCTGTCCTCAGCTCTTTTCCCGTCATCAAGCAAGAAGTAAATCCTAACAAATACACCTTCCTTGCAAAGCTCCCAAAAGAGCCAATTTAATGTTATCACAGTTATTCTTCAAGATAAAAACCAAATAAATGATTAAACACACCTGTAAATACATCAAAGAGTTGATTGACCTCCAGGTCTGTGTATGTGCTAGAACAAGATGGACATTTAAAGGAGGACCTGGTAGTTGAATCCCGCTCATCTGCTTCTATCTTCCGCCGCACATGGTCCAGTTTGTACTTTATCACATCCACCAGCACCTTATAATTGATGTAATAGTAGTTGTGTCTTGTGCTCTTCCCATTAGGCCCTGTTTCAACTCGCATACGCAGCTTCACAAACTTGTCTGCCTTGAGTGTGTTGAGAACAGTGCGCAGCTGTTTGCGTTCGTACTTGAGCAGCTGTAACAAGTCATCCTCTTTCACACAGGGGTAGCGGGTCAGTACATCCACAGCCAGGGAGTACTCTACTCCATAGAAACCCCTCACTATGTATTTGGCCAGGCGCTTTAGGGCCGCTGGGACTTCTGTGGTAACGTTTTGCTCTTCCATCATGAGTTGTACCGCTGTCAGAGAAAGAAGTGTTGCACAGCAAGTTATGGTAAGCCTTTTTGTTCACTGTCGTTTGCTCTTCTGCAAGTCTTCACTGAATAAATTAATATAAAATCCTTAATCTGCACCTATGGATGGGGTGGTACCAATAGACATAGATCAGGTATTCAGGTACAGCAATTACAACTGTAGTATTCATAGATTCTGTGAGTTTTTACACAAGAGGACATCTAGAAAAATAGGTACAGAAGACAGTATTTTCATGTCTAGGCATGCCTGAAGTACTCATTTTCACTCATAGCCAGCCATAAAAATTACAGCTCAGGATGCAAGCCAAGTGGAAAAATCTATAGTTTAATTCATAACAACATAAAATAGATGTGGTTCTACCTCCCTGTATGACAAAGCTACAATGGGTATTTGAGTACTTTAGTGTGCTGCTTATTATGTTGTTGGTTTGGTTTTTTTGTTTGTTTGTTTGTTTTTTCCTTTGCTGGTTGTGAGGGTCATGCAAAGGCCTAGAAAATGATGTTCTATCTTGCCTGGCACTGCCCTCACGCAGCACAGCGTTAGGACTAAGCCTACTAGATCCAGTGCATCAGAAGGTGGGTGGGGGTGGGACAGCACATTATGGCATGTAGTAAGTTGCCAGCACTTGCATTGACATCCGCTGCTGAGGGGCACCTTGCTCAATCACAGGTGATTGTGCATCACTACATAGAGCTTGCAGTTACTCTTCAACAGAAATCATAGTTAAAAACAAAAGCTATAATTAAATTTACATCTCATAGGGAAAGCACTGTCTTGTCACTAAATTAAGTATAATCCTGGTGGTCTAAGGCTAGAAACCCAGAAAGAAATGGCACTACCCTGACCTAAATCTCCCACAGGAAGAACAGGGAGCGCTGCATTAGGCTGTTCAGGGAGGAGACTGAATATCTGGGCTTCGGCAGGCCTGAGGATCCTGACCTGGCTTTGTGGTTTAATGAAACATAAGTAGAGGTTGGACCAGATGGTCTCCAGAGGTCTCATCCAACTTAAATTATTTTGGTGTGCTCCAGAAGAATTAAGCTGAATCCTAGTAAGGAAACTAAGGTCAGTTCCACCAATGGTCCACAGAACAGTAGGAACAGTGTTTCTAAGATTTTTCATGAAAACCTCAAGGAAGGAACAACTTTTTTTTTTTTCTTTTTTTTTTTTTTCCTCCTCTCTAGTTCTACTTTCCCTTCTTCTTTGTCCTCATCCTCTGAAAAGTCTCAGCCAAACCATCCATCTGACTCAATGTAGCTGATAGGAGTGGACAGATAAACCCTTTCCCAGATAGGAAAGCACAGGTCCTTGGACTTTTGTTGAACTGAGTCTCCCAGAACTAAATCCAATTCTAGCTGCCAGTCAAGCCTTAACGTAACACCATCTTTGTACATGTGTGCTCATCCCAGACCTGTATTATGTACTTGCAGAGATTTGAATTGCACTGAAGTGTTTCCAAACACCTTAATGTTAATAACACTTCAAGTCCAGAGTCTTACAACCACAAAAACTATTTAAAAAATAAAAAATAAAAAGGAAAAAAGCCACCATTTCCAACACTCCCAACACCAAACCAGCCAAGCCAAAAAAACTCAGCACTTCCACAACAACGGCCATTGTCCATCACCTGTAATATAAATACTGTGAATATATTCTGCAAAAATACTGATAAGAAAACACCACCACCACCACCACGTACACATAGTATCAATTTGTAGTAGAAATACAGGTATTCAAGCTTTTGGTCAAACATAGAAAGCAATGGCTTTCTTTTTACAAGCATAGCTGAATTTCCACAGAATAAATAGCAGGCATGGAAAATACAAACTCAGCATTCTTTCCATCTCTTTGCTACATCTGAGGTGATGTTCTCCAGTCCCCATTGATAAACTTCCTCGCCTTCCAATTGCCTAGAGGCTCACAGTTCAGGAGAAACTGCTGGTTAAGAGCTGCTGTCTGCAGGCAGCAGATCTCCATTAGGAAACTGAGATGACCCTTATCAAGGAAAGGAGAAGAAAGTGGAGCAGCTTTGCTGCAGAGATAGAAGGGCTTCAAGCAGGAATCTACTCCAGAGCTGAGTTGCAGTCACACTCCAATAAGTGACAGGTATTTTGCTACTCGTATGGATCATTGGGAAGTAGTTTTTTTTCAGTTGGTAGCACATATTGACAGATACCTTTGAAATCATGGCCTAATTTCTACTGTTAAGTGCTTTTGAAGCACTTTTATGAGGGTGGGATCTACTTTTTTTGACCTCTTTGTTATTTTAGATGCTGGAGCAGCTCTTCAGTTTGTGATTTACATGGAGCTATTATAGCTTCAGAAGAGAAAATACACCGCTTTGTTTTTGCCATAAGCAAGAATAGGAACTATCTTTCAGACCATCCTTTGTTTTGGGAAACCTGCACAGAATTGCTTACTGTATTAACAAGCAGCTATCAAAAGTAGCATTTCAAGTTCACAGACATCACATAGAGCAGGTTGTACAAGGCTGATCTACAGCCACTTGCTTAGTTAACCTTCTATTTGAAACTGTCTGAGCAGATACACGCTTTAATTTTTTTTAATTAGACTTTTACTTCAAAAGCTCTAAAGGAGAAAAATTTATTAAAGTAGTCTTTTGTTAAAATTAATATAATCACATTATTTGTAACTAAGTTAAAAACTTTTATCATTACCTCCATTATATATGCAGAAATCTCCAGACTGCTGCTATACAACAATCACCCATTTCCTAAGAGCTCAAAGTAACTGCAAAACGAGCTTAAATATTTCCCAGCTTTTTCCTACACCCATCTGTGATCAGCCCCAATTATCACCCAGGTGGAGCAAGAGTCCCCAGATCACATTTCATTAGGAACTGAATGAATTCACTCTCGTACACGTTGCATCACGATATAGTTACAAATCTGATTGCTCAATGCTACATATCTACAACAGATCAGGACCAAAATTTTAAGTGACTGCAATCTGTGTTTTCATTAGCATGACTTTACAAGACTACAGGTAACATGATAATTAACTCATTTTTTTGTTGCAAAACAAAAACATAGCCTGGATAATTTACATAATTTGTGTTTAGGAGCTTTCATTGAAAATATTCAGAAAAAAATAGCATACATATATTTAGTTTTTGTGTTTTTGGCATGTTCTATTTTAGGTGGCTTCTGTCTTCAAAGGAAATGAAAAATATTTTTTCACTGTGTTTTTTCTCAGAAGATAGTTATACTTTTATTTCCTTCTATGGGTGAGAAAACAACATTTAAAACAAACTCTAAACTAAGGCTGCCAGGCACTCTTAGGACTGTAATCATCAATTTGATCTCCAGTCTGTCCATCATGTATGTGTGCAGTGGAGGTTGGAACCTTGTGGTAATTAATGTGTGGTATTGTGTGTTAAATTTAAAATGTTGCACAGAACAGTTGAGCAGGTATACGTTTTTTCATACTGTGCTTCTTGAGCACACTCCTTTGCTATGATATTCCACTAGAACATGCAGAGGTGCAAGACTGCATGCTGGTACTTGTGTTTTGTCTGTGGGAAAGGTTTAGAATGAGTAATCCCCGTGGGTTTCCTTGCTAAGTGTTTTCAACAGGGAAAGTGCTCTGTAACATCAGAGTTTCATTCATGTGGCTGTCCTCAGCCTGTGTGTGGTGTGGAAACATGGCACGAAGACATAAAATAGCTTTCTAAATTCAGCAGTGCCATGGTTTAGCTGGGAGTACTGCTCTCAGAAACAGGAAATCACAAGCACCTGGGCATGCTGTAGCTGATAAGGAAGGCTTGCTGAGTAAGGACATCAGCCTGCATGTAGTAGAGGTAAGTGTACACAGCAGGGGTACTGCTCAGCCCTGTGCCTGCATGGGTGGCGGTGTTCTGTGAGGGCTTTTGCTAAGTCCCCTGTTGCACGCACACTCAGAGAAGAAGCAAATCATCGTAAGTAAGGTAGTAATAAAAAAATGTGGTTTGAGTGTTTCTGAGCGCCTGTAGTTCTGGCACTGAGGACCGTGGGAAGCAGGATTTGAGCTATTAAGTTGTTGTGCAACAAAGACATTACTGAAAGCAGGAGCTTGAGACACAGGTAGGCAAAGTTGTTTGGTTTTGTTTTAGGCCTTTTTGAACAGTGATGATGTTTGTGTAGAGTGGCTCTGGCATTGTGCTGTGCTTGGGGCTACTTGAGGAAGACAAGGCAGGTTGTCAGTTGAGCAGTCTGAAATGGGAGAAATAAAGAGCATCATCAGAAGTTGAATGAGAAAAGTAAAGGGTTGCTGCTCTGTGGAGCAGGATCCCTGTGGAGTAAATGCAGTGCGTTTTCCCTGTGGTTGGTGCACCTGGCCTTGCAGGAGGTTGTGATGTGTACCTTGGGCAAACATGAGCTTTGCAGGCTGCTTTTCTGTCTTCTCCTGGCCCACCACCTGCTATTCTGCCTTCCTCCAGTGTTCTGCTTCATTCTACATCCTTCATGACAGCTGGTACCCGACACTCCCTTAGTTTATAAAACAAAATCTCTAGCCTGTGCCTTCAGGTGCTGTGAAATGACAAAACACCAGAAAGATGCTAACAGACCATATATAACCTGCTACCCTGTGCACACGGTTGTTAATTGCACCATTGCCTCTCTCTTTCCTTGCTGTCCCATAAGTCTCTGCTTAGACAACACACCAGGTGTTAATGTTTAACCGTGTGTTTGTGAACCAAGCAAACCCTGCCTCGAGATGGTTCTTCTTCTTAATGTGCTGGTTTTCTTAATGCGCTATCCCCTTATTACTGAATTATTGAATCCACAGTCCCTGAAGGCGTGCTGGTATCAAACTAAATCAGCTTTTGATTCTTCTCAGAGTAGCGTACATTGTAATCTTCCCCACATCCAGAAAGGTAGAGGCGTATGCTACATATGGAGCTCTGAGCTGTGGAATTTTGATTGGGGATTTTTTTTATTTTTATTTCTTGCATTGGGTATTGGCCTAATGGAGAAAGCTTAGCAAAATTAAGAGAATGACAGAACTTTAAAAGTGGGAAACTCAAAGCAAACTTAATGTATGGAGTTACCTAAAGTACAAAATATTCATCAGAGGCAGGCATTACTACTGCGACTCTTCTACTGTTCACACATAACCCTTGAGCTAAAAGAATAAACTTTGCAAAACAAGTTAGACTGAAATCTTGTCTTGTATACATTTAACGTAATTCAGATCTGATTCAGTGTGGTGCAGAAAATGGCATGAGGGCAGAGCTCCAGGTACTCAGGATGTAAACAAAGCAACTCCTTTAGAATTAATTTTGTCTCTTTTAAGTAACAGTGTTTGGGAGCAGACTGAGCTACAAAAGATCCTTATAATCTTTCATAGAACAAGATAAAATGCTCTGAAAAACCAGTAGGCAGGCTAAGAGGAATCAGCTGAGTGGTCTGCTTGCTTCTTGATCACAGTATTTCGTCGATTTTGAATGTTGTGTTTCCAGACAGTTGTAACAGTTACAGGAAGCTTTTTATAAAAGGCATTAATATGTGGAGTCTTCTTCCCAAGGCAAATTGTGCTTTCTGCCACTGCTTTGAGCATTATTATTTCTGGCTAATCTCGTTCTTCTGGTGCAAAGGATGGGAGGTTTTGCTGCTTGGAGAGATTTGGTGTACCTTTTTCAACCATGATTCTGGTCCTGCAAAACCAGAACAGCTGCTGATCCTCACCTCAGCATAAACAGGTAATTTGCCTACTGTTAGCACTAAATTGAAAACCAAGATTCTGAGCTTTTTCTTTTTTTGGGTGGTTCTGCTTCTTTCTCCTCCCGGCAGTGGTCTGAGGAGCTGTGTGAAGGGCAGACAGGTGTCCATGTGCTGTGAAGGAGGAGGTGGAATGTGGTGCTTGCTTAGGGGTTCTCTGCTACTCTATCAAAGCCCTGAAGAAACAGATCCGTGTATTTTCTATTTAAAAAAAAAAAAAACAAAACTAATAAATCATTTTTTCTTTCTTCAGTGAAATGGCCTTAGCTTTTATGACAGGCAGCTGGGGCAGCTGGAACAAGGGAGAGGAAACTTATGCTAAAAACAAAATGTCTCTACTTGTAATAAACAAATGTAACTTCTCTGGCTTGAGATACCCTTTAGAGCAAGTGCTTTCAGCATGAAGAGGTGGAGATTAAATCAATAAGCAATTAATAACATTAATCGCTGTTGACATTAAGGCAGATAGAGTATAGCATATTTGCTTCCTTTTTTCCTTTTTTTTTTTTTTTAATAGCTTTTAATATTTTTGTCAACAGTCAACACATGTATTCAGGCTCTGGATAGATCTCCATGGGATTTAGCTATGCACCTGCAATTATAAAGCAATTTCCAGTGTGGAAATGTGGATTCTCTTGCACAAGGGGCATACCAAAAGCACATTAGTTAATGACTGTAAATAGTCTACACTGCCTTGCTCCATATACTCTAAAGTGGGAGAGGACTGATTAAGGAAGTAAACTTACTACTTATTCTTAAATGACAAAGTAATTTGATTATACCTCTTATGCAACTAATTCTAAATAAATCTGAACATCCCCCCCTCCCGCCCCCCCGCACCAGATTAAAGCGCGAATGCAGCAGTACTGTGACTCTGTGACTTGTCCTTCACAATAGGCAGGTACAGACTGTAGCGTGTAAATTGGTTTGTTTTATGTGAATCATCTGACCCAGAAACTGCATTTCAAACTACACGTTATTTTTCCACTAATCTAAGATGTGATTTTAGCTTACGTAGGTGCAGCAGACACTGTTGAGATGAAAAATAGACTCTGGTAAAACAATCATGCTAATGTGTTTCTGCTTGCTTACATTAGTTGGAAAAATATTAGGTATGTAACTAGTGTAGCCCTTTTGTTTTTAAGATCAGTTTAAATAGCGGGATGTGGATTTCCGTGTGGTCTAATGTGTCAGTGCTTTATATCCATTTGAGTTTCTTCTTGCTGCACTAGTGCAGCCATTTTTCTATGGCTTAGGACATTAGTACTTCATTTGACCAGATGCCATGATTTTCACATACCAGCTGATAGTTATTTGGCAAATAGCATTCCTTTTGTCCCTCTTTCTTCCACTGTTGATGGAGGGAAAGCTTATTAGAACTGACTGTTGTAAGCTGGTAACATGGTTCTTAAAACAAGGGATGACTAAAGGTTAGCTTTTCTATGCATATTTGTATTTAAGAAAGGGCAACAGTACTAATTAAAACTTAGCCAGAGATGCTTTTGATGAAAGTTAACTTTGAATCTCAGATTTATGAGCAATAACTTGTTTCCTTTTCTGTAGACTTGTTTGTGTTGTTTGAAGGTACTTGGAAAAAGATTTTATACTAAGCTTTACTGTTTGGAACAGAAAACTGATAACACCTACTGTTCCAGAGCTCTACACCACACATGTACTGCTCTGAATATTCTGGTTATCAAGAATCCAGCTGTGAGGGGATGTCATCAACTTACACATTTTAGGTAGACTGCCTTATGCAACAGTCACTGCAGACACCAAAGAGACAGCAAACGCTTCCTTTACACCAATGGCAGGGATAAATGCATGACTTTGCTATCACTTCAAATATGAATAGCCTTCCTTCTGTAGTGTAGCAGAAGAACTACAACTACAAGAACCAACAGGCCCCTATGCTTACTTGCCAGTGTTTTTTCTCTTTGCGTGTTATAAAACAAGAGTTGGTACTGTGTTTTATAATTAGACCTAGCAATGATCTACTGCCGTATATAAAACTATTAATGTATTCTACATTATCTGCTTCCTAAGATATTAAGGTATCTGTACTTCTCCCTGTTTCTACTGATCTTTACTTAAATTTGTGTTTCAGGCCAACAACACAGACTTGGCTTTTCATCTTATCCAGTTTTAGTAGTTGGTTACTCATAACTCACAGATCGTTTAGACGTTACTCAAAATCCGTCTATGGGGAAGCAAATGCCTTTTCTGCCATGTGATGTGTAATGTATCTGTTGACTTCCAATAAGGTATGAAATCAGTGCAAATGTATCAGTCTGAGAAAGAAGTTCTTCAGAGTATTTATTGTATTAGTATTTTTTTTTAAACAACAGAACAATCTGTATTAAAAAATGTATCTGTTAACAGGCCAAGAAAGAATTTCAGCTAAAGATCCACAAATCAGTGAACAGACACTTAAGACTCAGATCTACTTTTAAGATATTTCCACAAGAGCTTGTTTCTGTGACTAAATATGTATTCCTGGTTGGTTATGTTGTAATAGAGCATTTTAGACATATCTTCATATGAGAGACCAAAACAGGAGCTATTCATCCTAAGTGCTTGGGAAAGAATAACAGAACTATATTATCACAGATAATCTTCTAATACACAATCCTTCTTGTGCTTAGTAGGTGGTATTTTAACTAATTTGTGCTTTAAAAGTACTTCAATTAAAGAAACAACAACACATGAACAAAAACAAAACAAACCCCAAGCCAAAATAAGACTACTGTCAACACTGAAGAGATCCAGAGCTAAATGCTGAACTCATGTTGCAGAAATAGCTGAAATCGAACCAGATACACATTAATATAAGTTTCTTGCCTGCAGAACTTCTGAGCAGAAAGCAAGAAAGTCCAATGCAAGACAGGGTCTCCCCCCTGTTAGAAGCCCATTGAGATTTCTATATAACAGTTACATTTCTGAAAAGAGGAATGAGGTTGATGAGTGTTATCCAGAAGTGTTTTCCCTCGGAGGGCCTCCAATTCACACAAGCACTTTCCAACATAGGAAGGGTACAGGACTACCAAGGACTGCAGGGATCTGGGCATTCCCGCAGGTAGGTCTCTGTGTGACCCTTATCCACCTCCATCAGCGTTGTGCACACTGTCAGCTAATAAACAGGTGGGAGGAGAGAGAAAAAAGCCTCATCAGAGGTATTACTGAAGAAACCCATCTCCAATCTAACTAAAGTGTGCACTTATTTAGCTAATTGTGGGTCTAATCTCTAAATCTGTTTAACAACTAACAACATGCAAGTACAAATAGCTTAGGTCCTCAGCCAGGAATGCCACCTTTACTGAATACAGTAGCTTTTTCATTTTGGAAGTTCTCTTAGACCCTTCATTTAAAAAACAAAACACACCAAAACAAAAACAAAGCACATTAAAACTTCAAGTTAAGACTAAAACATCTTATGTTGCCAGAAGAACATGCCTGTAGTATGCCTAAACAGTGTATTAATTTGTTCCATGCAGAACATGAGGCATGTATCTCAGATTCCTTCAGACTAGGATTCTTCGGGTGTCTGTAATGCAAAAACTGCCTCGCACCAGTGCTAACTGTAGATAAGGAATGGGCTCAAGCTACTCAGGGCTTTAATGCCGGGCCCTGAGAAAACACTTATTCTGAAGTAATTTGGAATTTTCATGATTGTATTTGCTTATTTCACCTATCAACCCTCTCAAACTCTACTGCATAGCACTGTGAATATGTATGGGGGTGAAGGGGAGGCAGAACTGAAATTACTTTATAGAAGGACATGCTCTTCTATTTCTGTTCTCGCACAATCATATGAATGTGGAGACCTTCCTGTCTATCTCCATGCCCCTTATCTCTTTTGCCTTTTGCTCTGTCATTCCAGTAGAGCTCCTCTGCTTTTATTACAAGTCAGTTTTAATTGGGGTCAGGATGAGAGAACCTGCTGCTTAATAGCCTCCTTTCAAAATGAGCATACCAGTTTGGTGAAAGGTTGCCATAAAAGGTTTTTAGAAGGCAGACCATGTTTATTTTGACAATTTCAATTCTAGCTTCACTTATAAAACCTTAAGCTTTGTTTAAATTTACAGTACAAATTCAGCCCTTTTTGCCTTTGCTGTGACAAAAACTGAATGTACCACTGACCACCTCCTCAGAAATGTGGCAATTCCTGATCGATTGTCCCCCTTGACCCCCTGCTCTAGACTTTCTGAGAAAACAGAAGCATTACCTTATTGAGGACAGGCTTTGTAGAGAGAACATCATAAATAGTTGGTAAGGAGATGTTCTGAAAGGAAATAATACATTGATGTTAATGGACATTAACTTGTTCCCTAGCATTGTGTAAATGCTGAGAACTGCAACTTTTGACTTCTCAGTAAGACAAACCTTTAGGAATACATAATACTGCAAGGACTTGTGCAGCCTAGATCTCCATACTGCTTCAGGCACCTGAGTGTCAGAGCTGCCTGACTGTGTGTGCGTGTGAATTCTACTAGTAATAAACAGCTCAGGAAACTTAATGTTTCTTAATATTAAATATCTCCTGTTTACTTCTGCATGTGCAAGGGGCTAGAAAATACTTGTAGGAAACCCACCTAGATAAAGCCTAAAACAAAACAACACAGTCATACAAAGAGCCACCTGGTATCATTAACCAGAAGTGTGGACAAATTACAAAGCCATTAGCCACCTTCGTCACTGCATCTGTGGTTGCAGATGCTCTAGATGCTTCTGGATCCTGCTGGATTAGAGCTGTAGCTTAAGCTGAGGGTTTCCAAATAGCAAGATTAGATATTCAGAGGATGTTTACCTCTTGTGATGTCTGGTTCAAGCACTTCATTGCAGGCGTTCTACGATTATCCAAGACAAGTGGAGGCTTCCAGCGATCATAGTTTGTTTCTATCACATACCACGTACCTTTCTTTATATCAAGGCTGGAAAAGAAGTGTACATTTGTGGTTTGCTTCTCTCAGTATAAACCCTAAAACGAGATTTTTTGGGCAGATATATGTATATGATATATAGATGATTCTAAAGAACTAAGTTCTAGCACAATAAAAGGAAAAATGTGACAATTACTGGTGGGGCCTGTTCTCTTTTGAAAAGAGGAGCTGGGCGTTAGGTTGAGCATACTCACTCCCAGATATCCAGAGCAGCTGTCCTGGAGCGAGTTATCACACAACCTTCTCCAGAATTTTTTCCCCCGAGTATAAAATAAGCTGGAGCCAGCAGTCTTGTTTTTGCCAGTTTGTTTTTTGCATCCTGGTAACTGCAGATAACAAAGTAGCATTGGACTATCAAAGGCTGTAAGTGGTTGTCATACTGAAGAAAAAGCACCCACCCAGGAAGAGTCTGGGCAGTTACTCCTTTTTTCCCTTTTCAGGCATCACACGAGAGATTATATTGCACTGACAGAACACACTTAAGTAAAAGCTTCTCTACTCAGTTTGTACTTAAGCTCGGTTGTTGAGAGGGTGTTCTTGTATATTCCACGTGTTGAAAATGAACAAGTTATGATGTACTGTACTGGTGTTCCATTCCACTAACTCATTAACTTTGTTTACTTCCTATTGTATGTTACTACCTGTTGGATATGTCTTGATGCAGGATGCTGTTACATATTCAGATGCCAGTAGTTTCATTAGGGAAAAAAAGTCTCAGAAAGCCATTTAAAAAGTTTATAGGAAGTCATGTGCCATGCTTACTCATCACCAGAATATGAGCAAAACTAGAATTATTTAATATTAATACTTCTAGGAAGATATCTATATCACTCGATACTAAGCATGTACTTACAATATTCACGTCAGGTGTGAAAGAGGTTATAGTAAAACATCTACAGGGAGGAAAAAAAGCAGTACCTTGTAGCATTCTCGAGTACTGATCTTGTGAGAAAGCCCATCCACATACCATCTCTTCTACCAAGAAACCATTCAAAGATACCTGCAAAATATTACTGGTTAGCTTCACTCTTGCTATTCCAATTTTCACAGCCTTTAAAATGATTTGTTCTTTATTCTACTCATCTGGCATCTTTTCACCATTTCTGTAACTGTTTATTTAAGGTAACTGGTATGTCTGAGGTCTGGAAATCTTGTACTGAAATAATGAACAAAACAAGCATTACTCACCAATATAACCACCATCAAGGCTGAAGCGCTCATTCATTGTCAGAGTGAACAAATCCTGAAAAGCATTAAACAAATCAGCCTCCATCCATTACAGGACTATTAATATCAGAAATAAGCAAAAGGCAACACTGCCGTTTATATGATAACTGAGCTTCTTATTCATTAGACTACTCTGTCTGTTGAGTAAGAGGCTAGAAGACCAAGCCCATGTCTTGGGCCTCATTAATCTCTGCTTGAGTAAGCAGAAATAATCATTCACAATTTTCTAACCTAGCACAACACAGAAGTGTAGTCTGCTGGCTTGCTAAGCAAGTCAAGCCAGTGGTCCTTGTTGCATCACTGAATTAGCAGATTTCCTCCCCTTGCTGTACGTAACCTTCTTCTCAGACCTCTGAATACTGTTGTAGTTTGAAGGTGCAGTTTTAAGGTCCAGTGCTAAGTAAACCCTAATGTGCTGCTGTTCACATACACATAGAGCTGAATGCAATTCAGCATGCACTACTTGCAACATGGAACTTTAACTCCAGACTTCTTGAACTAGTGTTTCTTTCAGAGGAAAGTGTAGTTCAGCTGCACCAAATCATTTTCAGAATGGAGTCTTATCAATCTCCTGAGATCAAAATATAAGAATAAATGGATACAATGCAGGGATGTATGCTAGTAATGCTCTGCTATTTAAACAGTGAACTATAATAAAGAGCAAGAGCATACAACATGTTGAAATGAAGGTGCAGTGGTAAGTTGGAGACACTGTGAAAGTTCTCTGCAGCTAGTTTATAAGGTCTAGATAGAATCTAGATTTCAGTGTCTATTAAAAAAAAAAAGTGCAGGTCTCCTCCAAGAAGGGCTGAAGAAAGAGAACTAAAACAAAACAAATGCGTGGTTTCTCCTCTGTGAGCGGTATCTTTCCATCTGCTAGCCAGAAGCAACAGCCACTTCAGCACATCATATGAACTCCCATTTGCTTATTCAGAATTCAAGCATACTTTTTAGGATTCATCCAAAAACATTTCATTTAGGCAATCTCCTTTTACAATGAACAGTGCAGCACCGTTTCCTTTTAGCTTTCTTCAGATCACTCTATGGTGCACAGGAGCAATTAAGAGCTCATAAATCAAAACATCCTAGGACAGATAGTTAAAGCAAGAAAACCTTCAAGTCTGAAGTACTATTAAGACATGGAGAAGCTTCCCCCATACTTACTGGTTTGACACCTGACACCATGCCTATGTATCCTGCAAAATTTGTAGACCTAAACACTGTTTTGTTGTTTCTCTGGAAGTCCAAGTTTACCACTGTAGGCTTCAGTTCCCGAGTTACAGTCCAGGAATTATTTTTAACATCCCACCTGTGGAAGACAGAACAGCACTGTAACTTCTGTCCCTCTGTATCTTTTAAAACTTCCAGTCACAAAACACAGGTTTCCCACGTGATGTTGATCTTACACCAACAAGCACTGTTCAGTAATTACCTGAGCAGCACAAGGGACAACAATAAAGTCTAAATGCATAGACAGCAATGAAAAGAACCAAATTTTATTCAGACCAATAGCATATATACTACTCAGTAGCACCCTTGGTACATCTGGTTTGTTTTGAAGCACTGATAGCTTCTGAATGATAACTTCATTCTGTTCCTACTGTCTAGTGGAAGCTGCTATTGGTACTGCCTGAGACACCAAACCTATTGTATTCTGAAAGCATGTGCTGTTTGTACTACAGCAGCAGGAACCTGTTCCCTCAAATTCTTACATTTCAAAGGGAGAAAACAAAACCAAATACAATTGGATGTGCCCTGTATAATGGGAAGGC
This sequence comes from Tetrao urogallus, assembly GCF_951394365.1. Lineage (NCBI taxonomy): Eukaryota > Metazoa > Chordata > Aves > Galliformes > Phasianidae > Tetrao > Tetrao urogallus. Next base: position 42,912,367 of record NC_136817.1, on the reverse strand, counting down.
CCAGTTCCAGTTTGTAGGATAAGCCAGAGCAGTCTATGCTAGGGAGCACTAAGGAACACTTACAGACAATTCTCTGGAAACAATCCAAGTTCTGGGAACAGCTTTGAAAAGTTGCCTCCATTTCTAGGGAGCACACTCCCCATCTTTTGGACAAAAGGTTCAACACAAACCTAATGAAGGGATGGATGCAGCCACAGCTGACAGTATCTAATTTTTTGATAGGCAGGTTAGAAATTTAATGAAGATGAACGTGTAAATTCCATCTGAGCATTAACATTAATCTGGGTAAGTGACATTACAAAATACACAAAATATATATAGATATGTATTTTTAAAAGTATAAATATACGTGGAAAATAAAACAAAATTCCCAATTATGAGGGATAGAATGAAAACTAAAAGAGGATCCAGTGCTGCTCAAGAGTTTGTATCACATCAAATGTGAATGCCAGATCAGTGAAATACGTATCATTGGCTTCTGAGCAGAAATGACGGGAAGTGCCAGTGGAGCACTGCACAGTGACCAGAGGAGTCACCTGGAAAAAAGACAAACAAACCCAATCCAAACCAACCCTCAATTCACTGCACACACCAAAACTGAAGTTTCTGTCCGATCGCTTGAGGAGCAAAATACGCTGTGCCTCTGAAATAAAGTCACACGGACTGTTCTCTGCGGATTTAACTGGAGCTGAGGAAGCACTAAGTAACACTGAACACAATTGTTTTCCAGTCATTCCTTGGAAGTGTGAAGCAGTTTGACATATGATCAGCAAAACAATTCCTTTGTTTGATTTAGCCTCTCTTCCACAATATACAATGCAGACTTGTTGGTCACCATTTTAACAACACTCAATTCATCTTTTACACACAAAGGTGGCACAAAGAAATTTCTTCAGCTGACCGTTTTTCTTTTATTTAGACTCCAAAGGCATAGTTTTAGGTACTTACCCAAGAAAGAGTCCAAAATCCAAGTTTCTGGCATGATACAGCTTTCCTGTATTAAAACAAATGAATGAGTAAATATATGCATGTAAAATATTCTAAAGAAAGAGACAAATATCAGCTTAGAAAAAGATAGAACACACACAAACAATAAAATACCATTGTATAACTGTCCTTTTTTAAGCATAGAAAAATGTGTTTTGTTTTTTCCTTTTTATATAAATATTTTATTATAATTGAAATCAACTAACTTTTTAAACTGCTGCCCATCTCAGTTTTTAACATTCTTAGTGCCACAGTAATAGCTCCACAAAGTAAGGCTTTTGTAAGCTTCCTGAAAACCCTTCAGAAGTTTTCTAAATCACAAGAGATATGGACAAGAGCTGCAGAAATTATTTGGAAAATGAAGTAGTCTCTTTTCTTAGAACAGACTATCCACTTTCTCTAGCACCACACACAGGCAACAGCTAGAAACCAGATGCAAAATGCATTGCACTAGAACCCCTCATGACTGAGAAAACAGCAGGTGTGTGATGGGTGTTTCTTCCTCGTAGCAAGACAAATGCCACCCACTACAAAAAGGAAATAACTAAAGAAAGAAAACCACACAACTTCTTTGAAGGTGCTTTTTTTTTCTTAATTTATGGCTCCTGTCACTCAGCCTTAATACATACCTCTTTGTTATCATTCCTGTTTATTATCATTGCTTTTAGTCTCTTCTACTACACCTTCTTGCTAAGAGCTGAGAAGGACCCTGTTCTGCATATTTTGATGCAGAGCCTTTCCTAGAATATTACAAAACCAGAAACACTATTCTGAGATGGATTACCTGTGCTGTCTTCTGCCACTATGGATGTGCACACAGTAAAAATTTCATAGAAGATATTAAAAATAACAATCTCCCCTAGAACAAAAGAAAAAAAAAATAATTTGAAACTTTTGCCAAACCAGGAAAAAAAGAAAAAAATTCTACTGCAAGGTTCAGTATTCAACAGCATTTCTATTAAGAGACTGTTTTAATCCCATTTGATCTTTGAAATGATCAGCAAAAGCAAGAGCATCCTGAAAGGCCTTCTGCCATACTATACAAAAAGCTGACAGCTACTTCCCTTTCCAGAAACTTCAAAACAAGCTATAAAACTCACTTTCAAGAAATAAGCTGTTGTATGCACCAGTTTTCCCATGCAAGAAACGGGGATATTGATCATACACAAAGGAAGCAGTGGGACTAGGCGCATGGACCAACCTTCTCTGTCAAGACTCTGAAAGTATCTACTTCCTGCCTGAAGTTTTACATTTCTTTTGCAGAAGGTGCAGAAGGCACGAAGATGTTGTAAGAGTCACAAGGGAATGAAAGCATAGCATGAAACAGTGCCTTGCCTCTGTGTATCGAAGGCAGACAGCGAGCCGAACGGGAAACCAAAGAGAACCAGGGAATCCCCCAAAGCTTGGGTACACAGAAGGCAAAGCTATCTCCAGCTCCCAAAGCTCAGGGGTCAGAAGCTATAGCTATACAGAGAAGATCCAGCCTGATAAAAGGGTTATATGATGTACTGCCATTCTCTTCTAAAATACTGGTTTCATTTAGTGTGGGATGGATTGTATTCCTTTATCTACTTAATTAATAATTTATTTGTTAAAGACACAGCTGAGTATAGTTATACTGAAAACAGTTAAATACACTAACTTTAAATGAATCTAGATTCCTCATTTTCACTATGTTAATAAAGTGTTGGAAACTATTACCCAAAGGAATTCCAGATGAATTTGCAATCCCTTGGAGCTCTTCATTGAAAGGATAAGGAAGTGTATCTGTCAGATGAGACTGAAAGGAAAAGTACTGCATGTTGACTGTGTAAGTTCATGCTATTTTGCTACTTGAAAGAAACCTTTCCCCAGTAGGTACCTCCTGAGCACTGTAAAACTGAGTACTTAATTCTTCTGCAGTTTGCAGAACTCCAGGATGTTTGTAGAGTACTTGGAAAGTAAACACAGCTAATCAAAATACTGACTTGTGAGCAATAGAGATTATCACAATATCTAATTATTGCTAGGAGCCATTAAGCAGGACTCTTAACATTAAAACAGCTCAACTGGAACTGATCGTAAGGTTGTCAGCATCTAAGAGAATCTCTAAAGTCATGACATAAGTGTATGTCATGTGCTAGCTTTGTGTCAACCCCTTGAAGGCACACTGGGATACTGCAGCAAACCAAACAAAGCATGGCCAGCACAATCTAAGGCTGCTGCAAGGAGAGATGGAAACAGATGTGACCTTACACCATCTCCAGCTCTACACTGTTTTTTACAGTAACAATCCTATGCCAAAGCTTATTTTAATCAGTCCTGACTTCTTTCAAACCTGGCCAAACTTGTCTTTGTAATCAGAAATTTTTTAGAGTTTTCAAAATCTGCTTTTATTCTACTATTTAAAAGGAGCTGAACATGGCACACAGAATTCCTGCAAAGTATTTTGTTACAGTGATCAAGAAAATAGCAGATACGTCCAACATGACTAATCCAAATTTGGAAAGTTCTCAGAAAAGATGTATTTTGGGTTTGGCAGGGTTAACTTAAATCTTCAAAATAACATTTCTGTTCTGGATAATCTGAAAGGAAGAACTGTTAGATGTAAAGTTTATAACTGCCAAATTTAGCAGCATTTTACTTCTGGTAGTCAGAGCACACAGTCATAAAATAATTCAACTGGAAATACTTACTATTTTGTGATCCACTATATCAACGATTTTGCCACTAGGGAAGAAGGTGTTTGCTATATCCTTAATATTCTGGATTACGGCCTTCAACTAAAAAGAACAAGGGCTTTTACTGAATCGAAGATCTCAAGCACAAGAACTGATAGAATACTGACAAAACTCTTTCACATACTTCTGAAAATAACATTTTACGGAAAGAATTAATTAAGGAAAGAGCCAAATGTGGCGATGTTGCTGAGAAAAAACACCCCCAACTGCCCATTTAAGAGTCAAGGCTGAAGTCAGCAGTGATAAGGAAAAAGCCCTAGCCTTTTTGGAGAAATTAAGCATTACTGAATTGAAATGTCAGTAAGCAGCTGTTCTGTAACAGGCTTGATGATTTCAAAAGATTTTTCATCCTGTGCAAACCCCATCTCTGCAACCAACACCCCTAAAAAGTGTGAGATATTCTGCACTTTCCTCTCTCTGCCATTTCTTCATCTCACCTTATTTTAATAGAAATGTGGATGTACGAAGGACTAGGAATGCTGCTTCAGTTTCAATTCTGTTTCCTGAGGCTGTTGCTTTGGTCTACTCCTCTCCCTGTTCCCTCCCCATGCTGTATTACTTCATGAGTAAAGAGCTTTTATAAATAAAAGCCTGCTTTATACCACACTGCTTCTATGCCTCTGCGTTCCAACCGTCACTGCCCCGATTCCTGATTCTGCTAGTTCAAGTGTTGAACAGTCAAGCAATTATTTTATTCTATAATCATATAAAAAAATGTGAATTAGATCTATTAAACCTTTAAGAGCATTTCAGCAGAGGTATTTCTTCCAAGCCATTTCCAAAAATGTAAAAGAAAGGCAGATGCTAGTTTTATACATGCTAAGCTTAAATGCAAACTCTGCTTTTCCTACCTCTGTCTTTTTGGCACGTATCAACTCATCCCATCTTTTGCTGGGAGGCAAATCAAGATTTATGATGTATGTGGGTACATTCCCTTTAAACCTAAATGAAAAGTAAAAGTGCAAATTTAAAGGCTTTGAAAATGCATTTGACAAAGTAAGTGCTTTTCACTTGTGACTGTAACCAGAACTGTCTGTAACGTGAACAAGTCACAACAAAACTTGAGATACTGATGCTTGTAAATCAGCAAGTTATTAGAACAAGTCCAATCAGATTACTTACGTTGGTCCTGAAGGAGGGTACATTTTACTTCTGCAGTCTTCTCCATACTGTAAAGACAGTAAAAGATTACTGTTGAGATATTTTTTTTTTTTAAACACCACTATTCTAGCAGTTGAGATTTGGACCTTTAGGACAAACGAGTTCATGATGGTTTGATAATAAAGGAAGGGAAAGTCTTGGGACTTGAGAATAAAAGAGGTAGTGGACAAGCAACCACTTCCCGTGCTGACACCACTACAAATAGCTTGTCTGATGTACTCTGAGGCAAGCACAAGTTTATGATAAATACACAAACCCATTTTTACTCTGTGACTCAAACACATGACTGGCAGATGACTAAGAGCACCTGAACAGCATTTTCTACAGAAAACCTCAAGAAACTCAAGCCTCAGTGTGGGCCAGAACAGTTTGTTCTGCTTAATTTCTGATTTCCCTTTACAGCGCCATTCATAAACATGTTCAGTGTTAAGCTTCATTTTGTAGCTGGGACTGAGAAAGCACACACAGCCATGGGCAAATTACTCAGCCACAGGAATCAGCTATAAAACCTTTTGGTTTTTTTTTTCAGATGTACTTTGGGAGAGTGCTCCTAAACCAGTGCTAAATATTATTAGAGCCACATTTCAGAACGATAGCTAAGAGCTAGTTACCCTCATCCCCCAACGTATGGCTAGCTAAAAATTAGTTTGAGGATTATAGTTAGGTGTACTCCAAGCAAACGCAGGGGTTACATAAAACACACATATATGTACATACACAAGCATGTATGTGCCATAAGTATTGCTGCACATTCTACTCATGAAATACAAATGCAGAGTAGTTGCACTTGTGCTTCAAACCAGCACAGGACATGGCCCCCAGGCACAGCTCGGAGCTTGAGAATGCAGTACAGCCACTCTCTAAGGAAACACACTTATACCATTCTGTACATCCATGCAGTGAGACAGAAATACCAACTTACAGATATCCTTCCCCTACTTCCCACCTCACCACTGATTTCCAATTCTTACTTGGCTGTAGTAGTTAGATGACTGATGTGTCCATTTAACACATCCTAGCCAATAACATCAGAGGCAGGATCTCTAGCAGCGATGCACCTGTGATAGATAAGCTAGCTAATGTCCATGCTGTTTTTGGGCTAATCACATTACTGGTTTTTAATGCTATGATCTAGAAAACATAATGTCTTACACAGCGCCACAGACTTTAAGCGCTGCCATAATTTCTTACAGTGGGAGACAGGAATTTTGAAATCCTATTCTTTTTTTCCTCCATTATCAGTCTTCTTTCCGTGGGCTTTCCAGTGGCTGGGAGAAAGCACAAGATGAAGGCTGGTGTTCCCTCACGTGACACAAGTGTATAGAAGCTGCGTGCTTCCCGGATTTCAGTGCAGCGCCACTACAACCTTTGCACAGCTGGAACAGAAGGCTGGACACAGGAGGGCATTGCATTTTCAAAACAAGGAAGTTTCAAAACAACGAGGGAAGGTGGAAATAGCAGATGACTAATTGGGCAACAGAAGTCAGAGGCTTCGTGCAAAGGCCAGCAAATACTTAACAGCATTAATGCAACTGTCTTGTGAAATTTTCCATCCTGCAATACTAAAATACATTAGAAAAAATGACTGCACAGATTTGGACCTGGAAAAATGTGCTTCTTGAAAGGCAATAACAACAAAATGAGTCCAAAACAGTCCCTTTCACATTCAGGCAATTTTCAGTAGAGGGGACCAGGCACAAATACTGCAGTCTGGACTGGTGCAAGATTAGCGAGAACACATGGTCATGTAACGTGCAGTGAACAACTGAACACCAACAGGTTTAGGTTAAGTCAGATATTTAATTAACTTCAGCTTGGGAGTCCTGCAGCCTGGAAAGGCTGCTGACAGTTTTGTCAGTTTGTATGTAACACTGCTGGATCCTTCTACCCATACAAGTTCAGTTATCTATCAGTATAGTCTGTGTATACACTGGGCAAACTGTGACACCAAAGCAGACTGATCTGATTTCGGACTACTTTATATTCCGGGTACTAAATGTTATGTCATTCCCATCTCTCTCCCATGCGACTTTAATCTTGTATGTGAAGCTATTTTTGTTCTCCCAGTCCTTTGCAACCTAAGCCACAAAAGAGGAAACGAGGAATGAGGTGAGGGAATGGACAAAGGAAGAGCTAATGAGAGACACAGAGAACAGATAAAGTATCCTCTCCTTATAGCTCAACAATTTTAGACCCCTTACTATGTATAAAGCAAGCTTAACAGTCCCCAGAAAGTCTATATACCTTCCAGGCCTGTTAGCTCTGCCTGATACAGCTGACGAAAGCCAGGACTATCGGCAGCTTGTTTAGAGAATCCACTACATGCGGACAGATAAAAAGTAATTTAAAAGGATGTCAAAACAATCAGAAAACAAGAAAGGATTTTATTTCTTTTTTTGAACATGCATTCTGGCGATGGGCAGAAAACTTTTATTTTCTGTTCTTTTTTTCTCCTGAAGATTAACTGCAAACTATTTTGACAAAGTTAAAAAAAACAGAAAGTCAACTTTTTCTGAGTTTCCCACTCTGAATGGTCCATATCACAGCCAAACACTCATGAACGAGTGCACAATTTGCCTATTTCTTCTGAAAGATGGAACACTCAGGCTGTCCCTCTACCTTCTCTAAATCAAGCACAAAACTCAGTAACTAGCTATTAAACCATCTAAAAACTCACAGCTATTTGTTGCTTGAGGGTTTCTTTACATGACCAGAAAAACCACTGGGCACTTTCTATGACCAGGTTAAAATAAGCAGCCATAAAGTCACTGCTGTGTCAATGAGATCATCTTTTCTGCAGAGTCTTGACACTGCAAGAACAGCAATAAACACTGCCTAAGAGAAGGACGAGCAGCCCTGCAGCACCAAGAAGGGGACCACCTTTAGCCACAGGCTTTGTAAACCAGAGATGATCTTGCAGGAAAAGCCAGCAGAACTCCCTCACACCAAGAGGTCACTGTGAAATTGCTTTACAAACACACACCAAACCCTTCAGGACAAATACATTCTGGAATGGTGATTAAATGATCTCTGTTCCTGTTTTACTTTTTATTTTTTTAAATCAGCTTTCATATGGAGACTGTATATCCTAATTACCTGATGTACAGCTGACTACAGAATCTGTATGTACATGTCAGCGTGTGTAATAACGTACATAAACAGATGCTTTACAGCACAACACCAAAACACTAACAGGAAGAATGCAGTGGGGGGAAAAAACAACATGGGAAAAGACAAGATGGAAATAATAATAACGAGAAGGGAAATAATACAAAATTGTTTTGTTATAATCTATTCTATGGAAAAAAAAAAAAAGTAGAGCAGAACAGGAACTGAGTAGGCAACAAACTATCAAGGCAAATTGCTACCTGGGAAAAACAAATAAATCAATTACTAACAGTTATTATTCACCACAATAAAGAAAATTAATATGTGGTTTAATGACTGCTGAGTAAATACTTCAAAAACTAGCCTGACTGCTTTCACATAAACAGGCTGAATGTAGCTTGTCCAGTCTAAACGATGCTCCAAGCCCTTCTTGGAGGGCTTATTACCATCAAAAATGTTTTTGATATAGATCAATTCCAGTATACTTGTTAATATTCAGTGTTTCTTGTCTTCATATTTTAAAACAGGTATGTTTATGCTATGAAATGCTGTTCTGTAGTTACAGGAGGTAGCATTCAGTCTCTTTTAGACAAAACAACTTGTTCTATTCTGCATATTCTGGTCTGTGAACTTTTTTTCTCAGCCCCTCTCCCTTTAAAGGGCAGTGCCAGCCCTGTGCCATGCTGCAGCAGTCCAGGAGACATTTGTCTTTCTGAAGACGGGAGTCCTCTTGCAGCACTGATGAAATGGGAACTGAGCCAATTTTAGTCACATTTTAAACAAGACATTCAGTATGGCTGAGGAGGCCTAACCAAAAGCTAAAGGGAATGGAAGTCTGCACAAGTCTGTCCAAATCCAAACCAAAATGCTCACAGCTGGCTGCACAGCAGCACAACTGGACACCCAGCAGGTATCAGCGCAAAGCTTCACCAAGAGCAACCAAACGAAAAACCCAACTGCAGCCAGCAGGGACTCACTGCCAGTTGCCCCTCACCTTCTTACAGACCATAATGAGAGTAGGAAGCTGAGGAGAGGAAAGCACGCTGCAGTTCTTCAGGAATAAAAACCACAACACGGAACCAGAATGACTCTGCTTGCATGCTAAGAAGGTGGAAGACAGCCTGCTCTAAACAAGGAAAGCTGACTTATAGAAACGCTTAAATACTTCTGAAAGCGTTATTTAAAAGAAAAGCACCCCACACCTGCTGCTTGATGGAACGACCATAAAGGCAGTGAATGGCCCGAACGGCACACACGCTTCCAGCGCGTCCTCCTTAACTTTCAGTTTGAAAATCACGGTTGCAGCGTACGCTGCAGTACATGCGAGACACAGTCGTACAAAACACACTGCAGCGGTAAATAAAGCCAAGGCTGTTCGCCACAAGAGCTGCTTAAAGCCCGTAAAAACGAGAGGACAGAGGCCCAGCGCAGGTGCCGCCGTCCCGGGCGTCCCGTTCCCGAGCCCTCGCGCCGCCGAGCCCCGCTCGCTCCGCCCCGCCTGGCACAGCCTCACCCGCCCCGTCAGACTCACCGGGTCCGGCGCCACGACGAGCGGCAGCAGCACCATCAGCACGGTGGGCGGCAGCAGCGCCCAGACCCTGCCCGCCATCCTCCACGCTCCGCTTCGCTTTCCCTTCGGCTCGGCTCGGCACTTCCCGGCTCGGCTGGGAGCGCCGGTCATGCGCGGCGCCCACATGACCGCCGCGGGGGTGGCGGCGGGCGCTGCCGGGCGGGGCGGGACGGCTCGGCTCCGCTCAGCACTTGCTGCGTTAGGGGTGCTTTGTGCGTACCCGTGCCCTGCGTGGGCAAAACTAAACCTCAGCTACCTCCCTAGGTGGTGGGAGACTTTGTCGTGCCGCCAAAAGCACCCCTCTTTTTATTTCCTTGATGGGCAGAAGACTTTCAGTCGTATTTCCACAGGAGCAAAAACATCACCGATCCCAATTCTACATCCATCCCGCGGGAAATGAGAGGTTGCCCCAGTATTAATATTTTGTGCTGAGTTTGATGTAGTGAAGTAGCTCATTAGCTTTCAAACTATGTGCTTGTAGCAGCGGTAGAGGGTTATTCTACCTGAAAATTTCTTATTGAGGCAGTAAATAGAGTGACATAAAATATTCTACAGATGCCGCATCAGCTGAAAAGTGGACAAGTGCACTGCAAGCCCACACCAAAGCTCCAGAACATCCTTATCAATTCTGGTTCCAAGAATGAGGTGTTAAAAATAAAGCACGTGTAAAATACCTCTTGAGGTTCCAGGCATAAGAACTGCAAAGCTGAGCAGCTGCAGCGTGATCTGCTGGGAGCTGAGTGAAAGGGAGCCGGCTGGGAAAGCTTAATCCACGGAAAGCTTCTCCTGTAGTTCCGCACAGGAAAACACGAAATAAAATTCTCTCTTAGGCAACACTCGGAGCAAACCTGTGGCACCAGTTTTCACTCTGTGTAATCACTGTGCGTGTCTGAGAGATCCTTTGAAGCAGGCAAGTTTTATGGTAATGAGATGCAAGGCGGTCACCTTCCTTAGGAAGAAAGCATTTTCCCTGCCTTGCCTGCTTAACGATGCAGGAAACCCGCAACTGGAGCCATTCTTAGCACCATGAGAAACGGAGTATTAGATTTATCAGTTTAGGCATGCTGTGTACTTATTATTCACTACTACATTATTATTACATATTACTACTACATTTTACTACTATTACATATTACTACTATATTATTCACTACTACAGATAAATGGTGCATTTGTCATAATACAAGGCACAAATCATGTATAAGTATTAAAAACCTTCTAGGAAGTCTGTGGTTTAGTTTACATCTTGTGCTTTATCCGGTGCTCAAGTCAGATTCTGTATGCCACACGTACTTAGGCACACAAAAAAAACAAGTATCTGTGATTTAATTGGCTATGCAATTAATTCTCATAGAAACCAGAAGGTGGCAAGGAAAATAAACAACACAAACCAGCATGTCCCTGGTAGACAGTTAACTGGAAGGTTGCATGACATGCACAAATTAAGAAACAGGGAAGGAAAAAGAATTATAAGGCATTAAAGCTAGAGGACGTACAGCAGTGTGTAGGAAGGCATCAGCTCAGAATCTAAGCTTGGAATTGCACAAACCACTGTGCACTGGTAGAAGAAGGTACAGAACCAACCAAGAAATTTAGGAAATGAGAAGTACGGAGTAGCACAAGGAACTTGATGCTTCCACGGAACTGTCATTCACAACTAGAAATTGAGCAGTTTCTATAGAGCCCAGCCACACTTTTTTGTTGAAAACAAATACCTGTAAGATGGTTTTCTAATTACTTGCAGGTACCTGAACATATTTTTGTAGTCTATGATAAGGAATAACCAGATTGAATTGGATCTTTTATTTTCTAAACTCGTGGCCAGAAGCGTTGCCAGCAATCATCTCTTTATTTCTAGCTTTCCACCTTCTGCCTGCAAATTCAGTGTTCACAGCTCTGGCAGACCTCCTGGCAGGTGCAACGTATCTTTTCTAGCAATTACAAGAACTCACAATATGGCCTTTGCTCACTATGAAAAAGGTAGCAAAGCCTCTCCTCCACAAAAGGAAATCACAGAGCACAGACAGACACTGCTTTTCAAAAGCTTCTGAGTTTCACCTCTTTGACCTTTTCTACTACTGATAAATAGCTAGCCATGCTCTGTGCTTACTGGCCCTGGCTCTGCTCTGGCTCTCTTTCAACTCTTATAGAAAGACTTTGCTTGTTCTTGCCTCTCTTAGAAAATTGGGGGGTAGCTACTTTTGACACAAAGCTCCCCAGAGAAACCAACTTTTCTCTTTCTCAAAACTGCTAAGTGCCAGACAGCTTTCCCTCTGAACAACATAACTGCACATTCTGATTCCCAAGTCTTAAACTATTAAGCAGGTAGCCCACCATTGACAATAGCTACTTCATATACCTTTAGTTTTTTTTGGAGCCATACCCTTAATACAAGCCAAATATTCACGTGTGATACAGACAAGACTTTTATGCCTGGGTTACTGACATGTTAAGGAATTTTAACAAAATTCTGGAGATACCTGTAAAATTACAATCAAAGATCAGTTCTGCTGATTACAGTTTTTTTTTTTTCCCCAAGTGTTTTAATGTAGTCTTACTAGAAAACACTTTAATATTCCTAACAATTGCTTTCTTTGAAAGAATGCCCAGTTAATAGAAACAGATAAGTATAATTTTCAGCCATCCCTGCTACATGTTATACAGTAATCTCAAAGTTTTATACTAGAACTAGGAATAAAATGTTAACAATTTACCATAATCATATCTTCATTATAAAAAGCAAAGTGATTGATTGATTAGTTTAGATGGTCAACTGATACTGTTACATTTTTGTTAACAGCGTGGTCTGAAACACAATAAGGGATGCAATAAGGTATGAAAAACAAGGAATGCCAATGGGGGAAAAGAATTCTACAGAAGATCACTTAAGTTCAAAAAGCAGCTATTCAAGGAGTACATGTGAAAATTTAGAGAAGAATTCTCGCTGTAACTGTATTGTACAGTTGTATTTAATTTCTCTGCATTCTTGGTGTTCTATCAGCATTAAGACACAGAATCTTACAAAGCAGCTGGAATCATAGGAAAGTCTCCAACATCTTGTACATATGAGACAGTTAGAAACATAAATATCCCAACAGTTGCAAAAACCAGCTCTGCAGAAGGGACACATTTCATTTCTCAAACTAAATAGGGAAGAAAATGCACTCATTCCAAAACAGATATTTATGCCAGGAATTAGTGAACGTGCTTATTCTTGCAGAACAGGTATGAAATGAATAGTATGAGTAAATTCAATGAACTTCAATGCATTAGAGAAGAATGTCGTCTGGCAAAATCTGTGTATGAAAAGCTTAGAACAATTCTTCAGAGAAAAGTCTCAATTTTTATTTGCTTTTCTGAAAACATGAATTAAAGAGTCCTTACATCGTATCATCAATTTGCCCAGCCCATGGAATTTTTCTTCTTCTGGTATCATAAATATTTCTAGGCTATCTCCTTATTTTCTAAATTCCTGGGAAAAAAAAAAACAAAAGCTTTTATTACAGACCTTGGCTAACCTTCTCATTCTGGCTACTATTTGTTTTACTCTTGAAAACTTAAATAGTGGGTTTAAACAATTATGAGGTACTTAAACTCTGTGCTTTTCCTCAAGACCAGCCACCTGTAAAATTAGAACAATTGAAATTGCCATTATATGCCAAGACTTTATTGGTCTGTTCTCGTGCTTCTTAGAGTCATCACTATCTTGCATTAGCTCACAACTTTATACTATTTCTGCAGTTCATATTGACAGTTAGTAAGGGCTCCATGGAGAGCTCAAATTATTGCCATAACAATCCTCAACATTGTTACCAGGTAGTCTTTATGACATAGATTACATAGAAAGAGAGAGTAAGTGATCTGAGGTAGTTCCTATAGAGATGTTTTTATTGAGAAACTTCTTGGCAATCAGAACAGACACAGGAAAACACATTTTATACAAGATACCAGGAATACACATTATACTATGACCTTACGAAAAGCACTGCTGTTCTATTAAAGACTATTTAAGGTTTATGCCCTAAAGAAACTAGCAAGTTTGACTGAAGTTATCCTTCTCCTCTTGTTAAATGAGGAGGAGCCTGCTAACAAGACAGTCAGTCCCTTTTCTTACAAGACAATTGCATTTCCATTTGTTTTAAGGTTGACTTGTCCAGACTTTCACCAGCACCTGGATTTTGTAATTTATCAATCTGAACAACGGGTCTGTTTCAAACACTGCTTTATGAATTCTGAACACTCTGGTCCCTACCTCACACTGCATTGGATGGTTCCACAGATGTTCTACTCAGTAACTGGTATGATGCATTCTATTTATTTCCTCTTGCTTGTTCGAGGCATTTACCTATTTATTGACAGTTCAATGCATTAACAATATTTTATTGTTGACAACTTTGCTGTTCTCATCTGCCCTTTATCAGTCTCTGAACTCAGGTTTCTTTCATCGACCTTGGGAGATCAGTGGATCAAATAACTTGTCTTCCATTAAGTAATTATCTTACTGTTTCAATAGCATGTAGTTGTAGCATAATATTAATAGTAACAGTTATTGAAATTTGAGAATAGGTTGATGCTTATTTACGGCTCTTAGGCAGTCCTTTAAAAATAACATAATAAAAACATCAGCAAAACAACTTTTGTAAAAACAATTATAAAAGACTTTACTTGTGTTCTCAGTATGATCATATAATCAAAGACGCAGAAGAAAATGGACGAGCTGGCTCTCACTTGCAGTATCTGTCTGCTTTCACTTTTGCTCGCCTGTGTGGAAAGGGGAATGAAACAAAACATTCAACACTGGACATTGCATCTGAATGTTTTATTTGACTCTAAATCTTAAGCAGGCATTGAAAGCAGCTTTCTGTTTTCTTTCTCAAAGCAAACACAAAAACCCACCAGATCACTCTGAGGGATAGAATTCAAACTGAGAGCTGAAGCTGACACTCAATCTATGATGGCTGTAGTGAATTTTTTCACCCCGCTTACAATTACGAGTTCTCAGAAGCACTCTTCTGCATTTTCCACTTAATGAATTAATGTATGAAAATTTATACCATACAAAACATTTTAAAAGTTCAAGACAGTTTCTGTATTCCTGGCTCCCTGGGGAAGTAAGAGATTTATTCTCACTAAATAACCTGAAAACTGCTTAATAAATTCTATTTCTTCTTAAAATGCAGCTCTCCCCTTTCCAAAAGGTACTGAAAAATTTAAAAGCTTATTTCTTATTATTCAAAAGAGTCATTGCCCACCTCCTCTGTACTCAATAAACTGAGCAAATCTGGAGATGCCCAAATGATTCAGTTCTGATGAATTTCCCAACCCAGAAATTTCAGGTAAATATGTGATAATTTGGAGAGTAACAACAACAACAAAAATGCATATGACTTGCTGCAATATCTTGACCTGGGAGGAAGTGCTCATATCTGCACCTCCCCTCTGCCTTCCCCTCCATGAAACCTATCCGTTTTTTGTATCCAATTTTACTGTAACCCCATCTCCCAATAATTTTTAAATTAGTGTGTTATTTCTTCTACATTAAAGTACCTGTCAAGCAGTGCTTCATGAAAAGTGCCTTCTTTCCTGGCTTTTCGGAGGGCTTTTGTATCTTCTTTGCTTACTTTCAGCTTTTTGTCTTGGAAACTTTGGAATTTCTTTCTGAAAAAAAGAGGAAAAAATGTTAAGAACTGCAACTTACTTCAAGTTCTGTATTTCAATAAAAACAACTGTGATGAGTATCTTGCAGTAGACAACTGGCCTAATAAAAATCTAACAAACCATCACACTACCAGAAGTGCACTAAAATTTATCTATGTGAAAATTACTCAGTTTCTTGAGGCAGAGTGGGAATGATACCATGCATGACTAACGTGATATGGTTAAAAGTTCTGAAGAACTTCAACTCCTTCACCCAGTAGCAAAACAAGACAGGAATGAAGGTGATGAAGGTGCATTGGGTGTAGGTGGCAAGGTGTTGGTAGTGAGAAGGCTGCAGGTGTGACCCCTGTGAGAAGAGGCCAGGAACTGCCCCATGCTAAACAGACCCACCATGTGGTAAACCCGAGTCTATTTAGCAGAGCTGGTGATGCCTCTGTGAAATCATCTAAGAAAGGACAAAGTTGCCACACAAGCAGAGGAAAGGAAGAAAAACAGTAAATGAACACCATGGACAAAGTAGAAAAAGGAGGTGATTCAGGAGCCTAAGCTGATATTCTCCTACAGCCAGTGAAGAGGATCACATTAGAGGGGAACACACAGAATGAAGGCATGGAAAAGAAAAACTATCCTGTACTGGCCAGTCCCCAGCTGAGGGGTAGGTGTGGAAGAGAACAAAGTGAAGTTGAGCTTGGGAGCAAGGGGAAAGATAGGTTTTTTAATTTTTGCTTGTCTCTCTTACTACCCATATCTTATACCAATATATATGTAGTAAGAGGCAATACATTAATTTCCCCCAAAGTTTGTCTGTTTTCTCTGTGACATTAACTAGTAAGCAATCTCCTTCTGTTTATCTTGATCTATGAACCTTCTCATCCTATATTATGTCCTTTTGCTGCTGAGTAGGAGGAAGTAACCAACTGGTTGGGAGTTTGACCCTTTCATCAAAGAAGCTCCCAAAGAAAAGAGGAAGAAGTTACTTAAACCTGTTAATAGCTCCCAACTACATACACATAGTTGATTTCACACTGTTTAACATTTCCTTTGTCTTCCTGTGGAACATCATCTTTCTTCTTAGTTTCTCTTTCAGCACAAGTTCGAATCTGTTCATGGAGAAGGAAATACGTAACAGGAAATGTCTTCTTTAGATTGCAATTTTTTATTAAAAATAAGACAATATAACCTTCATAACCAAGTGAGAGTCAGAGTAACTTTAATTTCTCAGCTTCCAGACTGATTAACTAGAAAAAAAACAGCAATAAAAGCAAGAGCTTCCTATAGTACAGGGAAGGATTAAGCAAGTGCTTCAAAATACTGTAAGATGTAATTCCACCCTCAAAGCAGCACCATTACAACTGTTAAGAGTTATCAGGGATAAAATGTATTTCTGAGAGATTGAGTCTGTAGTATTATTGCTCTGACTAACACACACTTCTATCTGCAGGCACATGCTTTTCAAGTCCAAATGACGTTTTTCCACATCCTCTTACATGAAATCTCTGCACCAGCATCGTTCTGGATAACCCTTCTCTGCTGCTGGTTCAGCCAGAATTCACCTTCTTGTATCAAGCAGTTCAGAATTATCTGGTGTATCATGAGAGGGTTTTACCCACCACTTCTTTAGTGGCATAAGTATTTCCAGCAGATAGGTAAGTACCTCAGTTTAGGCATTCCTGGAGCTCATTTGGCCAAATCACTTGGTAGCTTACAGAAAACAATTGTATCTCTATGCCCTCAGTAAACTGTAGCATAGAAGTACTTGGGTAAGCTTGAATATCGACGCCAGGCCTGCATTAATTGTAGAATATGGTAATTACCTTTATCATTTCTTCTTCCCCTGCAGTTTTGCTTTTGGCTTCTATGTCTCCATCTTCATTACACCTAATGAAACGACTGTTTGCTGCCAGTAATGCCATTTTTTTCTGTTGAAATATCACATACTGTTAGTATAAAATTTGTATATAAACCTTAATGGTAACATTGATTCTTTACAATACAACAGAAAGCTCTGTATGTGTATTCTGTTCTTTTACATGTAGACATTTAACAGCTAGTTGGCAGTCTTCTCCATTCTTACTTCCTACATAGCTGCCAAAATGCAGGAACTTGAAGTACATAAAAAAAAATTCCTGAAGAAATACAAAAACTACATCATATTTGGGAAAACAGAAGATAAGAACTTACAATATGAAAGAAATTGCAAAAAGGCAACTGGTAAATAACACTTCACTGCTTGTCAATACAGATCGCAAGTCAAAATGCAGTCAGATGCCAAGAACACTGAATGAATTATCCTAAGCAGCTTACATCTTGGAAGACAGGTTCCCATTGCTCTCTTGATCCTATAGCATCTGAACGCCCGACAACAAGTCCATCTGAATTTATACCCAGGTATTTCCCATAGCCAGACTTCAGAGCAATCCTCAAAGAAAAAATGCAGGGAAACAACAAAGAACATCTTGATTTAAAGCAATTCACAATTTTCAATAAATCAAAAATATGTTATTAGTATGCAATGTATTTTAAGAGAACATAAAAACAGGTATTCATATCAGAAACAAAGAAAACAAATATCAAGGCTTGTAACATTTTGTTACAGTAGTTACCTTGTATCAGACAACTTCACGGCTGTAAACTGTTCAGGAGGACTAGGGCCTTCATCATCTTAGGAATGAACGTTCCATTAGTTACAAGGTACATGTTACACACAGTATTTAACCTGTTAACACTGCTGTTTCAAACAAGCTGAAAAACAATACAACTGCCACTGCTAAATACTATAGAAATCTGCAATACTGCTCTTCTTTAGAAATTCCTTCAGAATATCCACACTCTTAAAGAAAAACAATGGAGGTGCTTGCTTACATTCAAGTAAAACAGCACAAATATAATCCTTGTTCTAAGGAATTTACAGTCAAGAATGTTTTGTAATTCTCCAGGTGATGTTGAAAACCATAATTTCATTGTAATATTATTTTCTCAATAACAAAATTACAGTTTGTCTCCAGGAACAGAGCCCTAAACCTTAAAAAGCTACTGGCCTCTCCATTCCCCAAAACCAAAGTGAGATAATACTGTCATTGCTGGTTTGAACTCACTCAGACAAAACACACCGCGGGGGTCGTGGAGTATTTCTTGTCTGACTGATGGTTGAGACTCAAAGTAGAAGACAAGCTCACCCCCTCCATACCAGTGCCATACACCATACTATGTTTGCACAGTGGCAAAACCAATACATTCTGAAAAGGATGCAGCAATAATCCTTCAAACTCATTTGCCTCAAGTTTCATTCTCAAATTGATACCATAAAAGAATTTAATAAGTTACATTACTTTTTATCCAGTAACAAGCAATCATCTCCAACGTGATTCAATTTATTATACAGATAAAACAGCAAGAAGAAATAAGTGAAACTGATTGCTAGTCATTAGGTTTCAGTCATGCTACAGCCAAGATTACTGCATTATTTGTAATGAACTGCCTTTAGCTGTAAAACTGTTTGCCTTTGAACGATACTACATTTATGCTTTTCATTACTGAAACTGTTTTTTTTCCCAAATTTCCTGAAACAAACCTTTGTGTGGTGCTCCAAGCGTAAACAAGCCATTATCAAGGGCATGGATGTAAGCTCCTTTATCCATTTCTATAGCTATAGTTCCTGTAATTTCACCGAAATTACTGACAGCCCACCAGTTTCCTGAAACAAACAAAATAACCATCACAGTTAATGGAGTATTCACAACTTCTAACTGCATTAGTTCAGGAGTCATTATTTCTGTATCTACTCAGAGACTTGACATCCTATAGATAGTGACAGTATTTCAAGATTTTTGTACATTATTTTATAATACCCAGCCAATGTAACGGTGTTGCTGCTGGAACAGGCTATCCTGCTATTCTATCCACCTTCCTATCCCTAATCACTGGCTCCTGTTCTCCATCCCTCTGTAGTGCTGTAACACCACAGAGCACTTAGATTCATCCAGCTGATCTAGCTGAAGATAACCTTGCAAGGAAGGTGTTTTTTTTTTTTTTATTCTGGATCAGCCTCCTGCAGTTTTGCAGTCACAGCCAATTACTACATATCCAACACAACAGAAACCTTTAAGTTATCTTCTGTGAAATTACTTCATACGAATAGCAGTTCTTAGACTTATGATGTTTCCAACTGAACAACGTTTGTACATTCGAGCTTCACAGAGTTCTACCAATGTAGCCCTACTCACATACGTGAACTAGAATTATAGTGTTTATATATTTAAACAGGTAACATTTCCTCCCATTATCTTAAAAATATTTTCTGCCTAATTAAGATAATTATTTTTAATTAATTAAAATATGATGTCTTTTTTCCTCATGGTAAATTCAGCAAATCTATCTTTCTTAAGCAGAAATAATCTTATAGAACACACGCAGCACATTTGCTTATCCTGTAGTGTCACAGCTTACTGATCACAGAATGACAGAATTACAGGTGTTGGAAGGGACCTCAAGAGATCACTGAGTCCAACCCCCTGCTAAAGCAAGTACGCTAAAATAGGTCACACAGGTAGGCATCCAGAGAAGTCTTGAATATCTCCATAGAAGGAGAATCAAGAATCTTTCTAGGCAACCTGTTCTAGTGCTACATCACCCTTATCGCAAAGAAGCTCTTCTGCATGTTTGTATGGAACTTTCCTACATTCAAATTTTAAGCCATTGCTCCCTGAGCAATGCAAATTCATCAGCATATGTATTTTCCAAATCTCTTCCAGGATTTTCTTTTGAAATTGAAGTGAACTAAAGAACGCAAAACACCTGAGATGTTTGGTGAAGCACAGTAGCCTATCTTCTCATCTATGGTCTTTTAACAGAGAAATAGGCACCAATTCCCTTGCAGTGCCTTTGCACAAAATAGAAAATAACATCTTGTTAGGAGCGTGGTGCTACAGTACATATCTGCATCTCTCATGACTGAATATATTTTAGCTGCTTTTGTGAAGTAACTTATGGTAAATTAAGGACAAACAGCACTGAAGAGCAGTCTGTTGTGTTATCTCTCAAAAACATACATAGTTTGATCCTCCTCTTTTAGGAAAAAAAAGGTGAAGTTACAGCTGGATACAAAATAACGTTTGCGTCTTTGGCTTCAATTAACAGTAACAAATTTATAGAGTGAACACATAACAGCAGTGTGACAAACTAGAACAAATAAAGAAGCTAACAAAACCTCCTTCCAGAAGGACTGAAGGTATGAGTGAACTAAAGAACTCAGGCAAGAAGTAACTACTACTGAGTAAGAACAGAAAGCACACGTTCTCCAAACTAGGAAAACGTCAAATAACTTAAGACATGTTATTCATGTAGAAATCTACAGAAGAGCATTATAAGTCTACCTACAGCAAATACTTCTGGAAAATAAACAAACAAAAAAACCCAAACGAGATCGAAGTAAATAAAGAGCTCAAAACTATATGTGAACATACTCGAGCAGAAAAGAGGCTAGACTCTAACTTACAAACATGGTGACAAGTGACTACAAACCTGAACATAGGGTACACTTAGTTTTAAGAGTTCTATGACAATCTTTTCCACTTCTGCTGTTCCCTAAAGCTGCCACAAAGTCACATAACTCCCAGAAGGCTGCTTACCAACGATATCAAGTTGTTCTTCTGCATCCTCATCCCTTTTCCTTTTCTTGTTCTTGTGCTTTTTCTTGCTGCAAAGGGTGACGTAAAAAAATAAGAGCACAACCGATGCACCCACCCGACAACCAGCGCTGTGCCGTAGCCTGGCTCCCAGGAGCGAAGCCGCAAGCAGCCTCACCTCTTCTCCTTCGTCCCTTTGAGAACGAGCTTGGTGGACTTGACGCAGGAGTACTCCGCCATGTCTGCCTACGGCGGGCGCGGCGGGACACGGCCCTGCGCCACGTACGGAAGCCGCCGAGCAGCAAACTTCCTCGCCGCCCGCTCCTCCCGGGCTCGCGCCATGCCTACACTTTCCCGCCTGGTGGTGGCGCGCGCTCCGCGAGCGTGGCGGGGGGAGTTTGCTCGGTCCGACATTTTGGCTTTGCATGCGCTGCGTTGAGGGAAGAATTGTCTGAATCCGCGCATAGAATATTTACTGTAGTTAATGTGTATAAGTAACAAAAAAGTTGTTTGTTTGTTTTTTTAAAAAAGAGGGCAACAAAAACATGCAACAGGCGGGATGAGTTTTAAAATCATATCACCCTTTGCCTTTTGCTTCTAGCTCTGCTTGAGTTGCCCTGCTTCTTTGCAGAGCTGCTAAACCCTCAGTGCTAGGGAACAAAGAGCCTACCGAATCCCTCTGGTGTGTGCTGGGGCTCACCGAGGTGCCTGGCAGGTGCTGTAGAGATGCATGCTGTTGCCCATCATAAGCACAGACGCATGGCACACCGCTTGGGGCAGCCACCTTGCCAAGTGGCAGAGGGGATGGCGAAGGTGGGATGGTGAAGGTGGCATGGCAGAACGAAGTACGAGGCTGCAGTGGAGCAGGAGCTTCGAGGGAAGCCCAAGAAGATAAGCCATGGAAACAAAGCTTGTAAGTCTGCCAAACGCGCCATATTTGGAGCATAGTGAGCTTTAGGACAGTTGTTCCCACCCATTTAGCTACTCGGCATGCCACAAAATCCATCCCCTGGCTTTCCTGTAGGGCACGGCCAGCTTTGGTGTGGTAAGCTTCCCATCCTCTCAACAAATACCTTCTTCATTTGGGAATATTCTTCCTAATACGTGTATAATTGGGGTCCAACCTAGAGCAATCACTTGTAATGTATGTTTTGTCATCTAGCCTGTTAATTAAAGGCATTTATCTTTCCAAAGTTTGATGATACTGGATGGTAAAATGTGAGATACCATCTCTGCCAAATCTTGCCTTGCAGACATACACAGGCACGTGCACTGTATTATTAACTTTTGATTTCTGACTTTATTACCTACTGAGGGTTACAAAGGTTCTAGAAGTAATAAGTGAGATTCTTAAATACAATTATGTCAAGACCTTTAAAATCACTGAAATCACAGCCAGGTGGTAGAACTCCACAGGTGTAGCTTTTCCCAGTGAATGACCCTGGAGTTTGTTGATGACTGCACCTGTTTTCTGCAGGTGCTTTGATTGGATCTAGAATGCTGTTATTTCTAACTAAAATGTTTTTAACTTTTATCTACGTGCCTAACATGAATAACCTCATTTTTGGGGGGCTGTGAAGTTGTATGGGAATAGTTACATCTGCTGTGAAAATATCTGGAATGGGCTTTCAGGAGTTTTGGTTGTCTCCCATTTTTGGAAGCTTTGGAGAGAAGGAGAGTGGGAAAAGGTAAGGACTTAAGCGATACTCGAGTCAAGCTGTTCATGTCTGTAAATTCAGATTTTTATTTATTTATTTGTGTGTGTGTCCTAAGTAAGCTACCTTCCTGCCTTTGTCTTTATCTGTTGCATTTTGTTAGTGAAAGACACTCCTGGCCGTGGTCAATCTTTGGCAAGTGGGTAACTTGAAGCAAGGTGCTGCTATATAGCCAATATGTGACTTCATGGATTTATTGATTTGCTAGTCCCTGGAATTTGCATTTTGCAAATAGTTCTTCAAATAAAAACTGAAAAAGCAGAGGCTAGTATTGCTTTTGGCAATGATGGACTCCTTGCTGATGACTTCTGTTTTCTTAATGGAGTTAAAATCAGGGAATTACTGTGTTTGCAAATGCTTGTATCCAATCAGGCTATGAAGGTCCCATGTGCCGTACTATATGTGAAGGGCCAGAGAACACTCAGATTTCCAAATAGAAGACAGAAACCTGGTTATGCTGTTAGTATTCTGTCCATTGTTTTAAACCACATCCTCATGTATATTCTATTTTCTGTTTTCATCTTTCTAGAGGTTATTGCCTGACTTCTAGAATGATTTTGGTACTGTCAATTTAGGATTTTACAACCAGTAATAGAATGGTTGTTACTTTGTTTCCTTCCTTGGTTTTGGTGGTAGATAAAATGTCTTATTCATTGCCAAAACATTTAAGTCAGTATATTCATCTTTTTATACTATAATCTCTTGTCTGCAGGCCATAGGAAACTAAGTCAAGCCTCAGCACTAAGCAGATTTTAGCAAAGGTGAATGACTCTCATTCATCATTAAATATTTTTGTAACTGCTTCTGAATAAATATACCTGTAAGGGAATACGAAAAATAAGAGAGCAATTTGTATAGGAATTAGAGAAAATGAGTGGAGCAAAAGAATGTCTGTCACCATGCTGATCAGTCTGCTTCAAGACTGCGTGCTAAGTTTTCCTTAAGTGTCTTTGGTTGTTTTGGGTATTTTTTTTTTTTCTTTATTTTTCTTTTCGGGCTTTGATTCTATGAAGAGAAAATCTTCAGGGGCCCTCAGTTATTTTCATAACTCTGGTTCTTCAATCTGACAACTTTATTTGTGACAGATTTTATTTTTTGACTGCGTAACTGAGCATCTTGGGGGTGTTTGTAAGCACTCATTACAGTGGGCCTGTGTAGATTGATTCACTGTCACCAGCGCTTCAAAGATACAAATGCTTTCCTGGAAGGGAGGAAAAGGTGACATCTTTGTATTTTATGAAAAAAGAAAGTCTTGCCTGCTTGTGGTTAAGAATATAAAGCATTGTTTAAGAGGTATTTCCAAGTTCAACATTTTTAATAATTACCCATGCTGGACTCTATTTTTTTCCCTCATTGACTTAAACAAAAGCAATTCATAACAGTCTGTATTTTGAAATATAAGTATGTATATTAATTGATGGAAGCACATTAACTGTATATTTTGTTGTTTGTCCACCAGATGCTGCTGTAGCTGCAAAAATAAGTGCAGGTTAAGAAATTTCAAAATACGGGTAGTTTTATTTTCATTACAGGTCATCCTTACATATCTTGATCCTGGAAAGAATTACACACATCTTACATTTGTGCATTGGGAATAGTCCCAGTGAGTTGAATTAAGCAACTCGCTCTGTGTTAAGCGTGCCTGTAAGCTTTTTTACAATGTGACCATATCAGTTGTGCTTGCTATTTTAATTTCCCCATCGTGTAGAGACAGATGAACAGATAGAAGATTATAGACCATGCATTTTTTATTTTAAAAGAATTGTATATATGTATATGCATTTTTTCAGGCTCTCAAAATATACCTGGTTGTTAATTCATGTATTTTAGGTTTCTTTTTTTAACTTAGTGAGTCCAGCAACTACCATCCCTACACTATATGTAAGCAGACAATGAAATCTTTTCCTGCAGGGCAAAGTGATGCCATCAATCAGAAAACTGTATCTAAAATGGTAGCACTTTAGAAAAGCCATTTAAACTCTAATTTGCTAGTTAGCATTTTTGAAATTAAAACAGTCTCGAATGTACTGGCTACAATTGTTTTAAAAAATATACCAGTTCATTTTCCTTATGGCAGTGGAAATAAATGGAGCCTTTGCGTTTACAAATGTAGAAAACAAACCACTTTTTTTAATGACTGGGTTTTTCTGCCAGTTTGGAATTTGCCGTGTGTGTATTTTATTTTGAATACCTAAAGAGTGAAATCATTTGCCACCTCTCATGCAGATGGGGCAGACTGGCTAAGGTGTCATTGGCAAAATGTGCACTTTCATCAC
Organism: Tetrao urogallus; assembly: GCF_951394365.1. NCBI lineage: Eukaryota > Metazoa > Chordata > Aves > Galliformes > Phasianidae > Tetrao > Tetrao urogallus. Next base: position 42,887,548 of record NC_136817.1, on the reverse strand, counting down.
TTGAGTTTGAAGATCATTACAGTGTCTCCTATAAGCACCTGAATTGATGAAGGTGGAGAACTGAACCTGAGTGTCCATGGGCATAGCCCAGTGTCATAAGAGCCTGAGAAAGGCCTGGACCAAAACATGGACATTTTGGAGTTTTCTTCTGCCTTTTTAAACTCACATTAGGAGATATAAAAACACCTCCCCTAACCAAAGAAACTTGAATTTGCTTTCTTGGATAGCAGAGTTGACAGTCTATATAGTTGGTTGGGGTTTTTTTTGCTTTCATTTGTAAGTATGGGACCCTTGTGAAATGTCTAAGCTGCTGACTGATATAATAGCCAAGACTGCTATAGTTTTGTTTACTCATTTACAGAAGGATTGAAATCTGATGTGAGTTAGAACCAGAGCAACTACATTTTAATTTTTCCCCGTGGGACAAAGTACATGCGCTGAAATGTCGCAATGGTTTCTCATAATGTTCTGCAGCAGTTGTTTGAGAGTGTTGGTGCATCCCCAGGACATGATGGTTCATACCACAGTGACATGACAGATGCATATAAAAACTGATTTGATTCTTGGCACTTCATATGCTGAAAATGCTTTTTTAATAACTTTTCAATTTTAAATATGACCTGAATTTACCTTTTTAAAACCTTTTTAAAATTGTAATGTTAGGTTTTTAGCACAGATAAGTAAATATTTTTGAAATGGCACTTCTACTGCTCAGTTTATGGTGTAGTAGATAGAGTGTTTGAAAAATAGAAGAGAGGTTCTGAGCTTGTCAGGAGCAGGATGGAGCCCTCGCTCGGGCCCTCACTGCTCAGCATCCCTGGTTTAGAGATCCTGTGGTTGTGGCTTCTCAGCTTCTCTTTGCTTGCTCTCTCCTGCGCTTAACTCCTCCCTTGCTCTGTGAAATTATTGCAGCTACCCTTTTTGAAGCTATCCAGACTTTCCCAAATTCTGCTTTCCCAGACATTGAGACCACTGCTTTACAGTTTGGTAGTGGGGGACAGAGCACTCACCAAAGTTGCTTTCTGTAAGGTACTGAGGGTATGAAAAGAGATGAATAGGTAGCCTTGAACATACAGTAGTCTCTCACAGATGTCAAGTCAGTATGATTCTCTCTTGGGCTCAGGCCTTCAGATCGTTCCAAATGCTTTATCATGTCTATTTCCTACAAATTCTGATATTCTTTTCCACTAATTGCTCTGATATTTTTTAAATCCTGATTTACTGAGGAAGTTGTATATATACGACTAAATATATCTCTATCAGTGAATGTTTCTATATCGGTATTTTTTAGCTGCTCATCTGTGTTCCAATTTATCAAACAGATAGAAATTACAAAGATAATTAAACTCTGGTAAGTTTTGAAACAGTTGCCAGGTAAGTTGCTAGGTAAGAATGGGAAAGAGCTATAACCTTCCTCACGGACAGCAATTTGAACCTTAATGGAGATGGGAGAGGGCCCTCATGTAGAAAGGAATCTGTGAAAAAATACTCATAGTAAATCATAGGACAGTAATGACTGAAAAATCAAGCCGTGTTGCTTCTGGTGCTTAAGAAACTATTGCTCTATATTGCTTTTTTTTGGTTTTTTTTTGTTTTTAATGAGATTGAAATTTGATTCTGCAAGTTGACTATATTTGAAGTTTTGTGATGTTTCCTGACAAATGACTAGCATGTTTGATGCCAACGTAGTTGAAAACCCATTCCCTTCTGTAACACCTTCCCCACTGGTACTGTATTGCAGATAGATTTGTGTGTAAATTAAATGCAACAGGATTTTGTGGCAAGTTACCTGCTTTGTTCTACATGTTCCTATGCAAACTTTTACCTCTCTGGAATGCACTTTTGGTCTTGTCTCAAGTGAGCCTCATTTCCCTTGCTATACAAGGTTGAGTTTGTTATGCTATTAGGAAAGCCACTGGATCCATGGGGAAAGAAAATAAAGCAAGCAGTCTAGAATAAGCTCAGATTTGCCATTTCATGTATATGCATTATTGTTGTTGTTCATTTTTTAGCCTATATAAATATATATTTAAAAGTCATTTTTAAATAGTGTTTATTGGGTGTTTCATAGAATCATAGGATCCTTAGAGTTGGAAGGGACGTCTAAAGTCGTCTAGTCCAACTCCTCTGCAATGAGCAGGAACATCCGCAGCAAACATACATCAGTTTGCTCAGAGCCTGGTTTCCAAAAAGATTTCTTCCTTTTTGCATTTCTTCTGTGACTGTAAGAAATAAACAGGTGGTGTTGCATTGTCTGGGAGGGGTTTGCAAACAAACCTTCACAGCCTTCTGAGAAGTGGCTGAGGAGGAGGCTGCACCATAGTATGGCTTCTCTGTTGGCTTTGGCCAAAGACAATGGGGAGCAGCCAGCCATAGTTCTCTTTCTTTTTGTCTTTCTTCTTCTTTTTAAATAAAAGTGTTGTGGGTTTGTTTTTTTTTTTCCTGAAGAGAAAAAATCTTTCTGATATTTTTGTTACCTATATGTATGGGAACTGTTGAGTCATGGACTGAACCACTGATTGAGCACCTGGGGAAAGGACCCAGTCAGCCCTGAAAGCACAGGTGAAGGCAATTCAGCTCTCTGACCAGAAGGGATGGAGCCTGGCTGCACCTCTATTAGACCCCATTTAAGGGCTGATTGCCAGTAAGGAAGGATCTCTTTCTGATGACCTCCTTGGTGAAGCTGTTCTCTGTGAATTTGGAATTTTCTGATATGGGTGAGCAATTTTCTTCCCTTCTTTATAACACCTTTGTATTGTGCCATCATGCCAATCTTTCTGTCATTACATCTCTGGTGAAACACCTTTTCTTATCATATTGATCTATCCAATTGCTACACTGTGTCCTTTGAGACAACATGGATATCTTTGATAGTTTCAATGGAAATCTGATTTGCCAGAGCTCAAAAGGAGGATGAATCCTTGGCAGGGTGTTCATTCCCAATGCTGCTGTTCTTCCTGGCCATAAAATGGTACATTTTTTCTTTGTTAAGTAAGTATTCTATCAGAATAGTCACATAATTTCTTTTTTTTTTTTTTTTTTTTTTTTTTTTTTCCTGTGATGACAGGAGCATTTACCTGCTATGATTGTTTTTACTGCCCAATTGAATTTGAAGAGCTATTCTAAGTATTTCCCTCTTATTCTCCATAGCTCCTGAATCCGTGTAATTTGTCATGAATGCAGATGCTTTTCCCCTACAAGGCAATTTATATTAATGCTGTGGCAGTAAATGTCTTTTAAAAATCCTTTCGTGTGGACTTAACAACTGCAGAGGTGGGAGGGAGATCTGTAGGCTATTGCCTATGTAATATATGTAGTCTAGGCAAAAAATATAAAAAGCTTTTTCTGTGAAAGGAATCTGAGCTGTTCCTTCTCTCACTTCCTTGTGAATGTGTAAACTGTAGGTGACCGTGGTCCCAAATGTCTTTTGTCTTCCTTGTTGGGCCAAATATCAAAAAGAAGTAAATATGCTTAAGTTGTGTATACTTATGACAGTCCATCAGACTCAGACTATCCTACCTGTATTTCATACAAAGAGCCTCCAAATTACAACAGTATTTATTAGATTTTGAAGCAGTTACAGAGATAAAAGGCAGTTTTATAAGTTCCTAATTTTTACCTAAATCACAATTGTTGTCAGTATCTAGTTATGGTTCTGTTATTAATTCTGCCTGGCCCATCTTCTTGTGTTGTGCTTTCTAGAAGCAGCACAAACAGAATAAATCAGGTACATTATTACACGCTTCCTTCCTTTTTTACAGTAGGAAATAGAGTTTCTGTGATATAACACAATACATGGAAGCTGTTTTAAACTGTGGCAGCCAGAGATGGCAGCATTCACTATTCTTATGCAGCTTGACTTTGTTTTTCTTAAAGCTTCAGTTATTTGAGTGAATGAGTGATGTCAGGTTTTTAGCTGCCACTGAAAAAATACAACACAAACCAGAATTCCCTGCTGGCTTTATGTTTATGCAGAAGACATAAAACTTGACAGCAAAAGTGTAAAAAAAAAAAACTTGAAAGGCAGAAGAGGACTACATGTATTCATTGTAAAAATACTGCTTTTAATGCCACTGTTGTGAAGTGGGATTTTTTTTTTTTTTTTCTTTTTTTGCCTGATTAATGATTACTTTGAGTTGGCAGTGTCTGTTGGCTTGTTCCTGTCACAGCTGGTAGGTTAGTGGGAGTTGAAACTGCTGATCTTCCCACATTGTGATCCTGAGAGAAAATGAAGGAGAACACTTCGCCATGCATCACCTGCTTTCCAGCTCTTTCCCCTACAACATACTATCAGATACATCAATGTTTTGCTTGCAGTCTAGGTGCAGCACAAAATATTTTCTCCAATTAAGCTTTGTTTTGCTGAAGGCGTCTCTTTTGCTCCACAAAATCCCAAATCTAATTTGCTGAAGATAAAAATAGTCCTTTTGCTGTCACAGCTTCGTGAAACTCTGTTGTGACAAGTGCGATCTGGTTTAGATCATAAAAGGTGAAGTCAGGAAGTCTGGCCAAGGAGTTCAGTGCATCTCAGAATGCTATCTGGTTGGGTCGGGGTCCCAGGGAATAATCTGGGCAGAGTTTTCTGGCACGGTCAATAGAATGGTTTAACTTATACAATTAACTTCATAATGAGTACTGAGCTATATGCATACTGTCTCTTGGCCTGTTTAGGAGGCTTAAGTCCCTAGAGGTGTGTGAGGATCTGCTGTGACTTTCCAAAAGCACTAGACCTGATATTTTCTTGTGCCTGCTTTTGGGTGCTTGGTCTTGTGCTGTGTTGGAATGAAGGTTAGGGCTCAGTGCTGCCACCATCCTTTTTGTGGATGACACAGTCTGGCTCAGGTTTCATCACTGTATGAGGTGTCTACAAATGTCCTATAACCCTTGATAGGACCAGGGGAACAGTTTTAAACTAAAAGAAGGGAGATTTAGGTTAGATGTTAGGAGGAAATTCTTTACTCAGAGGGTGGTGAGGCACTGGAGGAGGTCGCCCAGAGAAGTTGAATAACCCTGGCAGGGGGATTGGAACCAGATGGTCTTTAAAGTCCCTTCCAACCCAAGTCATTGAATGATTCTGTGATGTAGGAGGTATGAAATGCTCAGCCCTGCCAAACCTGTGTGTGGGACTTGCTAGCATCCAGCAAAAAGACACCAGCAGCCCAGTTAAAAGGCAGGTTCTTCTGCCCAGGGCCTCAGCAATAGGACTGAGAAATCCACCATCGTACAAGTTAACCACGTGCTCCGTAGTCATGCATCTTGTTTCCCCCTAGAGACAGGGATTTTCCCTCTGTTCCAACCAAGGCAAATAGTTTGTACAAGGAAGCACAGAGGTTTCCTCACCCAGGAACAGGGCGTGAGAGGAAGGCAGAAACATGACTAAAGTTGGAGTGGAAAATGAAAAGAAAAATGGTTTATTTTTTTCCCCTAAATAGCATGAAATTCAGAGAACAGGCTCATGTTGTTTAAGTAGAGCTGTTTTTTTACTGTATAAATAATTTTGGTAGTATTATGGTGTGAGGCAAGAAGCTTATCCTGCAAGCCAGGCCACCCTTAATGGCCCCTCAGTGCTCCTCTGCTATGCTGGGATATTTTAAAGAGGAGAGGATGTTTGTGTATAGGTCAGGGATTCCGGCTGATAGAGTGTGTTAAGACAGCCCTTATTGGTAGCAGTGTCTAGCAGTCAAGGTTCACAAACACTTAATATTTTCAAATATTGCTTGAAACACTGTTGATGGTAGTTTATTGCAGCAATATGGAAAGCTTCAGCATCAGCTCAGATGAACTGTACTCCTACGTCAGGCTTGGGCTGTGGCTTGAGACAGAGTGCTCACAGAATGACAACAAACATAAACACTGACCACTGGCTCCTGGAGGCAGTGAGGAACAAAACTGCCCTATGGAATCAACCTCATTCCAAGGCAATACAGTTATTAACAAAGGCTTTGGAGCATTGTAAGGCCTAGAGCACCTGTACCCATGTATACAAATAGAGCATCCATCCAGCGAATTATAGTGTAAACTCAAAAGGGAAAACATGGAAAGAGCTTTCGGGCTCCTGTGTGCTGCATGGAACTGACTTCCTTCCTCTATCTAGAACTATTTCACCTTCTGAGCTGATGGTACCAGGTCTTTTCTCTGCTTCTGAGGTGGCAGGGGATGTGCTAATGAAAGATGTCAGAAGTATTTGTGGGTGCTGCGTTATTTCCTCTATAAATACAACAGCCTTGCTGCCACTGATGTGTATTTTGATGGAATGTCTAAAAAGCAGTTACAGCTTCATATGTGATGCTAGTTTGAGGCACAGTTTTCTATTTCTCCAGTTCTGCTCTCTGCAGCAAAGAGAGCTGGAGATATCAAGTTGACATTCTGTGTTGATTCTAGCTCTGTATCAGATTTCTAACAAGTTGCCTGCATGGAGCATTAAACTGCTTTTGCACCTTACTCTACTCTGCCCCGTTGCTGAACTTCAGAGTAAGTTAACTTTTAGCCTTGGTGCCCCTGCAGAATGGCGTGTCACTGTGGGAGTGCGATTCAGATGAAAGCTGTTGGGAAGTGACCTTTAGGTTTCCCTAAGGTTACCTCTGAATCCTTTGCTAGTGGAAGGAGGAAGAACAGCCAATACCACCTGATGTTTCCATTGCCCTCTTTGATGCTGATGTCAAAGTACTCATTCTGGCTGGGTACGTAGTACTGTCTTATGCCTCTACAAAAATATCTCTACAGAGAGGCTAAGGGATAACTTTGGATGGACTGTTGACATGGTTTTGGCTACTGCTGTGGCTCTGGTCTGCTCTAAGCATGAGAAGGGCAATGTAGCCTTCCTCTTGGGTGATGTCACCTATTTCTTTCCTTTGTCCCCCTGAAGGGCAGTGAAATTCCTTGTTCCCTCTACATGCTGCATGCATGCTGAGTGGTGGCTTCATTCATTCCTGAAATGTACTCTGACCACAGCTATTTATTTTATCTCTTCCCATCTCCCATGGAAAGATTCTGAGTCATGTTACAGACATCTCTCTCTCTCCCCTTTTTTTTTTTTTTTTTTTTTTTTTTTTTTAACATTAATTTGGCATGGCTTTTAAGTCTGTTACAACCTGAGAAGTGGGTCAAATAGTTTTTTTCAATTGTGTGCCAATTTTTGGAGACTCTGACGTGTCCATCTGGCTCAGAGACAGATCCCTAGTGCTTGGATGATGTTGTGCCTCAGGCTATTGTCTCATAACTGTTAGATGGTGCTATGATTTTCTTTTATAGAGGTCTGTATACTTTTGGATGTATCATAGGAAATGATGGACAGGTGGGGATGGAAACAGTGTCAAAGCAAATACATACCCAGCTCCATTTTGAAGGAGAGATGTTGGCAGCCCTAAAATGCTGAGGTCAATGAGCATTTTGAGAGCTAAGTCATTAGAACACTAACACCGGTGTGTTTATGGGACTGTTTAGGTTCCAGTGAAATACTGTTAATTTAAGTAGGCTATTAAGTGGAAAAGATTCGTTGCTTCCATCATACCAGTAAAAACAATGTAGATCTCGTGATAAAAGCTTTCAAGCCAAAATAGAAACAAGTAAAAGAACAGTATGGCTGGTTAGTATTGCTCATATTTATAAGTTGCAGCTAGCAGGGAAGAAGTGAGTATTCATGCAGACTCGCATTTTCTCTTGAAACTTAAAGAGAAGTTGTAAGGACAAAGAAGTGCTTCATTAAATGTTTTTAAAGGTTGTGAAGAACACTACTCTAGTTGAACGCTACTGTGTTACTAACTTTCTCACTCTGTAATATTTTATGCATTAGATAATGATTTTAACAGGATATCGCAGGTCTATAGATTAGAGCCATTTGTCTTTTCCTTTATTTCATGGACTGCACAGAGAGGGTTTGTATTCTTGAAAGTTCAGATCGAAAACCTATTTTGTAGCCTAGTGGGAACGCAGCCTTCCAGTAGGCACTCAGTATTTTACCACAGGTAATGCATGGAGCTAAAAGTGAGCTGACTCGTTTATAGTTCCTTGGCTCTTCCCTTACGTTTTTCTGTTAGAGGACCTGTAGCAGCATTGCAGCATTACTCTATTGGTTTTTTTTATTTTTCCAGTAATGTGCAAAGCAAAAAAAAAAAAAGTTGAATCAATAAAAGAATCCACTGTTCTAAGATAAAAATAAAATTAAAACTATAAATTATTTATTTTTCTTAGAGCATTTTAGTAGCATCATCTTTCTGTGTTTTACTTGAAATGTTATTTGGATCCTCTTCATGTGAAATGATTTTTTTTGAAACCTTTTCAGACTGTTAAATTAATGGATTAGTTTTAGTAGTGAACCAGTTGGAGTTAATCAATTGAGTACAACTGTACAGAGGCTCTCTAAGCTAGCATGGATTTGAAGGGTTTAATTTTAATCATAGTCTGAGAGCTACAGCTGCTTCATGTTTGTTTAGCAATAGAGTTGATGAGCAGCTAATTTGAAAGGAATGTACAGACACAGGTGTGAAATTCCTCACGAGTATAAGAGAACTGGCTTTGGATGTACCAAGATGGTGTTGAACATATTGCTGCATGGTAAGTCAAGTAATTTTATTCTATTTTAAAAAATATTTCTAAAAGTCTTAAATCCCTTGAACCCGCTTGACTTAAATCCCTTAACTCAAGCATTCCATGCTATTTTATCATACCACTTATGTGATGATCCAGTATGTCAGAGACAAGGATTTGATATCTTGCTGAATCTTGTTTTGGGTTTATATCTTCTGGTTGTAGGACCTGAGGCCTTGTGTCAGCAGTGCTCTAAATAGGTCTTTTGTATTTTCTATATAATGCTATTATGGTTTGCCTAGAAAAACCAACAGCAATTTGGTTTGAGGAGTATTGGTGTACTACTGTTCATTCTGTAAGCATCCAGAGGCTGCAGAAGTATGAATTCTCTCCAGGCCTATTTGCTTCCATGTAACCTCAGGGAGGAAGAATGTAACTCCTGAGGAACAGTGGAATTGAAACCATCTTCTCTGTCATTTTCTACTCACTGAGCAATGGTCGGCATCTTTAGTTGCAAGTTAGTACTCATTCTGATTTGTGATCCCTTTCATGTTTGCTATGATTGCCCCACTGCCCATTTAACAATAACTATGAATCATGGCTCGTAGTTTAAATACTTCCTTTAGCAACCATCTAGTTAACTTTATGGGAGCATACTGGCTGCTGAATTGTGGAAGCGGGGGAGATAACACAGGATTTGCCCTGTTCATTATGCTACAAGTTTGGTAAACTGTGGTAAAGGTAGCTGTGGCTACACCTCACAAATACTGCTGACAGGATTGGCCACTTACACAGTTATGCTCTGAATAATTTCTGTGGGCAGGGATTCCCTAAGATGGCAGGGTACGTGAGACAAATGTTGTAATGCAATTCTCATTGCAGTGTGGGATTCTTTTATGCAGACAGACCCAGAGCTCCGATTTATAGCAGGCTATAGCAGGAGAAAAAAGCTGGATAAGGTTCAAGAATATGTCAGAAGTCTGAAATAGTCCTAAAAGGTTTTAAGCAGGGAGGGTGCGTGTATAAACAACAGAGCTAGCTTTTCTCTGAAGTCTGGAAGCATACTCACATAGGTAAAGTATTTTGCATATTCACGTACAAAATAGGAAAATATTGTCTAAAATGTCATAATTTTAATGACTCTGCTTTTTCTTGTGCAGAATTTTTGCGTGCTCCAAAAAATGTGGCACCAGTCTTGGAGGTTTGAAACAATTGCCAGAGAGTGCAGATAATAATTCAGTAATCTGGTTTCCTTGAATTAATTAAAAATTGAATTTTATAAATTGTTTAATAATAACGCAGAGTGTTACCAGTATTTCAGTGAGGTAATTAGATGTTAGTGTTCATCTTTTTACATATGTAAGTAAAATAAAGGTATTATTGCAGTGACTATTGTGAGACTGTGCAAGTCAATGACAGGGTAAGGAACTGATAAAAGCAATACTGATTTTAGTAATCTGTAGAAATAATCACATGCAGTGGATCCCCATAGCAAACTCATAGCAGATTCTTTTGAATTTCACTGGGTATTAACTCTGAAATGATGAACTGAAGATGAATAAGGAGATACTTTTTCCAAGCTAGGAGCCTGAATTGCTGATGTTGCTAATTGATCAGATTAAAAATACTTTCCTTCTCTGTAAGAGCAGTTTTATCTGTGATTTCAAGCAATGTGTTCAGGTACTTTTCCAGCTGTGGGTTAAAAGGGTGAATCATGAATTCCACTGTCTTCATATTGTCCAACATTGATAGAGGAGGGGAAAAAAGAAAATTTTTTTGTCCTGCTTTGTTGATATTTCTGGTTGCTTTGCTTGTTTTGCTGGCATATTATGTTTATGACTTTATGTTTAGAGTCGTTTTCTTTTTACAAAAGGGGAAAAACATTTTGCTGATATTTGAGTTTCACAGTGCTGCCTTTCTTAGAGAAAAAACTGTTGTGAAAGACTTTGGATGCAGTAGTAAGAATAACATCCTGTGCCTGGGAGGCATTGTGAGCCACCAGAATCAATCCAAAAACCTTATCAAGTACAAGTAAACAATAAAATGAAATCCATTTATCTGAATGGGCAGAACAGACGTGTGATCTGAGGGCTGTGCACTTAACCCTATCAAAGCTAGCACAGCAGTAGGAGAGGTTTTGTCCTTCCAGTTTTCATTTTATTCTTGTGCACAGTGTGATGCTTTTGGGGTGAGGGCACGTGTGTCTTGTGCACATACACAGATGTAGCTGAACTTACAATCCATCTTACATTTTAAAAAGAAAAATAAACCTTTTTTTAAAAATTAAGGCTTTATAGAATTTATGCATAATGCAAAAAACATGGTGGTTTTTCACATGATTTCTAACTTCTTGTATAAAAATCAAAAAGCAATCTTTGATTCTGTCTTAAATAATCTTGTCAGCGTGCCTTTCTATGCAGTAAGAAGGAAAGAGAGTAGATGGAGCCTGTGTATTTTTGAAGAACATCTAAAAACCCATTATGGCTTTGAATGTAATGCTAAATTGAGAAGCAGTCATCCATTTGATCAATTCTGCTCACTCCAGCAGATGCAGACGTATAAAAGACTGGATATCAAATCTACCTTGTCTGTGTTCATCATAGGTTTGTCTCTATAAGAATTTCTCCCATGACCACAAGTTCTGTCAGATTGGCTGCTTGAGTATTTAACTGCTTTTGTACCTTACATTATTCTGTTATGGAACTTCACTGTAAATTAAGGTTTTACTAGTTTGCATATGACTTGTAGTGATTGTGCTTTTACAAAGCCTCAAACGCAGGCTGATATGTTTTAGATGCAGCTTAGATGCTTTGCCATTATTTGATTAGAGAGTCTTTAGTGTCTTGTTTTCTTTTAAGCTATGACTAATACTAGTAAATAACACTAACAAAAGTGAATTTTATAGTATCTTATAGTAGTACTTGCATGTTTTTGGTGGCTGATGGCACTGAAATGGCAAAACACTGTTATTTTTACTTATTTTCATTGAGTAAGCAGATTGCTATGGTCTTGGCAACCTGGTGTAGCTGACAGTGCTTGAACACGAGGGTTGGGTCTCAGGAGGTTGCTTCCAACCTTCTGTGATGCTGTGATTTTTTTTTTTTTTTTTTTAATAAAAGGAGATTAAAAAATAACAATGGATTAAGTGATCATGAAAAACTTCAGTTTAAATTCACTGGAAGAATAACAATAGTGTTTTCAATTCCAAACAAAAAACGTGTGTATTCAGCCAGAATTCCCATAATGCTCAGGAACTTGATTATGGAGAACACTTGTAAACTGAGAAATGTATTGGGAAAACTAAATTCAACCAAAGGGACAGAGTTAAATGTTTATCTGGCTGAGTAAGAATCTTGGACATAATGTAGAAAGAATGGGAAAGAACTTGAAGACTCATATAAGAGAAGATAAAGAATACCAGTAGGTCTAGGACCCCAGAGCCAACAGCATACTTTCTAGATAAAAACAGAGATACTGAGGTGAGAAGGATCATGGAAAGTGATCATGCAAATTGAAAAGACTAAACAGGTAAGAAATTCAAGTTGCTGGTATACTGAAGATGGATTTGAGATGCTCTCCATCTCAGAATTCTCAGAAGTCTTATAATTCCACTTGGAGATAATTTAAACAAAGAAAAAAAGATCTTCCAGAGGTCAGCAGACTTACAAATGAAAAAAGTACTTGAGAGGCAGGCAAAAGTTATCGTGAAAACTACAGGTCAATTAAATTGACCACAATCACCTTCAAGCCTATCGACAGAAATGCAGTTTGAAGAAATGGAGTAAAATGGGGTTAAAATGCTATGGTGGTTTTTGAAAGATAAACTGCATAAAACTAACATTACTGTTTTCTTTTATTTGGTACCAGATTTTCTGAACAAAGCTGGCATATCAGATATTACCTATTTGAATTTCATTATAGAATTTAATACAGTACACTTAATGTATAATAGCTTACATCAGAGGATAAAGGGAATGAGGAAGTGATTAACTTGAAAAGTGTGGCTAACATTTAAAAAATAAAATTTTTTTATCTTTATTTTTTTTGTCTATTTATCAAGATACATCCATTAAGGTAGAGAAGAATGAATATTACTGTGTGATCTCTGAGGAGACCTTGTCTGAAGTACTGTGTGTTTAATATTGGTTCACCCATATTAAAATTACAAGTGTGAAGAATTGATTGCTATTAGAATAATGAAGAAGAGGGAAAGAACAATGGGAGAACTTGATTTATTTAGCTTAGCGAAGTGAAAGCTGAAAGAGGATATTCATTTTTCCATGAGTATGTATATTAGGTGGTCAGCAGAAAAGAATTGCATAAGGTAAAGTTATTTTTAGTGGAAAGTGATAATAGAATATAAATAGACAGGAGACAGAATTAAATGCAAGTGGAAATTGGAAGAACAGTTAGCTGATTTTAGAATGGAATTTGACAAGTTTCTAGAAGTTGTTGCAGGGTTGGGCATCCATGGTAGCAAGGGAATTGACTTAATGACTCTGGGTAAGTCCATTCTTGTTAGTGTTCACGTACACAATTCTGATGGAAATTTTGACATAGAAATACCTCATTTTATTTACTAAAATAGTGCCAGAAGGAGTAAGGTTGGGCACTGCATATTTGTTTTAACATTTTCAGAATTTATCAGCTGTGTCACTTTGATTTTTGTTATACGCTGTAATATTTGACTTCTTCAAAAAGTAGAAAAATGATAGGGCAAAAAAATTTCATTGTCTCTGCTGCTGTGGTTATTTAAAAGAAAATGCGTTACACAGTTATTTACTGTGTAATGCATTTTCTATAGACAACAGGAAGACGAGTATTTCTGGGTTTGCTTCTTGGTTATAACCAAGTCATAAACACTTGGGATGTGGATTTGGTACAAATAAAACACCTTCAAAAATTTTGGATGCAGATGAAAAAAATGTTAGAAATCCATTGTTCATCTGTATTCAGTTACTAAAAGCTATTGGTAAAATTTCAGGTGCTCACTGAGTATTTTGTCTCCTCCAAATAAATAGTAAATGTAACAAAGGATTTTAATGATGATGCAACTGTATGTAGCATTAGGTAATTGTAGGTAAAGCTATATGGGGAAAAATGTCTAGTGATTTAACAGAAGGTAAATGATCTATACATTTGAATTAGAAGTATCTAAAAAATGGGAATAAGCACCATTTTTGGAGTGTCAATTTTTACTGCTAACAGCAAAAGAACAATCTAGGCTGATGAAGTATCCCAAGGAAGCCAGCCTGCAAAAGCACTTAAGGAGCTGTGGTAGATTGACCTGAGCTTAGTTGCTGGACCACCATTCAGCTGCTCTTTTGCTCCCTCTTCCCAAAAGGGCAGGAGAAGAAAATAAGATGGAAAAGCTTGTGGATTGAGATAATGTAAATCAGTTACTTGTTGTAACTGGTGGGGGGATGGCTGTTGCCCATAACAGTTTGTATCTCCCACTCCTTTCTCATGTTCTGTTCCTTCTGCAGCACCCTCCCATGGGTTGCAGTTCCTGCTAGGAACCTGCTGCAGCTTCCTTCAAGGTGCATTCACCTGCTCCAGAGTGGGGTCTTCCATGGGCTGCGAGGACTGCCTGCTTCACTGTGATGCTCTCCACAAGCTGAAAATGAATTTTTGCTTCACTGTGTGTTTCGTGGACTATACAGGCTTCTGGCACCTGCAGCACCTTCTCCCCTTCTTATGTGACTGACCTTTGTGTCTGCAGGATTGTTTGGTTTTTTTTTCCTCATTTTTCTCACTTCTCTGCCTCTTACTTGCTGTGCTGCACTGTCACTCTTTTTCAGATATGTTACCACACAGGTACCACCAGCTTCATTCATGGGTTCAGCTTTTGGTTAGAGGCAGGTCTGACTTGGAACTGGCTGGAAATGGCTTTTTACAGCACGGGGACAACCCCTTGTCTTCAACTTGCACTTGACATGTAAATTAAATTCAGAAGCCCCTTCCTGGGCTGCTGATGCCTCAAAATAATTAAAGCAGCTTTAAATAATAGCCTGAGAACAAAACAAAAAGACAACTGAAGTGTGTAAGCGTCCTCCTTGGAGTTCCAGGTACTGTTGGTTATACCAATGTGAAAAGCAAGAATTAAAATAATCATGCTGATAATGTGCTGATAATGATCTGTCTTAAACTTTGCCATCCATTCCTAATTTGAAGCTATGACATGTGCACTTGAAAACATTATGGTAGACAAGAATCTGTCAGAAATTGAGATGGTCTCATTGGCATCCAAAGAAATACACCAAATCAGGGTAGCTCTAGAAGGAAGATGTTAATAACACAATGCACGAAACATTAACAAAAAAGTATATTAAATACTTTCCTTGGTCTGTATTTCTGCACATTGATTTTGGCATCCTATACGTTCTTTTCTTTCTTGGTCAAATTCACTATTTATTGGTTATTTATGTTTGTTTGTAGATAAGGTGTAGTAGCGATGAGCTATATGAGAAGCTGGCAGAAATTGGTTCACAATTTGCAGTCTCTTCAATCCTGGGATGTCTTGGTACTGTAGGAGTGTGTGGCAAATAAACATGTACCAGTAAAATTAAATGAAGGACTTCGTTACTCTTCATTTCAGAGCTGTTAGTTTGCAAATGAAGTTCCATACCCTTCCTAGTAAATTCTTTGATTAACTGAGACGACTGCAAATATTCACAGAAACACAGCATGTAATATATATTTCAGTAAATGTTACAGATTGAAAGAAGTTCTGTTTTCCTCCTTTTGAAAACTTGTCATTTGATGAGGGTTAACTATCAGAAGTCATCTGAAACTAATACAGGCAAACAGTGAGAACTGCATACCTTTATTTGGATAAACTCTGTTTACTAAGCGTGCTTATGAATCTTAACAGTTTGAAACATATTGCTTTGGCCTCTACTTTAAGTAAGCCTTAGTTTAAAAATTGCTCTCCACGTGGCAGTATTAAGTACACAAGTTCTGAGTTAAAGGGAAAAGTTAGTATTCTCAGGAGAATTGCCCCCAAAAGCTCTCTAAGCTTTTGGCTATCTTATGGCACATCTGTTTTTTCAGTCATGGGAATAAACTGAACTGTTTGGGTAACAGTTTATTTTTCAGAATGATTTGTGAATCCGAACTATAGAGTTCAAGTATCATTTTTATCTTTCACATTTTTCTTGGGCTTAGGTACCAAGCGAACAGGAATCACTGATTACTTCTGTCTATGACCTTGAGGTGAAATAACAGAAGACGTACACAGATATGCCTAAGGCTTTTAACAGATGTTTTAAACCATTATTTTTAAGGGGGTTTTTAATACAGCAAATCAGTTTTCTTCAAGTTGAATGTTTAAGACAGAGGCATTTCCTTTGCTCTTTTATCAAGGTAGGTGGAAGTGATTAGAGCAAATTCTGTCATCGGTTCCTGGTATTATACTTTTATCTGTAGCCCTTAATAGGTTGATTGTGTCAGTACACACTCTGGGTCATTCCTTGATCTCTTCAGGCAGCCCTGGGCCACCCAGGTGCTCAGAGGGATGAGGTGATGCAGAAAGGTTTTTTGAGGCAGTATTTCATGTCTGGTATTTTTTCCTGTATCTCCAGCTTTGGGAATCATTACAATCAGAGCTTCAATTTGAAGTGAAACTTCTAGCCTAAAGAAAGGGAAATAATATTGCCTTTTACTTTTTTTCTTGTAACTGATCTCAGTTTAATTCCATGTGTTGAAGTTGCTGATGACCATATCAGAGACCCCAGAACTCCCTGATAGCTGGGCTTTGCAATTCAGGAAAGGACAAGTCAGCACTATACTGGCTCTTTAATAGTAGAAGAAGAAACGGAGCTTGGATGGAAAGTGGGGCCTTGAAGCTTAGAAATTTTAGGCTTTTTTTGTTTTTTTGTTTTTAAAGCATACCTTTTAAAATGCTTTTGATCAAAACACTCTATTCAAGTTAAACTGAAACAATTTGCTTTCAGATTTTCACATGATTAAATTTTTGTGATTTCTTTTATTCCATTCCAGTTTGGGGTGGTGATAAATCTGACATCCTCTAACTTGGGAGAACTGGAAAGCTATTTCCTACTATATCTCTAGTAACCAAATAATTCTTTTCACTTTCAAGATGAGATTTTTACTGTCACTGCAGACTTGAAGCTCTTAGGAAAGTAGATAGAAAATATTATAAAATAGTTTATAAATAAATAAAATAGTATATAATAGTATAAAATAGTTTATAAATTGTTTCTCTTGTGTTAATAGGCATCTTGTGGAACTTAGCAGGAAAAACGCAATGGGATTTATGCTCCTGATTAGAATGGGAGGAAAGAAAGCTCAAATAGAGCTTGTAATTTCAAAACAAAAGTTCCTTCAGTTTTTGGAGATGAGAGGATAAATCAGCACAAGCTTGGATGTAATTAACTGAGAGTTGTTTGTGACAAATAGGATGCTTTGCTCCCGCAGGGAAGCGTGTAGCTCCAAGTTGAAAAAAGGGGTAAATGTTGAGGGTAGCTTGACCAGGAGACTGAAAGTAGGAAGAAATGATGAGTTTTGAAAATGAAGTTATTGCAGCAGAGAAGTATAAAAAAAACCAGTACGATTTGTGAAAAGTCAATGCTTTGACTGTCTTATGGTATCAGGTGCCGTACAAAGTGAGCTGTCAAATAATGTTTCAAAAGCAGGTGTCTTCAACTAGATAATGGGTGTTGTCTGCGTTAATCACAATTTTTTTTTCTTCAGTGGGTAATTAAAAATGTTTTCTGAGTTGCTGAGTATGAACTTACACAGTACAGTGTTGTGAAGCACTGTAAATGAAACTCAGTGGGTACTGCTTTAGAATCTTATGATTTGCTTTAGATTTTTGTGTCTTTTTTAATGTTGGTGAGTTTTATTTGTCTGCTAGTTCAATCTTAAATTTTCTGTGTTCTAGAATGTTCTAAGGTGCAGAAAAGATGGCAGTGTATGTGAGCATATGAAAGCTGAATACAGAGAAAGAGGTTTTATTTGTTAGGGCTTATTTGTTCATAACTTCCATCTAGTTGCAGCCAACGATATACGTTCATAAGTTTGCTACACTTCAGTATTCCTGGATCAGTTTTAGCAAATCTATTACAGGAAACATTTTAAACAAACGGAGACAAGCAAGACTCAGTAAACATGATAAAGATTCAGCTTTTCTTCCGAGTTCCTGATTTACAGCCAGTGCCAGCAGACACTTGTGTGATAAAGTGAGGAGGGTTTGGTCTTTAATAAAAGTGATCCAGGACTATTTTAAGGAATGAGATTTCACTTAAAGACTGAATATTTCAGTTCAGAGCTAATTCTTGCAATTAATCTGAGAAATTGCCTCCTGTTGATTTTGTTTGATAAGGGATTCTCTGTTGGCATTAATTATCCCTAGAGCAACCTTTGTTTAGTGCTGTGGCTATTACTGGGAGTACAGTTAGAGCTTCTAAAATAAACATACAGAATTTCTAGATCTTTGGTTACTTAAGAACTGGCACTTTATTTTCTGCCAGGGATTTGGACAGTCCCATAGCATATGTAACAGAGCATTCCTGTTGGTGTTAAACATTGCCAACGTTTGCTTATACTGGCAATCCCAGCTGTGTGCTCTCAAAATGGAGCACGCTGTGGGCCAAATACTGCTTGCTTTGGTTGATAATCAGCTCTGGACCAACAGAAAGGAATGATAACAGGATTTTCAGAGCTGAAAGCATGAACTGTGCTTTTTGATTACTAAGTGACAGCTCTGCAACTGGGGCTTGTATCAGCCCGTCTTTGGATTTGACTCCTGGGTGTTGCACAGAAGGGCCTGGAAAATATGCTCTCACCACTCATTCAGGATCAAGTATTCTAAACTGTTTGAATAATTTGAACGGGATTTTGCCCATTGTTTACTTTTGTAGAGCAATTTCAGTTAATTGGTGTTAGAATCTCCCAGGGGCATGTAATTAAGCCATTTCAGGAAGCTGCACAGGCAATGGAATAGACCACAGGAGGGCTCCTGTTGTGGTATAACCTGGCAGGTGGCTAAGCACAGGACAGTTTCTTGCTCACTCCCCCACTTCCCGGTGGAATTGAAGAGATAATAATAGTTTATAAAACAAAGATAGAACTTGCGAGTTGAGATAAAACTATTTAATAAGGGATGTTAATTATGACAACATAAATGTATATAACTGAAGTGGTGCATAAGCAATTGTTCAGCACCCTCCAGCTGATGCCCAGCTAGCCCCTCAACTGGTAGTAAAGAACTCCCAGCCCCTTCAAAACTCCTTCCACAGGATCTTATATAGTTTGAGGGTTTTTTTTTTTTTTTTTTTTTTTGCCGGTTTAAGTCAGCTGTCTTAATCCTGTTCCTCCCAGCTCCTTGGTCCCTTTGCTGAGAATGGTCTTGGCTCTGTACAGCACTTCTTAGCACTAACTATAAATATCAGTGTTATATCAACATTGTTTTTCTCCTAGAACCAAAACATAGCACAACGCAAGACACTGATGAAAACAATTGTACTGAAATGAGAACAGCTGGGGGCTCTCTATTTCTACAGCTGAACGTCTCTGAAACAAACAAGAAAGGTAATATTTTGTACTCGTAGGCATGCAGATGAGCTGTTGCGATTGTGTCTTGTGGCTTGTGTATTGTGTATCTTTCCACTGGGAGATCAGATGTATAGCATGGACCTTGGAGTATGACTACATTAATAATGGAGCATCACTGCGGAGCTTCTTTCACCCGCTTTAAGTCTACAAACCAATTTATCTTGTAGTAACTTGATCATATGCTTACAATGCCTGGAGTATCTCTCTTATGAAGAAAGGCTGAGTGAACTGGGTCTGTTCAGCCTTGAGAAAAGAAGACTGAGAGGGGACCTGATCCAGGTCTATAAATATCTAAGGTGTGGGGGGCAGAATGGCGAGGCCGGACTCTTTTCAATGGCGAGTGGAGACAGGGCAAGGGGAAACATCTCCTTCTCTGGAGATGTTCAAGACCTGCCTGGACGCCTACCTGTGCGACCTGGTGTAGGGAACCTGCTTTGGCAGGGGGGTTGGACTCGATGATCTCTGGAGGTCCCTTCCAACCCCTACAATTCTGTGATTCTGTGATTTTTTTTTTTTTTTCAGAGAGCGAGCAGTACCTCTATTTGAAGGTTAATATTGTGATGCTGTGGTTCACAGCCTGTTTGTGGCTAGCTCTGTGTTATCTGTGAAGGCCTGCTCTCCTTTATCCAACTCCTTCATGTCACCTTTTGGTACACGGAAGAAATTCTGCTACTTGAATGATGTGCAAATTAGACTGAGTTTCTTCCCTTGCAGTCGGAGAGAGGCTATTCAGCTTATCATCATCTTTCAGAGATCTCTTAAAAAGCAGCACTCAAGAAACCAAGCTAAAGCAGCAATTGCTTCCGAATCATTCATTTTCACTGCAGCCTACTGCTACACCCTGCTATTTTTTGCTTAAGCGTAATTTACCGCTTGACTCAGGAAGGAAACAAAAGGCAAGTTCTGATGTTTAGCTTGAGACACCGCTTGGAGATGTGTGGTGTGGCAGTGAATGTGTGCATGTAAATGCATGCAGGCGTACGCATTCAGTAAATTTATGCAGGGGATGATTTTATGCAAATTGTTTACCAGAGTACATATGAGAAACACAAAAGGGAGAAGAGTTCAATTTATTTATTTATTTAGCTAAAGCAAAAACACCCTTTTCTGTCCTTAGAGTAACTCCTTTCCAAGGTGTGCTTGACTTGGAGAAGAACAAATTTCTGCTGAAGATGTAGCTAAATAGAAAAGGGGAAAGAGTAGAATGAGATTTGCTGCTTGAAGTATAAAAGGAGATAATGACTGGATGTCCAATGCTTCCATTGACTGGGTGTTTTTATAGAAGTGGAAATGTTAGACAGACTGATGTGAGCTTTGCTGACAAGAGGAGTCCTTGAAGAACTTTCTTTTCTGTGGACACATAGATAGTAGCTGTAGTTCAGATAAACACGTGCTTGTAAGCGGAGGGGAGGTGAAACATATATAGTAATATTTATTGCCCTGAAAATATGAAAGAGTATTTTTGCAAGAAATAAGCTCAAAAATGCAACATTAAAATTTTTAAATTTTTAAATTCTCGTTTTTGGAAAAAAAAAAATATTGGAAAGGAAGTCTGGTCTTGAAATTCCCAAGCAACATTTTTTTTTTTTTTGCATTATATTCTGTGAGGCTAATATTGAAACAGCAAGAAAAAGACTCTAGGGTGCTGATTGTAAAAAGCAAGATGAAAGAAGTTCTGACTAATAGGGAGTGAGGTGGTGCTGTATATGCTGTGTGTGCAGACATAGTTACACTTGATAGAAAAATATTTCTGTAAGTATTCAAACACTTATTCCTATAGCATTGTAACTTTTAATATTTGTACTTCTAGTACAAACGTATATGCACATTGTGTATATATACAAATGTGTATATACAAATAGTATGAATCAATCAAATGTGTAGAAACTACAGAGTTCAGCCATGCTAGCAAATTTTTATATATATATATATATATATATATATATATATATATATCAAAGCAATGTTACTTTTTATTCTCTTACATTTTTACTGGATTAGGAATATTTTGGAAGTTAAGTTCTTGCAAATTTTAGGACTGCTACATATAAAATACTGTAGAAGTTCTGTTCTTGATGAATCCTTTTATCATATTTATGCATACTTAGGCTATTTTTTTAATGTGAATTCCAATTTCACCATTGTCATTAGATTTTCTGAATCTATATCAATCAATGAGACTTGAAAACTGAAAACACTGGGAGTGAAGGTCACTTCTTCATGTACAGATAAGTGTGTGGTAAAGCTTTTTAAATGTCACAGTGGCCTTGTAACTTTGACCATAACATAAAGCTTCCACGTTTTTAATGTGGGAAATATGTTCAGTTCCAAAGAGGCCACCTCTTTAGTTGTGCAATAGAGAAACTGACTTACATAATTGTTTTTGAGATCCTTTTTTTTTTTTTTCTTCCCTGTAAAGTGATTATAGTTAATGGAATCCACTTCAGTTTGCTCTATAGAGAGCAAATGTCAAGAGAATAACAGTAATCTACTCACTGAGCAATGGATGTTATAGAGAAATCTGCTGGTAGAACTGCAGTGATATAATAGATAAAAATGTAACACTTTCAATGGAGTGTAATAGGATACTGCAAAAGAAAAAGGATCTAAGAACTACTTCTATTTCCCTGTAGTATTTAAAGTTTCAAAGCAGTTTCTATCCCTGGTTTCTCAGCTTCTCCCTGACAGATTTGTACTGTGTCCCCTATTTTGTTACTCTTCTCACGTGTTTATTTCCCACTGTTTTATTGGGTGTGTAAGGATTGACAATACTTGAGAGGGTGAGAAGCCATGGAAGAGCAATGCAACAGTGTGCAGAAAAAAAATCGGATAAGAATTATGAGAGAGTTCAGCTTTTTATTGATTGCTTTCCTGTTCTGAATCTTTAGCCTATCTGAAAAGGGACAGAGGCAGCACTCCTATTACACTCAAAAAATTCAGTGCTTGTCCTTATTTTTGCTTTGTAGTCAGTTTTCACATGTAGTGAATATGCCAGCAATCACGCAGCTTCACAAGCCCCTCTGATCTTTAAACGTGGCAGGGTAATGCCACTAGCGATCAAAGCAATCTGTCTTTAAACTGCAGAGTTTAGGTTTACGTGTCAAGGACATTTAAACACTTCTCAGTACTGCTTTTTTTCAATCCAGTTTTTCAATTCAATTGTCCCAATTTTTCAAAACAATGCAAACATCCAGATTTCTTGTCTCTGGCACTTTAAACAAGCACAAAGCTGCTATCTGACAACTCTTGTTAACAAGACCAATTGTTCCTACAATTATAATCTCTTTCCTTGTTTTCCTTTTTTTTTTTTTTTTTTTTTTTTACTTTGCCTCCTTCCCTTTTGCAGCACTTTTCCCTATCCCCTGCTTTTCTCTCAGTTTGTCTCAAAGCACAGGTAGGTATTCGGGAGTAGAAGTGGAATTGAGTCTTTTCTATGGAAAAAGTTCTGTTAAAGATTAAGGCTCTTGTTTCAGTGGGAGCTAACAGAACTGGGCTCAATGTAATTTGCGCTAACAAGTTCAGTAGCTGAACAACAGAGATTATCCTACACCTGGTGCTTGCCCAGATGGGCTGTAGCTTTCTCTCCAGCAAGGATATTTTGTCAGACGTTGAGGGTAGATTTATTTTTGGAGTCATCTCTGCAGGGGGAAAAAATTGCAAATGCTAAAATGGATTCTAAGTGTATGAAGAGAGAATGATGAAGGTTTTAGATTTGGGTTAAATTTCTGTTCTGTGTATTGATGAGCATGCTTATAGGTACAAGGTTCTTATCATTGTACTTTTGAAAACTGTAGTTAATCTTTTTTCCATAGCAGGTTTTTTTTTTTTTTTTTTTTTTTTTTTTTTTTAAAAAAAAACATAGCTACCAGCAGAGTAAGTGCTTTCCAGCTCTCTTCTCTGATAAGCATCAGAGAAAAATAAACAGAAAGCAATAGCTGCTTTTGCCATTAGATCTGTGTTATAGGCAGATCATCCAGTAATGCCAGGAAATGATTTAAGGATGTTCAGAAGCTGCTCAGTATCTAATTTCACTGTGAGTGCTCCCATATCAACACTGTACCAGCGTGAATACATAAGCAGAGGCAGAGATGATAAAACAGATGTTTGGTGAGGAAAATAACGACTCAACCAGATGAAATAAAACCACAGGAGCTCCAGTAGCATAGTGTCACTGCGAATGTACTGCGCCATCTTTTCAGCTCTGCTTGGGGTCTGTGTGATTCTGGCTCCAAATATCATGTTGGCTGTTTTGGCTCAATACTGGATGGCGAGGGTGCCACAGGTCCTGGCTGTCTGGTCCTGCTGAATCAGTGAGATTCTTCTGTTTTTACAGCATCTGTTGTTTGTGCTATACCTGATTGCAGGTGCTTCTGCTTCCTCCATCTCGCAGAAATAAATATTGCTCCTGGTGTTGTAGAGAAAAACTATTCTCATAGAGAGATAAGTTGGCTCTGTTAGCATTTTTTCACTCTTACAGCAAGTCTGATTGCGGTTCCTGTAAATTGTATATCTTTGAGCTCAACATCCCTAAACTCGTTGTTGATGCATTCTGTGGGAGACAGCAACTGAAATGAGAGAATATGTTTGCCTTCTCAGTTACGATGAAAGTAACTTTACAATGCTAATAAATAGGCAATTATTTACATACAGGATGCAGGAAACAAGATACATACATATATGCAGGAGCATATGCAGGAACATTAATTTCTCTGTGTTAAGTGGTATGATGTCTGTGCTCTGATCTGATTAATTTGATGTCAAAGTATTGAGATACTTTTTTCCTTTCCTCCCTCTGTTCTTCACTCCTTTCCTCCATCCGTTCCCTTCACCTATAACAAGCTTTGTCCTCCATAAGATGCAAGGGTAAGCTTTGAAGTCCTGGGAAAGATTATCATGTTAACAGCAGAAAGAGAATGGTATTAACCTCCTGCAGAGATGTAATTCTTTAGGTACTAATAAACTACTTTTGTGTTATAATACAAGTAAAATACGGAAGTTTTCTTTTCTAACAGTTATTTTAAGGTTTTCAACCATTCCTGTCATATAAAACACATTACAAATGATCTTATGTTTGTATAGAAAAATAAGCCTTTCTCTGCAGAAACTACTTACAAATACATACACAGTATGCAATCTGTGTTCTGTATTTTGTGAAATTTTGAAATATTTGAGACTGGAGCAGAGCAGAGGAAACAACATAGAGCCCATAGTGGAAACAACAGATGAAGGAACGTGCTTTTTGAGCAATTTGCTGTTGCGGATTCTGTGTACGTTCATCTTGGACTTGTTCTGACAAGCCGTGCCGTAACTGTGGATTGATGTCCTAGAGAAAGACTAGTTGCTAATTCACTGACCCATGCCCTGTTCATCAGACGTAATGCTTAAATGATTGTCTAGATGAGGATTGTTAATGAGCTCATGGGAGCTTAGCATTAGTAACAAAAGAAGAGTAAGTACTGCTCATTGTCGAAACAGTTGTAGCTGTACTATCTAATTAATATTAAAAAAATGCTCTGGTCTTGGGTTTGCCTCATGCTGAAAAAAATGATTAGTCTGGGAAATTGCTGCTCATGTCTGATGTCAGACAGAGAAAAAGCATAAAGTCCTGACTGTTGCTGTCTGACTCTTCCAATAGTTTATATGCAGTTTAATAGCTAAAAGGCTACGTTTGTGAACAAGAATGCTAAGGTAAAATATAATAAAATGCAAATGCAATAGAAGCTAAAAATATTAGTGAAATGCATATGAAGGTGCTGTGAATATACATAATACTCTGTAGCAAAATGCACACAAGTACCAACTTTGGACAAAAGATATTCCCCATAGCTGTTTCCTTCATTCCTGCTTTGGAATTCTACCATCTTTTATCTTGGGTGTCATTTTCCATAGGAAGGTCTACTTCCATCCATGCCTGTACTGTTCCTTCTAATCATACAGGGAGTTTTGATGGATATATGCTGTAACCACGTTCTGTGAGTTTTGATATATGTACAGTTATTCTGTGGCATGTCCAGAGGGAGGACCATGGCACATGACTGGACATATGCTCAGTTATTTACTCAGTCTTCTACTGTGTGTGTGTTTTATGAACGTTGTGAACTAGAGACTTAGAGAAACTTACGCTCCCCTCAATACTGCTAGACAATAAGTAGCATTGAATTAATCAAACTTGGCTAAGACCATATCAGTTACCACTTCCTCTTCTGCAAAGGACAGCAAATATCTTCATGCTCATGTTGTAAGAATTGGACATTGTTTCAGTCTTTACAATGCTGCCATTATCTGTTGTGAGTGCTATATCAAAATACCCAAGCAGTGGGCTGCAAAGACTGGTATGGGAAGTGGTAAGTAAAGAAGTAAAGCATCCACATTCACCTTTTCTAACTTATTTTGAGAGTTGCTAATTTTCCATAAGGCATTATATTTATATGCAGCTTTGGGGTGCATGAGCTTTCACAGATCTTTTGTTGGATTTATGAGAGAAATAGTCATGTGATGAAGCACAAATGCATTATTTAAATCTTTAAACTAGAAATGATCTTTTTCACTGATAATGAAGGAATAAACTTTGTGATCATTGCCTTTGTTTATCCTCTTTCTCCAAAATAAATGACTAACACGGAATAACCTCTGAGAGAGACATAAAAAACATATTTTTTTCCATGATTTCAGTACTGTGAATGCTTCTGACCACAACTTTGAGGGACAGTTCTCAGTTTACATCTGGCCCCGCACAGCTGTATAAATGAGACTAACTTGATTTAATTGAGCTATGTATGCTAACAGGGGCTTTCCACCAGCATCATATTATACCCCCGTACAGTATGTTATTGTCACAGGTGTACTAAAGTGGCAGGAACCTGATGGAGTCACATCAATCAAATCTGACATTAATATGTTCTATTTTTAGAAGTACATATGCATGTAATTTTGCAAACTAGCATGTTCATTCCTCTGTTAACCTAAGAAGTTCAGTGTAGAATTCTGGTGTGATTTAATGCCAGTATATGTGGCCCTGTGCTAAGCCAGAGAGACATACATAGACCCAACGCCCACTGGTAGTTGCTATCCTCTGTAATTCAATACTGTAATTCAGTAACTTTTAAAAAACAACTAAATAGTTACCACATGGTGGAAAATTAGCAATAGGGGACTCAAATTTTTTGTGCAGTATTAAATCTGCACATGGAAAAAGTGAAATATCATCCTCAATGCTATCCATGTGTTTAGTCAGATTGAATGAAATGCTTATAAAGCATGAAATTATTTAATTTTTATAAGATTTGCCACATCCAGTAACATTTATTGCAGTTGCATTGAAAAACTTTGTGCAGGTGCCTTTTGAGCTGAGCTCACTCAAGTCAGGACATCACACACACTGCGCAGTTAGTTACTGGATGCATAGTATAGTATTTAAGTAATCCCACAGTAAATTGATTTTTTAGTAATCCAATAGTTTGGTGGGACTGCATGTATATAACTCACATGCAGAAATATTGAAATATCTTGGGGAAAAAAATGTACAATGAGAATTTACTGTAGTGAAGGGTATTTTGACACTGTGGGAAGGGGCCGTGTTTCTCTGTAAGGGTGGTTACACTTCATTTTATTTATTTTTCTCATCTTATAATCCAGGGAAATAGCTTCTGGTATAACAGGTTTGTGCACAGAGAGCATTAGACCCTTGCTTATTTCAGTGCTATTTTTCATTAGGAAACGCTAGTACTGTTACCTCAGAGATATTTATATTTGGAGTCAAGATAGAATCACTTTTTTCTCAGTTATTTTAGAGAGTTTAGTTGACTAGTTCTTTAATGTCAGTTAAAAATAATCGGTGAACTGAAATGGCGTAGTAATCTGCTGAATATCCAGGACTGGCATGACATATAGATCTGAACCTTAAAATCTGTTTATTGTTCCTTGCACATGATTTACATGACTTCCATGAGGTAGAATTGAAGTAAGATTCCAGATTTTCCCTGTCACTGATGTGATTAATCATCACATCAATTACAGCCTTCTAGCATTATTGGCACATAGATGATATTTGGGAACTTCTTCGTTGAGAGATTGAGAGTGTAGTCTGATTGATTTTGTTCTCAAGCAGTTTGAAACACATTCTTTTTGATTGGTGCTTGTGAAGCCTTGGGCTTAATTCTAGGAATCGTGTTTGTGATGCTCTTTGTGTCTCATGAAAGAAAAATAACTAATGGTACCTGTCAAAGGAAACTTTAAAGGTTATGGGTCCAACTACATCTGAAACCATGGCAGGACCCTGTGCAAAACCCTCTGGGAACAAGGACAGTGAGATTGTTCTTCAGCTCCTAGCTAACCATGCTTCCCTGCTTTTTGATTAAAGCTTACTGCGTATTCCAAGCCAGGTTTTTGATGAGGAAGAAGGAAGAAGAAACTTTCAGATGCCAATTAAGAGGCAAATGAGAGTCAGAACTGATCATGTAAAAAATCTTGCTCTATTCTCAATCAATGTGTTTTGCTCCTAATTGCTGAAATGGTAGTTAACCTGTCTAGCCTGTTTTCTTTCAATCATAAGTCCTGCAGCAGCTATTGACATTACGCTAGAATTTTCTGCTTTGTAGTAGTGAAATCTAACAAAATGCTGGAAAGGAAAAATATTTAAATGAATTAATATATGGTAGACCAGGTGTGAATTGGCAACATATTATTTGTTTCGTGGCAGCTCTCTGTCTTTCTTACGTACTTGTAACAAATGTGAATAAATGGCTCATCACTTAAGGACGGGCAAGCTATTTTAATTTTGCTACAGGGAGCAAGAACTTTCCATTGTAATGGTTACTGCAGAATAGCTGATAAGATCCCACTTCAAGTTTTAGCTAACATTTCAGTAATTTGTTTCTCTCTCCGCTCCCTGACCCATGGACCGGTCTCGTCTTTGTCCTTAGAACTTAAAGAGCTTCATCAGTCTTCCCATGGACAACAGTGTACCTTTGGATCAGGTTTTTACTGTGTTGAGCTCTTGCTGACTTGAAAATTAATCACTTTCTTTCAAGAGCTTCTAGTAGCTCTATGTAATCTGCTTGTGATAACAAACTTAATAGTTTCTCACATTTACTTGCAATTTTTTTTTTTTTTGTCTCTCACTGCGTATTTAATACTAGCAATGCTATTAGAAAATCTTAGTTGGTAGAGGACATTAAAAACATTCAGGAGACATTTTTATGGTTGTTACTGTGTTAAGGAAGAAAACTTGAATTCTCAGAGGTACAGATCAAGGTACTGCATTATGATCAATCCCCCTTGCTACTTACTCTTGCAGGGATATTATCTTTTTCCATGAACTGCTTTTGGCCAGGAGTATTTAACAGTATATCACCTTCAGGCAGGTGACAGATGATCAAAGAAAAAGCCTGCTATCTTAACTTAACTAAGTGTCAGTGTGGTGGTTTTTTTTCTTTCAACCACGGTGCTGCTTTAATTCCACTTCTTTAATGTAAAAATTCAGCCAGATAAGGAATTGTCAGAAGGCTGTGTAGTGTAGTGACTGTACTTTTGAAGTTGGTTCTGAGATTTTTGTAATGTTTTCTGGAAGTCAAGCAAACAGGGATGACTTCACATCTGGGTTATGACAGATATTCCTTAGAGGTAGTGTTTCTGCAGCCTACGGACCTTTTCACTCGTTGCAGGTACACATGGAAGGTTTTTTGCAAAATGGTCTGAAAAGACAAGTGGAGATTTAGGGGCAATATTATTTAGACAACAGAGCACTTTTTGTTTGTTTATTATTGCTAGAGATTTCCAAGCTTGGAATTTCCCATTTGAAACAAACAAACAAACAAAAAAAAGTGAAAGTTTGGTGTCAGAACTGTGTAAAAAATTATACAGTAGGATGTGCACATGAGTCTTCCTGCTCACAGCCATTTGCTGAATAAAAACAAACAAACAAAAAAATCCAGATCTTAAATTAAAATTTTGATTTCATTTTTTATTATTAAAGAGGTCTTTAGAGCCCTGTCAGAAAAGGAAAAGGCGAGCTTAGGAAATTCTAATATATATGGCAAAGGAAGAGATGATGTCAGTCATTACCTACCTTACTTGTTACAGCAGTAAGCTAACCTGTAACGTGCATGCTCATTACAAAGGTAAATGAATACAAATGACCCTCTCAGGGGCCAAAGCATTCAGGAAAATGAAAGAACTACAAAATGCATAGTATGTGCATAGTATTTGTTCTACACCTCTACAGAGAGGTGGTTTTGTTTCGTTTGTTCCATAAAGTAAAGACACGCAAAAATTGTAGAACTGAAAAATATTGTGAAAGAAACAAAGTTAGGGAGAATGTGGTTGCTGGATGAGTAGTCTGTTGGACTGCCTACCACCATATCCAAATTAATCTTAATAGTTTTTAAAGTTTGGACTTAAACCCTGAAGCATATGAGTTCTCTGAAGAGAGAGCCTCATCCTAATGGATTTTTTTATCAGAGTTCCATTAATGGAGCAGTTGATAAAGACAAATGAAAATGAGAAAAATTGAATTACAGACTCCGTACTTTCCTGCCTGCACTGTTCTCTGGTCTGGGAGGTTTCCTGTGAGAGCCCCAGGACCAGCATTGTTTTCTGTCAGACACTCCTTTTCTACTGCAGTACCAGCAGAGAGCAATTCTCCCATTCCTAACAAATGATGAAAGGAGTGAGGCGCGCAGTCCATGGAGAGAGCAGCAATTGTAGAGGAGGATGAAGGAATAGATCTGCTGGTGTTTTCCACACTACTGGGCTTATTAACCTCTCAGAATTACATACTTTGTGTGGAAATTCACAGAATATCTTTGCCTTTGCAATTTGTGGATGCTTGGCTGACTGATGATTATGGTCTTCGTGCAAGAATTGCTCTGAGAAGTTGCATGTCAGTTGTTATGGTGGAACATGGATGAGCTAAAGCTTTATAAATTCTGTGTTAAACTGTCATTGCTGAAATCACTGTAAAAAATGATCATATAATGGGACTGGAATTTCAGCGTCTGCTTCTGGGGCCTTTGGGTTTTAATTTTCATCTCTTATACATGGGGAAAAAATGTTCTGTGAACCACTAGAAAGATCTTCCTTTTTTTTTTTTTTTTTTTTTTTTTTTTTGTTTGAGCACACAATGAAAATTTGACACTCCCAACCCAACTGTTTTCAATTGACAAAAAAATGATATAGAGAGTATTTCAAGTTTATGACCACAAAACCTTATTTCTTTAAGCCATATCTGTTAGTTGGGTTATGTTTTGTAATTGTAGCTCTTTGCTGACAGATAGCAGACCCTGATAAATATATAGGGAAAGAATTAACCTGCAAAAATTTCCTTTTCTTTTTTTTTTTTTTTTCTTTTTTTTCCCAAGAGAGTTCCCAGTAACACTGAGTGGGGTAAAAAAATCACCACTAACTGTGGCAAAACTGTCTTATTGCCTAATACTGTTGATCTAAAACAAAATAATTGTCTTGTCTTCATTGTTTGTTTTTCCTTCAGCACAGACAGGAATATTATTTTATAATGCAACACCTGTTCTGCATAAATGAAATGTGAAATTGATAACATTGCATTGCACTCCTGCCCACTGAAATCTGTGCTGAGGTCCAAGGGGGATTCCACTCCTCTTAATGACTGCTTGGAGCTTTAAAGCCATATGCCTTTAGCACTGGATGACTAGCTTCTTTGAAGAGTCTGGCACAATAGAAAATTCAGATGATCATTTAGACAAGACATAATTAAGTGAACAGAACTAATTAACACTGCAGGAATATTATCAAATATGAAATTGTAAATGCCCCCCAACGGGCACTCTCTCAATGTGTGACTACCCAAAAGCACTGGTCCCATCTTTTGAGAGCATGCGTTCACTTATTCTTCTTTGGATAATGGGACATCCATTATACTTTTCCATATTTCATTAGCATACATTTCAAGCTCAGAGTTGTTCACTATGGAATCTAAAGTGGAGTCATTTTAGTACAGACGTGATTTGTTCAGTAACTAAAAATCTATTAACGATTATTGTAAAAGCTTTATTTCTGAGGATGTAAACATGCTCCTTTTGTTCACGTCATTTTGCAGAACAAAATTATTGTGCATTGTGAGTAGCTGACATTTTGTGGAAAAGGACCACTTGAAAGTAGGCGTCTTGCCTGTGCTTCCAACAGAAATTAGTATTTACTGGAACACTGCTTGTTTGACAAGACCTGGGGACAAGTAACTTTTAGATGATTCTGGGCTTTGTTCCACTTACATGAAATGTACTGAGTCACAGTTGAGCTTTGTTGAGCACTGGATTGAGGCTGGGGAATAAATTTTTCATCATTACGATGGTTAGGAGAATTTACTTAGTTTCTTTGCTAATTTGCACTCAAAACTAAAACATTAACTCAAAAGGGGAATAAATACAAACCCATGCAATTTAAACTTACACAAACACCCCTCATTACAATGTGATTATTGTACGCAACTGTTCATCTTTGGTAAAGCTGCTGCCATCATTGTACTTCATTCATTCTACCAGTCTCATTTCAATCAGGCAAAGATTTGTTCAAAAAATATCTTTTGGAGCCATTTAGATTTTATGGTCTGCTTGTCAATAGGAATGTCCAAAAGCATAGTAGAGAGTAGAACAGGCTGGACACATGGACTGACATTTGGTGTTTTTACTTGCACAGTGAAACGCAATGGATGCAAACATGAGGATGACCCAATTCATGTCAGTCTGCTGTATTTGTGATTTCAGCCACTCCAAGAGAGGGTGCAATGGGTGAAGCGTCTTAGGACTTCCTGTTTCTTAGTGATAGATCAGAAGAGGAAGTTAAGTTCATAACAGAATCCTACCACTGTATCTTTTAAAGTGTTCTTCTTATAGACATCATGAAGATCCATATGAGGAAACACTGTTAAACAGGACAACAGAAGAGGCGTATTTTTTTTTCCAATATGGAAATGAAGCCACAGTGCTCTATAGTAAAGTAACTTTGAAAGTGGGGAAACAATGTACGTTTTAATAGGTGAAGAACATTCTGAAGAGAAAACTGTAGTTTTCAGATGCATTTCTTGCGTGCTTTTTGATGGTGGTACTTATGCTTTCTTGATTCATTCTTGATTGGATTTTTTCTACAGTTTTTATTTCAGTGGATTATATTTTTACTGGATTTCTGGGTATAAAGCCACGTGAATAGCACTATCCACTGCAAAGGAGAGCTATCTCTGTTAATGCATCTTCATGCTAGTCACCTGTCAATAAATAGCTTCCCTTTCACTCAGAATAAAAGTAATGGAAGGGTTAGATGGTAGTATTATATTTGAAGGGTAATATAATCTCTCTAAAATCACACAGGATATTGATTTAGAAGTCAGGCAATGCAGTTAGTAGTCCAGATGCTGAATTTTACTTGTTCTAAACAAATGTGATTCTTTTCCTGCTGAACACAAACCTTTCAGTCCCTTCATAGAAATAACAGTAATGTGAAGAAAAAGCTGTTTGTTTCTTTTCTAGTTCATTATTACTGACATAGTTGGCATTCCAAAATGCCTCACAAAAATTAGAGAAGGATACCTCCTCCAAAGAATTTTAAAGGTAAAATTAGGTAAGGCATAGGGTTGACTCATATAAAGCATAGTCTATCCTTTTATTTGGGTCTAGAGATACCTGAGTACCTAAATTTAGACAACAAGACAAAGTTGGATCTCAGTGAGAACAGAAAGCATATGTGAGTAAAAACAGTGTTTCAATCATTTTATCATTTCTGTAGTTGAGGAGGAAAGAAGAAATTGTACTTATCGTGTTTTCCTCTATGCGGAAGCAAAAAGCACTTAGTGTTCTTTGGGAATAAGACAGATGGATTTCACAAGAGAGTAATCTAGAACAGTCCTTGTCAGAATTGTTAGTTGTAGCAGCAGAAGGGACCTGCAAAAGGGGATGTGAAACCAGCGAAACAACAGACATTTCTGTTTTAGGATGTTGGGAAGTAGCAGGATGTCCTGTGTGAATTCAAACCAGCAGGTTGAATAATTGTAATAGCCTTATTAATTAAAATGTTAAATAAGTTTAATCACTTCCTTCCCAATCTTTGCTCTTGGATCTGAACAGTTCCCTAGATTGTCTGTCCTGTCCTTTGCCTTATTTTAGAATATAGCTTTGTGTTTTCAAATGGCTCAAAGCATACATAAGGTAAGAAAATTAATATTACTCTATTTCTTGTCCTTCAGAGTGTCATATATACACTCATGGACCAATAGACTGTTTCCCCTATGATGACTTGAAAAACTCCAATGAAAATGGGATCTTAGAGGAAAAAGACATTATTTTTTATCTTCCCCTGATTCAAATTAAAACCGTCAAAAATAAGCATACACATTGAGAGGTGCATATCAGACTCAGTTGTCAGCTAGGAGCTTGCTAGATTTGAAGAGATTTCTGTAAGTTAAGTGAAGAAACTGGAATGCAGACCGTGAAATTTTTCAAAGAGAGCTCTGGGAGTCGCTGTGTATGTATAGAATAGTCTTGTTAGTGGAGTCAGCTGGCTAGAGTGACCAAAGAAATACAATGGCCCTGAAAAGACAGTGCTTGGGGGGGATGGTGACTGATTATTTCAAAGCACTGGACAATCAGTTGCATTTGAGCTAAGGTCTATTCTTAAAGCAATCAGAAAAGTGCGGCAAGGCATATCTAGTAGGAGTGCACATCTAGTGAGAATGCAGTAAGGCATATCCAGTAAGTACAGCAAGAGGTTCCCACTGACATTTAGTTGAGTTGGAAAAAGCAGCGGTGGAAAATGAAGAGGTGTGAGGTGTTAAAAGGGGTTTGTTCATGTGAAGTATGAAGAGTTTTGTGGGTTTTTTTTCTCCGAAAGTTGAATTGAGAAAGAGGATAGATGTGTGAAAAAGCAGGGTGATACAGGAAAGAGGCTTAGGAATGTCAGTGGATTAGAAGTGGCAGTAATGCCTCCAATGTATTTTCCCATCTTACCGATAAGTCCACAAGTATCAACCTTCACCTTTTGCACAAAACAACTGTGACTTATAAAAATGGTAAAGAATGTGATGCAATGATAATACCACTATGGTGGCTCACAATATTAAATTAGAATGTTGCAATGAAAGAGCAGATATTAGCTATATGTGTACCATAGAGACTTCTGAGGATATTCAGAAGGCAGACAAACACTGATCTCTTCTTCTTTTCAAGAGGCATGACCAATAGTGGAGTGATTGTTGTTGAAAAGCTCACAAACAATGCCATTGCTACCAGAGTGGGGGAAGTACTTTCTTCTTCACATTAAGTACGCTGTATTTTTTGCTTTGGACTGCATATTAGGTCTGAAAAGAATAAATCACATAGTTTGTAGTTGAATAATGGAAAGTTTGTTGACATGAAAGGGTAATTTATGCTCAAAAAATTTCTGTGTTTACAACATTTGCTTCTGTTGTATTTGTGATTTCAGTTGTATATATTGCTATCAGAGTAGTTTGGTGTCCCAAAAATCACAGAAATGAAAGAAAAACCAAAAAGAAAACAACTGCTTGTCCTCAAGATTTAGGATCAATCAAAGAATTTCAGCTTTAAGCTCTGTCTTGTTGAACTGGCTAATAAATGCATTTGAAGCTAGATCAGGTATCTCTACATACCACTATGTAGACATGGTCTTAGAAACAGGAAAGTCTTTAAATTTAAAACTTAGGGCTTGTGGCATGTTTATGTCTGTGTCAACAAGGAGTTATGAGCCATCATGAAAGTATGTCTGCCTGCTTCTGAAACAATTCCTCTTCTTTGTTAAATGTGCTGGTATCAGTCATTGGGTGAATCTCTGATGTCAACAACTTTTGTGGAGTTATTAAAGGCAGATTAATTTATATAGTGCTCATCAAAATAATAACTCAGTATTTTACAGAGTTTTGAACTTACATGTTGCATTTTTTCCCTTTTTTTTTTTCTTCTTTTTTTCTGTACTATCTGTCTAAAAAGCACTACACTTTTCTTTGAGAATTGCAGATTTTCCTGCTTAGGAAGTTTTCCCTTGTGTTCACTTAGTTTGTTTTATGAAGTGAGATTTCTTCTGCCTCTTTCTGCCAAATTTCCTGATTAGTGTAGCTCTAAGAGCCAGGAAGGAAGCTCCAAGACCTTCCCCCCCCCCCTTCTGGGGCCTTGTGTGGTTGGACAGGATCTCCAAAGTTGTGTGTCAGAAAGTGTGGCTCTGCAGCAGCCTTTTAATTTGGTGAGAAGGATGTTAAGGCAAGGAAGAACCTGAGTGCATTGGCTACCTCGGAGAGCCCCATGCTGGCAGCTGTCCTGCAGCCCTGAGACTTGCTGTTGTATCTTGGACTGAATGCAAATTCTGTTCTTGTGGTACTCCTGCCTTGTCATCCATCTGCTGAGCCTGAAGATTGCTGTGAGGAAAAGGATTTGTCTCTTAGTATTTGTAAACAAAATGTTGTCTTAAAAGAAGATGTATCAAAACCTGAGATTTGTTATTAAACACTTATTACTGATTCACTTATTCTTTACCAGCTCTTTCTCACCTATTCCCCTTCAATTTAGAAAGAAATTCTAAGCTCATTACAGAGTTTTGAAAATATGTTTAGCAGTGTTTTTTACTATATCACTATCTTAAGCCAAAGCCGATGACTTTGTTGACATGAAGCGGAATGAAAGTGAACGATGTCTGATCTAGTATTTAAAAACTGTACTTGATTTTTTTAGTTTTTTTTTTTTTGAACCAAGATTATATGGAAAAAGTACTAGGGATAAATTAAACTGTATTTGCTAGAAAGAGCAGACAACCTTTCAAAACTTCAGTTTTTCAAAATCTGTATTATAGAATCCTACAATCTAGCACTTGTCTACAATTGAAGTATACTAAAATGTGTGTTTTTTAGTGTATAACATGCTCACGGTATTGTTAGCATCACTGCAGGCGCAAGTACTGTGGTGATTAGTGATCTGCTACAATGCCAAAGATGATATCATATTGATCTGCATGCTTCCACTGTAGAAAATAATGTTCCTTCCTGATCGTGTAAATTCTTAGCTTTCCATTGAAGTAAGTTACAGCCAAATGCAAAATTATTCTGAGTACTAGATTAGTCAGTGGAAGTTAAAAACCAAAAAGAAAAAATATACTTGAAACACATGCTAGTTGGTGAGCCTGGAAATTGGTACACTGGGACATGATGGAAATATTGATAGGTATTGATAGAAATAAAAGAGATGGAGGTTGCTTTGACACATTTCAGGTCAAATGTTAAAAAACTTTGGAAAGAAATCAAACTTTCCATTCTAGTCTAATCAGATCAAATAAAGTCCTATTTTTATTTGCTTGTCTGGCATGTCTTGAAAACTGAATTAAAACAGCAAAAGAGAAATTCAGTGACTATGAAATATATATAAACACTTGCACATGTGGTAATATACGTAATGGATGATAATTTTTTTTTTTGTAAGGAGCCTCATAACATAACTCATGATAACAAACATAACTCGCTGCTATTTCTTCTTTTTAACAGTTTCAGCCTCATCTGCTAATTTTCTTCCTCAGTCACAGTGTTTAATGTGTCAAAGTGAAAAACAGGCCAAGTGAAAATACAAGTATCAAAAAATCTGAGTTGAGGAACCTGATTGCATGCAATTGCACTTGCTGTCTTTGCAAATATGAAAATAACTATATTTTAATCCTTTTTAGTGAATCAGAGGGTTATAGGACTTGGTTCAATTAATTAATCTTGCTTATATCCTTAAAGTTCAATACTTTACTGGTCCTGGTCTGACAAGACTAATTTATACAGAGAGAAGTGCTGGAAAACTTGAACAAAGTAATAAAGGAGCTTCTTGCTCTCTCAAACTGCTCCCTCACTATGACCTTCTAATCCTCTTGTCCTCCAAATAGTGTCAGAATTATTATTTTAATTAAGATGTGCCATAAACAAAACCCAAGCTTATGTAGCAACACAAGTCAAATCTTTGCCATACTTGTAGCCTTAATACTTATAAGCAAATGCACACTTGGTGTAAACTCTGAATTGTTGTGTAATTGTGTTTGCAGTCATCGGAAAAGCTTTTGTTCTGTGTGCTATTTCCTTGTTACAAACAATTTGATAATATGATATTTTACTTCTGCATTTCATACCTCATACTAAAAAAAAAAGAAATCAAGAGAGCATGGTTGCCTTAGAATAGGCCAAATCCTGCCCACATCACTGACTTCAG
This sequence comes from Tetrao urogallus, assembly GCF_951394365.1. Lineage (NCBI taxonomy): Eukaryota > Metazoa > Chordata > Aves > Galliformes > Phasianidae > Tetrao > Tetrao urogallus. The sequence continues at coordinate 42,850,244 of NC_136817.1, read as the reverse complement.
AAGCAACAGACTAGTACTGTATTTGCTGAAAATAGTCATGGGAAAAAGGACAGAATTTCTTGATGAAAATCTGGAATTTCTAAAGAAAAAGAGTATTGAAAAGGATGGACACAAGGGAAGGGGGAAAAAAAAGGAATATGGAAATGTTGTAAGAGGTTTAGATAAAATAAGATGGAAAGAAAAGGAAGTCTTAAAGAAAATTAAAGCAGTTAGCCAGAAATAGCAGGGAAAAAAAGCCAAAATAAATGTGAGTTCAATTAAGGAAAGATGAGCAGAAAAGATAGAACATTATTGCTTACAGTCATAAATCTGAACACTGTGATAACACATTTGGAGTGTTAGTGAGACCTCAGAAGGTGTGGCTGTATTCACAGAAGAAATGTAAAGGCTGGATGTTTAATCTCAGCCATGTTGAATTCAGTAGGCAAACCACTCAGGATTTCACTTTACGTGCTATGAGTAAGATAAAGACCAATGCTTTATGCACGAGATAGTTTGCTGTTACATTCTTATATGGCTGCTATTGAGATTTTATTATCAATTTCTGAAATACTCCAAGGAAGTAAAAATATAATGGTTTTCAAGAAAATTAATAAAAATAGTCATGGCATTTAAATTACTATAAATCATGAATCATCTTTTTTTTTTTTTTTTTTTTTTTTAAATAAAATTGGGTGAATGGATTGCTCAGAAATTAGTTCAAAGTAATAAGTAGTTCACCATTTGTATCCAACCTCTTTTTCAGAGTAAGCAATAATCTGAGAACTATGAGATGACTTTCATTTGAAAAAGTTATGAGTATTAATTGAGAGAACCTAAAATTAAGAAGTAGAGGGATTCGGGCAATGGAAAAAAAGTTTTATAAGGAAGTATACTTGCAACTGTGACAGCTTCATATAATAATTTTCCTAATAAAGCCATCAAAAAGGTTTTTTTGAGTTTCATACACCCATACATTCACACTTCATTATCAGCCTAAGGGAAACAACTTCTTTTATGTGAGCTGCACAGGGTGAAATATTTCAATAAGACTCTAAGGAAGTGTTGCATTGACAAATATGTTGTTTAACAAACTGAGTTAATACAGCCTGAAGAGGGCAGTAAAGATAAAGCTTTCTTTTTCCTTTTCACTGTTTTCATTGCTTTTTTACTCTGAAAATGCATTACTGGGTAGCATGTATTTGCAGACATCACACATTTCTGGAACTATACTGCATAAATTGTGAGGTCAATGAAATCCTTGGTTGGGATTTATCTGAGGATCTAACTCCTTCACACGACAGTGAGAAAGTAGAAGACATCCATCACTCACGTAAAGCAGCTTGCAGAAAATGAATTGCATGAGGCAGGCTTGCTTCAGCTGGGACATCCCCCTAGAATAAAACAACTTCTGAGTTCTGCAAGTGGGTTAAAAGAACAATTTTGCAAATTGCCAGAAAATGAAATGTTATTTTCGTATTTTGTCTCAACCATTTCAGGGAGGCCACTCTCTCTGCAGAAATGGACCTATGGAATTTAAAAATGTGTTTTTATAAAAATATATATATATATATATATATATTTTTCTATTCATCTGTCATGGGAGCTTCTTGACCACTGGGCTTAAATAGAAACTTAGGTTATTTTCCTTGTGTTAAGGGGCAGTGAATTTTGCATCTTCACAATTATGTGTGTACCGGGGGGAAATGCAATTGCAAGAGCAGATATCTGAATAGTCACTGTGTTCTTTTCTGAATATGTGTTATTTCTCAGGAGCCTGTTGTTTGCTTTAAGTTCAGCAGTAACACACCTTTTTAAAGCTGGATTAAATAAATGTTTGTACATTTTGTTCATATGGATGCGTATATATATATGGACACTATTATGAAACACATTTTTAAAGATATTTTGGATGTACAGATGTAGTGGGGTTTTGTGTATGTGTATCCACGCAGACAGAGCATACTGCTTATACCCACCAGGAAATGCCTGTTGATAAGTTTAGGCAAAGCTAGGATGATAGTTTGGTTTTTCCCTTTGAAGACAACGGTCAGATTTTATTTGATTGATAATTGCTCCTCAAGGAAATGGTGCTGAAAGGGATGGTATTCCAGTAGTAAAGCAACATAAGGCCAGCTTCCTGACACTATCCCAAACATGTCTTCCACCTCTGAAGAGAAAGTAACTCTTTTTCCTCAGATACGTTTTCAGACAGCAGCACAGGGACTAGTTGGTCACCTGGCCATCACCAAGTGGAGTTGTGTCAGTGCTGGAGAGGTTCTGTGGAATCACAGGGGGGAAGTAATAAGCGTGTAAGGACAACATGTAGTGAGGAGGCCATGCTAAGGAACAAATGAATTTCCTATTTGGCAGAGAATTCTGGTTTTCCATTCCAAAATACAAGCTTGGAATTCCACACTGAAATCCTGAAATGAATTGAAACTTTTTGTGTCAGTCTCTTAAAACTTGTAAGTAACTGAAGGTTGTTTTCTTTTTTTTAAAAATCAATTAATATTTTCTGAAATTACAACAAAGAAGAGGCAGCGTTTTCTCTAAGCAACTTTTGAGTCAACTATGGTCAACTTTTGGTCAACTATGTTGACCAAAGATCCCTATTCTGTGTGGTATTTCCCTATGAAATGTAGCTCAGTCATGTATAAAGACATCAATAGGTTTTTTTTTTCCCCTATCCTTTGCAGAGTGGAAATCTTCTTAATCAAATGTTGAGGCAGGCACTGAGCTTGTGCAAACTGTGGAGTGGCTCCATTGAAATATAAGCACCAGCTGGTGGAGGAATGAGACCAGTACAGTTAAGCACATTTAATTGTTTGGAATGGCTTTATTGTGCTTTAGATTCAGCATTGGAAAAATCATAAGGCAGGAGCTGAAAATATTCTTTTCCAGGCCACAGTTCAGCAAAGCCACATATTTCAATTCATCCTTATTCAGTAATGTTCTAAAGTAATGTATTTAACTTTAGTCAGGTGCGGAAGTCCACTGCTTTCCAGGGCTTTTAAACAGAGCTTTCACTTGTACCTGTATTAAAATGACAGTTTTCCACTTGCCAAGACCTAACTGAATGATGTTTCTGCTTTTAAAATAAAGCACAAAGACATGGGAATCTCTCACCCCCTTATGAGGAAGTGTAAAATTACACTGGTAACAACCCAGAGTTTCCATTTGGTGTATTTATTGACTGTATTTTTCAGGTGCCAACAAACAGAAACAAGTGCAGATTTGCTTATAGCATTTGTAACATACACATGCACCCTTGTAACAAGATAAACTTCTATGAAAGAATCTTATTTCTTTCCATGATAGAGTGTTAAAATGTGTTTTGGGGAAAAGTCAGAAAAGATAGCACATGTTAAGCTACTGGAAATGGACTGGCTCTTGTGAATAAGTTGACAGGCATATGTTTTTTGAGTAATTTAACCCGGATGTTACAATTGGCCTTCTCGGTGTTCTTACTTCTTTTCTGAAATCACAGGCACCACTTTGCCAAGCACCTCTTCAACGCAGCTGTAATGGTGAAAACACAGCTGACATGGAGCTGAGTGCACAAGTAGGCTCATTGCCAAATTAATCCAGATCCAATTAATCAGGATGGCAGCTGTTTGTCCTGAGTGATACAAACCTGTTGACAATTTCCATCTTTCAGTTATGCTATGCATAGCCTAGATCCTTCTGGATGATATCTGCTGTAACCTGGATTACTGCCAGACTGGAAATAAAAACAGTTGCTTTTCTTTTTCACTGAAGTAATCTGCTCTTGATTAGAGTTGACCTCATCAAACTTACATTGTAGCAATCCTCTGCTTACTGTATGCCTAGTCACAAAACACAGCCCAGTCCTGTCATTTAGACAGAAAATGCACACATTTAAAGCACAGAAAAAGGCGTATGGACCGTCAGGGGTGTAATGGATGCAATTGGAGTTAACTGTATGATGCCATGCTTTTCAGACTGTTTTCTGTTTTCACAGAAAATGATTTCGCAATGTTGTTAAATGTAGTTATGCAGTTTTAATCCAGAAGTGTCTTCTCATGTGACAGTCATCCTTTTTTACCCTCTGTGCTCTGCCTTTGGCATGCTACATTTTTGAGTGTTTCCATGTCTTTTATTATGGCCTTAATAGGGGAAGAACACCTCCCTGGTCTCTAAGTAACCTTTGCGTCTTCTCCTTTAGCACTTTTGGCCAGCATCATTACCCTGTCTAATTCCTTTCTGTACTTAAGATATTCTGGGGGGCAGGTTTTAAAGTCCTGACTTTAAAGAACTGTGTTTTTTGGATATGAGCCAAATTATTTGTCTTTTCCTAATCAGATGAAATAAAGGGAAACTGAAACAAGGCATGTGAAACAATAAAATATAGAACAAGTAAATAAAATGAAGCAAAATTCAAAGACATAAAAATAAGATACACATAAAATTAAAAATTAAATAGTATGATCTGAGCAACACTTCAAAAGCAGTCTTTCAAATGTGATGATTTTTTGAGTTTCCCTCTTTATTCCTTGATATCCCTGCTTTTTATCACTTTTAATTTGCTAGTCATCTCTAATTTTGAATCTTTTCTTGGAAAAGACTTTAACAGACATTTTGTTATATTTTTTTATATGCCGACAATAATAACAGTATTTTATGAAAATGTTTGTGCATCCAGATAAGTTTGTTTGTGGATTTTTGGCAAAAACCACTTTAAAAAATCAGAGTGAGTGTTTGTATATAGCTTCCAAGAGCTTAATCGCAGTGTTTTCTTGGTACTCTGAAGCACAGGCTGTACTGCTGTGACCAAGCTGAGCACTGCTGCAGGCTTCTGTCCCTCTGTGTTGTTTCCTAAAGGACTGGACTTGCACAGAGCTCAGGTGACAAGTGTGTACTGTGTCAGAAAGTGGACTTAGTGCCTTGCTACAGTGTTGTGAAATATGACAGTAGCCATTCCTGTGATGTGGCAAAACCCTATCAGACTTCAGAACAGCTTTGTTTAAGATTAAAAAGTTCTGAATTTTTTGTAAACTTTCCTATTAGAAATGTAGCATGTATTTATATTACCCTCAGGTTCTACACAATGAAAATGGTTAAACCCTTAGTCCTTTTAGTAGTTCACAGTTTTATTACAGAAGTTATTTTGTAGACTTTATGCTTAGAGCAAGGTCAGAGTATTGCACTGTATAAATTATTCTAAGTAATTGCTGGGTTATTTTATAGCTTAGTCACAGGATTTTTTTATTATTAAACATAGCCTTTTCTTTAAGGCTGGGAAGGGAAGGGCACCATAAATCACATGGCAGCTTGCCATTTGGGGTTTCAGCTTTACCTGTGATAAGGATTTAATAACAATCTGGCCCAGACACCAGTTCTCTCTCAATTACCTTTCCACATGGGCATTAGTTCACACTGTTTATTAAAAACTCCCCTTGTAGTTGTTTTAATGGAGTGTTTCAGATTAATGGCCCCTATGGACTTTAACTTCATTGCACTTCATTAAAGCTAGATTGTACAAAAGGTTACTTCAATTAAATCCAGAACTTGACCTTAAATCTGTATGGATTTTTTAGAAAATGTGGTAAAATTGCTATGCCAATCCTTTGAGATTAGCAGGGTGACATCTTCTTGGAGAACAAATTTCAAAATATGTTATTTCTGCTTTGAATTTGCTTGGAGATTAATATTCAAATTTCAGGATTAGAAGGTGAAAGCAACTAAATGGTATATGATCTGTAAATGAATTGGCTAGACAGTTTTGTTAGAGGTAGGGAACAACCTAGGGAAACTTAAGTGCTTTTGTTAGCTTGTAAAATATTTGCTGGGTGTTTCACAAAACCTTTGTGAGGAAACAGCCATTTATCTGTGCTGCAGGAGAAAATGCTTCTATAAACAACTCCCTCATATTTTCTGAACACAAACCACACCAATGACTGCCTAATATACTCCCTCTTTTGCATGGGTAAGCCTTGAAGCACAAAAATCTTTGGTATTCTGAATAGCCTGTTTTCCTGCCTAACATCTTTGGGGCGGTGGGTATTAGAGAGGTAGACCAGAGTGAGGTGAGAAATGTTGATGAGAACTTTGAAGTGAGATTAGGTGGGTGTCAGTGAATGGCGGAATGATGCTGAGGTTCTCCTAAAGGAATAGGTCAGATCTCCAGTCTTTCTGCAAAAGGCAGTGGAGTTGATACCTCAGCAAACAGGATTGAGAAGCTGCACTGTTGTGTGGACAAAGGGAATCATAGTAGATTAGGATATTTTAAGGAATGTTATCATAGCTTGTTTTATTGATTTTAGCTAAAGTCTAGGTTAGGTTGTAAAATAGTCTTTGTGCACAGCAGAGAGCAAAAATATATGCATTGTTCTACAGATATTTTACAGTATTTTTATTTTTAGTATTCTTGCTATGATGCATACTGAACGCTACAGTGTAGATCTGGCTCCTATTATGTTAAAAGTATGCAAAATATGTAAAATGATGTAAGATTGACTTTAAGTAGTTCACAGACTGGTTTGAGATGGTGTGCAGCATGTGCAATTGACAAAGAAGTTGTGTAATCAGTATTGCTGGTTAGTACTGTTGTAGTCAAGTCACCTAGCTCTTGTGATCAACAGCTCAAGCTGGGCAATGGGCACGGTCTCCTAGTAATCTGCGACAGCCTACATCACAAGATCTGCTGGAAGACTGACTAATGTCTAATTGACATGACAATACCTTGGTTAAAGATGCCTGATAAAAATTTCTTCTTCAAAAAATTACTTGACTTAATGAGCTAGCTAAGAATGTGAAAGAAAATTTTCTGTCCTCTAATGAGATAAAGTAGGTAATCCAGGTAACAATATTCCTATGTATACAGTGAGAGTAATTCTACATCATCTATTTTTTAAAATATAATCTTTCTGGGTTTTCTTGAGTATATGGAAGATTAGTTGTTGCTATTATTAATCTTCTGTCTGAGAAGTTTTTCTACTGTCACTAAGGTGTGTAATACGTCTCTAGTTTAGCACTGAAGGTAATTTTTCACAATAAGAATATTTTCTTAGTGCAATTTTCTTAAAGGAAATAATATAAAAAATAAGTAAAAAAAAATTAAAAAGAATAATTCAGAATTCTGTATGATCTAAATAGAAAAGTTTAGAGTGTTGATATTGGTTTCTGTGCACATGGAGAAACAGGAACCAAGGTTCCTCCGTGGGTTCATATATGCATCCTCAGGTTAACTGCAGATTTGAACTTTGCATTAGGCATTCCACGCTCTTTTTAGATCTGACTCATTACTGTAGCTATCAAGTGCTCTACTTAGATATATTTGTTGTTCTACATTTTAAAACAATGTCTTCTGTTGTGTTCTGTGAAGGCTAGAATTGTACATTCCTTGGAAAAGGGAAATGTGTAAGGAAAGAAAATTTTCCTTGATAACTGATTTTCTCTTAGTGAGTCTTTTGGATATTCAAAGACGTTTGGAATATTGTATTATATTCTGTGGAGACAGGCTCATGAGCAAAGATAAGTGCGTATGATAAAAGCAATTTACTATGCATATGAGCCATAGCTCAGTTTTGCAATGTGCTAGATTAGAACATCAGGAAGAAGAAATGTATTTAAAAGGAGATCATGCAAATTCATGAAAGAAATATATTTTAAACAAACATTGAATTGAATTCAGCTCCTATAATCTTCAAACTGTGATTGCTGGAAGGTAGAATTGCACAAAGGGAGAAGTTTGTTCTGTAGCTCCCCTTTATATGCTCTTCCCCATGGCTTTTGCTACTGGCCTCTACCCAAGACAAGTAACTGCACTGGTTAGCTCCTGGCTTGCTTAAATTCAGTTTGAAGTCAAGGCTTGGTTGTGTTGTGGAATGAAGAAGATCATTTCAAGATTGGAAGCCCAACCTTGAGAGAAAAAAACAGATTTAAAAAAAATCGTAATATTTCTGTTCTCTTGTTACCTTTGCTGTGGTATTATTTCTTTCCTGGTGCTTTGTTGTGATTACTTAAAATGCTGAGGCTAAAGCTGTCGTCACATGTAGGTGATGAAATGACTGGTGTAGCAGCTGTCTTTTCTGTGGGACTAAAGTTTTACATCTGACTTGCTTCTGCCAACTGTCTGGCTTCCTGCTGGTCTGCATATTCACATCTGCCTTCAGCTGAATGCAAGCATGTCAAATGGAGGGCTGGTAAGAATAGGACCCAGTATGTCCTCTGCAAAATAAACTGGTCTGCAAACTAGGAAATTAATATTTTAGTCTCAAACTGCTGCATGCGTAGCTCATGGCAGAAAGAGAAATACATGTATTTCACCTATAGCCAATCAGAAGTTGTTGATCAAAGAAGAAACCTGTCCTCTCTCCCTCTGCCCTCTTGAATCATCAAAAATATTGAATACTGTCCTAGTCCAGCAGCGTTTCTGGGCATATGCTTACCTTTAAGTGCAAGGCCACTGGTGATAATATGAGGGCTGCTCTGAAAGTAATGCAGTCTATTTTATTATACTGGCCCAGAACATCAGAGTGGATGTTGGTGGTATGGCAGTAGCGTTTGAAACATCCTGACAATACTCCATTGCATTTTGTTGCTGTGTGACAAATGGCAGCAAGGGGACAGTCTGACAAAATGGTATCTGACAAGTGTATACGAAGCATAAGTGTGCAATTTAATTCCTCCACACAGAAAAAATTGCATCCATTGATATTCAGTGATGCTTGCTGAATTTTTGTGGAGACCAACAAACAGAGAATGTGAGGGCAGTGAGGCAGTGCGTAGTGTTTTTCAACAGTGGTGACAGTGACAGTGTGTCACCTCCACTGGTGTAGATTGTTACAAGCATGGCATAGAGGCTCTCATTCATTGCTCACCAAAATGCAAATCCACTGGTGCTGACTGTTGAACAATAGTGTTTGGTTGCTCTATCAAACAGTGTTTCTATGCTCTTTTTATCTGTTGTGGTTTCTGTGGAAATAAGTAAGAGGCATTACTTTTGGAAAGACCTACATACTTATATTAGAATGTGAGTAAATGGTGTGCTACACTGGAACTGGAGCTCTTAGGCACAATGCAACCTCTGATCTGTGAATGCACATTTTTTATGAAGACTGAAGATTTTTTCCAGTGATTCAGAAAGCAACACTGTGCTTCTTTCCAAATGCCAGCCCATTAGGGCACATCATATTGATACTCGACTCACGATTCTGACTCCTTGCAGAATGCTATGTTAAATTCAAGGTCATGGTGTTAATCTTCAAAGTCCTTCACAGAATTGGTACATGTTACCTTGGAGAATCTCTTTTTGTGACTACAACCTCTCCTGACAGCTGTGTTCCTCAGGAATTATGAAGCTGTCAACCTCAAGGGTGAAGCCTGAGAGGGCAGAAGAGAAGGCCTCCTCAGCAACACAGCCAAAGCTTTGGAAATCATTATCAGAATAGATAAGATTGACCACAAATCTCTCTGCCCTCTAGGCAAAGTATAAAGCTCACTACAGCTTAGCTCCCATGGGAACAACTAAAGACAATAAAAAAGAGAGTGAAAAAAGTTAACAGTAAGAAATAGAATAACAAAACGGGAGGATGAGAGAAACAGCTCTCACAGCCATCTTGAAATAAAAGCCTTTGCTCTGAGTTGGGGAAAAATGACCTAAGTATTTCATATATTACAGAAAAGGCATGCACGTTTGTTAATTAAGCATCATTTTTATTTTCTTTTAAATTGTAGAGCACGGGAATCCGCTTGTGTACTCCTCAGCTTATCTCAGTTTCCTTGCAATGTAATATTACATTACAAATATTACATAGTTAATAATAGTGTTAATAATAAAGTATATCCCATAACACCTTTGTGAGGTCAATAAAATGATAGATAGTTGGTTTTATTTATTAAAGATATGGGTTTTTTGTAAATTGTATAGTAACAGATCAGATTACATTAGGAAACTGTCTTACAATGTACAAAAAACCACAAGGAGATTCATTAGGAAATATTTTATGTATTTGTAGGTAAGAAAAATATCAAAGCCACAAGCATCTTGTGATCTGTAACATTTAAGACACTTAAATAGTTCTTCTGCCTTTTCTCTACGTTTTCTTGGGATTGTCTATCTTTGCTTTATATTGATATATATATGGTTCTACTGGTACAGAGTAAAGTTGAAGGGTTCTTGTCCCTCATGTTGGAATAATTCTTATCTTAAAAAGGTGTAAAGATCATATTTTGTTTTCAGAAGTATTAATTACTTAAATTAAAAGAGTGAATTGACTGTGTCTCCTCCCTACCATACAGGCCCACAGGTTAAGTGGAGCTGATTGTTGATGAATGTGCTCTACTCCCTCTCCTGCTGACAAGGATATTTATTACCAAGAAAACTCAGGCTTGCATTTTTCCCTTCAGAATGGGTTCTCTTTGCATTAGAGTGAAAACAGAAATGCAAAATTATCTGGTTCTGGTTTTCTAATATTGATTTTAAAGACAGAATTTAAACCTTTAAAGTTGCTCCTTGAAGATTTCACACTTGAGAAAGAGGAGGGAAAGGCTCTGTCCTACACACAGTGCTTCTATGGCAGAACTTCAGTCCTAGAAGGTGGGACTTCACTGAAATGTGTTTAAATCCTTGCCATTAGTTCAGATGTGCATAGTTCATTCTGCTTTGTGTTGTAACTGTACAAACAGTGGAAGCTGATTGAATCCTTCATCTCGAGGCTTTTTTTCTTTAAGCTGAAAGGTGTCAGTTTCGTTCTCACTGCCTAGATATAAAGCTCCATGTTGTTATGGTATTTAGCAAAGAAAGCAGACGAAGTCCTAAATGGGTAGGTATTACAATATTTTAGTGTTATGACTTTTATGTAAAATAGTCAAATGTATCACTATGGTTGCCTCTACCATTAGTTAAGAAATGATATTTGTTATACACTTATTGTGAAGTGAGTCACTTCAAAACTGTTTTTTGATTAAAATGTAACACTGGTACAGTAGCTATATCCTCAGCTGAGAAATAATATTTGTGTTATTCTAGATATTTTTGCATAAACTACCTGACATTTTGCATTTGTGCTAATGCTCGTAAATCTGTAATGCAATTGTACATCACAGAAAAAGAAGCTTTGGATGTTAATGCTGTGAAAAGCAGACCTGTAGAAATGGGAAAAAGTATATGTAGATGGTATTTTAATGCAACAGAAATCCAATGGCATTTATCTGCTGTCTATGGTAAAGTCTTCTGGATGCAAGTACTTTGTATATATTTTGCAGTCAGACATCCACTGCCTAAAATCCACAACCTCTGTCCTCCCCAGAGAAAATCTGGCTCCTGAAACCAGATCTTCAGTCATCCCTATATAAGTAATTTCAAACTACGCTGATGCAAGATCCTAGCTTATATAAAACATACATTTCCAATGACTATTTCCTGTCATTAAGTGCTCTGAGATAAAGATATCCATGCACAGTGTCTCTGATTGCTCTAGCCCAGTTTTCCAGACATCACTGCTGCTTGGGAACTGCAGATCATGCTTCTATTGGCAGCAGTGCCAGAGTGCCTTGTGTGGTTTGAGACATTTACCCCTTTTTGGTATTCCCTCAGTGGCTATACTATATAGGCTATTGAGCAGAATGAGAATGCTTCCTGTGACATTATTTGGCTGTTTGTGCTGAATTTGATCCATTATTAAGCAAACAACAGATTAGCATTATAGATATAAATACCTCTTCAGGAGCACAGAATAATGCGTGTTCTCTGCGTGTTAAAGTAAAACATAACAGATTCAATAAACTTCATAATTTTTTCCTAAAATAACTTTATTGCTGGCATTACAGCTTCTGGAGAAACTGGCTGCTATCTACTTTCATCTGCAGGGAAAACACCTGCTACTTGTTTGTTAAAACACTTAAAATATAGGAATTTGTTTTAAATGACAATTAAACTATTGCATTAAGTCATATTTGTTTCTACTGTACTAAAAGTTCAGTAACCTGGTGTACCTCGATATGTACCACGTTTCAGAGTTGCAAGCTTCAGAACAAATGTAAAGACACTGTAAAAGCAGGTAATAAAATATCGAAGTGGCCCGGCCCATCAGGGTGTAGACATGCAGAACAGAGCAGGGCTGTGGGTTGGTGGCTCTCGTGTTTCTGTCAGCACATTTCTGCCTGCTGGTTGCAGGCATTGAGCTAGCTGAATAAGGAGACATGTTTGCAACTGATTTGTTTTTCATTTGGCAGAAAGAAAAAGCAGTCCGAATAGAAAGGAATGTTTTTGACTGCTTTCAGAGTTGGTTAACAGAAGAAAATGTATTTGTGTTTAAATAGCGTATTGAGACATGGGAAAATGTAGTGAAGCTGTTCACATATAACAATCAACCAGCTCAAATTCAGATTACTAGTAATAGAAGCAATGCATTTTGACTGTGAAAATGCCCTTTATTAGGAGCACAGCTCTCTATATACTCTCTCTTGTCCTATAAAAATGCGAGAGTGCAGCTTTCCTGAAATAAATTTCACATCTCCGAGCCTTGTGGTATGGATTTCTTGATGTGAGTGGTAGAGAAGGAGTTAAGCACTGAAGAGGAGAATATAGATTACCGTGCTGCAGGCATCTATCACAGCAGTGGATGAAACAAAAAAAACTTTGGGAAACAGACATATCTTCCAACAGAAAAACAATCAATTTTGGATCCATCTGTAACACAGCATATATATTATTGCACTAAAAGGCTTCAGTTTTCCAGTCAATACTTTTATGAGAAATACGCTATAAAGCAGTTTCTATAACAGGAGATTTGTTTGTGAATTGGAGTGCTGCAACTAGTCAGGAGTCTAAAGAATTTTTAAAAAGCAGTTAATTTTTAAGATGTACTTATTTTGATCAAGGATTTTGGACTGGCTCGCCATGCAGATACGCATCTGTTAAATGTCAGCCTTTAGGCTGTGGTATCTCCTAATTCCAGGAAGAATCGTTTTACGCTCCCCACAAGTCACAGCTTGCATCATATTCAATTTTCTGTTACATAAGGGTTTGTTGCTAGCAATGTGTATGTATGTGTGACAGCAGGGCAGGAAAGATTATGATGAGTGTTGCTGTCAAATCATTATTATGTTTACTACCAGAAACAGAGGTACACAGCTCTAGCACCTGCCTGTCCCTTTCCTATAAACAGCTGGAATCAATTTAAATACAATCTGACAGCAAGACCTAGACTAATAATTGCTTGTGTTATAAATGTGAAATTGTTGTTGGCTTATCTTTTACGGATGTGGTGTAATAGTAAAGAACTCTCGCAGACTTATTCTAAACACAGAAAAAAACCCAGCTTGTACATGAAAATCATTTTACTCTTTCTAGACATTGAAACAGCAGTAAATGAACATTTTAGCAGCTAAGGCTTTCAAGGATTAGCAAACACCACTGATTAACTGGCCATTATTTTTCTGTCATAATGATCAAATCAATAAAGATTAATTAAATATCTCATTACAGATTTCTGTGTGGTGATGCAATTTCTGGTGGTTTCTTGCATGTGTTTGCAGGTGAAACACTCTAATTTGTGTGTAAATGCTTGTGTTTTCAGACATTGAAGGCGATTTCCTCTGTATGTTAATGGTAAAGGTACCGGGTCTTCCAAGTAGCAATAAAACAGCGATGAAAATTCTGTATACTATTTTTAATTTTTTTTAAAGTTGCACTTCTTTACATTCAGTTATGTAGCATCAAAGCAACCACTTTTACAAAGGTAATTGCAAGAAGGAAAGAGAAAAAAGGGATTGGAGAAAAGGGGAAAACTATCAGGTTGTAACTGATGACTTTCTTTCAGGTCTCTACCTGAAATAATTTCTTCTCACAGTTCTGTTTATTAGTCTGCTTTGTCCTACATTTTTGCAAAATAATTTTGTCTTAACTCAAATACTGCAATGAAATAACAGTTCTCAAAGTCCTGTTTTTCTGTGGAATCCATGGTGACTGGAAAAACTTGCTGCTGCTGAAATGCAAAATGGTGCATGTGCACAGTAGTTGCTAGTAGAATGCAGGCACTGCCATGGCAAGCAGCACGTTCTGGATAGAGCAGCCCACATGTTCTTTGCTGAACCAAAACCTTTGATTTCTGCAAGCAACCCTTCAACATAATATTTTAAGGCTATTCTTTAACACAAATTCTGCTTGTGTTTAGGGGCGTATCATTTTAAGGCTATTCTTTAACACAAATTCTGCTTGTGTTTAGGGGCATATCATTTCGCTTTCGAGATCTACAACTGTTTAATACATGAAAGACATTTGTGGACCTCTTATATAGACTTTTTTTTTCTTTTTTCTTTTTTTTCTTTTTTTCTTTTTTTTTTTCCAGAAGAATGCAATTTGGCAATCATGTCTGCAAGGAGCAAAGATTTTCTATTATCCTTTGGGATTAAAACTTTGGATTTGTTCTTCCATTTGGTGAATGTTTTCCACACCACCTATGATGACTGATGTCAGACTCTATCAGGGTCACAGTTTTACTGTTTTCTGGGTCCAGGAAACTCACGGAGTCCATATGTTAGTCCAATCAAGAAGCAAAGAGTTTTTTATCGTCAGATAATTGCCTCCTACAGTTCTGTTTTTACTGGCAGAAAGTAGTTTTTATACAACATTACCTGACCCCCAAGTTCTGGTTGTTTGTAGATTTTCCATCAAAACCAGCCTGTTCCCAATCCCTTCTGCGTATAGTTAATTCCTGGTTCTAATGACCCACATCTGTCATGGTGAATGTGATGGTAAAGAAGTGTTATAAGAGGCAGCAGTCACATTACAATTCACTGAAGATAAAGGAACTGTTTCTAAAATTAGACCAGTTACTTTGGTATTTAACTGTGGGTAGCTGTATTTGGAAAATCATGCTTTGAAATGGAAGCTATTTTCTCTTAGTTTTGAGAGATCTCTTTGGCTACTAGAACTGTAACTAAGTTTGTAGAGTGTGCAGTGAAAATAAGATACAAAGAATTGCCACTAAATCATGAAAGTGCATAGAATGGGATATATGATTCTCCAGAGATGCAGACAGACACAGCAGTTTTGTTAACTGTTTTGTACTTATATGCTGATATATGTGTATACATGTATATATACGCATACATATACACATTTCAACATTAAAAATTGTAGCTGGGAAAATTTTCCCTAAGAATGGAAGGAATATTTCCTCTGCTAGAAACAGGAAAAGCATCAAAAAGATTCCCTTGCTCACCAACCTGTTCCGTATTAGGCTGTGTTTAGGTGGACTACTTGGTGTCACTTTATAGAACCTTTTAAATAACAGATGTTAAGAAACAATTGAATGGGAGAAACAGAGATGTGAGCAGCTTAGGAAAGACAGAATGAATATTTGCCTAAAGATATATTGAGTATTAAAGAGAGATTTTTCAGCTGTAGATCTGTATTAATTTGACTTACAAATGCCACCTTTAGCAGCCCTTAGGTTTACTGAACACTAGGTTTGACCTTTTCATGATACTGTCTATATTTACCAAATTTGCCTTTTTTGATAGATCCTGATCTGCTTCAAACTGACAATATTAATAAATTTGAGTCAACACACACATGATACAGCTTTAGTTTATTCTTTTTCTCCCAAGTACATCAGTATTTTTTTAGATATTCTACTAAATTTGTTCATACATCTGCTGAAGGCTTCCATTCTTGTCAATACTAATGCTACTTTATTCATTCTCTCAACAGATGGATGAGGCTATAGGAAACAGGGATGTGTGATTAGATATGTACTTTCATGTTGAAAAATAGCACCGCAGTCTCATACATAAAATGTATATGGAATTGGGACTATGTGTTTGTAGGAGATTTCAATTCAGGTACCTCTCCTGTCCCATAAATTGTCCTTAACATTTAAGCTGAATCTGTATTCAAATGGTGGTAACATTTCTTTCTCTTTATGATTGAACATAGCCAATGGTTGACTAACAAAAACCTAAATATTGAAAAATTGTATTTAACCTCTTCTAATTTTTTCTAGAAGAGGTCAAAAGAGGTCAATCTTTTTAGGGCTTTAAATCTCAGATCACACCTTTTCTAAACTTGTTTATATTTCTTCTCTCCTTTTAAATTGCTGTAAATCCTTGTTCAGGTCAGTTTTTTAAACAGGACATGTTCTTTCTATCAGAGGACTTGTGACAGTAAATAAAGTGGAATAATTACCCACATGTTGCATAAAAAAATCCAGTTAAAGTATTTGAAGATGAATTTCACAATTTTATCTTGTGTTTTCCATTGTTAACTCCTTAATCAGTTTATGGTTAACTTTCTTCTTTTCTACACTACCAAGTTTGGAGAGATATTTCTAAATTCATATGAGAAACTGGCACACTGGATTTCTTTATCCCAAGTACAATGTTGCCCTCTGTCTTTATAGATGTTAGCTTCTGATTTTGAATAATTTTTGCGATTGTTAAAAATTATCCTGGAAACACAGGTGAATTGAAAATGTTTGCAACACTTTTCATCTTTGTAATCTGCAAATTTTGTTTTCTGCTTTCCATCTCCTTCACATTCTATATCACTTATCAGTCAATCATCAATGAAAATATTGACTAGAAATAGGTTTTTTTCTGCTGTTCAGAATTCTCTATCAATTTGACATAGAACCACTGAAAACTTTTCTATGGGAACTTTTTCAACCAGTATTTCCCCTGTTAAGGGGAAATAATCCAGACCAGACTTCCATACAGTATTTATGAGATTGCCACAGAGAATATTCGAAAAAATAGTAACGTTAATGTATATCACATCAATTGGTTCCCTGTTATCCATTAGCTTGCAACTCTGTCAAAGAAATAAATTGTGCTGGTTTGATACAACATTTTTTCTTGACAAATCCACATCATCTGTTTTTTATCATCTTATTATACCTAAGGTGCTTATAAATTGCTCAGTAATGTGTTCCAGAATCCTTCCAGGATTCAAATTTAGGCTGTCCCTAATTCCCTAGTCTTTTCCTTCCCTCCTTCTTAAAGGTAGTATCATGATTATCCTTCTCCAGTCCCCTTGGACATTTGCTATTCCACTGTGAATTTTAGAAAAAATCATTGAAGTTTGAGACTGTTTCAGCTGCTTCTCTGTGTCCCCAAAACTGAATTTAATCAAGCTTTGCAAATTACGATGTGTATAATTTATTTAAATGTTTATTAGTCTAGCGTTTCCCTAATAAGGCTGACACTCTGGTTTACTTGGTAGGATATGGTTACAATGAACCTTATGTGTAAAGAATAAAGCTTTTTGATGTGTCAACTTCTTTATCATCAGTCACTTGCTTTGCCTGTGAAACAGTTAACCAGTAATTTCCTTTCATTTTGTGTTTTAGCATATTTACGGAATCTTTCCATACATCTAAGGTAATCAGCTGGCATCTTAGCCCCGTGCTTTATAATCATACTATTTTTTTTAATTATGTTTCACTTTACATGTTCTTCGAGGTCTTGAAGTAATCATTATTGTTTTGATACTTTTTCTTCTTATTGAATTAGTTGGAAAATACTATTTTTAGTGTAGTCTCCGACAGAGATTTTCATTAATCTGGTAGCAAAGTGGGTGAAAAGTCCTTGTAAAAGGGCAAACACAGCTTTTTAAATTTTGACACAAAAATAATTTTGTCATATTTGAAAGCTTAAAGTCATGAGGCCTGTTATGAAGTGATAGACTAAAACTGTTGTCCACTTTCTCCCATCAAAAGCTTCAAATTGATTTTTGATTAGACTTGGGCAACTTTTTTCCTTCTTTGCATTCTATATACAATTTCTATATACAAAAATGTTTGCTGAAGAAATGTTTGCATGGCTTTGCCAGCTTTCAGTAATACAAAAACATATATTTTCCTCAGTCTGTATAACAGGAGTTAAGTGACTTACTTTTTGACACCTGTATGATTTCCCTGTACCTAAGTTATTAAAGGTTCTTCATATTATGTGTTGATACAACTTTGTCACTGTGCTTGGGATGTGGCAAATAACTCATTTTGCAGCACTTTCACTTTTGCATTTTAAAACTGAAGGAAGGAACAGAGTGAAAGACACTTACTACAGAAATGGGATGAATATGTGAAAAGCATAAAAGAAAAAGGGGCAAGAGATACTGAATATTTATGAATGCTTCTTTGTACTGCTTATTTTGGATAAGTTCTTTACTCCATATGAGTAGGCTACTCAACATTGAAAAATAATTTCTCTCATATTGGTAGATTCTGATTTTCTTTTTTTTTTTTAAAGAAATGTTCAAAAACAACAGGTCTTTTTATTTTGAAAGAGACATTAGTAAAAGCAGGTACAGGTGTGAGTGATATGCAGAACATGTAAATCCTAATTAACAAAAAAGCTCTGCAAATTTACAAAACTTCAGATTTTCCTCACACTGTGCATAGCTTTCAGGCTGTTTCTCTACATTGCTTGCAAGCTGCATGAGCTAAACTTCCACCATATTCAATGAGACACGCAGAATGAACTTTCAATCTAAAATTGTCCTTTGTTTATCCCGGTAAGAACTTGAAGTCAGTTTTTCTAATGCGTAATTCTAAGAGCAGATAAATAAACAGTTGCATAGGTTTTTATCCACCACAACTTGCTGTAGGTGCAATTTAAAGTCGATATCCCACTGGGTAGAGATGTAATCAGGAGTTTATAACTAATAATAAATCTTTAATATTCCAAAGATTATTTAACAGTGTTTAGAGGAAATATTTTTAAAGTAACAGAAAGACCTATATGTCACTCACTTAGGATACCACCTAGCTTAGTTGATAACCAGCCAATCCTCCTTTTATTATTATTTTTTTTTCTTTGCTATTATATTTCAGTTCAAGCTTTTCAGATTAGATGCAGGATCATTTGAATGCCTAGCTGGGGACACTGCTTATCTTATTGCCTGGCATTTCTCTGTCATGGCTGACATTTTACATCCTTATTCACCATCATTTGAAGTTTTGCAGTATTTTAGCTACCTTCTATTTGTTCCTACCCTTTCCAATGTTTCCCTTGCTTTAGTCTCAACAACCAAACCAAACGAAAACAAAAATTAACAGTGCTATATTGCTAGGCATTGTATGTTTGGTACTGTGGTAATTAAATATTAATATGTAACTACTGTTCAGGAATATTTTGTTTTGTTTTTTAGCAGAATACCTTTGATTGCAGGCCTCAGTTGGGAGGCAGAGCCCAAGAGCAGCTGCACATTGCATTGCCTTGTTTGAGTGTTCCCACCTCAGCCAGCATAGAAGGTGGCTTGGGAAGAGCAGTAGGATTGCCCTGCAGAAGCGAGTATTCTGTGATTATGGAGTAGGAAAAAAAGCCTACATGACTCATATCAAGAAGTCTGCAGTTAACAGTTTCAGATTGTATTTTATGAGCAGCCTCCTTACTGAACTTTCAAAGCATCGTTTATAATTGTAATTCTTCTGTAATCAGGTTTAAAAACAGAGCCTATCTTCATTTGCATCTGTGGTGGTCAGTTGAGCTCACAGGTTCCCATTCAGCACACATTTGGCAACTACTGAATTGATGTTACTGTTTTTGTAGTACTGAGCTAAATTAATGGTAACTTGTTATACTGTTCCAGGCATTTGGTTGCCTTTTGTTGAGAGGAAGATGTAAAATGGCTTTACAGACATTTTGACTTCATGTTGAGTATCTCAGGGAGCTGAGAATGTAGTGCAAACTGGAATTTATTTTGAAAGTAAAAAAGAAAACGAAGGTGGAGATTATAAAATGGGAGTCTTTGGAAGAAGGAAGAGAAAATTTTGCCGATTATATAACCAAGAGCTACACAGAAGATCATAGATGAATAGATAAGTATTATTTAGGAGTATTCTAGAAAAAAATGGTGTCTATTTCCCCATCAAAACAGAAATAATTGCCTTAGAAAGAAATTAGAATATTTCTCTTTTTTCTCTACTACTTTTTGATAAAAGAAGTGAGGCCCAAATGTGAAGAAAATAAACACAAAGAAAAAGCTCATAAAATTATTAAAAATATACATAATTTTGCTTCGAAGGTAGATATGATCTCTGCTATTTGCTCTAGTTTTCTAGAGTTTGTCCACCAGTAAATCGTGTCTTCTACCTGGTAATTCATTGCAGTGAGAATTGGTGTTCAGAGCAGAATGTAATAACACATACCAGGCTTATAAGTCTGCCACTGCAGGTGCTAGAGCAACGAATAAAAAGATCAAATTAGGAGAGAATAAGTGTTATGATTTTCTGAGTTTTTAATGCATTTTGGATTGTTTTAACAGTGACAAAATTGTTCTAGCAAAGAGCAGTGAAGTGTGTGATTAAAAAAGGAAAATTTTCTGTGTGTGTCAATGCCAGGTGAAAGTGAACCATGTGCAAAAAGTCAGTGTCAGAACTTCTCAGACATCTATGTTTTTAACATAATGAGATTTCACTCTTGCATCATGTTTAAAAAAAATCGGAGTTTAGATGATTTAGATGAACTTTAGATGGTTTAGATGACCTTCAAGTATTGTCCTCCTATGCTAAAATAGGTAGAATAGGTGTTATATCCTTGGCTGGCACTGAATTACTTCAGAGTGAAAAGAGAAATAATATTTTTCTAACTAATAATATGCCTTCTCTCTTAATGATTTCCTAAACATTGTGTTTCTGCCTTTAACATCTGCTATCCTTATTCAGCTGAATTTACAGTGAAGGGAATGTGAAAGAAGACAGTGTGCCCTACTTGTATGAATGGTGAGATTAAATTCTAATTTTATGTTGTTTTCTTCTGTCCCCTTTTCAGGACCAAATCCCTTACTTTTGGATTATTGATGCGCCTGTTTCATAGCTCACTTTCTGAAGTTTGATGTCTGTATTAACTTAGAGTGAGACTGGAATGAGCATGAATGTCCTTATATTATCCTCGTTATAATTAACTTACTAATCTGGCAAATGAATATCTTTCTCATGCTGGTGGGTAGCTCTGTTTCAATACCCTTTATGGTTTAAAGCTCACTCTGTCTTCTTTGAATTGGATATACATACCAGCAACTGCAAATCAGGCTGAGATCAAGGAGATTTTAATTACCTTGAGGGATTTAAGATTGCTTTTTCAAATGTAACAGACTATCACTTAAACTAGATTATTAGCCTTTCCATTTTATTTTTCAAAAGGATCAGTTGTATTTTTTAGAAGATATTCAATTCAATATTATGCTATTATTATCTGGATTTCCATTCTGCAGCCTGCCTTCTGACTTTAAATTTTGGATACTATTTTAGATTTTTCAGAATCATTATTATATTATTATTTGATATTGCTGACGTTGATTTTTTTTTTTTTTCTAGCAGCTTTTGTCAAATACAGAAGTAATACCTTTCAGCTTTTTATTATTAACACCTTTTCTTTATTTCCCATCCATATTGTGCTTACATCAGTGAGGTCATAAATATCGATTCTCCTCTCCCTCAATTTCTTCTCTCTTCTTATTTGCCCCATTCCTTTTTTTTTTTTTTTTTTTAATGGGGAAAAGAAGAAAAGAGTGTCTTTGTTGGCTATGCTATGTATATGAGAAGCAGAAAAGCATGCAGTTTCTTTTAGCTACCAGTGAGCAATGAATTTATATGTTTTGACTACACATCTTTTTCCACTCAAATTGCTTTAACCTTTATTTGGATCAAACAGTGCTACTCTGGACAGTTACAAACATGTTTTGAATAAATTAGGTCATAAACATTCTATTCCCATCACTTAATGGGGAACATTTCACAATGCAATGCCAAATATAATGAGATTTATTTTCTGTATTACTTTGTCTACTGTATAGTGATTACACTTTCAGTGGCACACTATTTGTGTGAAGTGATGGTGATGTTCAGTACCCAGTTAAACTACAGTCTGCTTAATCCTTTTCATACTTTGCCTAAGGGTCTTATAACTTATATTCACTTGTTTTAGAATGGCAGGTATGAATTCAGCAGAGAATCTGAATATGAAATAGGTTAATCTATGTCAAATATCCTTTAACAGTGCTGAAGACTGCTTCTGAGGGTGTGTGATTTTATACTGATTTGGAAAAAAACTGGAAACAAATTGTGTTATGTGATATTCAAACTCTATAAGCTTTCATGTGTTGAAGGGTTAATTATAAAAACAACTTTATCAGAAGAGCACTTCAGAGCTATCCTATCAAGAGCTGCAAGTGTTTGTTATGAATGGATTGTATATTAAACACCATTCTGTAAGGGACAGGCAAACTAGATTTTAGCTGGAGAATCCAATTCTGTTGTGAACTAGAAAAAAGTAAGCTCCCCTTACCTTTTGAAGTAGCCTGTGTAGTTTCTTGGAGTTAGGAAGGAAAGATGCATTACCTGGGCCTTCTTTGTGGATTTTGTATGAAGTGCTGAAGTATAACTGTTCCAGATAAATCTAACATACTTTGAACTGATTGTATTGGTACAAAATATAGTTGTGGGCTGCTGACTTTCTCAAATGCAGCTATTAAATTGTATGTAATGTTTTCTTGGTTAGGATATATTCTCAGTTCATACTTCATAGTTCCAAAGATACTCAAATCCCAATCCCTTATTTGCCAAGACAGATTTTTGCCTCAGACAATGCAGTAGTTGGAGAAAGGAAAAGGATTCTAATTATGGCTGTTAGAAAGATGTCCACTGGCAGGAAAAACGTTGAAAGTCATAGCATGATTAACCAAGTTTAGAGCACTAACTTCTGCTTCAGTTTGGCTTGAAGGCAAGTAAGGACTTTGAGAATTCTTTACCAGTTTATCATCACAAAACTGGTGAGCGATTTTGATTTCTGCTTCTCTGATATCTCTCAAATGGTGCTTTTCATTCCACTTATTACCCTTCCTTCTTTAGAACACCTTTGCATCGTTCCATCTTTTCTTATTGAAGCATATTCAGGATTCCCTCAGAAGCAAGGCTAGGATATGTTACCTCATTGAGACTCTTCTTCCAGGCATCCCCCTCCCCTGACAGTGTATGGGTTGTGATGTCCTTTTATCCCCGCTCTTCTCAATTCCACAGACTGGGTTGCTTTGTTTCTGCTTTATCTGCTAACTGAGAGGCTTTGTCTTCAAGTCACGGTCTGATCTGTATACTTGAATGCAAACATCAATAGCCTATTAATCCCAGGTGTAAATCAATTGAAATCTGTAGAGGCAGACGGATTTGGGTTCAGCTACAAATCCACATTATTGGAATAAATTATTATTTCCTTTAACACTGAGAAGCCCTGCCGATTTCTGTTAGAAAACTGAAGTTAGACTTACTTCTTGAAGTCTGTTTGAAAGAGATGCAGCTGAAATGAGTGAGATACCAGCACCAAACAGCAGCAGACTCAGCTTTCTCGTGGTGTAATTGCTATAAGAAGGTGGCTCGGCTTTTGTTCTGTGGTGTGTCTTGCAGACTAGTGGGAAAAAGATCACAGGAGATCAGAAATCTGCTGACTGTCCAGGAGTCTGCAGAGCTCAGCGCTGCTATTGATGCTTCCACTAAAGTGTTGAATACAGCCCAAGGAAGAGAGGGTGCTGCTGGGCAGGCAATGAGGTTCTTCTGCATTAGACTGCACCAGCTGCCTCAGTCCTTCTCATTTCCTGAAAGTTGAAGGAACATCAGTCCTATTTGGTGTACCTGTTGCATTTATACTATGCAGTGTGTGGAACTGCAGATACAATCAGCTTGTTTTCAACCTGTTTGATTTGCTCTTGGGTCCATATGCAGTCTGCAGCATTAATTTAATGGGCTGAATATTACTCCTGCAATAGATAGATAATGAAATTAGCAGGTGCTTCTCTGGGTGGTCTTTGAACTGATCTTTTACTTTGGACATTTAATAAATACCAGATTAATTTACTTTAATGGCATGTGTTAGAATGTATAATAGCTGCTGACCTGTGACTACTATTGTATTTGCCTTACTGTTTAAAATAAGAACATTCAGTCAGAGAATGGAAACTTACTGAAGCCTGTAGGGAACTGTATACTTTGTTGTAATTCATAACCTGTCAGAAAGAGATGTTAATTCTGATGGCAATTTATTTATGGCTAACATAAACAAAAACAACTAAGAAAAACAACAGGAAAAGAATAATGTTAGAGTAGTTGAATATTAGAATTAAGTACTGTGATGCAAAGGTAGCAAAGGTAGCAATTAGTTTAACTGACAGTTAATAGAAACAAAGTGAAAACAAAAATCATTCAACACATCCAGTTTATTTAATGTAATAAAAATATACTGATTTAATTGATCCTCACCTCTTTAAGTAAAAACTAATGGCATGAAATGGAGTGTAGTTATTGGCTTCTGGGAAAGATATTTTCTCGCGTAAAATAATTACTTAAATGAATTTCACTGTGAGAAGGTAAATACCTAAAAGAAATTAACAGGGGAAGTCAACTTATTTTTTAAAGTGTAATGTCTGGCACCAAATGCAATGGGGACTTACACTGCTTAATTAAACTGTTCTGGAAAGAACTTGATAAGGGGATATTTTATAACATCTTCATTGTCTAATTAATTGCTCAGGGCATGCCTGACACTTCTCAAAATTCTATTATCTCTGTTTATTCTGGGATTTGATAATATTTTGTTGGTCATTATTGGTATCCTGACTTTTATAGTGTCTTAAATGAGGACTATTAATGTGACTGCCAATGTGACATAACTAACAGTAACAGTAACTGTATAAATCCCATTTTAAGTAACTTTTAACAAACTTTGTTATCTTTTCTGTAATTGGTTATATTTTCAACATGAGAAAAATTGATGAATCGGTAATCGTACGAGATTCAGGGAACCAAACCAACCTGGGCTATGTTTCATCACAGAGCAGGAAACTGACTACTGGAGGAGATGGAAAGTTGACATTATTTTTGTGCGCAAGTGTCATTCACATTTTCAGGAATGTAAATGAAGAAAAGCTAAAATCGTTTACTGAAAATAATATGGCTTCTAGATAACTTCTTGTACTTTATTCATCCTCACATAACTTCTTGTACTTTATTCATCCTCACAATTCAAGCGCAAGTTGCTGTCGGAAAAGAAGAAATCCTCTGTGTATTTTCTGTGGCTAGTTGCAAGCAAATTAAAATTAAAATCAAGCACACAATTAAACTAAAGTCACTTTGTTTTTCATTAAATTAACAAGAAATGTAAACATCTTAAGGATTAATCAGACTCACAATTAAAATAAAATAAGAGAACCAGCAGTGATAATAGATTGAATCTTCAGGTGGGCAATTTTATCTGCTCAGTACTGTGAATAGTCAGACTGACCATAATGACAAGAAATCCTTTCTTAAACTGAAAATTGTTTGAAAATCAGCTGGTGGAGGCTATTTTGCATGGTGTGATAAACTCAGCTTAACTGCCTCAAAGGCCTGCTTTTGCTCCATGAAGACCTTCAGGCAGTTCTTGCTTTGGTGATAATAAGAGTCCCTCCTCATCAGAACTTTATGACCTTTCTTAAAAAACTAAAAAATAATTTGTCTTTGCACTGAGTGGGTATGGTGCATATTGCTCTCAGCATGCCTAGCTTCTCAGAGCTGCGGTATAAACCATGCACACACACCAGAGCATGACATGTTCGGTGCCACTGCACTAGCATTTAGTGGGAATTTCCGTGGTTATCCGCAAAGTTGCAGAAATGGGCATGAGGCAACTCAGTCTGAGTGTGAAAAGTGAAGCATGATTCAAATTACTAGGCAGTTATGTTAATTTTATCATATATGAATTGTCTGAATTGGAGGTTATCCCCTCATTGCCACTTCTCTCATTGTAATTTCATTACTGACACTTAGAAGATTTTTCTTCTGTGAATGTATTTAGTTGTTTTTCAAATACTTTTCTATTTAATTTTCTTCATGTGCCCTGGTACAATTAGTTTAATAGTTTAGTTATGCATTTTGTGATTTTAAAATTAATTTTAAAATTAGTAATTTATATTAATTATATAATTTATATTAATTAATAAATTATTTTTTTCATTTTTTAATTTCAAAACCAAGTGAGTATTTAATTGGTGCATGGAATATTTTATTGAGTAGGTTCTTCCAAACTGGGTAGAGCTGCTCAACTCTCTATAAAATACATGTCTGTTGAATTCACTAGTCATTTCTCATGTCTGTGTAGTCAGTCTTCTTCATCCTGGCCTAAGGAGGATTAAATTAAATTGTACAAAGTGAAAGAGCTCCAGCAGGAGTTGTGGAGAGTGACTGTAAAGACTGATGGTAAAGCATTCACATGGATGTAGAAAAATACAGACATTGGTCCAGTTTTCTCACTTGTTTGTGCAGTACTACAGGAACAGACCAAATGTCATCACCTAAGCTTGATTTAAACAATTTGTATATAACCTGGGTTCCTGCAGTGGCTTAAATAAATATTCGGTGTGTCTCAATTCTTTGAATATTTCAGAGAGTGTCCTTTGGTCATTATTACTGCAACATTGGCTCCAACATACCCTGAGGCCAGTGCTACTTAAGATGGGAATTGCAGAAACATGGTTCTATGTAGCAATTTGCTCTGCAAGCAGTGCTAAGCTCTGCCCTTGGGAAAGCATTTGTTTGGACCCTTGATAGTGTGTGCAGGTCATTTCTGCTAAATTAGAAGTAGTGCATTTATTTTCCACATTTTCCAGTGTGATTTCTCTAGCAACACCTTTGCTCAAAGTTTCACTGGCTTGTCTCTTATGTAGTGATTGCATGAAATTGCATATCACTTGCTGTAATATTTATTTCTTTCTCCAGCTGAGGTTCTTTCTTTACCTTTTCACTCACAGCAGTGTGTAACTGCTCAAACAAGATCCCATTTGAAGCCTGAGCTCCTTTTGAGCAAGTCTTTATTACTGTACACTGTCATTCTGTAATCGTGTTAAGAATCAATGGAAGTATACTTTATTTTAACAAGAAAGGTGCTATCTCAAGTCAGAATCAATTTATTGAAAATCTCCTTTGTATTTCAGATCAAACCTTGGTTGTTGTATCTCTTGTGCTGCTATTAATAGCTAAAAATAAAATTTGATTTTGTCGCTTGTGTTAAGGCCTTAAATACTTTCTAGTTTTGTGAAGCTTTGATCAGTGTTTACCCTACAAATAAGCCAGAGGCTCGCTCCTGGGAAAACTTCCCTGTTTTTATTATTATTTCTGTTTCAGTGTACCCCTTTTGAAACCAAATTTCCATTTGATAAGCCAAGCTTCTTATAGCTTATCTGCTTCTTTCTTAGGAAGTTGCCAATTTGCCTCTTATTTGAAAGTCCTTCTTTAAAATTGGTTCTGCTTTTCTGGAATAAGATAGCAGATTTTTCACAGGAGTTCGTTTTTTAATCCCTTCCCTGTTTTCCTGCAAGCATATTTCAGCAGCTTTAATTTGTCAGTAACCCACTTCTGAGTTGCCTCTTTATTTGCTTAACTTTCCTTTTGTTCTAGCGTGAAGATGCAGAATCTCTGCCTTTAATTATAATAGTATAGATAATTCCCAATCTGCCAACTCTTTTTGCTTTTCATTTTTAAAACAAATTGCTGAAAGGAGGTTGAATAAATACATCTTTTTGTTACAGTTTGTGACTTTTCTTATATTTATTATCATAAAATTTCATCTTATGCTATACTTGTAAGGGGCCTAATCATTTTATCTCTGCATCTCCATGGAGACAGCAAGTGGGAATGAGTTTATTCCACTCATTTGAGTCAGCTCAATCTGAGAACCAAAAATTTATTTTCAAGTGGCTGTAAGACTGAGATAGTAAGTGTTGCTGGGTGCAGGATATATTAGTTCAGGCCCAAAGTCTTGCCAGCATCACTAAATAACTTCCAGTCTGTATCATCTCAGAGTCCAGATGAAGTTAACCACCATCCGAGTGAAGTGAGTGCAACTGCTTGTATGTGTCTTTGAAGTGCATACTAATTCTTTCAGCATTAGCTACAAAACCTCCTTTCCACCTTTTCCCAGAATAATCTCATGCAATTTCTAGGTTATTCTATTTTAAGACATTCCAAATATTTGAAATGTAGCAAGCCCTGGCTGGCTCAACAGACAAAATTTTCTCAAATATAATTTTAAAATAGGAATTTCATCAGAAGTTTTTAAAGTGCAAACACAAAGCTTATTGCTTCAGCATCCTCTTTGGGATATGTGAAATACTGTGAATGTAACATATCTTTCTCTCACAAGAGCAAGACTCAGTTGAATGTGAGCTCAAGAATGTTCTGATTTTTAAATTCTAGAAGCGTATCTAGCTATTCTGTAAGAATCTCAGGTGAGTAGAGTTCTGGAGAAGTTGCAAGTTTTGAATTAAAAACTGTGGTTTGTGGTCACTTTTCACCAAGAATCAATAATATTTTACTTTTAGTGGTATAGCCACTAGTTTATAAATCATTCAACATTTAAACTATAGTTATTATTTGGAGCGTTTTTTTCAGACTTTGGGAATCTTGCCATTACTGGTTTAGCAGTACTCCTGCTGAATTAGTGGAAATTATTATTAATGGAAACACTCCCATTAATGGCATCAGAATCAGTCTTAAAAACCATGAAAACTATGACACAATCCCAGAGGATTACTGAATTAACAGGAAATACATTGGGAAATTTTTAATAAAAAGGTCTTGAGGTGCACAACTTCTTACCACCTTCTTACAAGTAAGAACATGTTATGTTTAACACTTGATAATGTAAGCTCAAATTTTTCTGTCATTCGTAGAGTTATCCAGATTGAGAGAACTCTTCCAGGATCTGAGTAGAATATTAGAATGCCACAGAATAGTGCTGTTGGGTTCAGACATAAGATTTGCACTTTTTTAATGCCACTGGGGCAAACGTTTTGAGCCTGCCAACTAGACTGTCAGAGCATTACTCTTCTCTATTTTTAGTAAGACTTGAATGCAGAGACAACAAAAATATTATTTCTATATAGCAGGAACTTAGATTAGTTCAAGACAATCCTGCCCAGTAAGAATGACTGCAGGTTCATGGTGCCACGCTGGAAGAAACCCACTGGGTAATCTTTATCTGGTAAAGATGTCTCCTTACCATTTTGTTCATTGAGTATGATAGTTGTAGTTGTCAATAAACATGGGATAAAACTATAGCAAAACTGCAGTATGGGTTGCTAGGCTCCTTGATAGGGGGTAGACCTTGTCTTGCAGTGAAGGAGAGCATTTCAGCAGGTTCTAGAAATGTCATATACTATGTTTTCTGCCTAGCAGATCAGTTTTAATTTTCTCGCACATCCATGAATTGGCACAGTTAACTACCTGATAGAAGAAGGAGTGGTTTTGTAACTGTGGTTGTGATACGAGGTTTGAAGATTTGGGTATTCCATTGAGGTATTTCAATTCCAAGGTAAGTTAATCATTGTCTGCAAATTGTTTTAGACCTTTGGGTAGGAAACATCCTTGAACATCCTTGAGATACAATTTTTTTTTTTTAATTATTTAATTTTTAAGGCTAATTAAAAAACAGCCCCTCTTCCCCCCCCACCCCCCCAACAAAAAACAAACACAAACAAACAAAAAACAAAACAAAACAAACAACAACAACAAAAAAAACGAGATAAAACATCGCTTTACAAGACATTTTTCTACACTGCTAGCAAGAGTAGCTAAGGAGAGACCTCCATATTTAATCACTGATGGCTCTATTTCTAGAAGGAGCTTAACAGATGAAATTAATCAATCTTTACAAGAATCTTAGAGCATGGAGTCCTGTGTGATATTTCTTGAAGGCAGGCTGTTCAGTGCCACTCCACAGGTTTCACTCTTTTGTTGTTCTAGTTTCAAGGTCATGCAGCCTTTCTAAATGACACGTAAAGAAATTTTGGCACATACAAATCAATGTAATGGTTGTTTTTGATGTTTTGAAGCAGTTAGTAGTTGGGAATAATTTTACAGAGCTGACAATTATTCCATTGTGAAGTTTGGGAAGAATGCCTTTTCCTCAGCGCTTCTTCCTTCTAGCCATTATTGTTTTAATCTTGTATTATTGTAAATCAAATTTGTTTTTCCTTCATATAATTATGTTGTCACCCTTGATATTGAAAAGCTATCTATATATGTACAGAATGGTTTGGTAGCTTCTACTTTGTCTTGTATGTTCAGAGAGAGCAAATGGTTTTAGACTGTCACTGTATATTCATTATTGGATCTTTTCATCTCAACAACAATCTATCAAAAATATGCATTTTTAGTTAAATTGCTCATTTGCTGGCAAAATTTATGAATGAGTGTTCTCCCTAGAAGAGGAGCACTCTACCTCTTCAGTATAGGCAAGATAACCTTGTTATAGAACCTGTGTGGTTTGACTGATGGTTCTGCTTGCTGCTACAGTTCCAGAGTTGAATCAGTGTTAATAAAGAGTGGAATAAAGAAGGGTTATAGATGTGCTAATGATCTGACTGTGGTTTTTGGGGCTGAAGTGCAGAAAAACAAAATTTCATTTTCATTAGTTCTCACATATTGAACTGGTATTTGAATCTCTGAGAATAAATAGTGGAAGTGTAACTATCTTGTCAGATTTACAGTCTTAGTCTTAGTTGCTTAAAGACCAACTCAAAAAAAAAGACTAATCCAGCAGTAATCCTCCAATGCATGGGCTTCATAGTGTCTCAGTAGTACATATTTTATTACAATTAATACCCTAAAGTCACAGCTATGTTTTACAAGATAAGAACACTTGTGACAAGTACATGTGTGACTTGCTATCTAGAATACTCAGAAGTGAATATATTTGTCCCTTTAAGTGTAGAAGGGTTTATAAAAAATTGTTGTGGCCATATTCAGAATCTGCGTGGATTCAAATGCAATTTTTTATGCAACGTATTCAGCACAGAAAAATAAAGGTTGCTGTTGCAGACCTACTGCATGATAAACTGTCTAGATCTTGTTAGGCAATGTTTTAGAAGTTTCCTGTACTATTCAAATTTGATAACAGCTATTTCAAGCTTTTATTTCTCCTTGTTGTCAAAATATTTCTATTAATGTGGTTAGAGTGAACTGCAGGGATAAGACTTTTAGAGGAAAGATTGTGGTGGAACTATACTTGGTCTTAATTGTCTGTATTAGGTAATTTGCAGTGTGAAACAAGAAAAATGTCAACTGGCACAGACTCAAGTAAAAACAGGTACGTGCCATTTCAATAATTGTTCCAATTTGAAGCAGCTTATAAGGATATTGTGTGACATTCACATTCATTTCACGTTTGCAATTTGAAAATAAATAGAATCCAATATCCTTTTATAAGGATAACCACTGTAGTGGTTTTGAATAAAAGGCAAAAATAGTTTCCAGCGTGATTACATTGATTGTGATACTGGAAATGCTCTGTAGAATTTGAAACACACAGGAGGAAATGCGCCAAAGGTGCAGTAATTTGATAATAAATATCTTAAAATCATCGACACGCTGATGAGAATTTAAAATACTGTTAGCCCCTCTAGCACTGTAAGGCCTAGAAACAATGGCTAGTTAGTTTTTTAAAAACCACTTGTACAAGAAATGGAGATTAAGACACTGAGTTATTGTATTATCAGGATCACCAATGCTTTCTTCCATTTTATTTTCATTGAGGCATCAACTTCTGTATAAAAACTACACCACAGAACACTGTCTGCGCCATGTATTTCAGAGGAATGTAAAACTCCTGAGATTGTATTTTTAA
The DNA here is from genome assembly GCF_951394365.1 of Tetrao urogallus. Taxonomy (NCBI): domain Eukaryota; kingdom Metazoa; phylum Chordata; class Aves; order Galliformes; family Phasianidae; genus Tetrao; species Tetrao urogallus. The sequence continues at coordinate 42,818,645 of NC_136817.1, read as the reverse complement.
AGGCAGCAGGACATGGCATTTCATGTTTGAATGATTATATTGAAGAAATCCATAATTTAGAGAGGTATACAACAAAAGGTGTTTGCTTTCCTGTAATTAAGGATCATTTGTAACAAACACTGGCATGAGACTGAATTTAGATTTTCTTGACAAGCTTTATCATTGCATCCCTTAACTTTCAATGACTGTATTTTGTACTTTCTGATGAATACTCAGATAGTGGGAATCCATTGAAATTCAAGAGAGTGGAACCAAATGGGACATCAGCAGTGAGAGAGCAGCTTCAGGCGGAAGTGGTACAACTGATTTTTTTTTTTCTTTTTTTTTTTTTTTTTTTTCTTTCTGCTCCTCTCAAGTAAGAATAATATGGCATGCACTTTTCCTGGACCCTCACAATCATGTGTTGGGAACAAATGGTGAGATGAAGGAAATTCCCAGGTCTCAGGAAAAATGTGTTGACTCAGCTATATAACCTTTGTCAGTTTTTAAAATCTCATCCTCTCTGCTTTTGTCCTCTCCATGCCTCACTCAGATTCCCCTTCTGCATTTCCTCCTGTTTCTCCCTCTCTCCTCTCTGTAGGCACAGCCAGTGGGAACACTGACAGCTGTATCTCAGGCCTAACAACCTGGTATCAATGAATGACTGAGTCAGTCTTTGTAGTTCTGGCATGTGCATGTCTGATATTGTGGGAAGTCTCAAAAAAGAAGAGGATATAGGTTCATTGAAATAATAATTTGAGAGGCATCCAGTTACCAGCAAATGATTTTCTTTCTAAAATCTAGCCCTGAGATAACAAAGATTATCTGTAGTGTACCTTTGCTTTCTCTATCAAGCAATTCATTATAGGTTTAAAAGGAATGAAAATAGCATGAATTAATTACCATACCAATGAAACTAAATTTCTTCAGTTGTTAAGATTATCACTGTTTTATAGCTCAACAGAGTATGGAGGCATTGGTTAAAACACTACAAAACACATAAAAGTTAATTATAAAAAAAGAATAGAGTGTAAGTATCATCTACAATTACTGGAATCTAATTTTGTTTACTACTTGGATAATTTTCAACTTATACTACCTGTCAGAAAGGAGAAAAATGGAAGAAGGTGAGAAGCTTTTTAAAAATAAAATATTTTGAATATGGCTACAGAGGAGAGTAATTCTTGTTAAGAATAAAAAATACTGTTTTGTCACATTTCCAATATATTTTGTGAAGCCTTCTACATCTACTACCTTCTGCCATTTAAAAAAAATATACCAGAGGACAACGGGTGTAATGGCTTTATGATTTATGGCCTGTAGCAAAAAACTGCGATAAATTCTTTCCTGTATTTTAAATATCATCTAACCTTGAATTCTTGAATTTCCAGACTTTCTAATGCAGTACAACTTGGTCACTATCCCTATTGAGCTTTCCATGTGTACAACTGTATGACTTGAAAAGCTTAAATTAGAATATCTTATACCAGGGAAAAGAAAAAAAAAAAAAAAAAAAAAAACATCTTTTGGAGCCTGAGCTTTCCTAGCTACCCATCTCCTGCTGGAAGGTGGATTTATTTGCAATTTAAAGAAGTTTTGATGGTAAATACTAACAGGTGTTTATTGCTAAACAACAGGCAATTAAGTATTGGACAGCATCACTTTTTGGTCTCAAAGAAATAGATGCCAAAAATGAATTAGTGAAGTTACCATGCTTCAGCAGAGCAAGGGAAGGTTCTTTTGAATTTCCTGTCTACAACTATTTACTCTCATACAAATAGAGTTCTGGGTACACTTTATCCTTTACATGTAACATAATCATTCATTAGCCATAATGGAGTCAGTCATCAAACAATATAACCTAAATGTACTTTCATGAGGTTGTAAACTTCTGGAAGAGAAACTATATTGCTCTATTTGAAACATTCTGCTTTTCTGAAACTTCAGAATATTCATTTTAGAAACAATGAAAATGATATCTTTTTTTTTTCTCCCATCTGTCCCACGCAATTGGTTTTTGAGTGCTGAATGCTATGAAGCCTAGGTAATTATCTGGAAGTCCTCAGCAAGCAGTTCTTTGTTACTATGGTGTTTTCTGTGATGTTATTAAAGATGGGTATGGTAGCATGCTCACCAAGATATTTTGGGATATACTAGTATGTGCCAGATACTATTTAATAGTACAGAAGACACATAAGTCTTGCATACGTTACAAGTGAAAACACAATGTGGTTTGAAGACTTCAGATCTTCAGTGTAATGCAGATTTTCTATTCTCATGATTGGTCTTTCACTTACCAGTGAATGGGATAGCAAGGAAGAAAGGAATTTGAATTTGTTTTGATTCCAGTTGAGAACTTAAATTTTACAGAGTCAAGAGACTGAATATCAACCTGTGTCAGAAGTCCTGGGGACTTCCAGATACCCCAGAAGTACAAATTGATTATGTCCCTCTGTTACTTGAGGGCATTAGAGTGCACTGTGTGCTTGTGTCCACTGCTGCCTTGTATTTCTGTAGTTCTGATGTACCAGGTCATCAGATCCACACTGTCCAATACACTCTGTTGTCCCTTTCTCCCCACTGGCTGGGGCAGGGCTCCTCTAAATGTTATCTCTATTGTTCTCCTCCAGTGAGTCACAGCAAAATTACTAACCAGTGTTGAATGTGCTATGCTTTTGTGGCAAACTTTTGGAAAGTACCTGAGGTACAGACCCTTCTAAACTAGAATGTGTTATACTAGTAGCCATCTGATGGCATTAAGCAGGGACAGGATTTGCTTATGAGCCCATTCTGTTCCCATTCTGTGCCAGATATGGTTTACAGTCAGTATGTAGTCCAAATGTAACCTAATCCTAGAGATTCACTGTAATGACAGTTTAAATAGCAGAAAATTAAAACTCATAGTGAGCTCTTCATTATTACCAGGCCTAGCATTCAACCAACAGGTTTTCTCTACTACACCTATTTCGTTTGAACTGCCTCTTTAAATTAAAGCAAGTGTTAATAAGCTATAATGTTAATACAAGGAAAGAATAGCTTGTGGAAATGACTGGCTTGCCAAAGAAGCTGTGCTGTTCTTTGTGAAGCCTTTAAATTCAGTGTCTCCTCATTTCCTGATCTAGGTTTTGAAATGTGTATGCATGAAGAAATTTAAAGTTACACTAGAGTTTCTTTCTAGTTTGATTCACAAGGTTTCTCCTTACTGCACTTAAACCTGTATTCTATGCAAATAAGTCTCTGGTGTTTGTATCTTGTATTACTGCCAAGATTTATTGGGATATCACAAAGAAGCAACCATTTTTAAAGGGTGCACAATTAAAGAGTGCTTTGTCTTGTACGTGCTCTAATTAAATATTTTAGTCAAAGCTTTTGCTGTTCTTTGTTAGTATTCAAAACAATAGAAAATCTGTTTCTTTCATGGAAATGAAAATTTCAGTACTCAAACTTCTGTCTTGTCAGCTCTTTATCCTTCATTTCTTGCTTTTGGTATATTTTCCATCTTTTTCCCTCCCCAAATAAATCACAATGACTAGGGTGTTGTTTGTTAATCAATTTCATATTGCATGAGCATTGTGTCCTGTAAAACCCTGTCTCCAGAAACTTAAACTTATACACTAGCAATAAGAAAGCAATAAGAAAAATAGCATCTAACCTTTTTCTAGGCAAATATAGCTTGCTCCTGTGACTCTTTGTTGTGGAAATGCTAAGTCATGGCTTGAAGCAGTAGTCGAGCACCTGATAGGAATGCAGGGCCAATGCAGGGGAGCTCAGGTGCATTACATGTACCTGAGCAACCAGAAGGGTTGAAAACAGAATCCACCCCTTCCCAGACTTCATTTAAGGGTTGGCATTGGGGGCAAGGATATCTTAGTGGAGATCCTTGCATGCCTGAGGCTTTCTGAAGGTAAGCAGCGTTTGTTAGTGCTTTTGGCTATTTATTTGAGCAAACCTCCTGTTCTGCTATCATTGGTGTACTTTCCAATGTGTTATGCTCTTTCTATGTGTAGACAAGTGGATGGATTTGGGTTTCAGCTGCATCGTTATAATTAATAGGTGTCAAATGAAAATGTTTAATCTCAGAAATGTGAATCAGTGCATGAACTGGCCATGCCATTATTTTTAATATAAAGTGAACTGCTAGAGAAATACTTCTCATGGAATAATCCCACAGTGGTTTTATTCTGTGTCAAACATAAATTAATGCTTTATTGGTTGCTTAGTTGGGATTGGGATTGAGTATCTGCTGCAGACTGTAAAGGTTATTGACAATTCCAACATAAATTTAGGGGGAAAAGGGCTTATCAGAAAGCTATGAATACATTTGTACGTTCATTCATACTTTAATCTTTGGATTAAAACATACCAATCATTTGGCTGATGCATGATTATGTGACACAAAATAATTTTTGAGAACTGGTTTTCTAGACTTTGCTTTGTTTTCAGTAGAAGTCAGAAACGCAGCTCTTACAAGAAGCTCAAAATAGGCTCAATTCATTAAATGAAGCACCAACAGTGAAATGAGCTGCTCTTGACTTCATATGGATTTAATCCATATCTACAGGAAAACTCTTATTATTGATTTACATTCAAGAATCCCACAACACGGATGTATGTCTGTTGCATGTTCTTTTTTCATTCTGCATGCAGAATTTACATATGGTCTCAAAGTCTAGCTCATGTACTACAGGTAATACTTTGCAGTGCTAAAGAGTTGTGATGATGCAACCTTAGAGCAGCTTTTGAGGCACGTCACTTGTTTTAAAGCTGTACCTGAGGGCCTAAATAAATGCTTGAATTTTCAGTGCTCCTGAGCAGACCTGATTTACTTTGGCATTATGGGAGACTGCAGAATGCTCTTGGCACATACAAATTGACAAAACTAAGGACAAAACTAACTTCATTTCCTGAGTTAATTAAATTTTTTGGCCAGAGGACTATCTTTTTTGTCAGAACCAAACATTTTAGGTGGAAGTACTGTACCTGAATAAAATAAAAATGAAAGGTATTGCACAACTCTGTATTGCTGACTGCTGTATGCTTTTGTACTTTGCTGTAATTTGCTTGTTTGCACACCTGGTCTATGACAGCCTTCTTCATATAATATTGATTTTATTTTATTTTCTTTCTGCAAGAAGTCCCACTGATATTTTTTTGAAGAAAGGGTGCACAGCGTGGGTTTTGCCAGTTTAAATTAAGTAGTGCCATAGAATGCAAATATTAGGAAGATACCGATAAGAGATTTACGGGTAATCGTCAGTCTACTAAATGTATTGTGGTTCCCATTGAATGACTTCACTACTTGTTTGAGAGTGGCTGTATGGGGCCTTTTTTATGGAGAAAATTCTATCATCTTCTGTCTAAGATAACTCACTCACTGGTAATACTGTAGGCATAAAAAACGAAATGAGAAGAGATATCAAAGTAATTTTTGGAAATAGAGATTTGCAGAAAAGAAAGAGGGGCAAACAAATGCTGTTGTGAAATCTGTCTTAATTGAATGGGATAGTGACATATAAGTGGTAATTCCAAATGTTACTTTTTAAGAATGTCTTCATGAATTGGAAGAAAAAAAGCAGCAGCATTGTTTGTTCTTGTCTGTGGCACTTGGTAATCTAAGGTTAGCTGAGTTTTTCACTTTCGGTCTGAGATTCAGCCTCCTGCCTACTGTAGAGCAGAACTTTGTGGAAATAGAGAAAAAAACTTATTATTTTTCTTAGGTGGGTTACAAAATGTTGCATTAAAGGGCTTGTATTTGTTCCACATTTTAGAAGTAAGAAAATGTCAAAGTAAAGACTGCAGGTGAATCTATATGCATACTCTTAGATTCTGCTGCCTGCTTGCACAGTATGCGTTCTGGTGAGCATTAACATTAAGAGCTAGATTAAGCTCTGCTAAATTGTCAGAGTACACTGAGGTTTAGACTCTTCAATAGTACTAGATGTTACAGAGCAATCGAGCTGTTCTAGCACTGCATAATGCAAAGCGTATCAGGCTTGGCCTATGTGTTCTCCTATGTTTAAGCAACAAAAGTGTGCAGAAGCACCTTGTTTGGGAATAAATATGACAATGGAAGTTTTAATACAGAATAGGCACTTAGTTTTAAGGGGACAGTTACCTAAATTCAGATAATGAAGTGGCTTTTGAAGATGGAAGCAAAGCCTAGAAAATGACTTCTGGATATTTGCAATTTGAGGAAGTCCAGGCCTACATATTTCACTAGAGTGTAATTCTGGAATGTAATTCTAGAAGGTAACTTTACGATGAAAGAAACAGAAGAAATATGGTGATAGGATATGACATAAAAATGCTGTGAAACTAGCATTTGCTTTGGATAATCAGCTGAGTGATTTACAGCTTGGACTACAACTTCAGCAGTTCCCAAAAGACTATCTATCGTGCATATCTGTTACGCAATTGGAATTTAAAATCTCTGCTTATTTCATAGCTGTCAAACAACTTAGATAAAGTAATTTTTCTGAATGTAAAACGTAAGTAAGCCAATGTGAAGTTGTGTGATTGATTGGAACTAATAGGATCTCTGCTTATTACATGATTTCTTTAACAGTCAAGAATGTCAACCAGATATACATTAGGAAAGTCAGTTTTGTGCATTGAGTGAAACTTCAATTTCTTAACTGGAAATTTGAATTCTTCTTAATGGAATCTTAATTTTTTTTTTTTTTTTTTTTTTTTTAATTTTCCTTCCCTTTCATTGAATGTCAATAATAATGCTAAAATAAGCGTTAACTAAAACAGGGATGGAGTTTTTCCTCTTGTTCCTTCATATGCATTTGTTCTTGCCTGAAAACGATAGGGTAATAAAAATCATTCACATGCTTTTCCAAGTTTCCTGTCTTGCTGATAGGATTTTCAGTTAATTTTCTGCCCTGCTTCTCATATCCTAGAAAAATATGTTCCACGACTTCTCCCCTTAGCTAACTTAAGCTTCCATTTCATATCTCTGATAGATTTTAATTGCTTCTGGTGATATTTGAGTTCATTCTACAAAGCTCCTTACAAGGGATATTTATTGCAATAAAAAATCCCGGTGTACCAGTTTGACATAGTAATCTATAATGCTTAAATGGCTTTATAATGAATAGAGAAAATATGAATGCTAGCATGACCTACATCTGAGACAAAAGTTATTCCCTTAGGGAATGGAGATAATTTATTTTTATCTCATACATTATGCATCTTTTCTTTATACTCTCTTTCCACAAAATATATTTTTTGTTTTCTATCAGAATTGTTTAAGTTGGAGCATTAGGTTCTGTTTGTTGATGTATTAACATCCTGTTAGGATTTCTGCAGACTTTCTTCTTTTTTTTTTTTTTCCTTTTACCTATTCGTAATTTCCTTTTTGTCCCTTGATACTTGACTTTGAGTAAATTTTTCAGTTTCCTCCTTTATTCTTTGAAGAATGATGGCTACTGATTTTTGTTGGGAAAGTTTATAAACAAAAAAAATATGCTGTAAATGTTTCATTGATGCCATCATGTTGATGGTTAATAATTGCTTTTTTTTCATGTTAAGATGGAAACAAAATTTAGGTCTCACGTACATCTATAACCTGATGGATTCTTTGACAAGCAGAGAACAGGATGGAGCTCCTCCTGTAGAAGCACTGTGCCATTTCCTTCAGACATTGCAGGATTTATGGGCAGGGCTTGTAGTTAAGGAAACAGTTTGACATGCAATGGGTGTTCGGCCCTACTAAGCAAGAAGTCATGTCTGCCAGAGCATTTAAGAAATTATCACCTAAAAGCAACTGAGTTGATAGAGATGAATTTTTCAACTACTTATACTAAAGACAAAATGGTGTGGATTAGCATTTGTTAGTGTTGCTTTCTAACTTGTTTCATATCGCTTTCCTTTAGTAATTTGTAAGGCAAAAATAATAGTAATGGTACAGGGTCTTTGAAAATTACAAGACCTTCAATTCTGTATCCACCGATGTTCTTAGTAAAAGTATATGTTACATAGGAGAGAATTGCACTGTTTTCTAGGTGGGGACATGCTACTGACCTCTGTAACAGAGACATGAGATAGTATGTTACTTGTTCGTCTTTAGAAAGATACCTATTTGTTTAATGGACGCTTTCTTATCTGCCTCTGAATACAGCTCATTTATAATTTTAATTCTCACCTGTATTTTATCATCTAGGATAATGGTTTAAAAAACAATTAGGTAATTTTATAAATTCTGCCTACAAATGATGGTCAGGTAACTAAGATCTTTCTGAACATCTACACAATTTACTAATTGCTGTGTTTTATCTGTTGTGGGCGTTAATGCTTTTTTAGACAAGCACAGCTGTGATCTGCATAACTATGAACAAATATACCACAATACCACTATATGTGGTGTATGTGGCTTTGGACTGCAAGACATTGGGGACTTTGTTGTTGTAGTGCTCTGTGATAATATTAACCTGGATCTCTCATTTGCATATTTAATTTTTAAAAATAATATCAAGGTTGTTTTTTTTTTTTTCTTCAACTGCCAATGGAAAGAAGAGTTCTTGTCACTTTACCTTGCAGAACAATATTTATAGCATCTAACTTTCCACTTTCCACACACAACAACTTTTGGTTGTTATTCGTATCACAGTGTGACATGTTTTACGGTGAAAGACCCAGGGGGGTTATTTGTTGTTGCAGTGCCATTGGCTAATGTGAATGCTTTAGAATACATCAAACTTATATATCTAGTAGAACATGAGAGAAAACACTGGATCATCAACTTGCTGTGTGAGAATAGAGAAGCACCAACCTGACAATGTGAGGAAAAAGCAAAATCAGCAGAGAGAGTGGCCTGTAAGGTTGTTGGGCTCTGAGTAATACTGGAACAAACATGAAGCAGAAATTAGTAGATGCTGCATGTGATGTTTGTAAGCCTTAGCCACTTAAGGCATGAAAATACTGTTTTTCTATCACACGAGTTGCTGTGTGTGTGTCTTAACACTGTATGTCATTCATCTGCACCACACTGAGTTATTGTGGGCTTTGTGACAGGCTGTATTATCTGCCTCAGAATTTCTGATATATATTTTTATAGTTTTTTCCCAAAGCTGTTGTTTACTTTTTACATTTTATTTTTTTTTTTCATCATTCCCTGTTCTGCTTAACTTTTTCTTAGGATTTATGTAAGGAAAGCTAATGGGGAGAACAGCAGCCACTTTTCCTCTTGTGAGAATACTTGCAGTACTTACAGTGGCTAAACACATACTAAGAAATTCTTTTCTTTAAGGGCTAGTCCTGACTGGCAGTAGTGGTCTCTAATAGGGTGTTAAATGCTACAGATTCCTGTTAACTTCCTTGGGAATTGTATTTAAGCTTTTAAATTGGGCTGGATGCAGAAAATCTGTGGTGTTCCTGATCAGGAAGGCATATTGCTGCTTTGTCCTTTTTACTGCGGAAGATGTGAAATTCTTATTGATGGATGTATTTTGTTCCCAAGGGTATAGTTCCAGTGCTGTGGTGTTTTGTTTTGTTTTTTGTGTTTTTTTTTTTTTAACTTGTTCAAGATTCCTGTTACTGTAAGACCAGTCATTTTTACTGTGTGTTGCTGATGTATGTGTCTCTTTAGCTGCTGTATATACCCGATCCCTTGTGCTTTTATACACTTCTCCGTTTTCTAGAACATTCTCTTCTTTTTTATGCCTAGCTAGCTCTGATTCGTATTAAAACTTGTCTTTGTCAACACTATTACAATTAATCTATAATCCAGGCATCTCTTCTTGCTCTTGGCAATTAAAACATGAAGGAAAAGCAGAGCCCATTTAAAAAAAAATAGAAGACATGAAACAAATGATATGATATACCCTCTTGACAAGCAATGACCTCTAAAGAAAAATATTCCCTCTATTGATATCTCATGTCTTTTCTCATTCCCTGCTGTGACTGTTGTGATTATTCATGGTTATTATGACTTTCAAATCCTTCAGCTCCTGTCTAAATGAAAATAGGAGAGATTTTCAAAGGCACAAATGGAGGATACGCACTCAGTGCTTCTGAAAGAGATGGATTTCTGCTCCCTATAGGTAGTAGTAGTGTAAGTAGTGTAAGCATGTGCAAATCTTTCTCCCTGTCAGAGGGGATTTTGCTGTTTTCATACACTAAACCTCAAGAAGATCTCAATAGGAGAGTATGGTTTCCAACCATCCGTACCTTTCCTAAAATTTGTGCTATTTCTTTTATGTAGACCAAGTATGACAGTATTGTGAGGGCAGGAACACATCCACCACTTTACCTCTCCTTTGATTACAACTTTCTCTATTTTTATTTTTAATTAATTTGAATGACTGTTCCTATTATGTCTGTCCTGTCTTCCTGTCTTCCTTTTTTTGGTGCTGTGCAGCTGTCTTTTTTTTTTTTTTTTTTTTTTTTTTTTTAGTAAAGTGTCTCATTCCAGTAGATCTATATGTAGATGCATAAACTGACTTCTTTTTGATGATAGTTTACAAGTTGCTTTCTATGTTATAAATCATGCAATGGCTTGGATTGGAAGGGACCTCAAGGATCATCAAGTTCCAACCCCCCTGCCACAGACAGGGCCACCAACCTCCGGCTCTGGTACTAACCAGGTTGCCTAGGACCCCATCCAACCTGGTCTTGAACACCTTTGAGGATGGTGCATCGACATCCTCTCTGGGCAGCCTGTTTGTTTCCCCTTTTAAATACTGGAAGGCTGCAGTGAGGTTGCCTTGCAGCTTTCTCTTCTCCAGACTGAACAAGCTCAGCTCCCTCAGCCTGTCTTTGTAGGGAAGGTGCTCCAGCCCTGTGATCGTCTTTGTGTCCCTTCTCTGGACCCTCTGCAACAGCTCCATATCTTTCCTGTATTGGAGGTGCCAGATCTGGACACAGTACTTCCAGAAAGGGCCTCGTGAAGGCAGGGCAGAGAGGGACAATCACCTCACTCTCCATGCTGACCACCCGTCTTCTGATGGAGTCCTAATGAAGCACTGCCGTATATGGAAGTTTCAATACTGGGGTTTATTTTGTTCAGCTCAGCTTGATCAGCCAAATAGCACTCTGCTAGAGACACACATGAGGGTTGGGGAGCTGACTTTCATGCCACAATTATGTTGTCCTGATCTTGGATCAGTGAAGGCTGGTTTGCTCCCCAGAATTTGCTAAAACAGTTCCATTCTATTTCTATTCTATTCTATTCTATTTCTATTTCTATTCTATTTCTGTTCATCCTGTAGTCCAAAGATACACTATTGGAAAGCCGCATCAACAGAAGTGAAAACTTACCTCACTGTTACCTTCTTTTCTCCAGTCCATATTCAGCACTCGTCAGGCCGCACCTCGAGTACTGTGTCCAGTTTTGGGCCCCTCACTGCAAGAAAAATATTGAGGCCCTGGAACGTGTTCAAAGAAGGGCAACGAAGCTGGTGAGGGGTCTGGAACACAGGCCATATGAGGAGAGGCTGAAGGAGCTGGGAATGTTCAGCCTGGAGAAGAGGAGGCTCAGGGGAGACCTTATTGCTCTCTATAACTTCCTGAAGGGAGGTTGTAGTGAGCTGGGGGTCGGCCTCTTCTCTCGTGTCATTAGTGATAGGACCAGGGGGAATGGTTTCAAGCTACGCCAGGGGAAATTCAGGCTGGACATGAGGAAGTATTACTTTTCAGAAAGGGTGGTCAGGCACTGGAATGGACTGCCCAGGGAGGTGGTGGAATCACCGACCCTGGGGGTGTTCAAGGAAAGACTGGATGTTGCGTTGAGGGACATGGTTTAGTAGGAGCTATTGGGAATAGGTGAACGGTTGGACTGGGTGATCTTTTAGGTCTTTTCCAACCTTAGTGATTCTATGATTCTATGATTCTATGATTCCTATTAAATACAACTCAAAAATGTGAGTTTTAACTATAAGAAACTGGACAAATGAGAAGGAATGCATTGGGTGGCTGCAGAACTGAATAACAGCCAGAACCTTATCTTGAAATGGTATTCCCACGTAGAGATGCTTTTTCAGAATGACAGTAGCCATAGAAGTCATAGAGCAGGAGGCAGGATTAATGAGTAGGAGAGTTAAGCTGTTTTCAAAGAATGTTATACTAAGGACTAGCGTTACAGCTCTCTGAAGAGGTGTGCTTGAAGTTGGCTGCTATGTATATTTGTAATGAAGCCTCAGAGAGGAATAAACTGTGGTATCTATTGGGAAAGGCTAAGAAGGACTGGAAATGGCGTGGAGTGTTTAAAATAGCTCAGGCTGTAGACTCTAATCAGAAAAGCATTTTACAAATCAGGAAGCATTTTACTAATACTTTCTGCTGATTTTTTTGTTTTCCTTAAATCTTATAGTGCTAACATCACAGCTTAAAAAAAAAAAAAAAAAAAAAAAAAAAGAATGTTGTTAGGTATTACCATATTAATAACAGCTTGGTCATTGGCAGCACTTATCAACTGATTGCAACTGATTGGATTGTTGGTGTCCAGAGGCAAAATTATGAGTCGTTCAACTTTTGCTGAAAGTCATGAACTATGTTAGTGATCATTGGTTTGGAACTTTTACTGTTTGTGTTGCAGTTGCAGCTAGTTGTGGTCAGCTATAATTTGTGTTAATATAAATTCAGCAATGCAGAGCTATATGTCATTTTTGTATTTGTTCACAGATGATTTATTACCCAAAAAGGGAATCATTGGATTTTTCTCTGACTAATACTGTATATAAAGCAGTTATAGATTATTGTGAACTTCTATCCAATTCTGAGTGAACGAAGGATGGATGAAACCACTCCTGTGTAAAATACCTTGTAATGCCCAAACGTGAGTTGCAAGATAGTAGCAAAACAACTGTTCTGTAAGAGTCAAAAATGGTTCCTTGGCTAAACAGTGATTGTTATAGTTGTATGTGGAAAGAACCTAAGGATGTTGGAACAAACCATCCATCTAATGTCTGTTTCTGCCTTATTTGGACTGTATTCAACAGTAAGAAGTCATTCCTACTTGCTGTGTGTGGTGTGCCATGAGTTGATGATAAGTGCCTTTCAGTCAACTTCAGAGATGCTTCTTCCTGTTCCTCAGGCAGTTGCAGAGCAGCTCTCAGTAGTTGGAGAAACTGCTGCTGAGCACACAGGCTGGTAGGGAGAGACTGGTGTTCACACAAGTGGTGAAGTTAAATAATTGAGATCTTCAATTCAGAGTTGTTACATCAGTTGAATTTAGACAGAGTTCCATGTCTGTTCCAAGTACTTTTTCACACTAATGGTGCACTCTTCAAAGACTTAATTACCATTTTGAAATTACTTCTGCATCCTGGATAGCTACTAAAATATTAATATCTTCACAATCTTCTGTCTTTTAAGTGAGTTTCTTAATATTACTAGTATAAAATACAGGCAAGTAGTTCTTTCAGAAGTTAAAAAAAAAAATACTCAGAAGAAAAACTGACAAAGTTTGGAATGATATTATTATTGTTATTTCTGATTGCCTCCAGTGTGGTAGGATCTTGCTGTACTTTGACAGCACTATTTGCACACACCGCTGTGTGTTCAGAGAGGTTGTGAGAGGGAGGCAAGGACGTTGTTCAGGGAATGTCTGTTCTGTTACAGTCACTGAAGAATGAAGTCAGCGATAACTGTAATAAACCCACGTGTGAGTTTTGGTGAGAGGAGTAGTGCTGTGGACTGTTGATTGTGAATCTAAAATACTTGGAGATCTTTGTGGCTATGTGTTAGGCCTCTGATGCAGAGCTCAACATCACTGCTGTGTGGAAGCACTGTTTTAACTGAAGGATGCAGCTCTGCTTGTTGTGACTACAGCAGCACGGGGCTGGGTAGAGCTGAGTGACGAGACAAGAGCACTGTGTATCAGCTTGAGAGAGGAAAACTGAGGAATTTTAACTATTTTAGCTGCCTTGTTTGATAAATCTGACCACAGACTCCTTCACATCTGGTGTGTGTCCTAGCAGAAGTGGAGAGGGCGCATTAGTAAGTAATTATGGTTGGTGTTAATAAAATATTCTTGCCTGATTTTATGTGCTTTTCTCTTTTTTCTGATCTTAGCACACAAGTGGGGAACTTTTAATGGGTGCTGCATTCATCTGAGATGGCCAGCAAATGCTGAAGGCCTGGAACCAGCCAGGGAAGTGAATTTGCAGAGTATCTGATGACCATTTTCACAGAAAAAAAAGATTGCTTTCTTTTAAGAGGAACAGAATGCTTTTTGCACACAAATTTTGAAATATTCCTTTCTTTGGATTTTGGAAATGGGCTGGTTTTTCTGCTTAAATGTGTTGATTAAGTTTAAAACTTTTTAACCAGTTGCACTTCATGGAACAATTAATAGATTGCACAGTAGTTGTGCTGCAGCCATGGTGAGATTTAACCATGACTGTTGAATCTTCATCTGTTCTATTGACAAGTTTACCATGTGGCTGAATAAAGACTGCATTATGTGTGGTTTTTAGGAGTCTATCTAGTTCCCATAGCAAAATGAGTTTTCAATTAAAAAATGTTAACAGCATCCTCAAAGTTCATGGTTACCGTAACTGCTGCCTGATTAATGCACAGATATAAGGAGTTTGGATGAGATGTGCTTGTTAGTAGCATTTCATCTTTAAGAAAGGTTTCTCCTTCCTTTTTTTTTTTCCAAATGGAAGCAACAGTAGGCTTTCTGAAGGAGAACAGGTAATCTAGCAGATCCAGGCTGTTACTTTAAGGGCTTTCTCAGAACAAGCTAGATGTTGATTGCTTTATTCACACTGCTGAGCAACTTACTGATTGGATAGGTAATTGTAATGTTAAATAAAATTTCTTAGAAAATCCAGCTCACTTATAGTAATAAACACGAAATAAACACAAGATAAGGAATTTGTACAGAACTCCTACAATAAAAAGGGGGAAACTTGGTGCCCTAACCTTGCCCTAGCCACAAGTAACCATAATCCTATACTTTTGGGTTGCCTCATTCAGAATTAGTTCAATAGGTGGAATAGGCATACTCTTCAAGTCAGTGCAGGTGACTCTGGCATAAAATGTATTCAAGTTCTTGGAAAAATTCAGGATCTTGGGGTGTTTTGTTAACTATTTTTAGCTGTGTCGTGACCTGTCTTAATGAAGAAACACCTATTTATTAATCTTACTTTCTGGACTGTGAAATGGTTGTCTTAAGTGTAAATATATCTATCTGGTTACACTCTGTGTTAAATGAAAGATATAAAGCAGGAAGACCTGCTGAAATTGATGTTACCACAGTCTGCTCACCTGGAACACATTTTGCTGAACAAAGACTTTTTAATGAAGTTTCTATTGCTTTAGCATCATCTGTAATACTGCATCGTCATCCTTGCTGTTCCTGTGTGCAAGTGCTACAACTAGATGGCTTGCAGAGGGGCAGTTCTGTTCAGAGCTGTCATGTAAGCAGAAGGCTGTGGATGGAACAGGGAGTATCAGCTCATGGATTTTGAGTAGGCTGGGGAAGGAGGGAGACAGCATGACGCATAATGCAGCAGATGTAGCCCATCACAGGATATTTTGTTGCAAGATAGCAGAAGCTTATGCAAATAATGGAAATGCCAAGTGGGGGTGAGGGAGGGGAAACAACCAAAACCAGGACACTTGCATTGAAGCTTTCTTAACAGACTCTGCAATACATGCAGACTTGCTATAAATTATTGCACATTTTCTGAGTCTTCCTAAGTACATGTAATTACAGGATTTTTGGCTTTTTTTCCTCATCTTTTCTAACTCTTCCTTAGAGAGTCAGTGTAGACTTTGTGCAGAGTTCACATCGGCGTTTTTGCTAATTGTTCCTGATGCTTCTCCATATTGTGGACTCTTTAACAGAAAAGTAATGGCAGATTGCCTTCTCTAGAGAGAAACAAAAGAAATCTGTTGAAGTGAACTAAAAAGAGAAAGGGGAGAAAATGCCACTTAAAGTAAATGTTTCCATTACAGTGCATGCAGAATGACTGGTTAAAAGAAATCAGAGAACTTTCTCAAAAAACAAAACAAAACAAAAAAACAACCCAGCAACTTATGCTTCTTTCCCACATTCTCCTCCCAACTTATCTAGATTCTTGTTAAAACTTGATTGTTACTATGAAATTACTTCCTGGAGAATTTGCTTTTGCAGTAATGCTGATGTATGAACTATGCTTTACATTGCTTACAGCATTGATGTATGATTTTTGTTAAACTGAGGTTAGTACCTTCTCACCTTGATGTATGCTCGCTCATCTGTCATGAGAGTTGAGATTTTTCATCTCTTAGTGTTTTGAGCTGTGGTGAGGTCTGACAGCATGAGAAGGAGTTTTTGGATCGTATTCCACGGTGCTTGTTTACCAAAACTGCGGATCAGGAAGTTCTCGATACCATTCCTGCAGGCAGCCAATTTCTGATTGAATCTTATCCTCCAGTACTACTCCAGTGGTGCATGTGCCTCAGCTTCAGGGAAGAGAATCTGTGGGATGTGTGTAAATGGACTGCCACTAGCTGAATACAGATCAAATTACCTCAACCTGAATGTGGAGCATTATCATGCTGTCACTTGACATTCACTCTACAGTTAATTTGAAATGCTTTTTTTTTTTTTTTTTTCCTACAGAAACGATCTTCCTTTTCAGCCTGCTCAGCAGGACTGCTTGTGCGGGTCTCCTCTGAACTTATTTTGTGGGGAATTCAGAGCTTTCCTTGATAGTTTGAGTCCGTAAGATTTGACAAAACAATATATTAAGTTGAAGCTCACACAGGGCTCAGCCCAAACAGGGTTTGGAGTCTCTTGTGGAGAGTAATGCTTGCATATATTTTCCATTTCTGTTTGAATCATTAGAGATGTGTGTCTTTGTGATGGGCGAGTTGTGCTATTTTCCTCTGATGTGCCCGTTATTATGCCTCAAGAACTATTTTTCATCATCATGATGTCAACTTTCATTTTTATGATAATACAGTTATGATTGTCTTTGAGATGTGATATCTCTAGGTCCTTTCTTGTCTGGCAGGCATTAAATCATTAATATTTCAAAATCAAATGCCTCTAAACACTGGCAAAATGGGGCTCCTAGTTGTCTTGGTTCTTAAATTTGCGGAGAAACATCTGTCCTGTTTTTCTAACCTCTGATGATCTCCAGTTCTATTTCAGGTATTGAACAGTTATCTTTGAGAATTGTTTCTGGTTTTGCATGTATAAGAAACTACCTTTCATTGTGGAAAGCTAACTAGGTTGTAGGTATTTCTTTCTATTATTAAGACAGAGGCACTTTTCACTCCCGATTTTTATATTTCAGATTGGATTATTGGAATTCTTTATTTGTTTCCTTTCCAGAATGTTGAATATTCTGGCTGCAAAACTTTCTCTAACCTTCTTGCTTTTTGACTCACCCAATACATCAGTGCATTGGCTCTTCTTAATTAGCAATAATTGTTTTTTTTTCTTTTTTTTTTTTTTTTTTTTTTTTTGGGTGGAGGGGGCTGGGGGGGGAAGGCTATTTTTTCATTTCATGATCCTTTAAAAGCTCTTTCAGATTGTATTTACAGTGTTACTTGCTGATGTTATGCACAGTTTTTTTTTTTCTGGGTGCTTTTAAATATAAAAGTGGCAGCCTCATTTCATTGTGATTCTTACAAACTTTATTAGAAATTTCATTTCTTCATTTACAGGAATAGTTTAGACAGGCTGGTTATCTGCAGAGGAAGAGCAGAAATGGAAGGACTCTTTCTACCTTTGCATCATCAGGAGCACCTGCTAAAAATATATCAGTAGGAATGTTACAGCAATCAGCCATTCTTGACCTATGAGTCACTGAGAAGCTTTCAGCTCTTTCTGATTAAAATGAAACACACGATTTCTGCCTTTTCATACTAATTCTCTGCCATTTTTTCTCTCCCTTCCCCCTTCCTCCCCCCCCCCCCCCCCCCAAAAGCACATTTTCCAAGTACCCTTGTAACTACTTTCTGTCTTCATTCCTACTGTAATTTCCTTTCTTCATTTGATTCCTAGTGTTTGTTGAGTTATTGTTCTGATTAGACCTTATCAGTTTCTTTTCAGTCTGTGTGACTTTTTTGCTGGCTAGTTCACTTACTCTTTGCATTTGCTTGCTAGAGCATAGGTGTTGTCCATGGGCAGGCATACACAGAACCTTTTCAGTAAAGCTTACTTAGAGACAACTTTGCATCAACAGAGAACAACATGGAAGTAAACTGAAAGCAGCAATGTGGACAGTCAAAGATTGGTTTCAGCCTATGATGGAAAATGTGAGCTCATGCCTTCAGTTTGCAAGAAGACCCTGGCTCTTTCTGGCCTTCTGCTATCAGAAACTTCCCTTGTCCTCCTGTGTCACATGTTGGAATTCTGTCAGAACAGTTGTTAAGAGAGTCCTGACTGCCTCTCCTTCCTGCCCAGCAAAAGGCAGCAGTCTTTCAATTCTGAACATAAAACAGGAAATCCCATTTGTGTTGAAGTGAACAGCAGGATCTTGTGCTGACTTTGTCTCAGCACTGTTTGGGTCTTATTGTTCCTCCTGACTTTAGGGAATGCAGAGCTAGATACTAGAATAAAGAGAAAGCATTTATATACATTGTATGCCTTTCACAGCTGTGAAAAGCCGGAGCTTACTGATGTTCTTTTAATTACTGGATGATGTTGTACAGGAGTGTGAATCTGATGTTGTTGTAGGCCTGGTGGGAGAGATGCTTAGCCAGCTGAAACTGATTTGTGTTGCAGTTTGAAAAGGCAGCATCAGGACTAGCCTGGCTGTGTTCAATCACCTTCTAAAGCTACTATTGTAAATAGCTGGCTGTTCAGCTACTGAAGAAATCAGCCTGTAACTAGGGATTCACTTTTGTTTTCTTCAAACTAGCTCAGACAAACCTCTGTGATTTCCCTAGAGAAATCCTTTATGTTCATAATGTTTATAGTGTTCACTCCAGGTGCCTAGCTGTGGCAGCACACCTTACTACTCCACAACAATTTACTGCACACATCAGCAATGGCTTCACAACTGTGGCTCAGATAATTTGTTCTTGCTCATGAAAGGAAAGCTGAGAATCAAGGATGGTGGAGCAAAACTCATATTATGCTGCAACTAAACCCCATAGGGAGCAGTTAATAGTATACAAGAATGCCTAATTCTCATGAAAGAAAAGCAATCCATATCAATCCCTTTTTTTTCTATGCAACACCATCTACAAGCTATTTCAGAGAAATGGTATGATTCTCATAGTGAACAAGAGGAAAAGACAGATTATTTCTTTTTGTTACAAGCTTTTGTGAATCTTGCCGTCTCCTGCAATAATAGTGATGGTAATGATGGTGACAAATCCTAAGCTTTGAAAAGAGGTGGCTATGCTTCTGTGTACAGCATGGTGACAGCTTTGAAGTAAAACATTTTCCTCATGTTCAGATGTTAAATTATGGAAAATCTCTTTCTTGCCACTTTTTCCATCTGGTCACTAATAGGTTTTTGATGCTCATTTTTTTCATGAGTGAGGGAATATCTAAACATATCTAAGAATATCTGCTTGAGTGCAGAAAATTACACAGGTAGAAGGGGCTTATGTCTCTACGAAAGTGTTTTTTGACTGGTTCTAACTTCTTGTTCAAATTTATTTTAGCATAACTAACTGCTAAAGTAGAGCTAGCTTAAAGTCGGACTTTCTGGCTTCCAAATAGTTCCTTATTTTTTGAAGTATTTTTGTTATCACAGATTTGAGTGGGGGATGTGCATATATTTGACTTTATGCATAAATCAAAATTTTCTCCAAACAAGAAGGACAAAACTTATGTTACACTCTGCAGCTCCCAAGGGTATCCAGAAAAAAAACCCAAACCTTTACTTCTTCACTCTAGATTTTGTGGCAAAGAGCCTGAAAGCTCACTCAGGGCATGGATAACTGTGGACTCCAGGATTCCACATTCCTTGGCTGTGGCAATCCAGCTGGGTTATTGGCTGTGGCTTTTGATGTCCCAAAGAATGAGACTGTAGTTTATCTTGTCATCCATGATGGTCTATCTGTAGTGACTTAATCATGAGTCCCATGGGAAAGGACATAGAAGAACGCTGAATCTGAATAATTTCAGCTGAATAGTTTGGGCTAAGCAAAATAACATTTTCTGATCAGGTTTTATGTTATTCTTTGGACTACGTTTCTTAAAGTTTGACTTTCATGCACATGATTTAATGACATCTTCAGGAAACCTCCCTCACATTCTTTGTGTTCAGTGTTATGTGCAGCGTAAAACTGAGAATAAAGCTCTACACAGATGCAGGCCCTCTAGTGGTGTTCAGGAAGTTAGTGATTTAGAAATCTGCAAGACTGAAATGTAACACTGGGTCAGTTATCATGAAAGTTGCCAGTCATACCCAGAAGCACAAAGTTGCTTAGATTCCTCTTTGTCCTCTGCTTACTTATATTATGCAGAAAGAATGCTGTTGGCATTATCTATGAACTGTGCCCATGCATTCCTCTACAAATTTTAGTTTAGTTTTCTCTATTATTTTTATTAGCAACACTATTAGATCAGTAGTTTGTGAATC
Source organism: Tetrao urogallus (assembly GCF_951394365.1). Lineage (NCBI taxonomy): Eukaryota > Metazoa > Chordata > Aves > Galliformes > Phasianidae > Tetrao > Tetrao urogallus. The sequence continues at coordinate 42,798,180 of NC_136817.1, read as the reverse complement.
TGAAACTGGCTGTGCTGATGTTCTCTAAATACAAAACCAGCAGAGCCTCTTTATTGCAAAGATCTTGTATTCTAGATGTAAGGTAAATATTGGTCAGTTTTCTTAGTCCACTGACAGTCAACAACCTTTGTTTAATGTCTTTAATGTCTTTCACAGCTAGCAATAAACTGGCATTGTTGCTGAAAGAAAAAGTCATACCTCCTTATTGTCCCTATTGCTAAGCCCTCATCTCTTTTCTGTAGGCACAGTGGACTTGATAAGGAGTGCATGCTGTTTTAGACTCAGTGACAAAAAAGGGACAAAAATGTCTCCTTATAATCTTCAATAACATACACACCTTCATAAATAAAGTACAGCAACTGATTAACAGATTACTAAGTTTAAAAATTACTCAAAAAAATTAAGAGTGCTAATTGGAACCCGAGTCACAATTAGCTTCCATTCACAATTAGTACTCCCTAATGAGATGCATGCTTGAAGCTGTCTTTTTTTGTATGTAGAGATAACACTGTTTTGTTTTTTTTTTTTCTGGCAAAGAATGGTGATGTGATTAACCCTGCTGCAGGGCTTTTCCATTTGATCATTTACATGAAGAATAGTTTCTTTGTATAATTTCTTTTTTTTTTTTTTTCTGATTTTATTTCCTTTCTCTCCTGCAAAAGAGCTGCTGCCAGAGAGAAGTGCAAGATGCCAGCTGTAGTAGAAAACTTGATTATACAAATGTAGTTTAAAGTTTGTACATAGTTATGGAAGATTAGCAGTGCGTGGCACGAGGAACGAGTGCAGCTTCTCTTTCAGAATGATGAACTGCAAGCTTATGGAGGCTCTGTGGATGAAATTCAGATACAGTCATAAGCTGTCCTGTTCTGCCTTTCTCTCACCCCTCCTTGTTTGCTTGTCTATTTTTAACTGAGTATCCTACAAAACTCATGCTGTCTCAGCTTCTGGAGAAGAGGATGGAAGCCTATAACGTCACAAGTGGCATAGACATTTGAACAAGGATCATGGTTCATTTGCTTTTATATACAGGAGCTGGAAAGGATGAAATTGTGACTGCAAGTATCGGATTCAAAGCATATAGAAAAATGATATTTCACACAGTACATTACAGAGCTGTAAAAGGTTATTGTCTCGGGATTTTAGGAATACTGAGGAGTTCAAAAATTGATTAGATATGTTAATGGAAAGAAAATCTAGGAGGGTTACTGTTTGTGACTCAGAAAATCTGTAAGCCACAAATCATATGAATGAGGTAAAGGTATTTCAAAGAGCTATATTTCTATGCTTGCTCTTTTCTTACACTACTGATCTGCTACTGGACTCTGTCACAGGCAGAGTGCTGTGTTACGTGGACATGCCATTGTGTTCTTGCATCCTCGGAGAGAATAAGATTCTGTTTTATTTCAATTTTACTTATCCTTGAGATCCCTACTTTCAGTGGAGACTCAAGCCACAAGCACTAGGATTTCTTAATATCTTTTCTACCATAGCTGAAACTAGAAGCATAAATTTCAAGGAAAAGTCTTGCTGAATTCTTTCAAGACTGAATTAAAACAACAAGCTTCCTGCCTAGTTCTCTGGCCTTCTGGAAATAACAAAACCACTGAGCAAAGCACCTTCTCTTTGGTGCTTGAACATATACTCTTTTCCTTGAGTGAAGATATTGGATCCTCCTTAGGCAGGGTATTTTTAGCTTGGATATTTTGGCAGCCTTGAGGCTTTACTGGGGTACGTGTAGATTCATCTATCTGTGTCCTTCCTCGATTTCATTAAAAAAGTTTTGTGCTTAGCACAGTTTTCCACTTCAGCGTCCTCGTGATGTATTATGTTTATACTTTTGTAAAGAATCAGTATTGTTTTATTTACCATAGTCCTGTTATATTGTGTCTTTCTGTTTTCTGCAGATCTTACAGGCTTTACTTCCTCCCTCTCTTTAAAATGTCAGGCCTTGTTTTTGTTATCTCATATGAGAGTCAGAAGTATTAGGTCTTGTTATGGTAGAAATTTTATTCAAGTGAAAACTTCTGAATCTTCATAAAACACTGCTATGATCCTTAATGACAGCATTTTTTCTGAGAAATTGTCAAACTGTTGAGTAATATGAGTTGCAATAAAAGCAAGTGCATGATTTTTAGGCAGCTTAACTAAATGCCCTTCCTTTGGTAGCTGCTGAGGTTTTTTTTTTTTCTTTTTTTTCTTTTTTTTTTTGAGCTGGAGATGCACAGACTTTCTCTGTGTTTGTATGACAAAGAGATCATTCAAAACTATAATTCTTTTTTAGAGGCTAAAGCATATTTGTGGTTGGCTTAAATTCCTACATCAAGGAACTACATGATTCAGGGAGGAATGTCCATGTAGCATGCTGACCATGGAATTGCTGAAAGGAACCTATTTAACTCTGGTTCTTCACAGCTTTATAGTGTAGTCTAAGGTAATGCTTTCATTTCTCTGTGCCTCAGTGCCCATCAGAATAATGAATGGTTTTGAAGATGAACTCAATGCAGCTTTTGATTTCACCTCTTGTTGCAGGTTGCAATTTTAGTATCTGAGTTCTTTTCCCCATAAATTGTATAAACACACTTTTCTGCAGTCAGGAAGTGTGTCTGACACAGAAACAAATGCCTGATTAGAAGTGGATCATTTCGTAGAGATTCATACATTCTTGAATGTACTTGTGTTCATTTAGGGAAAAAAAAAATTGTAGACTAAGCTTTTTTTTTTTTTCTTTTTAAGATTTTCTCAAATGCCTTTAATTATACTAGGTTTTCTGTGTGTTTTTCCTTCCTGGTAACAAAAATTGCTAGTCCTGATATGGATCAGGGCTACTATCTCCTGGATTTTCATCCTTATCTAGTTTGAGAGATAAGCATGATTGTACCCTGCATCTGCCATACCCCAAGAAAAAAGCGTTACTTTAACTTGAAATCCATACTGTCATTTACACTTACTGAGAGCATATGTAATGCTTCAAATGCACAAATTTTCAAACAGGTGTATATAAAGCTGTGTCTATTTATATGTCACATTAATGTAGATGTGGAGACTAGTACATCCATTGTATACAGCATCGTATACAGTCTTCTGGCTTTCCTGGGCCACACTGAATGAAGAGGAATTGTCTTGGGTGTCACAGAATTTGTTTTCTTTTTTTTTTTTTTAACATTAAAAAAGAGAGCATTGAAAACAAAAAATGAGTAGGATATTTGAATTTTTTTTGGTGAAATTAATGCATGAGTCTGTTTTGGTGGAAGTGGTTGCAATTCTTAGTGAGTTCTCAAGTTGTTCATCAGATTTTTGACGAAATTTATCTGGTTGCAACTCTATGCATTCTATTTGAAAATTTACAGGTAATGTATTTATGTCAGCTGAATATTGAGTTGCAAATATACAATTTTTTTTTTTTTTTCCCTAGCATTCTTGGAACCTGTTTTCAAATTCCTTTATCAACATGGAAAACATGACTGCGTATTTTTCACTGTTTACAGGGTTCTGTTTAACTAATGTATCAGAATGCATAAAAATATTTACTATAATTCAATTTAGCACTTCAGTGTGTCTGTCCTGTGCCCTGTTTTCAGCCCTGACAATGCTGACTGTGTGCTAATGTTTGGCTATCGCTGAGTGATGTGTGCACATCCAGGGCCAGGCTGAGCTGCTCAGTGGGAAGAGCCACCACTGTGGCAGTATTGGGCAGGGGGTGGCCACAGGATGGGCTGTGGGTTGGATATGCATGTATACAGTGTGCTTCTGCACATTCCTGCCAAACTACTTTGTGGAAGTTGCCACTTAAAATAATTTTCATATGTAAATTTAGATTACCATTTTCCCTCCAAAACAGTACTCTGTGTCTGAATCTCACTTTCATCCCATCTTCCTGGATCAAATTTATCTAGAGATTTCTAGATAATGGATAGTTGTGTTGTATATAGCATTGGACTGCAGTGTGTATGAAAAACTAGGAGTTGTTTAATTACTTGGAATTTTCTCTTTAGTCTTATAGATTCATTCTGGAAGTAGTGAAACAGTGGCTTCATTAATCACTGAGTTTGATACATGGAGTTTCATTATCAGCCAGGTTCTGGTCTTAGTTTTCTCATACACAGTTGTAGATTGTTTGATACGCAGATTAGCTGAGATTGGGTTGGCTCTTGTGTCTGAAGGGATGTTGCAATTTTTTTCCTCTCTCCTCTCTGTCATTGCTGTTTTGTGGTGTTTTTGTTTGTTTGTTTCCTTCTCCTTACCCTTTCTTAAATCTGATCTCCCAGAGGCATAACCAGTGTTGTTCATGACTCAGCTCTGGCCAACTCTGAGTTCCTTTTGGGAGCCAGCTCTGATCTGACATGAGCAGAGCCCAGCTGCTGCCTCACAGAGGCACCCCAGTTACCAGAATGTTGCTATGTCAGACCAGTACACTGGAAGAAGATAAAGAAATACTGAACAAAATTAATTTTGATTTCTGGTAAAGGTCATGCTAAGAAATAGGTCTGAAAAGCTGTTTTATCTGATTTGATGGAGGTGGAATGTGGTGTAAAGCAAGGGTGACAGGATTCAAACAAGTAAAAGGGAAGTAGTAGCCACAGCAGAAGCAACAACAGGAGGATTTTGAAAATAGGAGGCGATCAGAGCTAGCTGTAGTTGAAATAAGCTTACTGGAAGAGTAGAGGCCTCATGTTTCAGTGCAGAGGTCTATGGCTGGCAAATGTGTTAGAGGGGATGCAGTGCTGTGGAGGAAGAGCGCCTTAAACAGGAAAAAGCAGTCAACTTTGAAAATAGTGTAGAACTGTGTTATTGTTTTTTGCATATGTGATGTTACTTGTGGTATCTAAAGAATGATAAACCTGAGACTCTTGCAGAGTAGGTGTGCTTCGGGGTTGGTTCCCTGAAAAAGTAAAAAGTTTTTGCCTGAAACTCTGGCAAAAGCTTTAGTAAAAATACAGTGTCAATTTTTATGATTTTCCAAATATGAACTTGGAGGAACCTACTGATATTCTTAGAAAGAGTCATTGATTTTTGTTGTTGTTAGTTAGTGACCTAATTAAATTTCTGAAATAAACTTTTCTCTTTGTTTCTCTGTCTCACTGGGAAGATGAGAAAAAAAAAAATACCAAATAATCCTTTGGCATATGGGATGTGGGCTGAGCTGTACTTGTACTTGGTCTCACTCAGATTTTTGCTCTATAGTCACTCAAATATAACATCTGCCATTTTTGTGGATCAAAAGCTTTCTGTACACTGAACTTTGTCTCTGTTGATTTTAATTGTTTTATGCTGCATTTTATAGTTCGTGCCTAGAACACAGATGGTAGATATTTACCACATATAAAAAAATTACTATGCTGCTCACATCATATGCCAGGCACCACTGATGTAGTAAAGAAGGAATGCCTTGATGTGCATAAATTTGTTGTGTACGTTTTTGGTATTTTTTTTTCTCTTTCTTATCCATTAGCTTGTGTCATTTTTTTACAATAACCCACTCTAGATACTCCCATTTTAGCTGTTTATTAGCTCTTGATAAAATATGTTTTGCTTTGGCTAGATGCTCCCATTGCCTAAGCTACCCCATTTCAGGCAGAATGTGGAAAATAGATTGTGTGTTTCAGTATATTTGGAGCAGACATGTTCTGATAGATATTACCTTGCAAGCAATTTGAATAGTAATGAGTAATTTAAATAGTAAGAATGGAGGCCTTATATATTTTCAGAAAAAGCTTTGTAGTCTATGTGCTAGCCTGTTGGCTTATGGGCCCTATATATGCATTCAGAAATGCTGGTAAGCAGTTGTTTGTATTGTAGCCTGTATGTCTGTCTAATGTTTTGATGTACGTTGTATGACATTCTACTGTGTACAAGCCTGTTGCTACTTTTCTCTAGCAGTCTGCATTGCGTTGCTTTAATACTGTTCAGCTACTGGCCACAATATGTAATACATCTTGAGCCTGATCTTCTTGACCTCTGATAGGTGCTTTTGTGTTCCTTCCTTTTCCCTGTCCAATCTCCTACCAAAATAACTTGTCCCTATTTGTGTTTTTTCCACATCCATCCCAACTTGGCTACAGAAGTTCCCTGATTTGATTTTTCAGACGTTCTTCTGATACCATGCTTACAGGTTCCTTACAGAGTGGAGGGGCAGATCATAAAATTGTGGAATCATAGAATAGCCTGAAAAGGACCACAGTGAAAAGAACCATCTAGTTTCAGCCCCCCTGCTATGTGCAGGGTCGCCAACCACCAGACCAGGCTGTCCAGAGCCACATCCAGCCCGGCCTTGAATGCCTCCAGGGATGGGGCATCCACAGCCTCCTTGGACAACCTGTTCCAGTGCATCACCATCCTCTGCGTCAAAAACTTTCTCCTAATATCCAACCTAGACCTCCCCTGTCTCAGTTTAAGACCATTCCCCCTTGTCCTATCATCATCCACCCTCATAAACAACCGTTCCCCCTTCTGTTTCTATGCTTCCTTCAAATACTGGAAGGCCACAATGAAGTCTCCCCAGAACCTTCTCTTCTCCAAGCTAAACAAGCATAGTTCCCTCAAGCTTTCTTCATAGGAGAGGTGCTCCAGCCCTCTGATCATCTTAGTGGCCCTTCTCTGGACCTGTTCCAAGAACTCCATGTCTTTCTTGCACTAGGGGCCCCAGGCCTGGATGCAGTACTCTAGATGGGGCAAATAATGCTGAGCTCTACTCTCTAATGGTGGTGGCAGGGCTTAAGGGAACCGTCTTGGAGAATGCTGAACCCCAACCCTTGTGACCTGTATCCAGGAACACCACACCCTACTGCTAACATCACCCACAGGCTCTGCCCATGATCTCTGAGAAAGTCTGAGACATTGACAGTACAATTGTTGTGGTTTTTTAATATATATCTATTATTAAACATCTGTGTAAGTCTTTCTAGTGTCACTGCCTTTTACAGGGTGGTAAAGTATCCTGGGCAGTGCTGACACTCCTCTTCTTGAAGCAGTTGGGCCCTCTGAATGAATGGTCTCTGCCCTGGTCAGTAGTGGTGGGGTTGCAACTGCAGCCATGGCTAGAAGGTCGTATTTCTGCCCCCTGTGGGGCTTCTCTGATTCTGTGGAAGAGAGTGTGATGGAATGGGCATTAAGATCCCCAGATAATTTCTCTGACTTTTGTAGACAGATATAAAGAAGCCATTGAGAACCCAGCCTTTTCTTATCCTCCGTAGTCTTGTTCCCCACTGCATCCTCTAAAGGATGGAGATTCTCATTAGCGCTTCAGAGAATCACAGAATTGTAGGGGTTGGAAGGCACCTCCAGAAATCATCGAGATTTGTAAATATATTTTTTATTCTCTTTTACTATAGTGGGAAAAAAGCTTAGTTTTTGCCTTTCTACTTTTCTTCCTGCATATTCTAATAACTTCTTTGTACTCTCCCTGGGCTGCCCAGAGCCCCACAGTGCAATGCAACACAGCCTTGCTAGATCTCCAAGCTTTGTAAACATGCTCAGCCAGAGAACGGGTGCAAGCTTGGCTGTGCTGGGCTCTACTGTGTCCCAGTATACATAGTAGAGGTCCATGAGTTCACATTGCCCTCAACATCACATACCATTACTTTGCGACACCAAAGCCACTTTCTTGGTAGTCACCCTAGGGAAGCCTGTTCAGCTCAAGAAGGCTAGAGAGGAACTATTTATAAGGAGTGAAGTGATATTACAGGGAGTAACAATTTAAAGAAAAAGTAGATTGGATGTTCGGAGGAAATTCTTTACTGTGGGGGTGGTGAGGCACTGGTGCAGTCTGCCCAGGGGTTTTGTGGATGTCCTGTCCCTGGAGTTGTTCAAGGCCAGGTTGAATGGGGCAGTGAACAGTCTAATGTAGTGGAAGGTGTCCCTGCTCATGGCAGGGTGGTTGGAACTAGATGATCCTTTCCAATCCAAACCACTCAATGAATCTACCTTGAATGTATGCTAACAGTAGTCATCTCTCACAGTAATATACCATTTAGGATATGCGTGTCTGTCCAGTCAGACATGGGAGAGAGACCAAACTACCGCAAATGCAGTCAGCCGAATATCTCATTGCTGGTAGTTTACAGTAACTAAATGAACTGAGATGAAAAAGGGAAACAAAACCGAGATGTCTAGCCTGTAGGCTCGTGTTTGGAGAACTCATTTTATTCAGAGAATTTCCAAACAACTGATGGTTCTTTTTTAATTCCACTTCTTCCAAGTTTTGTGTATCTCATTGGTGCTGTAACATGACAGAATCACCAGTTAAGTCTCTATTCACCACCATAGTATGCGCCCTTGAGGAGCCACCAGGCACTTAAAATGTGCACTTTTACAGTTGTTTTATTTGTAGGATTTCTTTTTCAGTGTGCGGCTTTGGAAATATTAGAAAATATATTTAAGTGATTCAGCTGATATCTCTAGTTGCTGTTCCTGTTTTGGTGTTGCTACCTGGCTGAATTTTAAAGCTTCTTTTGTTCATGAAACAGGAGCAAAGGAAATGCTTTTGCTATTTGAGTCTTCCAGTGTCATACAGCTAATATACTCTGTTATAAGCAACACCTGTGTGTGTTCATGTTTTGGTGAGATTGTAACTTGGGTGGATTCTCATGACCTAATTTTAAACTGGTTTATGCCACATGAAGTTCCATTGACTTGGCAGAATTCAGTCCACTAAATGCAATTATACATGTGTAACTGAAATTGATTTTTTTTTTTTTCTCCTTATGTCCACTTTGTGTTTCGGTTACTCCTGCATCCCTTTTACAGCCACACAAATTACAGAAGTAATACTACCACAAACAAGTCTATTGTGTTCTAAGAGTGGCTACTGAATGCTTCAAATGCAACCTGTTAGCCACATGAAGCACATATAAATAGCTACTGTGTAATGTTGTTTGTTGGTAAATTAACTTGCTTAAACACAAATTTATGAAATAAAGCTTTCAACATAATACTAATACAGAAGTACCAATTAGCAGAATGCTATGTGTTTTTCCACTGTGACAATTTAGATACATGTGCCTGTGTATCCAAGCCAATTTTCACACCAAGTGGACAAAAAATTATCATAAATAATGTGTATCAGAGAAATAGCAACAGAGTCGCTGAGTAGCTTAATCTTAAAATTGATTAGGAGTAGATTTAAATGGTCTGCAAAGTAAATTTTTGTAAGGAAAAAAAAAAGAAAAATACCCAGGTTGTGATTTTATGATCCAAGGGAAGCACAACTTCCCGTGGATGGCCTGATGAAGTGGGCACAGGAGACAGTGATTAGATGTTAGAATGGTTTCCTGGCCCCATATGGCTCTGTACCAGTTCCTGTGATGAAGAGAATTGGGCCTGTTAGTTCCACTCCTATGCTATAAACTTAATACTTTTCCACTGAATTCTGCTGTATACTTTCATGTCAGCTTTCACAACACTGTAATGTGTTTTATATCTCAACTGTCTAACGTTTGCCTTTAAGGTAACATGTATGTATGTGCATATCTGTATATGTATGTATGTAGCAGTAAGTTTATTTTCATAAGAACGTACTTTTGATTTCAAAGAGATAATTTCTAAAAACTTTGGGTTTCATTTGAAAAAAAGAAAGAAAATGGGATTCAGTTTGGTGATATTGTACATGATTACAGTTCTGGCATTCAAATCTGTGCACTTTTAGGAAAAAAAAAAATCCAAAACCTATTTTAACTGAAAGCTCATATTGATAATGTTTTTAGTGATATGAGTGCTGTGACCCTTCTGCCTGAGCTAGCAGCCACCAATCCTTGGGGTTTGTCTGTAAAAATCACAGCCTGGTACCTTCAGTGCAGTGAGTTCTGCATGATAATTGCAGTTTATTGCAAATCTGTAGCTCTCCTTCATGCTTTTTTCAATGTGAAGTCTTCTATTGCTAAATGACATTGAGCTCATATCAGATACTTAGAAAAGATTCAGTGAGTTTACTTTTATTTTCACATGATTAGTGTTGATGGTCAGTTCTGTTGAAATGCTTGGAGAATTGCCCATCTCACCCTTGAGGAAATACCTGTCTTAGTGTGTCTTGGATTGTCCAAAAAAAATCCCTGCATAAATCATGCTATTCAGACAACACATAATCTTATCAATTTATTGAAATACTTTGGCAAAGCTATATAGTTAGCATCATTGCTTAGAAGAACAGATTCTGATCTTTCTTGGATGCTTGCAGAGTAAGCATTTTACCATTAGGTGGCAGATAATAAGAAATGGCCAAAAATAAATGTAGAACAAGAAGTGGTGCTTGCTTAAAACACAAACACAGGGCTCTTTATTTCAGTTTCCTTAATCATCATCAGTGTTTTGACAACTTGATAGTGCCGCTGCACGTTGTAAGAATCAAAGCAAGTACTTTATGGATCACATTATAAACAAACCAACTAGCACAACATGTACCTTTATAGAGCTTCAATTTCATTTGTTACATGCTGATTCACATATCTAAAAAGCAACCAAAGTGCTTCTGTGATTTCTTAGAGGCATTTCAATGTTATATATATTTTTATAAGGAAGTTAATTCCATTTTGAATGTCTATTTTCAGTCTATTTTAACCTAATTCATAATTGGAAGGACAGTTTCATGTGTATATCTGAAGTCACACTTTTAATAATAATTTATTTAAGCATGGGTTACTGGGCGACAAATGTTATAATTTAAGGTACGTAAGAAAATTGCAGGAAAAAAAGGGATTTCAAATAGGAAATAGTACTTCAAGAAGAAACAGTCCATGTTTCAGCATGGTGATATGAGTTTCGTGATGTATGATTAAAATATGTATGTAATTAATTTCAGGGCTTTAGAAATGTTCTGTCCTTGATTTCTCAAGTATTCATTGTCAGATTCTATGAGTTGCTGCACTGGCTGTGCTAGTTGTTGGCTGATTTTTCCAGAATAAGTGCTGTGTAGAGATTATCTTACATTTAAATTGCAATGATTGCTCTACTGAGGAAATTTTATTTCAGTAATCTCCCTTTTGCTTTGTTACTTTGCCCTTCTTTTTCTTTTAAAACAGTATTATCAACAGTTGTTTTTGTATTATCAACAGATTCTGTAGATTGATACTACTTTTATTTATAAATAGTTGTCAAAGTACAGTGTTCTTCTGCAACAGCAGTTAGATTCAGATGTGTATGTAGGTGCTTTCTTTTCTTGTTTAGAAATGATTCACTGTGTAACAACTGAATGAATGAAACCAACCCAAGGATATAAGCTCTAATTCTGCAGTTGTTACACATAAGATAATTAGTGTATCAAATCATATATGTTTAACTCCACTAAACTGCATGAATTTGTCCCTAAGAGACTACAGAGATCATTACTTGTTTGTCATGTAATTCATCAGCTACTTTGCTTTATTCTATTTTGCATACTCTTATTTATTTGCCCCCATTCTCCCATTGGTACCTTTCAAATAATTTGTTAAGCAACACTACTTTTCTTTTTCTGTCATCCTCTTATCTCCATTCTGTTAAAAATCCTTTTTTTCCTTTTTTTTTTTTTTTTTTGTATTTCCACTTTTCCCCCTCCCATTTAGTGTTTTTCTTTCCCTTATTTTTTATAATGCATATCTCTATATAAAAGGAATGCAGCTTTGTGGGATAATTCCACCAGCTAGATAAAATCTATTGAGCTGTTCTCAGTAACTATGAAATCTGCAGCAGTTTGCACACTAAAAAATGAAATCTCAAAACCACAGTGGGCAACAATTGAAAAGATAGCTGACCAATATTTGCATTCCAGCAAGTTTGTTTTGGTATCCTGGAAACTAGTAAGAAACACACAAACTTCTGCTGGAAACGTTTGAGAAATAGTTTGGCTGTTTGAAGTATTACTTCCTGCTTTCCAATATTATAGTAAAATACACATTTTTTTTCATTTCACATTTTATTTAATGATCTTTTGCAGAAATGTCTATATGGATTCTCTACAAATGTAAACTTGGAACAAACTACACAGCAATAAAAGGAATAGCTGCCTGTATATTTCAGAAGGTTTTTTTTCTGGATTTTACGTTGTGTTATGAAAGAAGTTAGATAATATCTCTTTCTGTACCCCAGGACATGTAAATAGATTTCTTTCACCTTGGTGTTCAAAAAAATTAAACTTATAAAAACTAAGGTGTACCCAGAAATGTATTTTGTAGTGATGGTATGATACTTAAGTTATGTCTTCACTAAGGATGAAAGTTAATTCAAATTCACCTCAATCACATTCCGAATAACTGTAAAATCATGAATGGTGAAAGACTCATGGAATGATATGGAATGAATGCACAAAATGAAGATATTTCTCATTTAGGAAATAGTTAATCTGGTGGATCATCCCTCTCGCTTCACCAGTTTTATACTTTTGGCGTATAAATTTGTCTTGGTGTCTTTATTAACAAATCGAGTCTGCAATTGGGAAGATCTCACATTCTTTATTGCAGTTTATCATCTACTCATCATCGTAAAAAGGGGGCTTCTGAATTCTGAGGACATGCAGGTAATTGTAATATGGCTTAAAAGGAGAAAAATGGAGTCATGAAGCCATTCAAATTCTGTTTGGAATAAGCATTTTTTAATGTGCATTTCATATTGTAGCGGTAAAATTGAGACTAAATATGTGCATATTTTTCTGACTCAAAGAAATGCAGATTTTAAACTTGGAAGGTGAATGAGAAACCATGTGCATTGTATTTCTTTTCCACTTTCCCTAAAGATATAACAAAAATAGTGTTTTCACAAAGTGGTTTAATGAACAAAAGGTTTTGAATTCCTAACTGATAACCACTTACAGATGACCGTACAAAGGCAATACTTCAAAATGTAAAAGATAATCAATGTGAATAAAAATTGGGCTTTGAATACTTTACTGCAATGTTATTACTTCCTCTGTATGGTGTGTTTCCAATTTGGAAAAATAAAAACCCGACTGTGAGCAGGAAAAAATATATCCTTCAATAGCGACTCCATTTGTTGAGAAGATCTAATAGTTTTATTTTCATGCTTAATGCCTGTGAAGTTCCACAGACCATAATTTCTAAATCCATCAGGAATACCACTGTAGTACTGTTGCCCTCAAAACTAACTGTAATGGATTGCTTTCTTTTGATTTGTAGAGTGACATGGCAACTAGGATTAACTTTCACCCCTCCCCCTTCAAACATGTATATATTTTAGATCCTATTAAAAAAAATTAAAAGGGGAAGTCATAACAGTTAGATTAGATCATATTTTTGAGTTCTGGACTCTTAAGATCTCTGCACCCCGGCTGTTAAAACTTAAAAATTGATACTTAATGATATTTTTTGCCCTTTATTCCCTTTGTCTAAGCTACAAAGCAGATTTGACAACCTTTTTTTAAAAGTGCTTGAAGAAAAGGATAAGACAAATGAAAGAAGAGAGGAAGAAAGTAGGTTCTTAAAAGAGACTTTGCCATCTGAAGAATCGGGATATGAGTCCTGAATTTGGCAAGTCCACAGGAAATATACTCTGTATATTTGAAACCAAAAAAAGAGATTCTTGTGATTATAAGATCCGAGCTGAATCAGCCGGATTTGATATCTAACTATATGACTATTTTCTTAGAATCATAGAATCATAGAATTGCTCAGGTTGGAAATAACTTTAAAGATCACTGAGTCCAACCAAAACCTAACCAGACTACTCTTAACTAACAATCCTCCATTAAATCATGTCCCTGAGTATCACATCCAAACCGTTTTTAAAAACATTTGGGGATGGTGACTCAACCACCTACCACGGGAGCCTATTCCAGTGCTTAACAACCCTTTCTGTAAAGAAACATTTCCTGGTATCCAACCTAAACACACAACTTAAGGCCATTTCTCCTTGTTCTGTCACCTGTCACCAGTAAGAGACCAATCCTGCTCTCGCTGTAAGCACTGTTTGGATATTGGAAGAGAGCAATAAGGTCTCCTCTCAGTCTCCTTTTTCCCTAGACTAAACAACCCCAGTTCCTTCAGTCTCCCCTCGTAGGGCATATTCTCTGATCCCTTCACAAGCCTTGTTGCCCTTCTTTGGACCTGCTCCAGAACCGCAATGTCCTTCCTGTACTCAGGTGCCCAAAATGAATACAGTACTTGAGGTGAGCCCTCACCAATGCCAAGTTCAGGGGCAGGATGACTTCTTTAGTCTTGGTCACCACACCATTCCTGATCCAAGCCAGGACTGGATCTTCTTGGCCATCTTGGCACACTGCTGGCTCATATTCAGCTGACTGTCCATCAGTACACCAAGGTCCCTTTCCATCAGGCAGCTTTCCAGCCACTCCTCCACAAGTCTGTAGGTTTGCCTGGAGTTGTTGTGACTAAAATGCAGGACCCGGCACTTGGCCTTATTGAAACTCATACAGTTTACCTTGGCCCATCAATCCAGTCTGTCCCGGTCCCTCTGTAGTACCTTTTTCCCCACTTCTTCTGTCAAAATAAATTTTTGTTAGGTAACTTCTCTGAAAGTAGTAAATAAGACATCATTTTAGACAAGAGAAATCCTTTATAAAATAAAGCATCTTCTTCTTCTTCTTCTTCTTTTTTTTTTTTTTTTTTTTTTTTTTTCCAGAAGATACTGTATATCAGATGGTTCCTCATTTAGTAATCAAAAGTACGTTAAAACAAATGTCTAGAATGTGAGATGGAAAAACTGAGAATATTCTAAATACAGAGTTTTGTTAGAAGTATTATGAGCCATTGTGCATTTTCTACACTGAAAATTCTGAGACAGTGGTTTTGTAGGTCTTTGATATTTTTCCTGAGATTTAATTCAAACACCATTGCTGGAACTTAAAAAACCAGTAATTTATCGAAGGTTTTGATGCCCCCTATGCAGGTCAAACTGAATGATAGCACAAGTTCCATCTTGCTTTAAAATCTGCAATTTGGAGATTTTTACGCTGGAATATCTTTGGGGGAAATTTTTCCTAGGAAGAAAGAAAAAGCAAAGTCAAAAGCAGAAAACTGAGAGTTAATAAATTAATGTATTTAAATGACCTTTTATTTGAATGTCTCCAGGTGGAAGAATAGCTTAAGTTAAAAGTTTTTTAAACGGAAAGGCTTAGCTATCTGAGCAATCACTCTACCTATGCTGTGAAACCTGTTACTTAAAAATGCTTAAATGCATTAATGGATTTTTTTCTACTTTTCCTGTTTAAGACAGCACAAAGCTCAATTCTACCATCAGACACATTTCTTTGAAAAAATACCACTTTATTAAGAGAACCTTGGGGTTGCCCAGTTGCTTCTAACGTCTTGAATTTGGTGTTATGTTAATCAGATTGTGTATGAATTCAAGATTCTTTAAATCTTTTCACATGTCCTATAGCTACTTTGTGAAATGTTTCTGGGTAGCATTCAAAATCTTCAGAATGTAAAAAATATTCATTTTATATGAATGTAAATATAAATTTTCTTTGGGAAACTGAAATTTCAGAAAGTGTCAGAAATCAAAATATAACTTGTTTATCATCTAGTATCAAAAGCTAACTTAGTTGAAATTATCTGAGTAGTGGACTAACACTGCAAAGTAGTGGTTGTCCATGTATGCTGTTTTAAAATTGAATGTGGCCAGATGAATTTGTCCAAGATGAATTTGTGTCCAGTAGACTGCTATGTATGAGAAAACATGAAATAACATGAAAAACATGGGATAACCTGGTCTTTATCACTAGTGAATCTTCATAATACTTCAGACAATTAAAACTGGTTTAATAATTTTCAAGGGAATTTGTGAATGATACTCAAAAAGGAAAAAAAAATCCCCAGTGTTTTTATATGTCTCAGAGGACTGTAATAGCTGGACTACTTGAAAGGCATTTTAGTTTAACAAAGAACAGTAAAACTGAAACAATTGAGGAATGAAAAGGAAAAATATTTTCCGTGTTCCTGGCTGTCTGGTCATCAGTTTCCCCTCTGGCTGCAGAATAATTAATTAACAACTTCAGAATTTCATCAAAACAGAGAAATGAAAGGATGAAAAATATCTGATTAGTATCCCCATTGAGGCAAAGACCTGATATGTGTTATTGGAAAAATTACTATTAAAGTTCATCCTTTAGCAGGCCTGAAATATCTTCCTAGGTCAAGTGTTCTCCGCCTTGCAGATTTTCTGTTGAGAAATAGTAAAATTCCCTTGCTTTTATGGATTTGGAATAGTGCCTTTGATTTGATTTTCTGATTCTATAGAAGGATGAGATCGTTCTGCATATTTAGTATAAATCAATTGGAACATCATGGAACAATTAAGCTAAATCCACCAGAGATGTAGCATCATTGCTTCTGCTGGCTTTGTGAGGATATACATAATGTACTGAAAACAAAAACATTTCTACAGTAACCAAAATCTGTTCCAGGAATTCTTGACAACTTTCTAATGGCGCCTCTAATAGAAGAGCTGTGAATGAGCCAGCAGTTTTTTATTTGTTTTTTTAGGTTGCTCTGAAAATGATGTATGATTGAACTGAGACAAATTAGAAGAGTATGTAGAGAAAGAAGTCTGAGAAGGGGAGGTTAGAAGGAAACCATACATCCTTTACCCTGATTTACTTCTCCTGGAAACATTCTCAGTGATAGTCTGCAAGTAGCTTTTGCTCATAGTTAAAGGGTTAGTCAAAGATGGAGTAAAAACTGTAGAAATGTACTGAGAGATGAGCAAGTGAATCTTACCCCTCGATGCCTTTCATGTAGAGGTAAAACAAAATCAACAAGCTCAAGGTCTGTTCATTTTATTGGTACAAATAGGACTATTTTTTTTTCTGTTCTCTCAGAGATGTCCCTAATTGAGAAGCTCTTCTTGTGTATGGTTGAAGAATTCCACAACTCATCTCTTTTTAATTCAAATCTATTTCTGTATTTCTGCTAGTCTTTTTACTGGGGGGGGGAGGGGGAAAGTTTTTTCCCCTCTGGTCCTTAATGCAGACAAAGCCTTTTTATTTATTTATTTATTTATTTATTTAAAAATTTAAACCAGCTGCAGTTTTAGTGTTCTAAATCACAACTGCTGCAGCAGTGGCTTTATCCTGCAGATTATTGCAGTATGTTAAAATGATATTATGAATATTAAGATCTAAAGGAGCCATGATGGTGTGTTGGATCACAGAGGGTTTAAAATAAGTAAAAAGCAACAAAACCCATGCTTTCTTTATTCCCTCCCAGGTGAAACACACCTCTCTACTCCAGACACCTGACTCCTTGCAGATCTATGGAACTGTCCAAGAGGCCTGAATGAATGTATAGCGTGTGCATGAGAATGATAGGACAGTAATGGCTTATGTCTCTATTAAATACTGTGTTCTAAATGTTGTGCAGATATATGTTTGTGAGGCAGGTCCTATTTCTCTTGCTTTTTTTTTTTTGCTGTTGCTAATCTCCTGGACAGAAAAAAATGGTGGCAACTTCTGAGCTTTGGATTTAAAAACCCTGTAAGCTGCAGCACACTTTGATGGGAAGCAGTAAGACACCTTTAAATTTTAAAATGCAAGTCAGAAGCATAATGTTTTCTTGTACCCTGCAGTTCTCAGTCCGAATAACTGAGTTACAATTAAGGAAGAGAAAAAAAAAATAATAAAAAAGTAGAATAAAAAGAAGAGAATAAAAAGGAGTGTGACTGGGAGATAGAGATCACGGTGTAATATTCTGTAGCTGAAAGTGAAGTGACAGAAGTAAAGATTACACAGACCATGCAGGGGCAGTCCCTTTTCTATTCCGTATTAAGCTCAAAAACAGAGTTCTGTAAATGGTGAAAAACAGTTTCGAGAAGGACATAAAATCTTTGAAATTCCTCTTCATTACAGGTAGGATAAAAACTTGTAGAACTTTGAATGGTGAAATGAGTTTCAGATTCACTTCAATTTTGTCTGTTCAAAACTGTAATTGTATAAGTTCTGTGAGGTAACTTTGGATGGAAAGGTAGTTTCAAATAGGACAGTTGACCTCATAAAATGTCAAAAGTGAGATGTTTTCAAACTATTAGCACTACATATTTATTATTAAATGCCACCTGTACCTCATAAAATTCTGCAATAATGAGAACAGACACAGATCACTTGTGGAACCAGGCAACTAAAGAATGTGTTTACCCTGAAATTATGACAGACTAAATTGCCTGGGTATTCAATATCTTTGAAAGTCACTCCTAAATTAGTATACTGGCTCTGACTTAATTTGACTAGGAATTCCAAATGTGCTGGTTCAAAACCTTCCAGTATGACGTAAAGCAGGACGGACTGGTGTTTGAATTGAAGTTGCGTTATTATCCATCTACAAAAAGGATGCTGAGGAGGATGAAAGGAACTACAGGCCTGTCAGCCTGACCTTAGTGCCATACAAGGTTATAGTGCAGATCATCTTAAGTGAGATTACATGGCATGTGTAGGACATGTGGGGGAACAGGCGCAGGCAGCATGGGTTCATGAAAGACAGATCTTGCTTAACCAACCTGATCTCCTTCTGTGACCAAGTAGCCTGTCTGGTGGATGTGGCAATGGCTGCTGACATTGCTTACCTAGACTTCAGCAAAGCCATCTACTGTCTCCCACAGTATTCTTCTGGAGAAGCTGGCAGCCATGGCTTAGACAGGTACACTCTTTGCTGGGTAAAGAACTGACTGCATGGTCAAGCCCAGAGAGTGGTGGTGAATGGAGTTAAATCCAGCTGGTGACCAGTCACAAGTAATGTTCCCCAGGGCTCAGAATTCGGGCCTGTCTTGTTTAGTGTCTTTATGGATGAGGGCATTGAGTGCATCCTCAGTAAGTTTGCAGATGGTACCAAAGCGGGAGGAAATATTGGTATGCCTGGGCTTAGGAAGGTGTTCAAAGGGGTCTGGACAGGTTGGATAGCTGGGCCGAGGCCAGGGGGGTAAAGTTCAGCAAAACCAAGTGCTTTGTCCTGCACTTTGGCCACAAAAATACCAGGCCATGCTACAGGCTTATTGCAGTGTCTAGAAGACTGTGTAGAAGAAACAGACCTCGGGGTGTTTCTCGCTCCAATTTATAGGGGGGAAAGGAGGTTCTTTTAGTATATGTATACCTGATGATGAGATTAAGATATCATCCCCCTGTACTCATCACTGGTGAGGCTGCATCTTGAGTACTGCATTCATTTTTGAGCCACTCTAAAGACCCTGGTGTGTGTTCAAAGAAGGGCAACAAAATGGGGGATCTGGAGCACAAGTCTTAAGAGATGCAACTGAAGGGACTGGAATTGTTTAGCCTCGAGAAGGGGAGACTTGGGGAAGACTTTATCATTCTCTACATGTACGTGAAAGGAGATTATGGTGAAGTGGGTGTCAGCCGCTTCTCTCATGTAGCCAGTGATAGGACTAAAGGGAATGGCCTCAAGTTGTGCCGTGAGAGATTCAGGTTGGATGTTAGGAAAAACTTCTCCAAAAGAATTACACTCTAGAATGGGCTGCCCAGGAAGGTGGTTGAGTGACCATCCCTGGCGACCCTGCACATAGCAGGGGATTGAAACTAGATGATCATTGTGGTCCTTTTCAACCCGGACCATTCTATGATTCTATGAATTTACGATTCTATGTTATACTGAAGAACATCATTTAGTGAAAATATTGGTGGTTAGGGGGGCAGTTGAAATGGATGATCCTGGAGGACTTTTTCAACTTTGGTGATTTTATGATTAATAAGCTACCAAAATTGTATGTTTTCATAGCCTATTCTTTTGGAGAAATAGAGATGTTTTAATGTCATGGGGATCTCAGTCTCTCAGCAGAACTATTGTATAGCTGGGAACCTGAAAACGCAGAAGATTTTTGGCACTATGTAAAGAGACTTGGAGGTGTAAAAAAACCAAAAAAACAAAAAACCAAAAATCATCTGCTAGAATGGGCTTATGCAAATCCATTCTATAAACTTTCTAGAGCTGGTGGATTAGTCTTTCTGGAGTCGTACGCTACAAGTGGCTGAGCCAGATGAGCCATTTACTTGTTTTCCTTGTGGAAAGATGGATATATCAGAAAAATAATTTTTCCTTCCTGGAAAGGGTAAAGAAATGCATCAGAACATTGTGTATTTTGAGACAAAAGCAATTTCTTCTCTGCATGCAGAAGTGAAAATTCTATTTTTATTTCTGCTACAATTATAACTGGTACTATTTCAAAGTGTCAGAGGTCTGTGCTAGTGTAGCAGCTTGATCGGTTCTGTTATTCAGTATCAATGTGATGATAAAGTTCTTGTCTGTGTTTAAGACCAGCCTTCAAGAAAATGTATTCTTGATGTCATAGATAAAAAGACATGATCTACAGAAGGTAGAAGTGTAGAACAGAGGCACATCTGTAACAGCAGTTTCTCATTTGCACATTAAAAAACATGGAAAGTGATAGTGTTTTATGCTAGTTTCTCACAGGCAATATTCAGTGGCACTGTGTGATGAGGAAGGGATGCTGGAAATTAGTGAACAGGTTTTTCTTGCTCACTATGGCCAAATCCATTTTTGCTCAAAATGGATATGGGAAAGCAATGCCAGCAGGCATTAAAGTATAACAGATGTGGAGTGTGAACCACTCTTTAGACTTGCAGATGATAAAACAGTGCATACTGATATGAGCCACTGAGCTCATCTATAACCTGAGATTGTGTGGTTTCCAGAACAGATTTTAAGTGTCTTTCTAATTACGTTTTTATAGTTCCCTACTTTGTATCAGTTTAGCTTGATAAAGTATTCCCTTTGTGTTCACTTTCTCCCCTGAAAACTTGATCTCCCATGATTCTGAAATACTAGGTTTCCTGAGAGAACTCAATTACCTGCAGAGGCAGATGTGCTAAATGGCAGTACAAGGATGATTTGTCCAAGCAGATTGGAAAGCTGGCATCTGATACAACCTGTAGCACTGTCAAGAGATGAGCGTTGTCAACAAGCTGTAAAAAATGATTGCTAATCACTGAGCAAAGTAGACGAAACATCAAGAAAATCTCCTTGTTCTTACTGATTGCCTAATTTAATTGGCAGTTTTATTGAATTTTTTAATAGAACAAAATGAGGTTTTAATGTAATCTCATTGAGATTGCTTCTAATTAGATATATTAATTTATTATGACTTTCTTGATTAGAAGAACTTAAACAACTGATTAATTTTTTTGTGCAAAGTTACTTTAGACAGAGTCCCAGAACCTTCCAGCTATGTGTGAATACTTGGTTATGCTAGTGGATACTTGTTTGTAATCCTGAAAAAAAAGAACATAGCAAGAACAAATAACTTATTTTACACATTCCATTTTAATTAAAACTCTAAATAGTAAAAATATTGAAACCTTCTGCTATTTTCTGGATAGAATTCTGCAAGCTCCTTGGCCATTGATTCATTACTGCTGTAGTAAGGATGGGATGAGATTACTAAATTTCCTTGCTTATGGCATTGTTCAAAGGATCGATCAGCTTGGTGACTGAAAGTCTCAAATAGCAATAGAAGGTGTGAGTTCAGTTTTGGAGAAGATGCTGAGAGACAGTATTTTTGCTTTTAAGCAAGCTTCTTGAAATATGGTTTACTGTACTTCATACCTACAAGACGTTTCAATTCAGGAGTGATCTTGAAGTTCTCTCATATCACTTCACTTTAATAATTTCCTTCCAAAATTTATGCATCGCCCACGTGTGGATCTTGTAGAAACATAAGAAGTGGAGTGGATAATTCACAGAGTTTCTGATAGTTTTTTCTATCATGAAAGGACTAGGGAGGACTTTATTGTCTGCTCTTGTTGTGGCATGGTATGTATTGGTGAGGAAATACAAAACTCTGGTAACACTAGAAGTTTTGGAGGAGTAATTTGAATTTATAAATTCGGAGGGGTTTGTTTTGTATTCACCCACCGTTGAAATGTGATACAGTGACTAGCCACATCAGATTTTAGTTGCTATTCAACTATTTATTTTGATATTTTCTCTTGGGTGTGATTGTTATAAAATATTGCAAACGGCTGCAAATATCTTATTACATCTTGCAAGTGGATTTGCTGCTCATGAAAGGTAAATTCCCAAGCACTTTCCATGGCTGGGAGTTACATACTGTCATGCCATGGTACTTGGAAAAGTCTTAGAAAGTTTTTACTTCCTTTTATTATTATATTTATTTATTTATTTTATGAGGATCTTACCATCAACATTAGCTTCCTGGATGGAATGGCATTGTCTGAATATTAATAGTGCTTTTTCTTTTTTTTTTTAATTTTTTTTTTTTAATAGAAAATGTGAATTTTTTTGTCTGTAAAAATGTGATTTGTACAACTTTGTTCATTTAGCAGTGCAGATAAACTGGCATTTTTACTGCCTGTTCTGTTTGAACACAAGAAAGCAAAACTGCCAAATGGCTGAAACAGAATTACATGTTATGGTGTATCATTGTTTGGAAAGAATGTATTAAATGACTCCTTGCTCCTGTCCAATCAGACAATAATTTCTGATGCACTTGCAATGTAATAATTTTTTTTGAAAGTGCTTCCTTGCAAAAGGGAAAGGATTATTGTCTGTCTCTGTCTCTATCAGAGACAATTTACATAGTGTAATTACTAATTCTCTGTGTTTATTTTTGGAATGGCTGGTTCATTAGTGGTGTGGTGGAGAAATACATGTTGAACAATGTGTATCAAAGAGGAAGAAGGCAAGCTGGGGAGCTGGCTGATTCAGGGCAATCTTTTAGGAATTTTCATTTCCTCATATGGAACTGTCACGCAAATGTGAAGGGAGGGTTCCGAATTCCTACTGTGAAACATTGTTAACTCCTCAGATCATCTGAGTGTTGAGCCTGAAAGGACTGCATCAACCAAAGCAGGCATCTCTCATTGCTGTGAGGTGCTATGAATGCTTAAGTAACAAAGGAAACAAGTAGGGCTTCAACTTCACCTGAATCACTTTGCTATGCCTACATCTAGACTTAGACGTTGTGTAGCACTGAGGTAGCTCAAGTAGGTGGGGTAGATGGTCTTAGATTTTTTTGGATCAATTCCTGAATTTAAAGTAGCAGTAATAAGAGGGGGCTGATTTCCAGTTTCAGAGACATGTTGTCAGGATAATATGTTTGATAAGCTTGTGCATGTGCTAAATATATTCATGTCATAATAAGGTGTCTTTAAGACTTCAGAAGTGACCTTTAGTATCTTTTTAATCTGAACTTTGTTTGATTTTTCAGTTTCACTTTGATCAGAAAACTGTGCCCTTGTGATCTTTGTTTCTCAATGCAGGTTTCATAGAATCATAGAATGACTTGGGTTCAGAGGGCACCATAAAGACCACTTAGTTCCAAACACTAGATCAGGCTACACAGGGCCCCATCCAGCCTGACCTTTGATGCCTCCAGGGATGAGGCATCCTCAGCTTCTCTGGGCAGTCTGTTCCAGCACTTCATCACCCTTTGATTAAAAGTTGTTCTAGTATCTAATCTAAATCTCTCTTATTTCAGTTTTAAACCATTTCCCCTTGTCCTATCACTATCTACTCATTCAAAAAGTCTGTCTGCCTCCTGTTTATAAGCTTATGTTAAGTACTGGAAGGCCACAATGAGAACTCCCCAGAGCCTTCTCTTCTCCAAGCGATCAAGCTCAGCTCCCTCAAACTTTCTTCATAGGAGAGGTGCTCCGCTCTGTCCATCTTTATGGCATCCTCTGGACCTGCTCTACATCATCCTTTGTTGTTTGCAGAGCATGTCCATAGAAATCTAGGACACAAAAAATGGTAAGAATTGTTGTTTCAGAAAGCTTTTCCTATAACTCTTCAACTGTTGTACCTCTCTAAACAAACACTCACAGAACCATGAAATATAGTATCTATATCTGTTCATTTTTGACATGCCAGGAGTATGTCTAGATCTCCAAGTTGGTGATGTTTTTGTGTATGCCACTAGCCTCAGCTGGAGTTTTTTTTTCCTACTGCTTATCATTTTCTGGATTTATTGAAACCAGTCTCAGTCTTTAATAGATATGAAAAAACATTGTAGGACATTGCCCTTGCTGCTTCCTTCCTGCAGTGTTTGTAACCTACTTTAGCTCTTACTTTATCTTGTATTCTACCAGTAAAATAAACTTTACAAGAGGGTGACATGAAAAGAGCTAGATAGATAGAATTAGGAAGAAAAAAATACCCATATGTTTAGCTTGAGCTCTGCTTGCGTGATACAGAAGATACCTTTCTGCTAAATCAGACTTGACTGAACACTTGCCACAGGCTGTGAATGCCCCGATGTTTGACAGCTCCTGTTTCAGGTTTCCTCCATGAGTGCATGATTCACTATCAACTGATCCACCCCTGAAATTGAATCTTAAAGCTTTCTGCAAGTTCTGTGCTACACTCTCGTCATGCTGGAGGGAAATAAGTCTGTTGCTCATTCTGACTGTGAAATGAGCCAGTGCTATGTGATTACCCTTCAGTTTGACTCTGAGAAGTAACTTGAACCTCATCAGATTATGAGTTGTTTGGTTTCCCTCTGTAGGTGCGCTCTCTTTTCACAGGCTTTCTGAAGTGTTGCTGTAATTGCTGATTTGTGTTGATTTTCTTTTCATATAACACCATATGCTGCATTTGAGAGATGTGTTCATAAGTTGTTTTCACACAAAGTCCCGGATCACATACACACGTGTGTTGCTGCAATTTCCTTTGAAAGCTGAGAAAGCCTGTTACAGTTGTGAACTCATTAAAAAGCAAAATTCTTGTGAAATTCAGCAGGCAATCTGTGTAACTTACATAGAAGTGGAATAATATAAGAAATGTGTAAATGAATTTGTGATAGTTTCACTTTTTTGTCAGCTCACACAATGAAGTAATAGTTTCTTCCCCGTAAAGGAATAAAAAGTGCTTCAGGTGAAAAGTTTCACTTTTCATGGGGAAAGGCGAGTAGAAGAAATTGATTGTCTCTATGAAAAATAATACATTAAATAACTCCTAACCAAAAGAAAGTGTTCACAAATTTACTGGAGGATGAAAGTCTATGGTAATAAGAATACCCCAAAAGAGAAGAAAGCTTTAGAGAAGCAGTCTTTGGAAATGAATCTAGTTCAAACTTTTCAGTCTCAATCATTAGGATGAGAATAGCGTGTGTGACAGCTTACCATGTATCTCTGTCTCTAGTGGAGCTTGAGAGCAATGTAAAGGACGTAGCTTCTGTCAGAGGTGGGACCTGAGGCTGGAGTTATATCCGTTCTGACAATACCTGTGCTTCTGCCTTCTCCCATTCTCTCTGTCATTGCTTAGACACAAGCTATTTTCTTTCAGTCAAGTCAATACCTAAGCCATTATCAGAAGAACTTGATGAGCCAGAAAGTCATTTTACAATACTTTTTCAAACTTAGGGAAATAAATTCAATAAAAGTACCTGAAATCTTTCGGGAGAAGTGACAGTCTAATCAGTTAAGCAACATGCTTGTTATGAAACCTCAGAACATTTCTCACTCTGGGCAGGAGCAGATATACTTGGTTATTGAGCTTTCTTTTCTTCAAAAATCTAATCAATACCTGTATAGGCAAAATGAAAGCATCCATTATGGTCAGACTTAATAGGTAGCCATGGTGTGCATGATAAGGATAAGAGTATAATTAGCAGGGGAAGTGATGTTAATATGATAGCCATAAATGCATCAGTAATGTTCTTTGCTTGGTTTTTTAGCTTTCTTAAATTCAAAAGCCTCATTTAATTCTTCCCAAGACACAAATAGAAAAAAATCATTGGCTACAATTGGCTAAGTTCTTTGTAGTTATTTAACACAATTACCATACATTTTCCTTTTGAATATGTCACAGTAGTGCAAGTAGTGATGGTAAAAAGAAATTCTGTTCCAACTGGGTGCGATATTGCTGACCATTGGGAAGATGTATGGATGTGTGAAAATGACAACAGTGTTCCTACGGTTTGCTTGTTAGACTTGTTAAACCATAATATTTCCCAATAAAAGGAAGTTTTTGGCTGACTTCACCTCCCCAGATTCTTGTTATCTGCTGCTCTGATTCTTCTTGCTGTCTCTGACAATGAGAAATTTTGAAGATGCTTAGCAATGGTGTCTTCGTGTTAAACTTTTGTTTGGGGAGGCAGGATACAATTTTAACTTTTTATAGTGCTCTCTTGGGATGCAGGAATACTCAGGTGGCCTGAACTGTGGGATGTTTGGCAATGGAGTCCCTGAACATCCAAGACACTCATAAGTCTTCTTTTCTGGGGCTTCTGAAAAATTTGGTGCCAGCCTGAGTTTTGTCTCTACACTGTGTGGCTGTGAAGTGTAGTGGGACTGATCACCTTTTTCTTGCCTATTCTCTAAAGAGAGCCTGTTCTTGTATCCTTGGCACAGTAAGGGAGTAAAAAGGGTTTTCCATTTTGTAGAGAATTTTGCTACTTTAGAATCACCCTCTCTGTGTAGAAGTTATTCCTAATATCCACTCTAAAATTCCCCTTGCACAGCTTGTGAACATTTCCTCATGTCTTATCACTTGTCACATGACAAAAGAGACCAACACCATCCTCACTGCTTTAAGGTAGTTGTAGAGAGCTTCACTTTCTTCACATTTAATAACCCTTTTTATTCAACTTTGTTCCTCTTAAGCTTTGTTTTTTAGTCCCTTCAGCAAATGTCTCAGCTGAGAGGAGCTTAAATGCAAAACTCCCACTCATAGTTGGAGAGGAGGCCACAGCTCCAGAGTGAGCTGCAACACATGCTTGCCCCACAACTTGAAGGAAGCATCAGATTAATAGCAGTCTTCCTGTGGGAAGGTGCATTTTTATTTCTGCAAAAAAGTAGATGTTCCTTCAAACTGCTATTTTCCTTCCATGGTAGGCGTTAATTATAGGGATAGTATTTTGTTCTATATTAATTTCTTGTGATTTTATCCTGTGATACCTCAAGACCTTCTTTGTGAGTAAACCTGTTCACCTTTGACCTCCAAAGTTGTGAGTAGGGAATGCCTATTTGTCTATTACCTTGTCATTTTAGTGAATTCCGTGAACTTTTTAATTTAGCAGTAGAAATAGAACTATTCATGATTGCATTGTTTTAGACAGTGTTGCTTTCTGGCATGAGATGAGGTTAGGGCCGGTTATGAATTATCTCCTAAAAATAAGACCACCTTTATTCATAACATCTTGTTAGCTGTTTACTTATTGGGAACATATATAATGAAATATCAGTGCTGATACTGTGCAGATAATGTAAGTATCCCTATCAGCTTGTCTATAGCTGTTATAATATCTGATAAATTCAAGGGCCTCTAATCCAAAATCGTATTCCATCTGAAAGTTTATTCAAGACATTTTTCAGAAGAAATGCAATCTTACTGCAAGATTTAAACAAATGACTTTCAGTTGTCAGAGAAACATGTTGTGCTTCTGAGAATGTCATGTAATGAATAGAAAAGCTTAATTGCATACTAATGTCACATTCAGAAATTCTGACCAAAAATCGTACAAGTTCAGGTGTATGAAGTGTAGAAAAAAGTTTATCTTTTTGCTCATTTTTATTTTTTAATTTTTCTTATAACAGATTTGTCATCTGCTAGATAATTTCCCATTCAGGGCTTTTCTAGTTTTTATTCTATTTTATCTCCCAGGTACCATTACCATAGAAGAGACAAGTTTGCTGTCATGGACTGACTACTGTCAACTACTGTGAAATGACAATTCATTACTATCTTTAAAAAAAAAAAAAAAAGGAAATAAAATTGTTCTATCTTTTAGCTCTTCTGTTTTTAACATTTAAATAGCTCCTTCAGAGGGAAATCATATATTTTCTCTGGTTATCATTTAGCTCTTTTGTTGCTCACTTTAATTACATATAGCGAGTGGAGATAATTACCCCCATTGAGAAATATTTTAAGAATTATCTTTTTACAAATAAAAAGTTTCAAGGGGTTACTGGGGGTGAATCAGAAGGGAACCTGCCTGCTGATTGATGAGAAAACAGAACCCAACCCTGCTGAATTGCCAGCTGTGCAACTCTTCAGCTTGTGGTTCACTGAACTTTACAGTTTGAGCAAAAGGTCATGAATATATTAAACTGTGAAAGGATTGTGAATTGTGTCTCAAATATTATTCTTCTCAGCTTCTGTTGTATCTGGATATAAGGGATCTAATAAGGAGTTCCATCTATGTTAATTTTAAATTTTTTTTACAAAAAAGGAGGTACTTCTGCTTTTTGCTCATCTGCCTCACATGAAACAAATTGGAGCTGTGGTTAATCTTAATTCATATTTTCCTCCCCTTTTTGTTTAAGTAGTAAAGTGATTTAGTTGAATTAATTTAATTTTGCATATTTAATTTGAAGTTATCAGCATGTCTGAGGCTATAAGATAGGCTTGTGTCAACTTTGCTGCCTGAGTAGCTGGCAGTACCGGAGTAGAAAAGAAATTGAAAGCAGTGATGAAACTTTAATTAGATAAGCTGTAGCCTTTTACCTGTTGTGTATGTGAGTAAAACCAAGACACAATTTGTGGCTCTAAGGTATTCCTGAGAAAGTAAAGAGAGCTGACTCTGCAGAAGAAAAAAGCTTTTTAAAAGTGTATTTAGTACAACTGGTAACAGATCGGCAAAACGTAAATGACTATTTTAATACTGCTAAACATTTTATTTGGTTGATCACATGTATTTCACACTAAAAGAATAGTAGTAATAGAGTAGTAAAAGAATAGCATGCCTAATGTAAACCTGTGTAAGATAGCAGCTATTGTTTGGTGAGGCAGAGATGGTCTGCTAGTGTTTTCTATACTGCCTTCCAGAAAATTTAGAGTGATCTGTTTGAATCATGGCCAGAAATGGAAAAGTTCTTTATTGTCCTGCTGACTGCATCTGTCGTTCTTGGAGGTCTCAAAGAGAATGTGCAGAAATGTCTATGCTGTATTTCAGATGTCTGAGGTAGAGCACAGACTGGGAGAGCTTGTGAGAGTTTCCACTGTACCGTGCTGTAGTGAAATCAGGAGGAAGTGTAGCTGGCAGTAAGACAGTGCGGCCCTAAATATGTGCTGACTGGGCTGAGGAGAGAGGATTGCTTCTCTTAATGGCTTGACCATTCCCCGTTGACTAAAAGGAGAGGTTTGGTGTATTGCTTTGGCAGAAAGGTTGACCTGCTGGCTGGTCGTTTTGATTTTTGTGGGTACTGTAATGCAAAAGATGACTATTTAGGGAATGGATTATGCAAATCAGGCTTCATCCTGTATCTGTGGCCAAGTAAGTCAGAGTCTGTATCAGTTTGCATTAAACAAAGCCTTTTTTTTAGCCACTAGTTGTGCTTTTGAAAGATTTCAATGGTAAGCACTTCTTCATGGTGCAATAGTGAATCCTTTTGAATCTTGAGCAGCAGTTGCAACACCTTGCCTCTTACTGTGACACAGATTGCTTTCACACAGAAATTGAGCACGTTATTCAGAGTGAAGAATGGCGTGTTTTAATGAGAATATCCTGCTATATTGTCAAACAGCGGTATTAAATAGTCATTTATGAACTTTAAAAACATTCTCCGAAGCTGGATAATGTAGTATTAAGTATAGTTCCTTCAAAATATGTTTGGATTAAACATTGTTGATAATCCCAGTAACAGCAGAATTTACAGTAGAAGGTGATTATTCCATTCTGATATTGAAATTACTACTTCACAGAGTAGCACACAGAAGAGATTTCTCTCTATTTGTGTTCATATACATATAAAAATCTCTTTATCTTGTGTTAGTATGTTGATTCAGTGTTGTTGTTCATTCCTTTGGAGTTCATCAATATTATTATACCAAAATGTAAGTTTTTTTGAATTATTTTTAGCCTGCACAAGACTTACAGGATTTTGGTTATGCGTTTTAGCAAAACAACTTGAAATTCATACTACCTCTGAAACACATGGTAGGTAATGGGAGAATTTAAATTACTTTAGCAGAGAGTGTTTTATAATGTGTCTATAATGATTTTGCTTTAAGGTCATTCAATGAGGATTTAGACTTATAAGCCCCTGGTAGTTTCTATTTTATCATATTTCGTTGTTCTCCTTTATTAGCGCAGTTTTTACTATATTTTAATATTTATAACTTATGATGGTATTTATTCTGGATGTATAGATTCATAATTTATATTTTAATATTATGAATTCATTAAAATGCAAGCCTAAATTTCCTCTTGGTCACTGTGGTTGCTTTGCAAATAAACTTCTAGGTCTTTTCTGCATCCCCTCCCTCCTGCTCTCCATGTTTAACTGTGCAGACTCCAAGTATATGTTAACAGTTTTGTTCTTTTCCTGTTTAACATGAAGGATGTTTCCATGTCTAAATCAACTGAAGAGTTTATGGGTATTATTGGGAGACTCTACTGCACTTTTGATGGATCCATTTGAATTACTCTTTATGATTTGTGTAGTGGAGGAGGGTGTAGGAATCTAAATACGTTCAGTTTTGGGGCTAGATTTACAAAATAAAGAATTGCTTTCCATTAGTAACCTGATAGTTTAGGAAAAGAGTGTCTTGGCCAGGTGTTTATGGTACCGCTGTTTTGGGAAGGCTCTTTCAAGGAGTAAAAAGAGCTGACAAAAGTTTTTCAAAGTATTTGTTCTGTCACAACGCATCCCCTGATCTATAGCTGTCACTGTGGGTGTTGGCTTTTAGGCCCCTAGGAGATGAAAAAGCTGGTAGGTTTTTAAAGGCTTTCAAATGTGTTCCTTGTGAGTAGAAGCTTTCCATTTGCCAGAGCCATGCTTGGCTTTTAATACTCATTTAATGATCAACTTAATGCTGACAGTGTCAGATTTGATGTGAGCCACCTGTTTTGGTGGCTGGTTTAGAGAGCCTGCATGTGCCCTGTGTGTCTGTTTGCCGGGAGAGGGGGATGTGGCCTTGAGGACTGACACAAGCATAGAATCTTACCAAAGAGCAGAACTGACATGCCACTCGGGTGTCCCACTGCATACAGCCACACTTGGGCTGTGTTAGAATCATTACAAAGGCTTAGCTGGGAAGTCTGTGGCTTTTAATGCCATTTCATGGTAGTAAAACTTGTTGTCCCATCAGCTAAAAGAGTTAGCGTTTTAATAGAATAAACATTTGATTAATGAAACAACATGTACTGTACAGAAGAAATGATCATAAAGTGCTGCTTTTTAACTGCCTAAAGTACCTTTTGCAGCTTGGAACCTTTTATCACCTTGTAAATCGCCCCTTGAGATGAATAGTCAGAGTTAGACAAGGCACACTTCCATTACCAGCATATCCTCCTTCAGATATTATAGAGCTTGGACTGCAGCTGCTTCAAAGCTGCCCTTCTCACCAACACATTTTTACATCTTGCTTTCATTATGCCAAGGGTGCGTTCTGTGTTATTGAAGTGGCTTTGCTTTCAATAATCTTGATGCAAACATTCAGGGCTGAGGGAGGTCTACTATTTCTCCTGTGTCACATTCCTTCTCTTATAAGGTGGTGACTATTTTTTTTTTGCCATTTTTGTTCTATTTTATAGATAATCTTTGAGGATATTAGTTAACAAAGACTTGAGCTTACTTAGGAGGCAAGGAAGATGCATAATAAAGCCTGTAACCTGAATATGGGAGAGAAAATAAAGCTATGTCTTTTTCATTACAAAGGATTGAGAATTTCTCATTGCTTTCAGTGGGAGTATAAGTAAGAAAATAAAATACATGACCCTAACAACAAACAGATGGCATTCCCTTTTCTGTGATTTTGTACACTTTTGAAGTTGTAGAGGAACCACATAAGCAGTCATGCTTTCAATTATTTTCCCCACTAACAGAGGCAGACACAAAATTTATTTGTTCTTTCTGACTGATTACTCTTCCATTCCAGTCAGTATGTCTGAGTGCTAAATTCTCTTCAGTGAAAGAAAGAGAAATAAACTTTCAGAAAATTCTTGGCTTAAAAACCAAAGGAAATATTTGACTAAGTTTAAATTCTCATTTTATTAACTTCTTTATTATTTTGTCCTTCTTAGAAATTGAAGTGATGTCTGCAATGACATGGCTTCAATTTAGAGTAGATGAACATCCAGAAACTTTACATAAGAAGCAGCTCTTCACAGAAGGAACTGAAGAGCCTTGCAATTTCTTTTTCTTTGCTTTCTCCAACCTTGCTGAGATGTAAAATGAGCAGCCAGATTTAATCCCTTCTACATAACTGTAACAAGTCTGTTATCTCGTATGGCTACTATCCTGAAAGCTTAACCTTATAAATAGAGAATATGCTAAATCCCATACTCTAAAATAGTCCACAATGTCAAAGCAGTCAAAATTAAAACAATACATTCTCAGTATACTTCTAATAGCTATTTTGTTTCATAGTCATGATAAGCTTAGAAACAAGAGTATTTTACATTTCCCTATGCTCTTATACAAGAGTCTCAAAGCACTTTACAGCCATAAATAAGCAATGTTACAGCTGGTGGGGAAGGAAGTCACCATCTTGCAGACGGAGAAATAAAATATGGAGTGGGATATGATGTAGCCCATAGTTAGAAGAAGTAGGAAGAGAAGCACATTTTTTTTATTCGTGTATCTAGATTCTGAAGGCTTGACAGTCACCCTTTACAACATGTATTTTTTGCAGTCTCAAACTATTCTGCAACTAGCTATACTGTTGTAAGTTAGCAATCTTAGAAAAGGAAATGCATTATTCCTTTTGAGTTAGATTTTTGACTCTGCTATTGACTTGCTAGGTACCTGTATCCTAACTTGCCTCTGCAGTTTGTTTGTCTGTAGCAAACTAATGCACTGATATCCTTAGAAGATATAGATAAACACAAACATGTTGGTTTCTCTACTGAAAAATATCTTGAGCTCGAAGCTATGTAGCTGACATCTGTCACATCTCTGCATGTGGGTTCTTCTTCATAATGAACCAGAACTGATGATAAGAACTGAATTCTGTTACTTCAGACTCTAACAGGAGTTTTTTGGCCACTTTCATTGACTTTTTTTTTTTTTCCCCAAACACACAAGATACAGCTATGAATATACCCTAGAAAGTTACATATAAAAATATAACAGGAAGTCTCTTCGCTGCACGTGGAGTGATCTTACTGCTTCTTTTGTGAACACCAGGGAGGGTGTTAATGCACATATTGATGTGTAGTTTTGCATCTTAACTCTCCTTGGTATGCACTAATTTATCTTGTTTTTGTCCTCGGATGTCTAGATTAGACCTGATGAATTGTGCCTATTTATATTTGTATCATAGAAAGGAAGACTTGAATAACTCGATCAGATATCTTCATCTAAGCTGCATGCCATCAAATTTAGGTTACTCTGGTCAGCTCCTGTCCTGAATGGCATAGCTTAGTTATGGAAAGCTGCTTTATCTATTGGTCTTGGCAAAAAGGATTAGAATCCATTTTCCTTTGGTGGATTTACCTTAGCTGAAGTCCCAAGGCAAAACCTACAATAAAATGTATTAACAGCCTGTATCAAGCATTGTTTCCCACAGAATGCAAAGAAAATTAGTTAAATCTGAATGGAATAACTATATCCTCTGTGCTTTAAAGCAATTATAATACTGCTCTGTCACCAAGCAATGACTGAAAAACCCAAGCAGACCTATTTCTTTTTCCAGAACTTATGTCAGCCTTTTACGTGAAGAGCCACTCAAAACTCACCTTTCTTTCCTCTTTTCCTATTAATGTTCCATGATCATGAAAATATTTACAAGAAAAGCACTGTTCCAGAGTTCTCTGTAGTGAATCTTCAGTGAAAGCTTCCCATAGTCAACTATGGTTTCTAATTAGAAATAAAACAATTCATTTCTCTTTCATTAATTTTTCAGTGCAATGTTCTTGCTGTGCTCTTCATACGTACTATATTCTCTTAAGATTTGCATTTTGATGATGCCAAATACTATTTTAGTGAAAAGCTTGCAAGTTTTTCTGAGATCTATCCCTATTCTTCAAGCTTCAAAAATAATTCCCCATATGCTTTTAGATGTTACGGTAATCTGTTTTGGGTGTTAATGATGTTGGATTTAGAGGTAGTCCAAAGAGACAAATATAGTGCATAGATGTAATAAGACTGGAATTTCAAAAGAGAATTTTAATGATTTGATTATCTTGTAAGAGAATTAAGGGATAACTTCTGTGTTAAATAATTCTTTTTGCTGGAAAAAGCAGAATCAGAGGTAAGGATGCTAATGCTGTTTGTAAATTCAGTGTGTTCCATTATATGACAATCTGCATGTGTCACAGAGAATTAAGACCTAAGAGATAGGTTTCTGTTACAGTTTTGCAAAGGTTATTTTAGTCATAGAATCTCTTTTCAAAGGCTATATCAAGAAGCAAGGTACCTCTGATAAGTACTTTTTTAAAAAATCTCTTTCATCAAGTACTGGGTATGCTGAGGACATTTGAATTTATATATCTGAACAACAGAAAGAATGAAAAGGAGTGAAGTAGTGGTATTATATGACTGTAGAGAATTTCCCTATTGTGGCTGGTAAGGTTCATATGAGACTACATGATATTTGTGATCTAAAAAGTCAGTTCTCTGTGTAGACACAACAAAATTCAACTTGTACATTCAAAGTAGCTAGACACTTTGATTCTCACGTGGAAGCCTTTGATGGTCAGTGGAACAGGTATTTTACCTTTTTCCCACTTTCTTTAAATATCAGACAAAAAACCTGATTGTTTCGCCACAGCATCAGTAATTTTTGTTGCTTGGAATCAATGCTGGAAATACTGATCTCATAATGTAAAGACTAATATGATTCCACATTCACTGAGAGAATTCTCTGTATCCTCTATGAGACTCGCTCTCTCTGTCTGAAGTTGGCCTTACTTGCTAATAATCCTTATACAGGGTTCTCTCTTTGTCTGTTTCTTTCTCTTTGGTCTTTTCACATGAACCAAACTCAGCGCTGGTTGCTGAGAATTTTATGGGACCTAGGTATTAAAATATAAAGGGGTTTGAACACCAGACTGCTATGAATATCTCAATTTGCAATATATACTATAGATATACATTTTATCACACTGTTAAGTAAGTGGAATTATTCATTTATTTGCACTTGTATTCACCACATACTTTTCATATACTGAAGTCACATATATGTGTTAAAATACAAATACGTCTTTTTTATCACTTCAGGGAATGCAAATAATGTTTAGCATTAATGTTCAGTAACTGCAAAAAGCAAAACAAAAAAAACCCCAATATATTATCTATTTTTGATTGCGTATTTAAAAGCAGATTGCAGTAAACAACTAGCAGCCAGTGAAATAAATAATGATTTCTTTAGCTTCTCTGAGAAAAAAACATATTTCTTAATAGTTGTCAGGTCTTCATTTCATGCCCTTTTCTAGACCCTGTAAAGAAAAATGGTGGAACCAATTTAAATTAAACTTCTGGGGAAGAAAAATATATATTGCATTTGAGTTGACTGCTTGGAGAATAGGTTGCAAGCTTATGGGATTCCAAATATTTGAATTTTAATGCCTGTAAAGCAGGGGATTTGTTATGGAAAAACTGTAGCACCAGAAATATTGCAGTGATATTTCTGAGCAGGGCTGAAATGGCAAGATGTATGTGCTGATACATTATTGTGTAAGTACTTTGAATTAGTGACTTAATTGCATTTGAATTTTTTTTCTAAAATATGACTGTATTCACAGAAGTCATGGAATGTATATGGAGAGATTGTTTTCCTCACTCTGCTGGTATTTTGGAACATTGCTTCGAGATAGAAATGATTTTCTAGCACCCTGAAAGCCTGCAGAAAAACCCCAATGTAACAAACCAGACAAATGAGTATCAAGTAGGTCTGCAGCACAGCTTTCTTATTAAGTAACTAACCCACTCTGATAGATGCAGCTGTACCAATGTCGACTGCAGCAGACTTAATTTGATCTTTCAAACAGGGATTAAATATATTGTTCTTGTTCCAGTTAGAACATTAACACTAAAATTTCAATACAAGTTTTTTTCGTCAAGTAAGCATTCTCAAATATTTTAACTGACAGCATTTTAGTGTTTGCTTTATCTTTTTCTGCTGGTGCATCTTTCACCAGTAACAGATGATAAGAGCTTATGTGAGGAAAGCAGTAATAACAAGAAAAGGCTTCAAGTTCCATATTACTGTGGACTGCAGAAGAAGTGGTGATGGCTAGAAATTGCATTAAAATTTACTGTATTTTTTAGGAATGAGCATTTTTGCATATTTGGCTGATGCTGCTTTTTTTGCTGGGAGGTTATGCATTATCAATCTTATTCTGACGTTAAGGCCAAAGTTGTACAGAGTTTTAAAATATTCTCCGAGTCTTCTATAAGACTTTAGAGTATGATTTTTGCATGGATTAAAAGTAGATGTAAAAATGCAGCAGAAGGTATTATGCAGATCAATTATTTGAGAGAAAATAGGGCCTGGTTTCAGACGCCTTAAAAATAGTTGTACCCTGGATTGTTGTGCTGTCTGTGAGGCTCTTCCAGATGTAATCTGCTTCTGCATTTTGGCACTAGTGTCCAAGGAATACAGAAAATTCAGAAATGGTCATGGTTTCTTGTCCGAGGATTCACATGATACCTGCTTTTTGTAGAAAGTCACACAGTACAGTCTGCCTGAGTTGCCTTCTGTCCTCCTGATACCTTCTGGCTTCAGCCACTTTAGGTGGGCTAGACAGACTGCCAAAGTCTGAGCTGGTACTCTGGGCATTCAGCCCCTTATTGTCAGCCTGGAAACTGTCATTGAGTTTGGCTAGCATCCCTTTCCTGTGCAATCTGCTGGACTAGTGGATAAGACATGGAAATTGACAGCCAATCCAAATACATATGTTGTCTAAAGCCTGCACATTGCAAAATACTGCTATATTTCACTTTCAATTTATTAGGTATTGAAATTCTAATTATGCTTGCTTGTGGAAAAGATTGTACAGAGAGACAAAACAGCACTGTGGGAAGATTGCTTGTTGAATATGAAATGCTAATAGTTTACTTCTGCCTAATTATAATAGATAGATATATAGCTGAGTCCCACTAATCAAGAACAGTACAGCAGAAGCATCAAATCTATCAGGAAAGGCTCCAGTGTGGTTGTATGGCTAAACTGTCAGACCCACACAGAACAAGCGGACATTTATGTAGTCTTCACTTCTAAAGCCTTGATCCAAATTCCATTGTATTCAATGAAAGAGCCCTTGTAGCCTTATGAGAGCAGTTAAAGAGAGTGCTCAGCGTGTTTCTGATAAACTCTGTTCTCGGCAGAGGTGGCTATGACAAAGAGTCACTGAAAAGACTAACTGCCTTCCTAGGCAGAATGTTTTCTGCACACAAACTAAGTTGCTTGCCCAAAGTTCTGTTCAGGGTATTGCTCTGTGTGACTGGGACTATCTACAGCAACAAGTAGAGCAGTGCAATAGAAAAGGTACAGCAAAATAATTGATACTGAGGGTCAGAAGCTTATGCTGTAAGCATTTCAGGAGCACTAGTTTGAACTAAATCAAACCTGTCAGATAGACCTGCCTCCCACAAGAGTTGTGGGTGTGCTAGGTGTACTCCAAGAATTCTGGCTCCTCAGTTACCTCACCTGAAAGGAATCCAGGTGCTTGCTGAGAACACAGAACGAAATATGATATGCAGGGTGAGATGGTGATATGCACAGAAATCACACTTCTGCTACTGAACACATTTTTTTGGTACACTCAACATCTCCTTGGTTTGAATTGTGGCTCAACTGAGCAAGCATCAGGATCAAAATAACTGAATAAAAATGGCAGATAAAGCAAATAGCTATTTGCTTTATAGATTATGAAATTTTATTCAGAATTCTTAGAAAATAGTTTCTGTGATAGTTTCAGATTCTCTCAGTTAATGGAGAACATATATCTTATTACTAGCAATATGTGTTGTGTTGTAAATGTATATGTTCCCATTTAAATGAAAAATCTGAGATGTTGCCAAATTTGAATCCTCATTAAGGCATGTGTGCATCTGTTGTTACTGTTAAAAAAATGAATTTGTCTGGCTATGGGGATATGCTAGAGAGACATAACACAAACAAAAAGGCTAAGATATGTTCAGTACAAAGCTCTCACATGGAAGTGTCTGTGTTGGTCATATTGTTCATTTGTCTTCCTCACTTAAAAAAAATTATGTACCCATCACTCGGTTTCAGTTTAATCTGACAGTAGTGGAGGTTTTTTCAAAGATACCTACTTCTTACAAGTTTTGTGACTTTGGGCAGGAGAAAGAGATGCTATTTGTACGTGAGCTAGTAGACGGCTGCTATAGCTTCATTAAACATTAAAGGAAATCAGGAACTGTT
Organism: Tetrao urogallus; assembly: GCF_951394365.1. Taxonomy (NCBI): domain Eukaryota; kingdom Metazoa; phylum Chordata; class Aves; order Galliformes; family Phasianidae; genus Tetrao; species Tetrao urogallus. Next base: position 42,759,985 of record NC_136817.1, on the reverse strand, counting down.
CTTATCTTTCTAGGCATACATAGGAAAAATCCAACAAAACAGCCATAGTTTGTTTTGTTAAACTTGGAATTTTCATTTACATTATCAGTTTTTTGTCTTTCACCACAAAAAACTCTGAAATTAAGAAGCTGGAATTGAGGCTTCGTATTAACAAGTCACCATTGGGACATCTGTTCTCACTGATTTAAATGAAAGCATGACTGTTGCATTTTACTGTCCTTTAACTTGTAGCCTATTTATTTTTGTGGTTCACTGAAGCGAATACACAAGAGAGTCAACTCAGTAACTGAGGCCATATGGAAAACACATTGCCCTGATGTTGCACCTCAAATTTACTGTTGCTGAGAGTTGCTGGATGATGCTGTTGCAGACTTTCTATTTCTTTTATCTGTTCATAACAGCAATGTTCTTTTGAAAATGAGTGTTTAATGTGGTCAGTGTTCACTTGACAGCTCTGCTCTGCATGAATCTCGTAGTTGCTTTTAGGAAGAGTAGGTTAGATGTCCGCATTAACACAAGTTACTACGTAGTGCCAGTCTTACGGAGCTCCTACAGTCTGAAGTGGTTTACTTTCTATTTCAGCACCAGGAGCTACAGCCAACAGAATAGTTTCCTAAATTGATTTCATTTGGAAATGTCTCATTCAGGCTCCTTAATTCTTTTGCTTAACATTTGTTAGTTGTTCTTGCTTACTAATGCAAACTTACTAATGCAAACATATATGCACCAAAACATTGTAGTATGGAAATAATCTTGTAACAATGACTTCTGGCTGGAATTAGGTGTCCTTCACACCTCAATTTATTAAATGCTATGAGTTGTCAACTTAGAAAGCTGAAAAGAACATATCCTGTAATAAATAATATGTGCTTAGAAACTAGCCTTAGAAAAGTCCATGTAGCTGGGGAAAGTAATGTGTAAGTTGCTCCGAAAGTAATGTCTCCTATTTTTTTCCATGGAACTACAATAAATACACAGAGCAGAATAATAGTGTTTGATAGAGTGATTTCTCAGGTACAAAACAGTGTTTTTCAACTTAGTCACCACCAGTAGATATGCATTTTCATAATGATGAAAATGAGCTGTCCAGAATGTGGCTTGTTTTTCTCATTGCCGTCACTCCTGCTGAAATGCACCACTGTCTCACTCCAATTTATAGGAGGGAGATGAGGTTCTTTTAATGTAACGTACCCAGCGTGGGGTTAAGAAACAACGGTTCAAATGTTGGTCCAACCAGATTATTATAAATCCTAATTGGGGAGATGGGGAAGAAGGACAGCTACTATTACGAAGTAGGGTGATGGGGAAAGGAAGGAGAGCGACAGAAGAGATAGGAAACAAGCAAGAATTGTGTAAAGTGGGAATAGTCACCACCAGGATCCAGTAGCGGTCCCATTGCATGACGTTTTGAAACTCCGAGGCAAAATCACAGCAGGGGCAGAGCAGCAGCAGCGTGGCCGGCCTTGGGCAGCAAGCAGGTAGAAGTTACAGAAGAAGCAGGAAGAAGTTGCAGAACCAGTCTGGGAGGAAGCAGCAGGACTCAGGTAGCAGCCCAAGAGAGTCCCTCAGCAAGCAGGAATTCCGTAGTGAGGAACCTCATGGCAGACACCTTTGTTCTTGAGCACACAAGTAGAGCGCAGAGCAAGTCCAGGAGGGAGAGAGGCAGGTTATGAGGCTTCTCATGTCAGAAACTTCTTCTTCTTCATGAGGAATCTGTTGCTGGAAAACCTAAACCTTGTGGTTGTTGATCCCTCTTTTATACTCCTTTTTTTCCTGTCTATGTGACACCCCTGGGTGCTGGAGCAAGAGTCATGTGAGTACCCCCTGAGATGGCCATCTTCCTTGAGATAAGTCCACACAAAAGACCGCTTCACTGCCATTAAGCTGCAGCTTATCTCTCTCTTGTTGCCCCTTGCCTTGTCCATTACTGTCCCTCAGACAAAGGATTTTGCAACCTTTGCCCAGGACTTGTCTATCAGTGTTCTCCAGACAAAGGATTTCTCAACCCTCGCCCAGGACTTGCTTGAATTTGTTCATCTGTGTCCCCAGCAAACTTTGAGACAATGATGTAAAAGAATAATCTCTTACAACCACACACTGCCTCTCTGTGCTCACATCCACTGTTTGGCCTCCCTATATGTTCAGCAAGTATCGATGAATGTCAGTGGCTGCCATTTTTTTCTTTTTGGAGGAATTAAATGGCACACCTTTTCTTCATATGCATTTCCATGCCAGATGCCATTTTATCAGACTGCTTCCCTGCTGCCATCTGTCACATAACAACAAAATGTAACAGAATATTGGTTGGAAGGTTCCACCTCTCCTGCCATACCACCAGCATCCACCTCTGATGTTGCAGGCCAACATGAGGCATTAATATCAGAACAGCCCTTGCATATTTGTAACAATACAAGGCTGCATTCCCAAACACATACCGGTGTATTTTCTGTTACAGTACAGGAGTAGTTGTCAGGAATGTGTCTTTGATTTAGGTGTACACTCCCAAGGTGTGTATTTTACCACTCAATTATTGGAAGCAGGGCCTTTGAAATAGTGCATTATCTCTCAGTAGCCCTTTGTTACAGGCAAGAATCATAATCTTTTTAGAGAGAAAACTGTGAGAGAGATTACAGTTTTCAGAAGAGCAGAGAAGTCTTTTCATGCTGAAGTAATAGGAGAAGTTGCTAAACTTTCTTGTTCATAGGGTCAGTATGTTTTAAAAGTTACATATTCTCTCAATGTTGTCCATTGTTTACAAACATCAAAGCCTTTTGAAAGCCTGTAAGTACATGTACAAAAGTGTCCTATGTTTTTTAATAGCATGCCCCAAAGATTTGTTTCTAGAACTCTACGTTGGATGACAGGGCAATGTCTCAATGGGTATGATACCTTACGGCTAAAACAAGATGTCACTGCAACAGAAAGAATTCTAACCATGACACTCAGCAAAATATGAGTATCTAAAATCCAAATGCTATAATCTATAAAATCTTCACTATTTTATTTAATTTTTATATCAAGTGTTCAAAACAGCAAGACTATTGTGATTGTAACTTTAAGTTATATATGTCTTTCTATGTTTGCAGAGGTTATTAGTAATTTTTAATAGATTAAAGCATGAGTGACTAAAATCCAAATGCTACACTCTAACATCTTCAGTGAAGTGATTAAGTTGGTCATTAACTAAAGAGCTGAAAGACAGAGAGCAGATTTAAGTTAGTTAAAACTTGATAGACAGACATCCATGATATGAAATCTCTTAAATTCAGATACAAATTTGTTTTACCTGCAAGCGTAAATCATAGATATGCATGTTTTTATTACTAGTTTTTGCTTAATTCCTTTCTGATATCATTAAACACAACTGCTTAAGTAAATCCGTTCCCTTTAGAATTTATATTATAATCAAAGATTCTCCTCTGTTGCCAACTTTCACTTAAAAAGACATTAAAGATTGTTGATTACATTGTTGTCTTTGAAAGCTGCATTGGAGTGGATAAAGTCCAGTTGTACAAGTGTTATATTTTGAAATTAATTTGTATGGAATTTAAGGTAGGAGATAGCTATCTTTTCCTCCACACAGCTGTTCTATTTTTACTGAAGAATTTCAGTTTTTCTTTTCAGAGATATTTACAAGTGCTAATTGCCACTACTGGCAAACACAAACAACAAAGATATATTACCAGATGTTCAAGTGTGTGTTGATGATAGAACTGGAAGAATATTTCAAGTATACTATATTCTGAGCATTGATTATATCAGGTAATTACCATGATGTGAATAATAGAATATTAGGTCAATAAAGTCAGATCTGAGATAACTGCAGTGATAAATCTACATAGGAAATTCTGATGGAGGTATAAAAATTGCAATGTTTCTAACTTATCTTATAATGTTTACCTGCAGTTTTGTGAGAGAGAACCCAGTTCTAACCAGATTTTTAAGCCAGTAGTTACTTTCATTCTTGTCAGTAGAGCTGGTCAAAGACAAATCTGATATTATTACCAATGGCAAAGTCTTATCATGAGTATGATATGACCAAATGGACTAGCAGAATTAGATGCACCTTTATTAAGAGTTAATTTAGACAGTCTTTGAATTCATTAATAAGAACTGTTTTCCCCACATTTGCTTGAGTGTTTCAACTCATATAACGTTTATTGGTTCCCTGTTATTTTCTTCCCTCCATCTTGCTACCCAACATCCTTTGTTAAGTACCTCATTGGGAAAGGGAACTGATGTAGAATCATTAGGCATTTTTGCATTAAGATGGTGGCTTGTTTTAGTAAACATAGATATGTAATGTCTTTCCAGAGTTTGATGTGTCTGGTTGAGCTGTTGTTTCCATGCAGCGTTGCTTCTGAAACCAAGTTTCAAAAAAAATCTTTGCTGGCACATTAAGTGAGAATTCTGTTCTGAGTGATGAAATGGGATTTGGGCTAAAAATTTTTTGTTATTTTTCAAGATTGTACTATTTTTGAATAATCTTGTCTTGGAAGTAATTCCCTGGTCTATGGCAGATTTTCTGTTAAGAAGAAAATAGCTCTAACTGTGGTTTGTCCATTATTCTATGGATGGGATATTCATGTAGTACGAAAGAAAAGCAAGTTTGAGTCCTCATCCAGTCTGTGCTAGATCAGCAATAAACTTTG